>NC_091790.1:90000000-90625000 GCF_041296235.1 Equus asinus
TTCACAGGCCTTTGTAAGAGATGTTCGCATAGGCTGTAAGAGCACTGAGCAGAGCGAGTTGTTTCTTAGCTTCCCAAAGAGTTGGATGCAAGATGATTTGGGGCCTATCGCCCCCTTTGGGAACAAGGCAGGGCTTTGCGCCTTGAAGCTATAGGGCAATGTAGCATACCGAGAGCAGGAGTTCTACTTCAGCCAGAGGAGGCCTAGAATGAAATTGCGTTTCACAGGCCTTTGTAAGAGATGTTCCCGATAGGCTGTAAGAGAACTGTGCCAAGCGAGTTGTTTCTTGGCTTCCCAAAGAGCTGGAAGCAAGATGCTTTGGTGCCTATTTGAGAAGTTTCTAAACAATTCAGCACTTTGTGCCTTGAATCTCTAGGGCAATATAGCACACCCAGAGCAGAAGTTATACTTCAGAAAGATCAGGCCTGCAAAGGAATTGCGTTTCCCATGCCTTTGTAAGAGATGTTCCCGGTAGGCTGTAAGAGCACTGTGGACAGCGAGTTGTTTCTCAGCTTCCCAAAGAGCTGGAAGCAAGATGCTTTGGGGCCTATCTCCCCCTTTGGAAACAAGGCACGGCTTTGGGCCTTGAAGCTCTAGGGCAATGTAGCACACCCAGAGCAGAAGTTCTACTTCAGATAGATCAGGCATTCAAAGAAACTGCGTTTCACGGGCCTTTGTAAGAGATGTTCCCAGTAGGCTGTAAGAACACTGTGCAGAGCGATTTGTTTCTTAGCTTCCCAAAGAACTGGAAGCAATATGCTTTTTGGCGTATCTTTCCCTTTGGAAACAAGGCAGGGCTTTCAGCCTTGAAGCTTAGAGCAATGTAGCACACCCACAGCAGAAGTTCTACTTCAGCCAGATCAGGCCTGCCAAGAAACTGCGTTTCACAGGCCTTTGGAAGAGATGTTCCCGGTAGGCTGTAAGAGCACTGTGCAGACTGAGTTGTTTCTTAGCTTCCCAATGAGCTGGAAGCAAGATGCTTTGGGGCCTATCTTCCCCTTTGGAAACAAGGCAGGGCTTTGAGTCTTGAAGCTCTAGGGCAATGTAGCACACCCAGAGCAGAAGTTCTACTTCAGCCAGAGGAGGCCTAGAATGAAATTGCGTTTCACAGGCCTTTGTAAGAGATGTTCCCGGTAGGCTGTAAGAGCACTGTGCAGAGCGAGTTGTTTCTTAGCTTCCGAAAGAGCTGGAAGCAAGATGCTTTGGGGCCTATCTCCCCCTTCGCAAACAAGGCAGGACTTTGTGCCTTGCATCTCCTGGGCAATGCAGCACACGGCAGAGCAGAAGTTCAACGTCAGCCAGATCAGGGCAGCGAAGAAAATGCGTTTCACAGGCCTTTGTAAGAGATGTTCCAGGTAGCCTGTAAGAGCACTGTGCAGAGCGAGTTGTTTCTTAGCTTCCCAAAGAGCTGGATGCAAGATGATTTGGGGCCTATCGCCCCCTTTGGGAACAAGGCAGGGCTTTGCACCTTGAAGCTCTAGGGCAATGTAGCATACCGAGAGCAGGAGTTCTACTTCACCTAGATCAGGCCTGCAAAGAAACTGCGTTTCACAGGCCTTTGTAAGAGATGATCCCGGTAGTCTGTAAGAGCTCTGTGCAGAGCGAGTTGTTTCTTAGCTTCCCTAAGAGCTGGAAGCAAGACGCTTTGGGGCCTATCTCCGCCTTTGGAAACAATTCAGCACTTTGTGCCTTGAAGCTCAAGGGCAACGTAGCACACCCAGAGCAGAAGAACTACTTCAGCCAGATCAGGCCTGCAAAGAAAGTGCGTTTCACAGGCCTTTGTAAGAGATGTTCCCGATGGGCTGTAAGAGAACTGTGCAGAGCGAGTTGTTTCTTAGCTTCCCAAAGAGCTGGAAGCAAGATGCTTTGGGGCCTATCTCCCCCTTTTGAAACAAGGCACGGCTTTGGGCCTTGAAGCTCTAGGGCAATGTAGCACACCCAGAGCAGAAGTTCTACTTCAGATAGATCAGGCCTTCAAAGAAACTGCGTTTCACGGGCCTTTGTAAGAGATGTTCCCAGTAGTCTGTAAGAACACTGTGCAGAGCGATTTGTTTCTTAGCTTCCCAAAGAACTGGAAGCAATATGCTTTTTGGCGTATCTTTCCCTTTGGAAACAAGGCAGGGCTTTCAGCCTTGAAGCTCTAGAGCAATGTAGCACACCCACAGCAGAAGTTCTACTTCAGCCAGATCAGGCCTGCCAAGGAACTGCGTTTCACAGGCCTTTGGAAGAGATGTTCCCGGTAGGCTGTAAGAGCACTGTGCAGACTGAGTTGTTTCTTAGCTTCCCAATGAGCTGGAAGCAAGATGCTTTGGGGCCTATCTTCCCCTTTGGAAACAAGGCAGGGCTTTGAGTCTTGAAGCTCTAGGGCAATGTAGCACACCCAGAGCAGAAGTTCTACTTCAGCCAGAGGAGGCCTAGAATGAAATTGCGTTTCACAGGCCTTTGTAAGAGATGTTCCCGGTAGGCTGTAAGAGCACTGTGCAGAGCGAGTTGTTTCTTAGCTTCCGAAAGAGCTGGAAGCAAGATGCTTTGGGGCCTATCTCCCCCTTCGCAAACAAGGCAGGACTTTGTGCCTTGCATCTCCTGGGCAATGCAGCACACGGCAGAGCAGAAGTTCAACGTCAGCCAGATCAGGGCAGCGAAGAAAATGCGTTTCACAGGCCTTTGTAAGAGATGTTCCAGGTAGCCTGTAAGAGCACTGTGCAGAGCGAGTTGTTTCTTAGCTTCCCAAAGAGCTGGATGCAAGATGATTTGGGGCCTATCGCCCCCTTTGGGAACAAGGCACGGCTTTGGGCCTTGAAGCTCTAGGGCAATGTAGCACACCCAGAGCAGAAGTTCTACTTCAGATAGATCAGGCATTCAAAGAAACTGCGTTTCACGGGCCTTTGTAAGAGATGTTCCCAGTAGGCTGTAAGAACACTGTGCAGAGCGATTTGTTTCTTAGCTTCCCAAAGAACTGGAAGCAATATGCTTTTTGGCGTATCTTTCCCTTTGGAAACAAGGCAGGGCTTTCAGCCTTGAAGCTCTAGAGCAATGTAGCACACCCACAGCAGAAGTTCTACTTCAGCCAGATCAGGCCTGCCAAGAAACTGCGTTTCACAGGCCTTTGGAAGAGATGTTCCCGGTAGGCTGTAAGAGCACTGTGCAGACTGAGTTGTTTCTTAGCTTCCCAATGAGCTGGAAGCAAGATGCTTTGGGGCCTATCTTCCCCTTTGGAAACAAGGCAGGGCTTTGAGTCTTGAAGCTCTATGGCAATGTAGCACACCCAGAGCAGAAGTTCTACTTCAGCCAGAGGAGGCCTAGAATGAAATTGCGTTTCACAGGCCTTTGTAAGAGATGTTCCCGGTAGGCTGTAAGAGCACTGTGCAGAGCGAGTTGTTTCTTAGCTTCCGAAAGAGCTGGAAGCAAGATGCTTTGGGGCCTATCTCCCCCTTCGCAAACAAGGCAGGACTTTGTGCCTTGCATCTCCTGGGCAATGCAGCACACGGCAGAGCAGAAGTTCAACGTCAGCCAGATCAGGGCAGCGAAGAAAATGCGTTTCACAGGCCTTTGTAAGAGATGTTCCAGGTAGCCTGTAAGAGCACTGTGCAGAGCGAGTTGTTTCTTAGCTTCCCAAAGAGCTGGATGCAAGATGATTTGGGGCCTATCGCCCCCTTTGGGAACAAGGCAGGGCTTTGCACCTTGAAGCTCTAGGGCAATGTAGCATACCGAGAGCAGGAGTTCTACTTCACCTAGATCAGGCCTGCAAAGAAACTGCGTTTCACAGGCCTTTGTAAGAGATGATCCCGGTAGTCTGTAAGAGCTCTGTGCAGAGCGAGTTGTTTCTTAGCTTCCCTAAGAGCTGGAAGCAAGACGCTTTGGGGCCTATCTCCGCCTTTGGAAACAATTCAGCACTTTGTGCCTTGAAGCTCAAGGGCAACGTAGCACACCCAGAGCAGAAGAACTACTTCAGCCAGATCAGGCCTGCAAAGAAAGTGCGTTTCACAGGCCTTTGTAAGAGATGTTCCCGATGGGCTGTAAGAGAACTGTGCAGAGCGAGTTGTTTCTTAGCTTCCCAAAGAGCTGGAAGCAAGATGCTTTGGGGCCTATCTCCCCCTTTTGAAACAAGGCACGGCTTTGGGCCTTGAAGCTCTAGGGCAATGTAGCACACCCAGAGCAGAAGTTCTACTTCAGATAGATCAGGCCTTCAAAGAAACTGCGTTTCACGGGCCTTTGTAAGAGATGTTCCCAGTAGTCTGTAAGAACACTGTGCAGAGCGATTTGTTTCTTAGCTTCCCAAAGAACTGGAAGCAATATGCTTTTTGGCGTATCTTTCCCTTTGGAAACAAGGCAGGGCTTTCAGCCTTGAAGCTCTAGAGCAATGTAGCACACCCACAGCAGAAGTTCTACTTCAGCCAGATCAGGCCTGCCAAGAAACTGCGTTTCACAGGCCTTTGGAAGAGATGTTCCCGGTAGGCTGTAAGAGCACTGTGCAGACTGAGTTGTTTCTTAGCTTCCCAATGAGCTGGAAGCAAGATGCTTTGGGGCCTATCTTCCCCTTTGGAAACAAGGCAGGGCTTTGAGTCTTGAAGCTCTAGGGCAATGTAGCACACCCAGAGCAGAAGTTCTACTTCAGCCAGAGGAGGCCTAGAATGAAATTGCGTTTCACAGGCCTTTGTAAGAGATGTTCCCGGTAGGCTGTAAGAGCACTGTGCAGAGCGAGTTGTTTCTTAGCTTCCGAAAGAGCTGGAAGCAAGATGCTTTGGGGCCTATCTCCCCCTTCGCAAACAAGGCAGGACTTTGTGTCTTGCATCTCCTGGGCAATGCAGCACACGGCAGAGCAGAAGTTCAACGTCAGCCAGATCAGGGCAGCGAAGAAAATGCGTTTCACAGGCCTTTGTAAGAGATGTTCCAGGTAGCCTGTAAGAGCACTGTGCAGAGCGAGTTGTTTCTTAGCTTCCCAAAGAGCTGGATGCAAGATGATTTGGGGCCTATCGCCCCCTTTGGGAACAAGGCACGGCTTTGGGCCTTGAAGCTCTAGGGCAATGTAGCACACCCAGAGCAGAAGTTCTACTTCAGATAGATCAGGCATTCAAAGAAACTGCGTTTCACGGGCCTTTGTAAGAGATGTTCCCAGTAGGCTGTAAGAACACTGTGCAGAGCGATTTGTTTCTTAGCTTCCCAAAGAACTGGAAGCAATATGCTTTTTGGCGTATCTTTCCCTTTGGAAACAAGGCAGGGCTTTCAGCCTTGAAGCTCTAGAGCAATGTAGCACACCCACAGCAGAAGTTCTACTTCAGCCAGATCAGGCCTGCCAAGAAACTGCGTTTCACAGGCCTTTGGAAGAGATGTTCCCGGTAGGCTGTAAGAGCACTGTGCAGACTGAGTTGTTTCTTAGCTTCCCAATGAGCTGGAAGCAAGATGCTTTGGGGCCTATCTTCCCCTTTGGAAACAAGGCAGGGCTTTGAGTCTTGAAGCTCTATGGCAATGTAGCACACCCAGAGCAGAAGTTCTACTTCAGCCAGAGGATGCCTAGAATGAAATTGCGTTTCACAGGCCTTTGTAAGAGATGTTCCCGGTAGGCTGTAAGAGCACTGTGCAGAGCGAGTTGTTTCTTAGCTTCCGAAAGAGCTGGAAGCAAGATGCTTTGGGGCCTATCTCCCCCTTCGCAAACAAGGCAGGACTTTGTGCCTTGCATCTCCTGGGCAATGCAGCACACGGCAGAGCAGAAGTTCAACGTCAGCCAGATCAGGGCAGCGAAGAAAATGCGTTTCACAGGCCTTTGTAAGAGATGTTCCAGGTAGCCTGTAAGAGCACTGTGCAGAGCGAGTTGTTTCTTAGCTTCCCAAAGAGCTGGATGCAAGATGATTTGGGGCCTATCGCCCCCTTTGGGAACAAGGCAGGGCTTTGCACCTTGAAGCTCTAGGGCAATGTAGCATACCGAGAGCAGGAGTTCTACTTCACCTAGATCAGGCCTGCAAAGAAACTGCGTTTCACAGGCCTTTGTAAGAGATGATCCCGGTAGTCTGTAAGAGCTCTGTGCAGAGCGAGTTGTTTCTTAGCTTCCCTAAGAGCTGGAAGCAAGACGCTTTGGGGCCTATCTCCGCCTTTGGAAACAATTCAGCACTTTGTGCCTTGAAGCTCAAGGGCAACGTAGCACACCCAGAGCAGAAGAACTACTTCAGCCAGATCAGGCCTGCAAAGAAAGTGCGTTTCACAGGCCTTTGTAAGAGATGTTCCCGATGGGCTGTAAGAGAACTGTGCAGAGCGAGTTGTTTCTTAGCTTCCCAAAGAGCTGGAAGCAAGATGCTTTGGGGCCTATCTCCCCCTTTTGAAACAAGGCACGGCTTTGGGCCTTGAAGCTCTAGGGCAATGTAGCACACCCAGAGCAGAAGTTCTACTTCAGATAGATCAGGCCTTCAAAGAAACTGCGTTTCACGGGCCTTTGTAAGAGATGTTCCCAGTAGTCTGTAAGAACACTGTGCAGAGCGATTTGTTTCTTAGCTTCCCAAAGAACTGGAAGCAATATGCTTTTTGGCGTATCTTTCCCTTTGGAAACAAGGCAGGGCTTTCAGCCTTGAAGCTCTAGAGCAATGTAGCACACCCACAGCAGAAGTTCTACTTCAGCCAGATCAGGCCTGCCAAGAAACTGCGTTTCACAGGCCTTTGGAAGAGATGTTCCCGGTAGGCTGTAAGAGCACTGTGCAGACTGAGTTGTTTCTTAGCTTCCCAATGAGCTGGAAGCAAGATGCTTTGGGGCCTATCTTCCCCTTTGGAAACAAGGCAGGGCTTTGAGTCTTGAAGCTCTAGGGCAATGTAGCACACCCAGAGCAGAAGTTCTACTTCAGCCAGAGGAGGCCTAGAATGAAATTGCGTTTCACAGGCCTTTGTAAGAGATGTTCCCGGTAGGCTGTAAGAGCACTGTGCAGAGCGAGTTGTTTCTTAGCTTCCGAAAGAGCTGGAAGCAAGATGCTTTGGGGCCTATCTCCCCATTCGCAAACAAGGCAGGACTTTGTGCCTTGCATCTCCTGGGCAATGCAGCACACGGCAGAGCAGAAGTTCAACGTCAGCCAGATCAGGGCAGCGAAGAAAATGCGTTTCACAGGCCTTTTTAAGAGATGTTCCAGGTAGCCTGTAAGAGCACTGTGCAGAGCGATTTGTTTCTTAGCTTCCCAAAGAACTGGAAGCAATATGCTTTTTAGCGTATCTTTCCCTTTGGAAACAAGGCAGGGCTTTCAGCCTTGAAGCTCTAGAGCAATGTAGCTCATCCACAGCAGAAGTTCTACTTCAGCCAGGTCAGGCCTGCAGAGAAACTGCGTTTCACAGGCCTTTGTAAGAGATGTTCGCAGTAGGCTGTAAGAACACTGTGCAGAGCGAGTTGTTTCTTAGCTTCCCAAAGAGCTGGATGCAAGATGATTTGGGGCCTATCGCCCCCTTTGGGAACAAGGCAGGGCTTTGCGCCTTGAAGCTATAGGGCAATGTAGCATACCGAGAGCAGGAGTTCTACTTCACCCAGATCAGGCCTGCAAAGAAACTGCGTTTCACAGGCCTTTGTAAGAGATGTTCCCGATAGGCTGTAAGAGAACTGTGCCGAGCGAGTTGTTTCTTAGCTTCCCAAAGAGCTGGAAGCAAGATGCTTTGGTGCCTATTTGAGAAGTTTCTAAACAATTCAGCACTTTGTGCCTTGAATCTCTAGGGCAATATAGCACACCCAGAGCAGAAGTTATACTTCAGAAAGATCAGGCCTGCAAAGGAATTGCGTTTCCCATGCCTTTGTAAGAGATGTTCCCGGTAGGCTGTAAGAGCACTGTGGACAGCGAGTTGTTTCTCAGCTTCCCAAAGAGCTGGAAGCAAGATGCTTTGGAGCCTATCTCCCCCTTTGGAAACAAGGCACGGCTTTGGGCCTTGAAGCTCTAGGGCAATGTGGCACACCCAGAGCAGATGTTCTACTTCAGATAGATCAGGCATTCAAAGAAACTGCGTTTCACAGGCCTTTGTATGAGATTTTCCCTGAAGGCTGTAAGAGCACTGTGCAGAGCGAGTTGTTTCATAGCTTCCCAAAGAGATGGAAGCAAGATGCTTTGGGATCTATCTCCCACTTTGGACACAAGGCAGGTTTTTGTGCCTTGATTCTCTAGGGCAATGTAGCACACCCAGAGGAGGAGTTCTACTTCAGCCAGATAGGCCTGCAAAGAAATTGCGTTTCCCATGCCTTTGTAAGAGATGTTCCCGTTAGGCTGTAAGAGCACTGTGGACAGCGAGTTGTTTCTCAGCTTCCCAAAGAGCTGGAAGCAAGATGCTTTGGAGCCTATCTCCCCCTTTGGAAACAAGGCACGGCTTTGGGCCTTGAAGCTCTAGGGCAATGTAGCACACCCAGAGCAGAAGTTCTACTTCAGATAGATCAGGCCTTCAAAGAAACTGCGTTTCACGGGCCTTTGTAAGAGATGTTCCCAGTAGTCTGTAAGAACACTGTGCAGAGCGATTTGTTTCTTAGCTTCCCAAAGAACTGGAAGCAATATGCTTTTTGGCGTATCTTTCCCTTTGGAAACAAGGCAGGGCTTTCAGCCTTGAAGCTCTAGAGCAATGTAGCACACCCACAGCAGAAGTTCTACTTCAGCCAGATCAGGCCTGCCAAGAAACTGCGTTTCACAGGCCTTTGGAAGAGATGTTCCCAGTTGTCTTTAAGAGCACTGTGCAGACTGAGTTGTTTCTTAGCTTCCCAATGAGCTGGAAGCAAGATGCTTTGGGGCCTATCTTCCCCTTTGGAAACAAGGCAGGGCTTTGAGTCTTGAAGCTCTAGGGCAATGTAGCACACCCAGAGCAGAAGTTCTACTTCAGCCAGAGGATGCCTAGAATGAAATTGCGTTTCACAGGCCTTTGTAAGAGATGTTCCCGGTAGGCTGTAAGAGCACTGTGCAGAGCGAGTTGTTTCTTAGCTTCCGAAAGAGCTGGAAGCAAGATGCTTTGGGGCCTATCTCCCCATTCGCAAACAAGGCAGGACTTTGTGCCTTGCATCTCCTGGGCAATGCAGCACACGGCAGAGCAGCAGTTCAACGTCAGCCAGATCAGGGCAGCGAAGAAAATGCGTTTCACAGGCCTTTGTAAGAGATGTTCCCAGTAGGTTTTTAGAGCACTGTGCAGAGCGAGTTGTTTCATAGCTTCCCAAAGAGCTGGAAGCAAGATGCTTTGGGGCCCTTCTCACCCTTTGGAAAGAAGGCAGCACTTTGTGCCTTGCAGCTCTAGGGCAAAGTAGCACACCCAGAGCAGAACTTCTACTTCAGCCAGATCAGGCCCGCAAAGAAACTGCATTTCACAGGCCTTTGTTAGAGATGTTCCCGGTAGGCTGTTAGAGCACTGTGCAGAGCGAGTTGTTTCTTGGCTTCCCAAAGAGCTGTAAGCAAAATGCTTTGGGACTCATCTCCCCCTTTGGAAAGAAGGCAGCACTTTGTGCCTTGCAGCTCTAGGGCAATGTAGCACACCCAGAGCAGAAGTTCTACTTCAGCCAGCTCAGACCTGCAAAGAAACTGCGTTTCAAAGGCCTTTGTAAGAGATGGTCCCTGTAGGCTGTTAGAGCACTGTGCAGAGCGAGTTGGTTCGTAGCTTCCCAACAAGCTGGAAGGAAGATGCTTTTGGGGGCCATCTGCCCTTAAGGAAAGAGGCAGCACTTTGTGCCTTGCACCTCTAGGGCAATGTAGCACATGGCAGAGCAGAATTTCTAATTCAGGGAGATCACGCCTGCAAAGAAACTGCATTTCACAGGCCTTTGTAAAAGATGTTCCCAGTAGGCTGTAAGAGCACTGTGCAGAGCGACTTGTTTCTTAGCCTCCCAAAGAGCTGGAAGCAAGATGCTTTAGGGTCCTTCTCACCCTTTGGAAAGAAGGCAGCACTTTGTGCCTTGCAGCTCTAGGGCAATGCAGCACACCCAGAGCAGAAGTTCTACTTCAGCCAGATCAGGCCTTCAAAGAAACTGCGTTTCACTGGCCTTTGTAAGAGATGGTCCCGGTAGGCTGTAAGAGCACTGTGCAGACCGACTTGTTTCTTAGCTTCCCAAAGAGCTGGAAGCAAAATGCTTGGGACTCATCTGCCCCTTTGGAAAGAAGGCAGCACTTTGTGCCTTGCAGCTCTAGGGCAAAGTAGCACACCCAGAGCAGATGTTCTACTTCTGCCAAGTCAGGCCTGCAAAGAAACTGCGTTTCACAGGCCTTTGTAAGAGATGTTCCCGGTAGGCTGTAAGAGCACTGTGCAGAGCGTGTTTTCTCTTAGCTTCCCAAAGAGCTGGAAACAAAACGCTTTTGGTCCAGTCTCCCTCTTTGGAAACAAGGCAGCACTTGGTGCCTTGCACCTCTAGGGCAATGTAGCACATGGCAGAGCAGAATTTCTAATTCAGGGAGATCACGCCTGCAAAGAAACTGCATTTCACAGGCCATTGTAAAAGATGTTCCCAGTAGGCTGTAAGAGCACTGTGCAGAGCGACTTGTTTCTTAGCCTCCCAAAGAGCTGGAAGCAAGATGCTTTAGGGTCCTTCTCACCCTTTGGAAAGAAGGCAGCACTTTGTGCCTTGCAGCTCTAGGGCAATGCAGCACACCCAGAGCAGAAGTTCTACTTCAGCCAGATCACGCCTTAAAAGAAACTGCGTTTCACTGGCCTTTGTAAGAGATGTTCCCGGTAGGCTGTAAGAGCACTGTGCAGACCGACTTGTTTCTTAGCTTCCCAAAGAGCTGGAAGCAAAATGCTTTGGGACTCATCTGCCCCTTTGGAAAGAAGGCAGCACTTTGTGCCTTGCAGCTCTAGGGCAAAGTAGCACACCCAGAGCAGAAGTTCTACTTCAGCCAGATCAGGCCCGCAAAGAAACTGCATTTCACAGGCCTTTGTAAGAGATGTTCCCGGTAGGATTTTAGAGCACTGTGCAGAGCGAGTTGTTTCTTAGCTTCCCAAAGAGCTGGAAGCAAGATGCTTTGGGGCCCTTCTCACCCTTTGGAAAGAAGGCAGCACTTTGTGCCTTGCAGCTCTAGGGCAATGTAGCACACCCAGAGCAGATGTTCTACTTCAAACAGATCAGACCTGCAAAGAAACTGCGTTTCACAGGCCTTTGTAAGAGATATTCACGGTAGGCTGTTAGAGCACTGTGTAGAGGGAGTTGTTTCTTAGCTTCCCAAAGAGCTGGAAGCAAGATGCTTTGGGGGCCAGCTGCCCTTAAGGAAAGAAGGCAGCACTTTGTGCCTTGCAGCTCTAGGGCAAAGTAGCACACCCAGAGCAGATGTTCTACTTCTGCCAGGTCAGGCCTGCAAAGAAACTGCGTTTCACAGGCCTTTGTAAGAGATGTTCCCGGTAGGCTGTTAGAGCACTGTGCAGAGCGAGTTGTTTCTTAGCTTCCCAAAGAGCTGGAAGCAAGATGCTTTGGGGCCCTTCTCACCCTTTGGAAAGAAGTCAGCACTTTGTGCCTTGCAGCTCTAGGGCAATGTAGCACACCCAGAGCAGAACTTCTACTTCAGCTAGATCAGACCTGCAAAGAAACTTCGTTGCACAGGCCTTTGTAAGAGATGGTCCCTGAGGGTGTTAGAGCACTGTGCAGAGCGAGTTCTTTCTGAGCTTCCCAAAGAGCTGGAAGCAAGATGCTTTGGGGGCCATCTGCCGTTAAGTAAAGAAGGCAGCACTTTGTGCCTTGCAGCTCTAGGGCAATGCAGCACACCCAGAGCAGAAGTTCTACTTCAGCTTGATCAGACCTGCAAAGAAACTTCGTTGCACAGGCCTTTGTAAGAGATGTTCCCGGTAGGCTGTTAGAGCACTGTGCAGAGCGAGTTCTTTCTTTGCTTCCCAAAGAGCTGGAAGCAAAATGCTTTGGGACTCATCTGCCCCTTTGGAAAGAAGGCAGCACTTTGTGCCTTGCAGCTCTAGGGTAATGTAGCACACCCAGAGCAGAAGTTCTACTTCAGCCAGATCAGGCCCACAAAGAAACTGCATTTCACAGGCCTTTGTAAGAGATGTTCCCGGTAGGATGTTAGAGCACTGTGCAGAGCGAGTTGTTTCTTAGCTTCCCAAAGAGCTGGAAGCAAGATGCTTTGGGGCCCTTCTCACCCTTTGGAAAGAAGGCAGCACATTGTGCCTTGCAGCTCTAGGGCAATGTAGCACACCCAGAGCAGAAGTTCTACTTCAGCCAGCTCAGACCTGCAAAGAAACTGCGTTTCACAGGCCTTTGTAAGAGATGTTCCCTGTAGGCTGTTAGAGCACTGTGCAGAGCGAGTTGTTTCTTAGCTTCCCAACGAGCTGGAAGTAGATGCTTTGGGGGCCATCGGCCCTTAAGGAAAGAACGCAGCACTTTGTGCCTTGCAGCTCTAGGGCAATGTAGCACACCCAGAGCAGAAGTTCTACTTCAGCTAGATCAGACCTGCAAAGAAACTTCGTTGCACTTGCCTTTGTAAGAGATGTTCCCGGTAGGCTGTTAGAGCACTGTGCAGAGCGAGTTGTTTCTTAGCTTCCCAAAGAGCTGGAAGCAAGATGCTTTGGTGGCCATCTGCCGTTAAATAAAGAAGGCAGCACTTTGTGCCTTGCAGCTCTAGGGCAATGTAGCACACCCAGAGCAGATGTTCTACTTCTGCCAGGTCAGGCCTGCAAAGAAACTGCGTTTCACAGGCCTTTGTAAGAGATATTCCCAGTAGGCTGTTAGAGCACTGTGCAGAGCGAGTTGTTTCTTAGCTTCACAAAGAGCCGGAAGCAAGATGCTTTGGGGCCCTTCTCACCCTTTGGAAAGAAGGCAGCACTTTGTGCCTTGCAGCTCTAGGGCAATGTAGCACACCCAGAGGAGAACTTCTACTTCAGCTAGATCAGACCTGCAAAGAAACTTCGTTGCACAGGCCTTTGTAAGAGATGTTCCCGGTAGGCTGTTAGAGCACTGTGCAGAGCGAGTTCTTTATGAGGTTCCCAAAGAGCTGGAAGCAAGATGCTTTGGTGGCCATCTGCCGTTAAGTAAAGAAGGCAGCACTTTGTGCCTTGCAGCTCTAGGGCAATGCAGCACACCCAGAGCAGAAGTTCTACTTCAGCTTGATCAGACCTGCAAAGAAACTGTGTTTCACAGGCCTTTGTAAGAGATGTTCGCGTTAGGCTGTTAGAGCACCGTGTAGAGCGAGTTCTTTCTTTGCTTCCCAAAGAGCTGGAAGCAAGATGCTTTGGGGGCCATCTGCCCTTAAGTAAAGAAGTCAGCACTTTGTGCCTTGCAGCTCTAGGGCAATGTTGCACACCCAGAGCAGATGTTCTACTTCAGCCAGCTCAGACCTGCAAAGAAACTGCGTTTCACAGGCCTTCGTAAGAGATGTTCCCGGTAGGCTGTTAGAGCACTCTGCAGAGCGAGTTATATCTTAGCTTCCCAAAGAGCTGGAAGCAAGATGATTTGGGGGCCATCTGCCCTTAAGTAAAGAAGGCAGCACTTTGTGCCTTGCAGCTCTAGGGCAATGTAGCACACCCAGAGCAGAAGTTCTACTTCATCCAGATCAGACCTGCCAAGAAATTGTGTTTCACAGGCCTTTGTAAGAGATGTTCCCGGTAGGCTGTTAGAGCACTGTGCAGAGCGACTTGTTTCTTAGCTTCCCAAAGAGCCGGAAGCAAGATGCTTTGGGGCACTTCTCACCCTTTGGAAAGAAGGCAGCAGTTTGTGCCTTGCAGCTCTTTGGCAGTGTAGCACACCCAGAGCAGAAGTTCTACTTCAGGTAGATCAGACCTGCAAAGAAACTTCGTTGCACAGGCCTTTGTAAGAGATGTTCCCTGTAGGCTGTTAGAGCACTGTGCAGAGCGAGTTGTTTCTTAGCTTCCCAAAGAGCTGGAAGCAAAATGCTTTGGGACTCATCTGCCCCTTTGGAAAGAAGGCAGCACTTTGTGCCTTGCAGCTCTAGGGCAATGTAGCACACCCAGAGCAGAAGTTCTACTTCAGCCAGTTCAGGCCCACAAAGAAACTGCATTTCACAGGGTTTGTAAGAGATGTTCCCGATAGGCTGTTAGAGCACTGTGCAGAGCGAGTTGTTTCTTAGCTTCACAAAGAGCTGGAAGCAAGATGCTTTGGGGCCCTTCTCACCCATTGGAAAGAAGGCAGCACTTTGTGCCTTGCAGCTCTAGGGCAATGTAGCACACCCAGAGCAGAAGTTCTACTTCAGCCAGCTCAGACCTGCAAAGAAACTGCGTTTCACAGGCCTTTGTAACAGATGTTCCCTGTAGGCTGTTAGAGCACTGTGCAGAGCGAGTTGTTTCTTAGCTTCCCAACGAGCTGGAAGTAGATGCTTTGGGGGCCATCGGCCCTTAAGGAAAGAACGCAGCACTTTGTGCCTTGCAGCTCTAGGGCAATGTAGCACACCCAGAGCAGATGTTCTACTTCTGCCAGGTCAGGCCTGCAAAGAAACTGCGTTTCACAGGCCTTTGTGAGAGATATTCCCAGTAGGCTGTTAGAGCACTGTGCAGAGCGAGTTGTTTCTTAGCTTCCCAAAGAGCCGGAAGCAAGATGCTTTGGGGCCCTTCTCACCCTTTGGAAAGAAGGCAGCACTTTGTGCCTTGCAGCTCTAGGGCAATGTAGCACACCCAGAGCAGAAGTTCTACTTCAGCCAGATCAGACCTGCAAAGAAACTTCGTTGCACAGGCCTTTGTAAGAGATGTTCCCGGTAGGCTGTTAGAGCACTGTGCAGAGCGAGTACTTTCTGAGCTTCCCAAAGAGCTGGAAGCAAGATGATTTGGGGGCGATCTGCCCTTAAGTGAAGAAGGCAGCACTTTGTGCCTTGCAGCTCTAGGGCAATGCAGCACACGCAGAGCAGAAGTTCTACTTCAGCTTGATCAGACCTGCAAAGAAACTTCGTTGCACAGGCCTTTGTAAGAGATGTTCCCGGTAGGCTGTTAGAGCACTGTGCAGAGCGAGTTCTTTCTTAGCTTCCCAAAGAGCTGGAAGCAAGATGCTTTGGGGGCCATCTGCCCTTAAGTAAGGAAGTCAGCACTTTGTGCCTTGCAGCTCTAGGACAATGTTGCAAACCAAGAGCAGATGTTCTACTTCAGCCAGATCAGGCCTGCAAAGAAACTGCGTTTCACAGGCCTTTGTAAGAGATATTCACGGTAGGCTGTTAGAGCACTGTGCAGAGCGAGTTCTATCTTAGCTTCCCAAAGAGCTGGAAGCAAGATGCTTTTGGGGCCATCTGCCGTTAAGTAAAGAAGTCAGCACTTTGTGCCTTGCAGCTCTAGGGCAAAGTAGCACACCCAGAGCAGAAGTTCTACTTCAGCCAGATCAGGCCCGAAAAGAAACTGCATTTCACAGGCCTTTGTAAGAGATGTTCCCGGTAGGATTTTAGAGCACTGTGCAGAGCGAGTTGTTTCTTAGCTTCCCAAAGAGCTGGAAGCAAGATGCTTTGGGGCCCTTCTCACCCTTTGGAAAGAAGGCAGCACTTTGTGCCTTGCAGCTCTAGGGCAATGTAGCACACCCAGAGCAGATGTTCTACTTCAAACAGATCAGACCTGCAAAGAAACTGCGTTTCACAGGCCTTTGTAAGAGATGTTCACGGTAGGCTGTTAGAGCACTGTGCAGAGGGAGTTGTTTCTTAGCTTCCCAAAGAGCTGGAAGCAAGATGCTTTGGGGGCCAGCTGCCCTTAAGGAAAGAAGGCAGCACTTTGTGCCTTGCAGCTCTAGGGCAATGTAGCACACCCAGAGCAGATGTTCTACTTCTGCCAGGTCAGGCCTGCAAAGAAACTGCGTTTCACAGGCCTTTGTAAGAGATGTTCCCGGTAGGCTGTTAGAGCACTGTGCAGAGCGAGTTGTTTCTTAGCTTCCCAAAGAGCCGGAAGCAAGATGCTTTGGGGCCCTTCTCACCCTTTGGAAAGAAGTCAGAACTTTGTGCCTTGCAGCTCTAGGGCAATGTAGCACACCCAGAGCAGAACTTCTACTTCAGCTAGATCAGACCTGCAAAGAAACTTCGTTGCACAGGCCTTTGTAAGAGATGGTCCCTGTAGGCTGTTAGAGCACTGTGCAGAGCGAGTTGTTTCTTAGCTTCCCAAAGAGCTGGAAGCAAACTGCCTTGGGACTCATCTGCCCCTTTGGAAAGGAGGCAGCACTTTGTGCCTTGCAGCTCTAGGGCAATGTAGCACACCCAGAGCAGAAGTTCTACTTCAGCCAGATCAGGCCCACAAAGAAACTGCATTTCACAGGCCTTTGTAAGAGATGTTCCCGGTAGGATGTTAGTGCACTGTGCAGAGCGAGTTGTTTCTTAGCTTCCCAAAGAGCTGGAAGCAAGATGCTTTGGGGCCCTTCTCACCCTTTGGAAAGAAGGCAGCACTTTGTGCCTTGCAGCTCTAGGGCAATGTAGCACACCCAGAGCAGAAGTTCTACTTCAGCCAGCTCAGACCTGCAAAGAAACTGCGTTTCACAGGCCTTTGTAAGAGATGTTCCCTGTAGGCTGTTAGAGCACTGTGCAGAGCTAGTTGTTTCTTAGCTTCCCAACGAGCTGGAAGTAGATGCTTTGGGGGCCATCGGCCCTTAAGGAAAGAACGCAGCACTTTGTGCCTTGCAGCTCTAGGGCAATGTAGCACACCCAGAGCAGAAGTTCTACTTCAGCCAGATCAGACCTGCAAAGAAACTTCGTTGCACAGGCCTTTGTAAGAGATGTTCCCGGTAGGCTGTTAGAGCACTGTGCAGAGCGAGTTGTTTCTTAGCTTCCCAAAGAGCTGGAAGCAAGATGCTTTGGGGGCCATCTGCCGTTAAGTAAAGAAGGCAGCACTTTGTGCCTTGCAGCTCTAGGGCAATGTAGCACACCCAGAGCAGATGTTCTACTTCTGCCAGGTCAGGCCTGCAAAGAAACTGCGTTTCATAGGGCTTTGTAAGAGATATTCCCAGTAGGCTGTTAGAGCCCTGTGCAGAGCGAGTTGTTTCTTAGCTTCCCAAAGAGCCGGAAGCAAGATGCTTTGGGGCCCTTCTCACCCTTTAGAAAGAAGGCAGCACTTTGTGCCTTGCAGCTCTAGGGCGATGCAGCACACCCAGAGCAGAAGTTCTACTTCTGCCAGGTCAGGCCTGCAAAGAAACTGCGTTTCACAGGCCTTTGTAAGAGATGTTCCCGGTAGGCTGTAAGAGCACTGTGCAGAGCGTGTTTTCTCTTAGCTTCCCAAAGAGCTGGAAACAAAACGCTTTTGGTCCAGTCTCCCTCTTTGGAAACAAGGCAGCACTTGGTGCCTTGCACCTTTAGGGCAATGTAGCACATGGCAGAGCAGAAGTTCTACTTCAGGGAGATCACGCCTGCAAGGAAACTGCATTTCACAGGCCATTGTAAAAGATGTTCCCAGTAGGCTGTAAGAGCACTGTGCAGAGCCTCTTGTTTCTTAGCCTCCCAAAGAGCTGGAAGCAAGATGCTTTGGGGTCCTTCTCACCCTTTGGAAAGAAGGCAGCACTTTGTGACTTGCAGCTCTAGGGCAATGTAGCACACCCAGAGCAGAAGTTCTACTTCAGCTAGATCAGACCTGCAATGAAACTTCGTTGCACAGGCCTTTGTAAGAGATGTTCCCGGTAGGCTGTTAGAGCACTGTGCAGAGCGAGTTCTTTCTTGGCTTCCCAAAGAGCTGGAAGCAAGATGCTTTGGTGGCCATCTGCCGTTAAGTAAAGAAGGCAGCACTTTGTGCCTTGCAGCTCTAGGGCAATGTAGCACACCCAGAGCAGATGTTCTACTTCTGCCAGGTCAGGCCTGCAAAGAAACTGCGTTTCACAGGCCTTTGTAAGAGATATTCCCAGTAGGCTGTTAGAGCACTGTGCAGAGCGAGTTGTTTCTTAGCTTCCCAAAGAGCCGGAAGCAAGATTCTTTGGGGCCCTTCTCACCCTTTGGAAAGAAGGCAGCACTTTGTGCCTTGCAGCTCTAGGGCAATGCAGCACACCCAGAGCAGAAGTTCTACTTCAGCTTGATCAGACCTGCAAAGAAACTGTGTTTCACAGGCCTTTGTAAGAGATGTTCGCGGTAGGCTGTTAGAGCACCGTGCAGAGCGAGTTCTTTCTTTGCTTCCCAAAGAGCTGGAAGCAAGATGCTTTGGGGGCCATCAGCCCTTAAGTAAAGAAGTCAGCACTTTGTGCCTTGCAGCTCTAGGGCAATGTTGCACACCCAGAGCAGATGTTCTACTTCAGCTAGCTCAGACCTGCAAAGAAACTGCGTTTCACAGGCCTTTGTAAGAGATGTTCCCGGTAGGCTGTTAGAGCACTCTGCAGAGCGAGTTCTATCTTAGCTTCCCAAAGAGCTGGAAGCAAGATGATTTGGGGGCCATCTGCCCTTAAGTAAAGAAGGCAGCACTTTGTGCCTTGCAGCTCTAGGGCAATGTAGCACACCCAGAGCAGAAGTTCTACTTCAGCCAGATCAGACTTGCAAAGAAACTTCGTTTCACAGGTCTTTGTAAGAGATGTTCCCGGTAGGCTGTTAGAGCACTGTGCAGAGCGACTTGTTTCTTAGCTTCCCAAAGAGCCGGAAGCAAGATGCTTTGGGGCCCTTCTCACCCTTTGGAAAGAAGGCAGCACTTTGTGCCTTGCAGCTCTTTGGCAGTGTAGCACACCCAGAGCAGAAGTTCTACTTCAGGTAGATCAGACCTGCAAAGAAACTTCGTTGCACAGGCCTTTGTAAGAGATGTTCCCTGTAGGCTGTTAGAGCACTGTGCAGAGCGAGTTGTTTCTTAGCTTCCCAAAGAGCTGGAAGCAAAATGCTTTGGGACTCATCTGCCCCTTTGGAAAGAAGGCAGCACTTTGTGCCTTGCAGCTCTAGGGCAATGTAGCACACCCAGAGCAGAAGTTCTACTTCAGCCAGTTCAGGCCCACAAAGAAACTGCATTTCACAGGCCTTTGTATGAGATGTTCCCGGTAGGCTGTTAGAGCACTGTGCAGAGCGAGTTGTTTCTTAGCTTCACAAAGAGCTGGAAGCAAGATGCTTTGGGGCCCTTCTCACCCATTGGAAAGAAGGCAGCACTTTGTGCCTTGCAGCTCTAGGGCAATGTAGCACACCCAGAGCAGAAGTTCTACTTCAGCCAGCTCAGACCTGCAAAGAAACTGCGTTTCGCAGGCCTTTGTAACAGATGTTCCCTGTAGGCTGTTAGAGCACTGTGCAGAGCGAGTTGTTTCTTAGCTTCCCAACGAGCTGGAAGTAGATGCTTTGGGGGCCATCGGCCCTTAAGGAAAGAACGCAGCACTTTGTGCCTTGCAGCTCTAGGGCAATGTAGCACACACAGAGCAGAAGTTCTACTTCAGCCAGCTCAGACCTGCAAAGAAACTTCGTTGCACAGTCCTTTGTAAGAGATGTTCCCGGTAGGCTGTTAGAGCACTGTGCAGAGCGAGTTGTTTCTTAGCTTCCCAAAGAGCTGGAAGCAAGATGCTTTGGTGGCCATCTGCCGTTAATTAAAGAAGGCAGCACTTTGTGCCTTGCATCTCTAGGGCAATGTAGCACACCCAGAGCAGATTTTCTACCTCTGCCAGGTCAGGCCTGCAAAGAAACTGCGTTTCACAGGCCTTTGTAAGAGATATTCCCAGTAGGCTGTTAGAGCACTGTGCAGAGCGAGTTGTTTCTTAGCTTCCCAAAGAGCCGGAAGCAAGATGCTTTGGGGCCCTTCTCACCCTTTGGAAAGAAGGCAGCACTTTGTGCCTTGCAGCTCTAGGGCAATGTAGCACACCCAGAGCAGAAGTTCTACTTCAGCTAGATCAGACCTGCAAAGAAACTTCGTTGCACAGGCCTTTGTAAGAGATGTTCCCGGTAGGCTGTTAGAGCACTGTGCAGAGCGAGTACTTTCTGAGCTTCCCAAAGAGCTGGAAGCAAGATGCTTTGGGGGCGATCTGCCCATAAGTGAAGAAGGCAGCACTTTGTGCCTTGCAGCTCTAGGGCAATGCAGCACACCCAGAGCAGAAGTTCTACTTCAGCTTGATCAGACCTGCAAAGAAACTTCGTTGCACAGGCCTTTGTAAGAGATGTTCCCGGTAGGCTGTTAGAGCACTGTGCAGAGCGAGTTCTTTCTTAGCTTCCCAAAGAGCTGGAAGCAAGATGCTTTGGGGGCCATCTGCCCTTAAGTAAGGAAGTCAGCACTTTGTGCCTTGCAGCTCTAGGACAATGTTGCAAACCAAGTGCAGATGTTCTACTTCAGCCAGATCAGGCCTGCAAAGAAACTGCGTTTCACAGGCCTTTGTAAGAGATATTCACGGTAGGCTGTTAGAGCACTGTGCAGAGCGAGTTCTATCTTAGCTTCCCAAAGAGCTGGAAGCAAGATGCTTTTGGGGCCATCTGCCGTTAAGTAAAGAAGTCAGCACTTTGTGCCTTGCAGCTCTAGGGCAATGTAGCACACCCAGAGCAGAAGTTCTACTTCAGCCAGATCAGTCTTGCAAAGAAACTTCGTTTCACAGGCCTTTGTAAGAGATGTTCCCGGTAGGCTGTTAGAGCACTGTGCAGAGCGACTTGTTTCTTAGCTTCCCAAAGAGCTGGAAGCAAGATGCTTTGGGGCCCTTCTCACCCTTTGGAAAGAAGGCAGCACTTTGTGCCTTGCAGCTCTAGGGCGATGCAGCACACCCAGAGCAGAAGTTCTACTTCTGCCAGGTCAGGCCTGCAAAGAAACTTCGTTTCACAGGCCTTTGTAAGAGATGTTCCCGGTAGGCTGTAAGAGCACTGTGCAGAGCGTGTTTTCTCTTAGTTTCCCAAAGAGCTGGAAACAAAACGCTTTTGGTCCAGTCTCCCTCTTTGGAAACAAGGCAGCACTTGGTGCCTTGCACCTCTAGGGCAATGTAGCACATGGCAGAGCAGAAGTTCTACTTCAGGGAGATCACGCCTGCAAAGAAACTGCATTTCACAGGCCATTGTAAAAGATGTTCCCAGTAGGCTGTAAGAGCACTGTGCAGAGCCTCTTGTTTCTTAGCCTCCCAAAGAGCTGGAAGCAAGATGCTTTGGGGTCCTTCTCACCCTTTGGAAAGAAGGCAGCACTTTGTGCCTTGCAGCTCTAGGGCAATGTAGCACACCCAGAGCAGAAGTTCTACTTCAGCTAGATCAGACCTGCAATGAAACTTCGTTGCACAGGCCTTTGTAAGAGATGTTCCCGGTAGGCTGTTAGAGCACTGTGCAGAGCGAGTTCTTTCTTAGCTTCCCAAATAGCTGGAAACAAGATGCTTTGGGGGCCATCTGCCCTTAAGTAAAGAAGGCAGCACTTTGTGTCTTGCAGCTCTAGGGCAAAGTAGCTCACCCAGAGCAGATGTTCTACTTCTGCCAGGTCAGGCCTGCAAAGAAACTGCGTTTCACAGGCCTTTGTAAGAGATATTCACGGTAGGCTGTTAGAGCACTGTGCAGAGCGAGTTCTTTCTTAGCTTCCCAAAGAGCTGGGAGCAAGATGCTTTGGGGGCCATCTGCCGTTAAGTAAAGAAGGCGGCACTTTGTGCCTTGCAGCTCTAGGGCAATGTAGCACACCCAGAGCAGATGTTCTACTTCTGCCAGGTCAGGCCTGCAAAGAAACTGCGTTTCACAGGCCATTGTAAGAGATGTTCCCGGTAGGCTGTTAGAGCACTGTGCAGAGTAGTTGTTTCTTAGCTTCCCAAAGAGCCGGAAGCAAGATGCTTTGGGGCCCTTCTCACCCTTTGGAAAGAAGGCAGCACTTTGTGCCTTGCAGCTCTAGGGCGATGCAGCACACCCAGAGCAGAAGTTCTACTTCTGCCAGGTCAGGCCTGCAAAGAAACTGCGTTTCACAGGCCTTTGTAAGAGATGTTCCCGGTAGGCTGTAAGAGCACTGTGCAGAGCGTGTTTTCTCTTAGCTTCCCAAAGAGCTGGAAACAAAACGCTTTTGGTCCAGTCTCCTTCTTTGGAAACAAGGCAGCACTTGGTGCCTTGCACCTCTAGGGCAATGTAGCACATGGCAGAGCAGAAGTTCTACTTCAGGGAGATCACGCCTGCAAAGAAACTGCATTTCACAGGCCTTTGTAAAAGATGTTCCCAGTAGGCTGTAAGAGCACTGTGCAGAGCGAGTTCTTTCTTAGCTTCCCAAAGAGCTGGAAGCTAGATGCTTTGGGGCCCTTCTCACCCTTTGGAAAGAAGGCAGCACTTTGTGCCTTGCAGCTCTAGGGCGATGCAGCACACCCAGAGCAGAAGTTCTACTTCTGCCAGGTCAGGCCTGCAAAGAAACTGCGTTTCACAGGCCTTTGTAAGAGATGTTCCCGGTAGGCTGTAAGAGCACTGTGCAGAGTGTGTTTTCTCTTAGCTTCCCAAAGAGCTGGAAACAAAACGCTTTTGGTCCAGTCTCCCTCTTTGGAAACAAGGCAGCACTTGGTGCCTTGCACCTCTAGGGCAATGTAGCACATGGCAGAGCAGAAGTTCTACTTCAGGGAGATCACGCCTGCAAAGAAACTGCATTTCACAGGCCATTGTAAAAGATGTTCCCAGTAGGCTGTAAGAGCACTGTGCAGAGCCTCTTGTTTCTTAGCCTCCCAAAGAGCTGGAAGCAAGATGCTTTGGGGTCCTTCTCACCCTTTGGAAAGAAGGCAGCACTTTGTGCCTTGCAGCTCTAGGGCAATGTAGCACACCCAGAGCAGAAGTTCTACTTCAGCTAGATCAGACCTGCAATGAAACTTCGTTGCACAGGCCTTTGTAAGAGATGTTCCCGGTAGGCTGTTAGAGCACTGTGCAGAGCGAGTTCTTTCTTAGCTTCCAAAGAGCTGGAAACAAGATGCTTTGGGCGCCATCTGCCCTTAAGTAAAGAAGGCAGCACTTTGTGTCTTGCAGCTCTAGGGCAATGTAGCTCACCCAGAGCAGATGTTCTACTTCTGCCAGGTCAGGCCTGCAAAGAAACTGCGTTTCACAGGCCTTTGTAAGAGATATTCACGGTAGGCTGTTAGAGCACTGTGCAGAGAGAGTTCTTTCTTAGCTTCCCAAAGAGCTGGGAGCAAGATGCTTTGGGGGCCATCTGCCGTTAAGTAAAGAAGGCGGCACTTTGTGCCTTGCAGCTCTAGGGCAATGTAGCACACCCAGAGCAGATGTTCAACTACTGCCAGGTCAGGCCTGCAAAGAAACTGCGTTTCACAGGCCTTTGTAAGAGATGTTCCCGGTAGGCTGTTAGAGCACTGTGCAGAGCGAGTTGTTTCTTAGCTTCCCATAGAGCTGGAAGCAAGATGCTTTGGGGCCCTTCTCACCCTTTGGCAAGAAGGCAGCACTTTGTGCCTTGCAGCTCTAGGGCAATGTAGCACACCCAGAGCAGAAGTTCTACTTCAGCTACATCAGACCTGCAAAGAAACTTCGTTTCACAGGCCTTTGTAAGAGATGTACCCGGTAGGCTGCAAGAGCACTGCGCAGAGCGACTAGTTTCTTAGCTTCCCAGACAGCTGGAAGCAAGATGCTTTGGGGCCCATCTGCCCCTATGGAAAGAACGCAGCACTCTGGCCTTGCAGCTCTAGGGCAATGCAGCACACCCAGAGCAGAAGTTCTACTTCAGCCAGATCATACCCCCAAAGAAACTGCGTTTCACAGGCCTTTGTAAGAGATGTTCCCGGTAGGCTGTTAGAGCACTGTGCAGAGCGAGTTCTTTCTTAGCTTCCCAAAGAGCTGGAAACAAGATGCTTTGGGGGCCATCTGCCCTTAAGTAAAGAAGGCAGCACTTTGTGTCTTGCAGCTCTAGGGCAATGTAGCTCACCCAGAGCAGATGTTCTACTTCTGCCAGGTCAGGCCTGCAAAGAAACTGCGTTTCACAGGCCTTTGTAAGAGATGTTCCCTGTAGGCTGTTAGAGCACTGTGCAGAGCGAGTTCTTTCTTAGCTTCCCAAAGAGCTGGAAGCAAGATGCTTTGGGACTCATCTGCCCATTTTTGAAAGAAGGCAGCACTTTGTGCCTTGTAGCTCTAGGGCAATGTAGCACACCCAGAGCAGAAGTTCTACTTCAGCCAGATCAGGCCCGCAAAGAAACTGCATTTCACAGGCCTTTGTAAGAGATGTTCCCGGTAGGCTGTTAGAGCACTGTGCAGAGCGACTTATTTCTTAGCTTCCCAGTCAGCTGGAAGCAAGATGCTTTGGGGACCTTCTCACCCTTTGGAAAGAAGGCAGCACTTTGTGCCTTGCAGCTCTAGGGCGATGCAGCACACCCAGCGCAGAAGTTCTACTTCTGCCAGTTCAGGCCTGCAGAGAAACTGCGTTTCACAGGCCTTTGTAAGAGATGTTTCCCGGTGGGCTGCAAGAGCACTGTGCAGAGCGTGTTTTCTCTTAGCTTCCCAAAGAGCTGGAAACAAAACGCTTTTGCTCCTGTCTCCCTCTTTGGAAACAAGGCAGCACTTGGTGCCTTGCACCTCTAGGGCAATGTAGCACATGGCAGAGCAGAAGTTCTACTTCAGGCAGATCACGCCTGCAAAGAAACTGCATTTCACAGGCCTTTGTAAAAGATGTTCCCAGTAGGCTGTAAGAGCACAGTGCAGAGCGACTTGTTTCTTAGCCTCCCAAAGAGCTGGAAGCAAGATGCTTTGGGGTCGTTCTCACCCTTTGGAAAGCAGGCAGCACTTTGTGCCTTGCAGCTCTAGGGCAATGCAGCACACCCAGAGCAGAAGTTCTACTTCAGCCAGATCAGGCCTTCAAAGAAACTGCGTTTCACAGGCCTTTGTAAGAGATGTTCCCGGTAGGCTGTAACAGCACTGTGCAGAGCGACTTGTTTCTTAGCTTCCCCAAGAGCTGGAAACAAGATGCTTTGGGGGCCATCTGCCCTTAAGGAAAGAAGGCAGCACTTTGTGCCTTGCAGCTCTAGGGCAATGTAGCACACCCAGAGCAGAAGTTCTACTTCAGCTAGATCAGACCTGCAATGAAACTTCGTTGCACAGGCCTTTGTAAGAGATGTTCCCGGTAGGCTGTTAGAGCACTGTGCAGAGCGAGTTCTTTCTTAGCTTCCCAAATAGCTGGAAACAAGATGCTTTGGGGGCCATCTGCCCTTAAGTAAAGAAGGCAGCACTTTGTGTCTTGCAGCTCTAGGGCAAAGTAGCTCACCCAGAGCAGATGTTCTACTTCTGCCAGGTCAGGCCTGCAAAGAAACTGCGTTTCACAGGCCTTTGTAAGAGATATTCACGGTAGGCTGTTAGAGCACTGTGCAGAGCGAGTTCTTTCTTAGCTTCCCAAAGAGCTGGGAGCAAGATGCTTTGGGGGCCATCTGCCGTTAAGTAAAGAAGGCGGCACTTTGTGCCTTGCAGCTCTAGGGCAATGTAGCACACCCAGAGCAGATGTTCTACTTCTGCCAGGTCAGGCCTGCAAAGAAACTGCGTTTCACAGGCCATTGTAAGAGATGTTCCCGGTAGGCTGTTAGAGCACTGTGCAGAGTAGTTGTTTCTTAGCTTCCCAAAGAGCCGGAAGCAAGATGCTTTGGGGCCCTTCTCACCCTTTGGAAAGAAGGCAGCACTTTGTGCCTTGCAGCTCTAGGGCGATGCAGCACACCCAGAGCAGAAGTTCTACTTCTGCCAGGTCAGGCCTGCAAAGAAACTGCGTTTCACAGGCCTTTGTAAGAGATGTTCCCGGTAGGCTGTAAGAGCACTGTGCAGAGCGTGTTTTCTCTTAGCTTCCCAAAGAGCTGGAAACAAAACGCTTTTGGTCCAGTCTCCTTCTTTGGAAACAAGGCAGCACTTGGTGCCTTGCACCTCTAGGGCAATGTAGCACATGGCAGAGCAGAAGTTCTACTTCAGGGAGATCACGCCTGCAAAGAAACTGCATTTCACAGGCCTTTGTAAAAGATGTTCCCAGTAGGCTGTAAGAGCACTGTGCAGAGCGAGTTCTTTCTTAGCTTCCCAAAGAGCTGGAAGCTAGATGCTTTGGGGCCCTTCTCACCCTTTGGAAAGAAGGCAGCACTTTGTGCCTTGCAGCTCTAGGGCGATGCAGCACACCCAGAGCAGAAGTTCTACTTCTGCCAGGTCAGGCCTGCAAAGAAACTGCGTTTCACAGGCCTTTGTAAGAGATGTTCCCGGTAGGCTGTAAGAGCACTGTGCAGAGTGTGTTTTCTCTTAGCTTCCCAAAGAGCTGGAAACAAAACGCTTTTGGTCCAGTCTCCCTCTTTGGAAACAAGGCAGCACTTGGTGCCTTGCACCTCTAGGGCAATGTAGCACATGGCAGAGCAGAAGTTCTACTTCAGGGAGATCACGCCTGCAAAGAAACTGCATTTCACAGGCCATTGTAAAAGATGTTCCCAGTAGGCTGTAAGAGCACTGTGCAGAGCCTCTTGTTTCTTAGCCTCCCAAAGAGCTGGAAGCAAGATGCTTTGGGGTCCTTCTCACCCTTTGGAAAGAAGGCAGCACTTTGTGCCTTGCAGCTCTAGGGCAATGTAGCACACCCAGAGCAGAAGTTCTACTTCAGCTAGATCAGACCTGCAATGAAACTTCGTTGCACAGGCCTTTGTAAGAGATGTTCCCGGTAGGCTGTTAGAGCACTGTGCAGAGCGAGTTCTTTCTTAGCTTCCAAAGAGCTGGAAACAAGATGCTTTGGGCGCCATCTGCCCTTAAGTAAAGAAGGCAGCACTTTGTGTCTTGCAGCTCTAGGGCAATGTAGCTCACCCAGAGCAGATGTTCTACTTCTGCCAGGTCAGGCCTGCAAAGAAACTGCGTTTCACAGGCCTTTGTAAGAGATATTCACGGTAGGCTGTTAGAGCACTGTGCAGAGAGAGTTCTTTCTTAGCTTCCCAAAGAGCTGGGAGCAAGATGCTTTGGGGGCCATCTGCCGTTAAGTAAAGAAGGCGGCACTTTGTGCCTTGCAGCTCTAGGGCAATGTAGCACACCCAGAGCAGATGTTCAACTACTGCCAGGTCAGGCCTGCAAAGAAACTGCGTTTCACAGGCCTTTGTAAGAGATGTTCCCGGTAGGCTGTTAGAGCACTGTGCAGAGCGAGTTGTTTCTTAGCTTCCCATAGAGCTGGAAGCAAGATGCTTTGGGGCCCTTCTCACCCTTTGGCAAGAAGGCAGCACTTTGTGCCTTGCAGCTCTAGGGCAATGTAGCACACCCAGAGCAGAAGTTCTACTTCAGCTACATCAGACCTGCAAAGAAACTTCGTTTCACAGGCCTTTGTAAGAGATGTACCCGGTAGGCTGCAAGAGCACTGCGCAGAGCGACTAGTTTCTTAGCTTCCCAGACAGCTGGAAGCAAGATGCTTTGGGGCCCATCTGCCCCTATGGAAAGAACGCAGCACTCTGGCCTTGCAGCTCTAGGGCAATGCAGCACACCCAGAGCAGAAGTTCTACTTCAGCCAGATCATACCCCCAAAGAAACTGCGTTTCACAGGCCTTTGTAAGAGATGTTCCCGGTAGGCTGTTAGAGCACTGTGCAGAGCGAGTTCTTTCTTAGCTTCCCAAAGAGCTGGAAACAAGATGCTTTGGGGGCCATCTGCCCTTAAGTAAAGAAGGCAGCACTTTGTGTCTTGCAGCTCTAGGGCAATGTAGCTCACCCAGAGCAGATGTTCTACTTCTGCCAGGTCAGGCCTGCAAAGAAACTGCGTTTCACAGGCCTTTGTAAGAGATGTTCCCTGTAGGCTGTTAGAGCACTGTGCAGAGCGAGTTCTTTCTTAGCTTCCCAAAGAGCTGGAAGCAAGATGCTTTGGGACTCATCTGCCCATTTTTGAAAGAAGGCAGCACTTTGTGCCTTGTAGCTCTAGGGCAATGTAGCACACCCAGAGCAGAAGTTCTACTTCAGCCAGATCAGGCCCGCAAAGAAACTGCATTTCACAGGCCTTTGTAAGAGATGTTCCCGGTAGGCTGTTAGAGCACTGTGCAGAGCGACTTATTTCTTAGCTTCCCAGTCAGCTGGAAGCAAGATGCTTTGGGGACCTTCTCACCCTTTGGAAAGAAGGCAGCACTTTGTGCCTTGCAGCTCTAGGGCGATGCAGCACACCCAGCGCAGAAGTTCTACTTCTGCCAGTTCAGGCCTGCAGAGAAACTGCGTTTCACAGGCCTTTGTAAGAGATGTTTCCCGGTGGGCTGCAAGAGCACTGTGCAGAGCGTGTTTTCTCTTAGCTTCCCAAAGAGCTGGAAACAAAACGCTTTTGCTCCTGTCTCCCTCTTTGGAAACAAGGCAGCACTTGGTGCCTTGCACCTCTAGGGCAATGTAGCACATGGCAGAGCAGAAGTTCTACTTCAGGCAGATCACGCCTGCAAAGAAACTGCATTTCACAGGCCTTTGTAAAAGATGTTCCCAGTAGGCTGTAAGAGCACAGTGCAGAGCGACTTGTTTCTTAGCCTCCCAAAGAGCTGGAAGCAAGATGCTTTGGGGTCGTTCTCACCCTTTGGAAAGCAGGCAGCACTTTGTGCCTTGCAGCTCTAGGGCAATGCAGCACACCCAGAGCAGAAGTTCTACTTCAGCCAGATCAGGCCTTCAAAGAAACTGCGTTTCACAGGCCTTTGTAAGAGATGTTCCCGGTAGGCTGTAACAGCACTGTGCAGAGCGACTTGTTTCTTAGCTTCCCCAAGAGCTGGAAACAAGATGCTTTGGGGGCCATCTGCCCTTAAGGAAAGAAGGCAGCACTTTGTGCCTTGCAGCTCTAGGGCAATGTAGCACACCCAGAGCAGAAGTTCTACTTGAGCTAGATCAGACCTGCAAAGAAACTTCGCTTCACAGGCCTTTGTAAGAGATGTTCCCGGTAGGCTGTTAGAGCACTGTGCAGAGCGAGTTGTTTCTTAGCTTCCCAAAGAGCCGGAAGCAAGATGCTTTGGGGCCCTTCTCACCCTTTGGAAAGAAGGCAGCACTTTGTGTCTTGCAGCTCTAGGGCAATGTAGCACACCCAGAGCAGAAGTTCTACTTCAGCTTGATCAGACCTGCAAAGAAACTTCATTGCACAGGCCATTGTAAAAGATGTTCCCGGTAGGCTGTTAGAGCACTGTGCAGAGCGACTTCTTTCTTAGCTTCCCAAAGAGCTGGAAGCAAGATGCTTTGGGGCCATCTGCCCTCAAGTAAAGAAGTCAGCACTTTGTGCCTTGCAGCTCTAGGGCAATGTAGCTCACCCAGAGCAGATGTTCTACTTCTGCCAGGTCAGGCCTGCAAAGAAACTGCGTTTCACAGGCCTTTGTAAGAGATGTTCCCGGTAGGCTGTTAGAGCACTGTGCAGAGCGACTTGTTTCTTAGCTTCCCAAAGAGCTGGAAGCAAAATGCTTTGGGACTCATCTGCCCCTTTGGAAAGAAGGCAGCACTTTGTGCCTTGCAGCTCTAGGGCAAAGTAGCACACCCAGAGCAGAAGTTCTACTTCAGCCAGATCAGGCCCGCAAAGAAACTGCATTTCACAGGCCTTTGCAAGAGATGTTCCCGGTAGGCTTTTAGAGCACTGTGCAGAGCGAGTTGTTTCTTAGCTTCCCAAAGAGCTGGAAGCAAGATGCTTTGGGGCCCTTCTCACCCTTTGGCAAGAAGGCAGCACTTTGTGCCTTGCAGCTCTAGGGCAATGTAGCACACCCAGAGCAGAAGTTCTACTTCAGCTACATCAGACCTGCAAAGAAACTTCGTTTCACAGGCCTTTGTAAGAGATGTTCCCGGTAGGCTGTAAGAGCACTGCGCAGAGCGACTAGTTTCTTAGCTTCCCAGACAGCTGGAAGCAAGATGCTTTGGGGCCCATCTGCCCCTATGGAAAAAACGCATAACTTTGGCCTTGCACCTCTAGGGCAATGCAGCACACCCAGAGCAGAAGTTCTACTTCAGCCAGATCAGGCCTTCAAAGAAACTGCGTTTCACAGGCCTTTGTAAGAGATGTTCCCTGTAGGCTGTTAGAGCACTGTGCAGAGCGAGTTGTTTCTTAGCTTCCCAAAGAGCTGGAAACAAGATGCTTTGGGGGCCATCTGCCCTTAAGGAAAGAAGGCAGCACTTTGTGCCTTGCAGCTCTAGGGCAATGTAGCACACCCAGAGCAGAAGTTCTACTTGAGCTAGATCAGACCTGCAAAGAAACTTCGTTTCACAGGCCTTTGTAAGAGATGTTCCCGATAGGCTGTTAGAGCACTGTGCAGAGCGAGTTGTTTCTTAGCTTCCCAAAGAGCCGGAAGCAAGATGCTTTGGGGCCCTTCGCACCCTTTGGAAAGAAGGCAGCACTTTGTGCCTTGCAGCTCTAGGGCAATGTAGCACACCCAGGCAGAAGTTCTACTTCAGCTTGATCAGACCTGCAAAGAAACTTCATTGCACAGGCCTTTGTAAGAGATGTTCCCGGTAGGCTGTTAGAGCACTGTGCAGAGCGACTTCTTTCTTAGCTTCCCAAAGAGCTGGAAGCAAGATGCTTTGGGACCATCTGCCCTGAAGTAAAGAAGTCAGCACTTTGTGCCTTGCAGCTCTAGGGCAATGTAGCTCACCCAGAGCAGATGTTCTACTTCTGCCAGGTCAGGCCTGCAAAGAAACTGCGTTTCACAGGCCTTTGTAAGAGATGTTCCCGGTAGGCTGTTAGAGCACTGTGCAGAGCGACTTGTTTCTTAGCTTCCCAAAGAGCTGGAAGCAAAATGCTTTGGGACTCATCTGCCCCTTTGGAAAGAAGGCAGCACTTTGTGCCTTGCAGCTCTAGGGCAAAGTAGCACACCCCGAGCAGAAGTTCTACTTCAGCCAGATCAGGCCCGCAAAGAAACTGCATTTCACAGGCCTTTGCAAGAGATGTTCCCGGTAGGCTTTTAGAGCACTGTGCAGAGCGAGTTGTTTCTTAGCTTCCCAAAGAGCTGGAAGCAAGATGCTTTGGGGCCCTTCTCACCCTTTGGCAAGAAGGCAGCACTTTGTGCCTTGCAGCTCTAGGGCAATGTAGCACACCCAGAGCAGAAGTTCTACTTCAGCCAGATCAGGCCCGCAAAGAAACTGCATTTCACAGGCCTTTGTAAGAGATGTTCCCGGTAGGCTGTTAGAGCACTGTGCAGAGCGACTTGTTTCTTAGCTTCCCAGTCAGCTGGAAGCAAGATGCTTTGGGGACCTTCTCACCCTTTGGAAAGAAGGCAGCACTTTGTGCCTTGCAGCTCTAGGGCGATGCAGCACACCCAGCGCAGAAGTTCTACTTCTGCCAGTTCAGGCCTGCAGAGAAACTGCGTTTCACAGGCCTTTGTAAGAGATGTTTCCCGGTGGGCTGCAAGAGCACTGTGCAGAGCGTGTTTTCTCTTAGCTTCCCAAAGAGCTGGAAACAAAACGCTTTTGGTCCAGTCTCCCTCTTTGGAAACAAGGCAGCACTTGGTGCCTTGCACCTCTAGGGCAATGTAGCACATGGCAGAGCAGAAGTTCTACTTCAGGCAGATCACGCCTGCAAAGAAACTGCATTTCACAGGCCTTTGTAAAAGATGTTCCCAGTAGGCTGTAAGAGCACTGGGCAGAGCGACTTGTTTCTTAGCCTCCCAAAGAGCTGGAAGCAAGATGCTTTGGGGTCGTTCTCACCCTTTGGAAAGCAGGCAGCACTTTGTGCCTTGCAGCTCTAGGGCAATGCAGCACACCCAGAGCAGAAGTTCTACTTCAGCCAGATCAGGCCTTCAAAGAAACTGCGTTTCACAGGCCTTTGTAAGAGATGTTCCCTGTAGGCTGTTAGAGCACTGTGCAGAGCGAGTTGTTTCTTAGCTTCCCCAAGAGCTGGAAACAAGATGCTTTGGGGGCCATCTGCCCTTAAGGAAAGAAGGCAGCACTTTGTGCCTTGCAGCTCTAGGGCAATGTAGCACACCCAGAGCAGAAGTTCTACTTGAGCTAGATCAGACCTGCAAAGAAACTTCGCTTCACAGGCCTTTGTAAGAGATGTTCCAGGTAGGCTGTTAGAGCACTGTGCAGAGCGAGTTGTTTCTTAGCTTCCCAAAGAGCCGGAAGCAAGATGCTTTGGGGCCCTTCTCACCCTTTGGAAAGAAGGCAGCACTTTGTGCCTTGCAGCTCTAGGGCAATGTAGCACACCCAGAGCAGAAGTTCTACTTCAGCTTGATCAGACCTGCAAAGAAATTTCATTGCACAGGCCATTGTAAGAGATGTTCCCGGTAGGCTGTTAGAGCACTGTGCAGAGCGACTTCTTTCTTAGCTTCCCAAAGAGCTGGAAGCAAGATGCTTTAGGGCCATCTGCCCTCAAGTAAAGAAGTCAGCACTTTGTGCCTTGCAGCTCTAGGGCAATGTAGCTCACCCAGAGCAGATGTTCTACTTCTGCCAGGTCAGGCCTGCAAAGAAACTGCGTTTCACAGGCCTTTGTAAGAGATGTTCCCGGTAGGCTGTTAGAGCACTGTGCAGAGCGACTTGTTTCTTAGCTTCCCAAAGAGCTGGAAGCAAAATGCTTTGGGACTCATCTGCCCCTTTGGAAAGAAGGCAGCACTTTGTGCCTTGCAGCTCTAGGGCAAAGTAGCACACCCAGAGCAGAAGTTCTACTTCAGCCAGATCAGGCCCGCAAAGAAACTGCATTTCACAGGCCTTTGCAAGAAATGTTCCCGGTAGGCTTTTAGAGCACTGTGCAGAGCGAGTTGTTTCTTAGCTTCCCAAAGAGCTGGAAGCAAGATGCTTTGGGGCCCTTCTCACCCTTTGGCAAGAAGGCAGCACTTTGTGCCTTGCAGCTCTAGGGCAATGTAGCACACCCAGAGCAGAAGTTCTACTTCAGCTACATCAGACCTGCAAAGAAACTTCGTTTCACAGGCCTTTGTAAGAGATGTTCCCGGTAGGCTGTAAGAGCACTGCGCAGAGCGACTGGTTTCTTAGCTTCCCAGACAGCTGGAAGCAAGATGCTTTGGGGCCAATCTGCCCCTATGGAAAAAACGCATAACTTTGGCCTTGCACCTCTAGGGCAATGCAGCACACCCAGAGCAGAAGTTCTACTTCAGCCAGATCAGGCCTTCAAAGAAACTGCGTTTCACAGGCCTTTGTAAGAGATGTTCCCTGTAGGCTGTTAGAGCACTGTGCAGAGCGAGTTGTTTCTTAGCTTCCCAAAGAGCTGGAAACAAGATGCTTTGGGGGCCATCTGCCCTTAAGGAAAGAAGGCAGCACTTTGTGCCTTGCAGCTCTAGGGCAATGTAGCACACCCAGAGCAGAAGTTCTACTTGAGCTAGATCAGACCTGCAAAGAAACTTCGTTTCACAGGCCTTTGTAAGAGATGTTCCCGATAGGCTGTTAGAGCACTGTGCAGAGCGAGTTGTTTCTTAGCTTCCCAAAGAGCCGGAAGCAAGATGCTTTGGGGCCCTTCGCACCCTTTGGAAAGAAGGCAGCACTTTGTGCCTTGCAGCTCTAGGGCAATGTAGCACACCCAGAGCAGAAGTTCTACTTCAGCTTGATCAGACCTGCAAAGAAACTTCATTGCACAGGCCTTTGTAAGAGATGTTCCCGGTAGGCTGTTAGAGCACTGTGCAGAGCGACTTCTTTCTTAGCTTCCCAAAGAGCTGGAAGCAAGATGCTTTGGGACCATCTGCCCTGAAGTAAAGAAGTCAGCACTTTGTGCCTTGCAGCTCTAGGGCAATGTAGCTCACCCAGAGCAGATGTTCTACTTCTGCCAGGTCAGGCCTGCAAAGAAACTGCGTTTCACAGGCCTTTGTAAGAGATGTTCCCGGTAGGCTGTTAGAGCACTGTGCAGAGCGACTTGTTTCTTAGCTTCCCAAAGAGCTGGAAGCAAAATGCTTTGGGACTCATCTGCCCCTTTGGAAAGAAGGCAGCACTTTGTGCCTTGCAGCTCTAGGGCAAAGTAGCACACCCCGAGCAGAAGTTCTACTTCAGCCAGATCAGGCCCGCAAAGAAACTGCATTTCACAGGCCTTTGCAAGAGATGTTCCCGGTAGGCTTTTAGAGCACTGTGCAGAGCGAGTTGTTTCTTAGCTTCCCAAAGAGCTGGAAGCAAGATGCTTTGGGGCCCTTCTCACCCTTTGGCAAGAAGGCAGCACTTTGTGCCTTGCAGCTCTAGGGCAATGTAGCACACCCAGAGCAGAAGTTCTACTTCAGCTACATCAGACCTGCAAAGAAACTTCGTTTCACAGGCCTTTGTAAGAGATGTTCCCGGTAGGCTGTAAGAGCACTGCGCAGAGCGACTAGTTTCTTAGCTTCCCAGACAGCTGGAAGCAAGATGCTTTGGCGCCCATCTGCCCCTATGGAAAAAACGCATAACTTTGGCCTTGCACCTCTAGGGCAATGCAGCACACCCAGAGCAGAAGTTCTACTTCAGCCAGATCAGGCCTGCAAAGAAACTGCGTTTCACAGGCCTTTGTAAGAGATGTTCCCTGTAGGCTGTTAGAGCACTGTGCAGAGCGAGTTCTTTCTTAGCTTCCCAAAGAGCTGGAAGCAAGATGCTTTGGGACTCATCTGCCCATTTTTGAAAGAAGGCAGCACTTTGTGCCTTGTAGCTCTAGGGCAATGTTGCACACCCAGAGCAGAAGTTCTACTTCAGCCAGATCAGGCCCGCAAAGAAACTGCATTTCACAGGCCTTTGTAAGAGATGTTCCCGGTAGGCTCTTAGAGCACTGTGCAGAGCGACTTATTTCTTAGCTTCCCAGTCAGCTGGAAGCAAGATGCTTTGGGGACCTTCTCACCCTTTGGAAAGAAGGCAGCACTTTGTGCCTTGCAGCTCTAGGGCGATGCAGCACACCCAGCGCAGAAGTTCTACTTCTGCCAGTTCAGGCCTGCAGAGAAACTGCGTTTCACAGGCCTTTGTAAGAGATGTTTCCCGGTGGGCTGCAAGAGCACTGTGCAGAGCGTGTTTTCTCTTAGCTTCCCAAAGAGCTGGAAACAAAACGCTTTTGGTCCAGTCTCCCTCTTTGGAAACAAGGCAGCACTTGGTGCCTTGCACCTCTAGGGCAATGTAGCACATGGCAGAGCAGAAGTTCTACTTCAGGCAGATCACGCCTGCAAAGAAACTGCATTTCACAGGCCTTTGTAAAAGATGTTCCCAGTAGGCTGTAAGAGCACAGTGCAGAGCGACTTGTTTCTTAGCCTCCCAAAGAGCTGGAAGCAAGATGCTTTGGGGTCGTTCTCACCCTTTGGAAAGCAGGCAGCACTTTGTGCCTTGCAGCTCTAGGGCAATGCAGCACACCCAGAGCAGAAGTTCTACTTCAGCCAGATCAGGCCTTCAAAGAAACTGCGTTTCACAGGCCTTTGTAAGGGATGTTCCCTGTAGGCTGTTAGAGCACTGTGCAGAGCGAGTTGTTTCTTAGCTTCCCAAAGAGCTGGAAACAAGATGCTTTGGGGGCCATCTGCCCTTAAGGTAAGAAGGCAGCACTTTGTGCCTTGCGGCTCTAGGGCAATGTAGCACACCCAGAGCAGAAGTTCTGCTTGAGCTAGGTCAGACCTGCAAAGAATCTTCGTTTCACAGGCCTTTGTAAGAGATGTTCCCGGTAGGCTGTTAGAGCACTGTGTAGAGCGAGTTGTTTCTTAGCTTCCCAAAGAGCCGGAAGCAAGATGCTTTGGGGCCCTTCTCACCCTTTGGAAAGAAGGCAGCAGTTTGTGCCTTGCAGCTCTAGGGCAATGTAGCACACCCAGAGCAGAAGTTCTACTTCAGCTTGATCAGACCTGCAAAGAAACTTCATTGCACAGGCCTTTGTAAGAGATGTTGCCGGTAGGCTGTTAGAGCACTGTGCAGAGCGACTTCTTTCTTAGCTTCCCAAAGAGCTGGAAGCAAGATGCTTTGGGGCCATCTGCCCTTAAGTAAAGAAGTCAGCACTTTGTGCCTTGCAGCTCTAGGGCAATGTAGCTCACCCAGAGCAGATGTTCTACTTCTGCCAGGACAGGCCTGCAAAGAAACTGCGTTTCACAGGCCTTTGTAAGAGATGTTCCCGGTAGGCTGTAAGAGCACTGTGCAGACCGTGTTTTCTCTTAGCTTCCCAAAGAGCTGGAAACAAAACGCTTTTGGTCCAGTCTCCCTCTTTGGAAACATGGCAGCACATTGTGCCTTGCACCTCTAGGGCAATGTAGCACATGGCAGAGCAGAAGTTCTACTTCAGGGAGATCACGCCTGCAAAGAAACTGCATTTCACAGGCCTTTGTAAAAGATGTTCCCAGTAGGCTGTAAGAGCACTGTGCAGAGCGACTTGTTTCTTAGCCTCCCAAAGAGCTGGAAGCAAGATGCTTTGGGGTCCTTCTCACCCTTTGGAAAGCAGGCAGCACTTTGTGCCTTGCAGCTCTAGGGCAATGCAGCACACCCAGAGCAGAAGTTCTACTTCAGCCAGATCAGGCTTTCAAAGAAACTGCGTTTCACAGGCCTTTGTAAGAGATGTTCCCGGTAGGCTGTAAGAGCACTGTGCAGAGCGACTTGTTTCTTAGCTTCCCAAAGAGCTGGAAGCAAAATGCTTTGGGACTCATCTGCCCCTTTGGAAAGAAGGCAGCACTTTGTGCCTTGCAGCTCTAGGGCAATGTAGCACACCCAGAGCAGAAGTTCTACTTCAGCCAGATCAGGCCCGCAAAGAAACTGCATTTCACAGGCCTTTGCAAGAGATGTTCCCGGTAGGCTGTTAGAGCACTGTGCAGAGCGAGTTGTTTCTTAGCTTCCCAAAGAGCTGGAAGCAAGATGCTTTGGGGCCCTTCTCACCCTTTGGCAAGAACGCAGCACTTTGTGCCTTGCAGCTCTAGGGCAATGTAGCACACCCAGAGCAGAAGTTCTACTTCAGCTACATCAGACCTGCAAAGAAACTTCGTTTCACAGGCCTTTGTAAGATATGTTCCCGGTAGGCTGTTAGAGCACTGTGCAGAGCGAGTTCTTTCTTAGCTTCCCAAAGAGGTGGAAGCAAGATGCTTTGGGGCGCATATGCCCCTATGGAAAGAAGTCAGCACTTTGTGCCTTGCAGCTCTAGGGCGATGCAGCACACCCAGAGCAGAAGTTCTACTTCAGGGAGATCACGGCTGCAAAGAAACTGCATTTCACAGGCCTTTGTAAAACATGTTCCCAGTAGGCTGTAAGAGCACTCAGCAGAGCGACTTGTTTCTTAGCTTCCCAAAGACCTGGAGGCAAGATGCTTTGGGGCCCTTCTCGCCCTTTGGAAAGCAGGCAGCACTTTGTGCCTTGCAGCTCTAGGGCAATGTAGCACACCTAGAGCAGAAGTTGTACTTCAGCTAGAGCAGACCTGCAAAGAAACTGCGTTTCACAGGCCTTTGTAAGAGATGTTCCCCGTAGGCTGTAAGAGCACTGTGCAGAGCGACTTGTTTCTTAGCTTCCCAAAGAGCTGGAAGCAAAATGCTTTGGGACTCATCTGCCCCTTTGGAAAGAAGGCAGCACTTTGTGCCTTGCACCTCTAGGGCAATGTAGCACATGGCAGAGCAGAAGTTCTACTTCAGCCAGATCAGGCCCGCAAAGAAACTGCATTTCACAGGCCTTTGCAAGAGATGTTCCCGGTAGGCTTTTAGAGCACTGTGCAGAGCGAGTTGTTTCTTAGCTTCCCAAAGAGCTGGAAGCAAGATGCTTTGGGGCCCTTCTCACCCTTTGGCAAGAAGGCAGCACTTTGTGCCTTGCAGCTCTAGGGCAATGTAGCACACCCAGAGCAGAAGTTCTACTTCAGCTACATCAGACCTGCAAAGAAACTTCGTTTCACAGGCCTTTGTAAGAGATGTTCCCGGTAGGCTGTAAGAGCACTGCGCAGAGCGACTAGTTTCTTAGCTTCCCAGACAGCTGGAAGCAAGATGCTTTGGGGCCCATCTGCCCCTATGGAAAAAACGCATAACTTTGGCCTTCCACCTCTAGGGCAATGCAGCACACCCAGAGCAGAAGTTCTACTTCAGCCAGATCAGGCCTGCAAAGAAACTGCGTTTCACAGGCCTTTGTAAGAGATGTTCCCTGTAGGCTGTTAGAGCACTGTGCAGAGCGAGTTCTTTCTTAGCTTCCCAAAGAGCTGGAAGCAAAATGCTTTGGGACTCATCTGCCCCTTTTTGAAAGAAGGCAGCACTTTGTGCCTTGTAGCTCTAGGGCTATGTAGCACACCCAGAGCAGAAGTTCTAATTCAGCCAGATCAGGCCCGCAAAGAAACTGCATTTCACAGGCCTTTGTAAGAGATGTTCCCGGTAGGCTGTTAGAGCACTGTGCAGAGCGAGTTCTATCTTAGCTTCCCAAAGAGCTGGAAGCAAGATGCTTTGGGGGCCATCTGCCGTTAAGTAAAGAAGTCAGCACTTTGTGCCTTGCAGCTCTAGGGCAATGTAGCACACCAAGAGCCGAAGTTCTACTTCAGCTAGATCAGACCTGCAAAGAAACTTCGTTTCACAGGACTTTGTAAGAGATGTTCCCGGTAGGCTGTTAGAGCACTGTGCAGAGCGACTTGTTTCTTAGCTTCCCAAAGAGCTGGAAGCAAGATGCTTTGGGGCCCTTCTCACCCTTTGGCAAGAAGGCAGCACTTTGTGCCTTGCAGCTCTAGGGCGATGCAGCACACCCAGAGCAGAAGTTCTACTTCTGCCAGGTCAGGCCTGCAAAGAAACTGCGTTTCACAGGCCTTTGTAAGAGATGTTCCCGGTAGGCTGTAAGAGCACTGTGCAGAGCGTGTTTTCTCTTAGCTTCCCAAAGAGCTGGAAACAAAACGCTTTTGGTCCAGTCTCCCTCTTTGGAAACCAGGCAGCACTTGGTGCCTTGCACCTCTAGGGCAATGTAGCACATGGCAGAGCAGAAGTTCTACTTCAGGGAGATCACGCCTGCAAAGAAACTGCATTTCACAGGCCATTGTAAAAGATGTTCCCAGTAGGCTGTAAGAGCACTGTGCAGAGCCTCTTGTTTCTTAGCCTCCCAAAGAGCTGGAAGCAAGATGCTTTGGGGTCCTTCTCACCCTTTGGAAAGAAGGCAGCACTTTGTGCCTTGCAGCTCTAGGGCAATGTAGCACACCCAGAGCAGAAGTTCTACTTCAGCTAGATCAGACCTGCAATGAAACTTCGTTGCACAGGCCTTTGTAAGAGATGTTCCCGGTAGGCTGTTAGAGCACTGTGCAGAGCGAGTTCTTTCTTAGCTTCCCAAAGAGCTGGAAGCAAGATGCTTTGGTGGCCATCTGCCGTTAAGTAAAGAAGGCAGCTCTTTGTGCCTTGCAGCTCTAGGGCAATGTAGCACACCCAGAGCAGATGTTCTACTTCTGCCAGGTCAGGCCTGCAAAGAAACTGCGTTTCACAGGCCTTTGTAAGAGATATTCCCAGTAGGCTGTTAGAGCACTGTGCAGAGCGAGTTGTTTCTTAGCTTCCCAAAGAGCCGGAAGCAAGATGCTTTGGGGCCCTTCTCACCCTTTGGAAAGAAGGCAGCACTTTGTGCCTTGCAGCACTAGGGCAATGTAGCACACCCAGAGCAGAACTTCTACTTCAGCTAGATCAGACCTGCAAAGAAAGTTCGTTGCACAGGCCTTTGTAAGAGATGTTCCCGGTAGGATGTTAGAGCACTGTGCAGAGCGAGTTCTTTCTGAGCTTCCCAAAGAGCTGGAAGCAAGATGCTTTGGGGGCCATCTGCCGTTAAGTAAAGAAGGCAGCACTTTGTGCCTTGCAGCTCTAGGGCAATGCAGCACACCCAGAGCAGAAGTTCTACTTCAGCTTGATCAGACCTGCAAAGAAACTGTGTTTCACAGGCCTTTGTAAGAGATGTTCGCGGTAGGCTGTTAGAGCACCGTGCAGAGCGAGTTCTTTCTTTGCTTCCCAAAGAGCTGGAAGCAAGATGCTTTGGGGGCCATCTGCCCTTAAGTAAAGAAGTCAGCACTTTGTGCCTTGCAGCTCTAGGGCAATGTTGCACACCCAGAGCAGATGTTCTACTTCAGCCAGCTCAGACCTGCAAAGAAACTGCGTTTCACAGGCCTTTGTAAGAGATGTTCCCGGTAGGCTGTTAGAGCACTCTGCAGAGCGAGTTCCATCTTAGCTTCCCAAAGAGCTGGAAGCAAGATGATTTGGGGGCCATCTGCCCTTAAGTAAAGAAGGCAGCACTTTGTGCCTTGCAGCTCTAGGGCAATGTAGCACACCCAGAGCAGAAGTTCTACTTCAGCCAGATCAGTCTTGCAAAGAAACTTCGATTCACAGGTCTTTGTAAGAGATGTTCCCGGTAGGCTGTTAGAGCACTGTGCAGAGCGACTTGTTTCTTAGCTTCCCAAAGAGCCGGAAGCAAGATGCTTTGGGGCCCTTCTCACCCTTTGGAAAGAAGGCAGCACTTTGTGCCTTGCAGCTCTTTGGCAGTGTAGCACACCCAGAGCAGAAGTTCTACTTCAGGTAGATCAGACCTGCAAAGAAACTTCGTTGCACAGGCCTTTGTAAGAGATGTTCCCTGTAGGCTGTTAGAGCACTGTGCAGAGCGAGTTGTTTCTTAGCTTCCCAAAGAGCTGGAAGCAAAATGCTTTGGGACTCATCTGGCCCTTTGGAAAGAAGGCAGCACTTTGTGCCTTGCAGCTCTAGGGCAATGTAGCACACCCAGAGCAGAAGTTCTACTTCAGCCAGTTCAGGCCCACAAAGAAACTGCATTTCACAGGCCTTTGTAAGAGATGTTCCCGGTAGGCTGTTAGAGCACTGTGCAGAGCGAGTTGTTTCTTAGCTTCACAAAGAGCTGGAAGCAAGATGCTTTGGGGCCCTTCTCACCCATTGGAAAGAAATCAGCACTTTGTGCCTTGCAGCTCTAGGGCATTGTAGCACACCCAGAGCAGAAGTTCTACTTCAGCCAGCTGAGACCTGCAAAGAAACTGCGTTTCACAGTCCTTTGTAACAGATGTTCCCTGTAGGCTGTTAGAGCACTGTGCAGAGCGAGTTGTTTCTTAGCTTCCCAACGAGCTGGAAGTAGATGCTTTGGGGGCCATCGGCCGTTAAGGAAAGAACGCAGCACTTTGTGCCTTGCAGCTCTAGGGCAATGTAGCACACCCAGAGCAGAAGTTCTACTTCAGCTTGATCAGACCTGCAAAGAAACTTCGTTGCACAGTCCTTTGTAAGAGATGTTCCCGGTAGGCTGTTAGAGCACTGTGCAGAGCGAGTTGTTTCTTAGCTTCCCAAAGAGCTGGAAGCAAGATGCTTTGGGGGCCATCTGCCGTTAAGTAAATAAGTCAGCACTTTGTGCCTTGCAGCTCTAGGGCAATGTAGCACACCCAGAGCAGAAGTTCTACTTCAGCCAGATCAGTCTTGCAAAGAAACTTCGTTTCACAGGCCTTTGTAAGAGATGTTCCCGGTAGGCTGTTAGAGCACTGTGCAGAGCGACTTGTTTCTTAGCTTCCCAAAGAGCTGGAAGCAAGATGCTTTGGGGCCCTTCTCACCTTTGGAAAGAAGGCAGCACTTTGTGCCTTGCAGCTCTAGGGCGATGCAGCACACCCAGAGCAGAAGTTCTACTTCTGCCAGGTCAGGCCTGCAAAGAAACTGCGTTTCACAGGCCTTTGTAAGAGATGTTCCCGGTAGGCTGTAAGAGCACTGTGCAGAGCGTGTTTTCTCTTAGCTTCCCAAAGAGCTGGAAACAAAACGCTTTTGGTCCAGTCTCCCTCTTTGGAAACAAGGCAGCACTTGGTGCCTTGCACCTCTAGGGCAATGTAGCGCATGGCAGAGCAGAAGTTCTACTTCAGGGAGATCACGCCTGCAAAGAAACTGCATTTCACAGGCCATTGTAAAAGATGTTCCCAGTAGGCTGTAAGAGCACTGTGCAGAGCCTCTTGTTTCTTAGCCTCCCAAAGAGCTGGAAGCAAGATGCTTTGGGGTCCTTCTCACCCTTTGGAAAGAAGGCAGCACTTTGTGCCTTGCAGCTCTAGGGCAATGTAGCACACCCAGAGCAGAAGTTCTACTTCAGCTAGATCAGACCTGAAATGAAACTTCGTTGCACAGGCCTTTGTAAGAGATGTTCCCGGTAGGCTGTTAGAGCACTGTGCAGAGCGAGTTCTTTCTTAGCTTCCCAAAGAGCTGGAAACAAGATGCTTTGGGGGCCATCTGCCCTTAAGTAAAGAAGGCAGCACTTTGTGTCTTGCAGCTCTAGGGCAATGTAGCTCACCCAGAGCAGATGTTCTACTTCTGCCAGGTCAGGCCTGCAAAGAAACTGCGTTTCACAGGCCTTTGTAAGAGATATTCACGGTAGGCTGTTAGAGCACTGTGCAGAGCGAGTTCTTTCTTAGCTTCCCAAAGAGCTGGGAGCAAGATGCTTTGGGAGCCATCTGCCGTTAAGTAAAGAAGGCGGCACTTTGTGCCTTGCAGCTCTAGGGCAATGTAGCACACCCAGAGCAGATGTTCTACTTCTGCCAGGTCAGGCCTGCAAAGAAACTGCGTTTCACAGGCCATTGTAAGAGATGTTCCCGGTAGGCTGTTAGAGCACTGTGCAGAGCGAGTTGTTTCTTAGCTTCCCAAAGAGCCGGAAGCAAGATGCTTTGGGGCCCTTCTCACCCTTTGGAAAGAAGGCAGCACTTTGTGCCTTGCAGCTCTAGGGCGATGCAGCACACCCAGAGCAGAAGTTCTACTTCTGCCAGGTCAGGCCTGCAAAGAAACTGCGTTTCACAGGCCTTTGTAAGAGATGTTCCCGGTAGGCTGTAAGAGCACTGTGCAGAGCGTGTTTTCTCTTAGCTTCCCAAAGAGCTGGAAACAAAACGCTTTTGGTCCAGTCTCCTTCTTTGGAAACAAGGCAGCACTTGGTGCCTTGCACCTCTAGGGCAATGTATCACATGGCAGAGCAGAAGTTCTACTTCAGGGAGATCACGCCTGCAAAGAAACTGCATTTCACAGGCCTTTGCAAAAGATGTTCCCAGTAGGCTGTAAGAGCACTGTGCAGAGCGACTTGTTTCTTAGCCTCCCAAAGAGCTGGAAGCAAGATGCTTTGGGGGCCATCTGCCGTTAAGTAAAGAAGGCAGCACTTTGTGACTTTCAGCTCTAGGGCAATGTAGCACACCCAGAGCAGATGTTCTACTTCTGCCAGGTCAGGCCTGCAAAGAAACTGCGTTTCACAGGCCTTTGTAAGAGATGTTCCCGGTAGGCTGTTAGAGGACTGTGCAGAGCGAGTTGTTTCTTAGCTTCCCATAGAGCTGGAAGCAAGATGCTTTGGGGACCTTCTCACCCTTTGGCAAGAAGGCAGCACTTTGTGCCTTGCAGCTCTAGGGCAATGTAGCACACCCAGAGCAGAAGTTCTACTTCAGCTACATCAGACCTGCAAAGAAACTTCGTTTCACAGGCCTTTGTAAGAGATGTTCCCGGTAGGCTGTAAGAGCACTGCGCAGAGCGACTAGTTTCTTAGCTTCCCAGACAGCTGGAAGCAAGATGCTTTGGGGCCCATCTGCCCCTATGGAAAGAACGCAGCACTCTGGCCTTGCAGCTCTATTGCAATGCAGCACACCCAGAGCAGAAGTTCTACTTCAGCCAGATCAGACCCGCAAAGAAACTGCGTTTCACAGGCCTTTGTAAGAGATGTTCCCTGTAGGCTGTTAGAGCACTGTGCAGTGTGAGTTGCTTCTTAGCTTCCCAAAGAGCTGGAAGCAAGATGCTTTGGGGGCCATCTGCCGTTAAGTAAAGAAGGCAGCACTTTGTGCCTTGCAGCTCTAGGGCAATGTAGCACACCCAGAGCAGATGTTCTACTTCTGCCAGGTCAGGCCTGCCAAGAAACTGCGTTCCACAGGCCTTTCTAAGAGATATTCCCAATAGGCTGTTAGAGCACTGTGCAGAGCGACTTGTTTCTTAGCTTCCCAAAGACCTGGAAGCAAGATGCTTTGGGGCCCTTCTCACCCTTTGGAAAGAAGGCAGCACTTTGTGCCTTGCAGCTCTAGGGCAATGTAGCACACCCAGAGCAGAAGTTCTACTTCAGCTAGATCAGACCTGCAAAGAAACTTCGTTGCACAGGCCTTTGTAGGAGATGTTCCCGGTAGGCTGTTAGAGCACTGTGCAGAGCGAGTTCTTTCTTAGCTTCCAAAGAGCTGGAAACAAGATGCTTTGGGGGCCATCTGCCCTTAAGTAAAGAAGGCAGCACTTTGTGTCTTGCAGCTCTAGGGCAATGTAGCTCACCCAGAGCAGATGTTCTACTTCTGCCAGGTCAGGCCTGCAAGGAAACTGCGTTTCACAGGCCTTTGTAAGAGATATTCACGGTAGGCTGTTAGAGCACTGTGCAGAGAGAGTTCTTTCTTAGCTTCCCAAAGAGCTGGGAGCAAGATGCTTTGGGGGCCATCTGCCGTTAAGTAAAGAAGGCGGCACTTTGTGCCTTGCAGCTCTAGGGCAATGTAGCACACCCAGAGCAGATGTTCTACTTCTGCCAGGTCAGGCCTGCAAAGAAACTGCGTTTCACAGGCCTTTGTAAGAGATGTTCCCGGTAGGCTGTTAGAGCACTGTGCAGAGCGAGTTGTTTCTTAGCTTCCCATAGAGCTGGAAGCAAGATGCTTTGGGGCCCTTCTCACCCTTTGGCAAGAAGGCAGCACTTTGTGCCTTGCAGCTCTAGGGCAATGTAGCATACCCAGAGCAGAAGCTCTACTTCAGCTACATCAGACCTGCAAAGAAACTTCGTTTCACAGGCCTTTGTAAGAGATGTACCCGGTAGGCTGTAAGAGCACTGCGCAGAGCGACTAGTTTCTTAGCTTCCCAGACAGCTGGAAGCAAGATGCTTTGGGGCCCATCTGCCCCTATGGAAAGAACGCAGCACTCTGGCCTTGCAGCTCTAGGGCAATGCAGCACACCCAGAGCAGAAGTTCTACTTCAGCCAGATCATACCCGCAAAGAAACTGCGTTTCACAGGCCTTTGTAAGAGATGTTCCCGGTAGGCTGTTAGAGCACTGTGCAGTGTGAGTTGTTTCTTAGCTTCCCTAAGAGCTGGAAGCAAGATGCTTTGGGGGCCATCTGCCGTTAAGTAAAGAAGGCAGCACTTTGTGCCTTGCAGCTCAAGGGCAATGTAGCACACCCAGAGCAGATGTTCTACTTCTGCCAGGTCAGGCCTGCAAAGAAACTGCGTTTCACAGGCCTTTCTAAGAGATATTCCCAGTAGGCTGTTAGAGCACTGTGCAGAGCGACTTGTTTCTTAGCTTCCCAAAGAGCCGGAAGCAAGATGCTTTGGGGCCCTTCTCAGCCTTTTCTAAAGAAGGCAGCACTTTGTGCCTTGCAGCTCTAGGGCAATGTAGCACACCCAGAGCAGAAGTTCTACTTCAGCTAGATCAGACCTGCAAAGAAACTTCGTTGCACAGGCCTTTGTAAGAGATGTTCCCGGTAGGCTGTTAGAGCACTGTGCAGAGCGAGTTCTTTCTTAGCTTCCCAAAGAGCTGGAAACAAGATGCTTTGGGGGCCATCTGCCCTTAAGTAAAGAAGGCAGCACTTTGTGTCTTGCAGCTCTAGGGCAATGTAGCTCACCCAGAGCAGATGTTCTACTTCTGCCAGGTCAGGCCTGCAAAGAAACTGCGTTTCACAGGCCTTTGTAAGAGATATTCACGGTAGTCTGTTAGAGCACTGTGCAGAGCGAGTTCTTTCTTATCTCCCCAAAGAGCTGGAAGCAAGATGCTTTGGGGCCCTTCTCACCCTTTGGAAAGAAGGCAGCACTTTGTGCCTTGCAGCTCTAGGGCGATGCAGCACACCCAGAGCAGAAGTTCTACTTCTGCCAGGTCAGGCCTGCAAAGAAACTTCGTTTCACAGGCCTTTGTAAGAGATGTTCCCGGTAGGCTGTAAGAGCACTGCGCAGAGCGACTAGTTTCTTAGCTTCCCAGACAGCTGGAAGCAAGATGCTTTGGGGCCCATCTGCCCCTATGGAAAAAACGCATAACTTTGGCCTTGCACCTCTAGGGCAATGCAGCACACCCAGAGCAGAAGTTCTACTTCAGCCAGATCAGGCCTGCAAAGAAACTGCGTTTCACAGGCCTTTGTAAGAGATGTTCCCTGTAGGCTGTTAGAGCACTGTGCAGAGCGACTTGTTTCTTAGCTTCCCAAAGAGCTGGAAGCAAAATGCTTTGGGACTCATCTGCCCCTTTGGAAAGAAGGCAGCACTTTGTGCCTTGCAGCTCTAGGGCAAAGTAGCACACCCCGAGCAGAAGTTCTACTTCAGCCAGATCAGGCCTGCAAAGAAACTGCATTTCACAGGCCTTTGCAAGAGATGTTCCCGGTAGGCTTTTAGAGCACTGTGCAGAGCGAGTTGTTTCTTAGCCTCCCAAAGAGCTGGAAGCAAGATGCTTTGGGGCCCTTCTCACCCTTTGGCAAGAAGGCAGCACTTTGTGCCTTGCAGCTCTAGGGCAATGTAGCACACCCAGAGCAGAAGTTCTACTTCAGCTACATCAGACCTGCAAAGAAACTTCGTTTCACAGGCCTTTGTAAGAGATGTTCCCGGTAGGCTGTAAGAGCACTGCGCAGAGCGACTAGTTTCTTAGCTTCCCAGACAGCTGGAAGCAAGATGCTTTGGGGCCCATCTGCCCCTATGGAAAAAACGCATAACTTTGGCCTTGCACGTCTAGGGCAATGCAGCACACCGAGAGCAGAAGTTCTACTTCAGCCAGATCAGGCCTCTAAAGAAACTGCGTTTCACAGGCCTTTGTAAGAGATGTTCCCTGTAGGCTGTTAGAGCACTGTGCAGAGCGAGTTGTTTCTTAGCTTCTCAAAGAGCTGGAAACAAGATGCTTTGGGGGCCATCTGCCCTTAAGGAAAGAAGGCAGCACTTTGTGCCTTGCAGCTCTAGGGCAATGTAGCACACCCAGAGCAGAAGTTCTGCTTGAGCTAGATCAGACCTGCAAAGAATCATCGTTTCACAGGCCTTTGTAAGAGATGTTCCCGGTAGGCTGTTAGAGCACTGTGTAGAGCGAGTTGTTTCTTAGCTTCCCAAAGAGCCGGAAGCAAGATGCTTTGGGGCCCTTCTCACCCTTTGGAAAGAAGGCAGCAGTTTGTGCCTTGCAGCTCTAGGGCAATGTAGCACACCCAGAGCAGAAGTTCTACTTCAGCTTGATCAGGCCTGCAAACAAACTGTGTTTCACAGGCCTTTGTAAGAGATGTTCGCGGTAGGCTGTTAGAGCACTGTGCAGAGCGACTTCTTTCTTAGCTTCCCAAAGAGCTGGAAGCAAGATGCTTTGGGGCCATCTGCCCTTAAGTAAAGAAGTCAGCACTTTGTGCCTTGCAGCTCTAGGGCAATGTAGCTCACCCAGAGCAGATGTTCCACTTCTGCCAGGACAGGCCTGCAAAGAAACAGCGTTTCACAGGCCTTTGTAAGAGATGTTCCCGGTAGGCTGTTAGAGCACTGTGCAGAGCGAGTTGTTTCTTAGCTTCGCAAAGAGCTGGAAGCAAGATGCTTTGGGGCCCTTCTCAGCCTTTGGAAAGAAGGCAGCACTTTGTGCCTTGCAGCTCTAGGGCGATGCAGCACACCCAGAGCAAAAGTCTGCTTCTGCCAGGTCAGGCCTGCAAAGAAACTGCGTTTCACACGCCTTTGTAAGAGATGTTGCCGGTAGGCTGTAAGAGCACTGTGCAGACCGTGTTTTCTCTTAGCTTCCCAAAGAGCTGGAAACAAAACGCTTTTGGTCCAGTCTCCCTCTTTGGAAACATGGCAGCACATTGTGCCTTGCACCTCTAGGGCAATGTAGCACATGGCAGAGCAGAAGTTCTACTTCAGGGAGATCACGCCTGCAAAGAAACTGCATTTCACAGGCCTTTGTAAAAGATGTTCCCAGTAGGCTGTAAGAGCACTGTGCAGAGCGACTTGTTTCTTAGCCTCCCAAAGAGCTGGAAGCAAGATGCTTTGGGGTCCTTCTCACCCTTTGGAAAGAAGGCAGCACTTTGTGCCTTGCAGCTCTAGGGCAATGCAGCACACCCAGAGCAGAAGTTCTACTTCAGCCAGATCAGGCCTTCAAAGAAACTGCGTTTCACAGGCCTTTGTAAGAGATGTTCCCGGTAGGCTGTAAGAGCACTGTGCAGAGCGACTTGTTTCTTAGCTTCCCAAAGAGCTGGAAGCAAAATGCTTTGGGACTCATCAGCCCCTTTGGAAAGAAGGCAGCACTTTGTGCCTTGCAGCTCTAGGGCAAAGTAGCTCACCCAGAGCAGAAGTTCTACTTCAGCCAGATCAGGCCCGCAAAGAAACTGCATTTCACAGGCCTTTGCAAGAGATGTTCCCGGTAGGCTTTTAGAGCACTGTGCAGAGCGAGTTGTTTCTTAGCTTCCCAAAGAGCTGGAAGCAAGATGCTTTGGGGCCCTTCTCACCCTTTGGCAAGAAGGCAGCACTTTGTGCCTTGCAGCTCTAGGGCAATGTAGCACACCCAGAGCAGAAGTTCTACTTCAGCTACATCAGACCTGCAAAGAAACTTCGTTTCACAGGCCTTTGTAAGAGATGTTCCCGGTAGGCTGTAAGAGCACTGCGCAGAGCGACTAGTTTCTTAGCTTCCCAGACAGCTGGAAGCAAGATGCTTTGGGGCCCATCTGCCCTAAGGAAAAAACACATAACTTTGGCCTTGCATCTCTAGGGCAATGCAGCACACCCCGAGCAGAAGTTCTACTTCAGCCAGATCAGGCCTGCAAAGAAACTGCGTTTCACAGGCCTTTGTAAGAGATGTTCCCTGTAGGCTGTTAGAGCACTGTGCAGAGCGAGTTCTTTCTTAGCTTCCCAAAGAGCTGGAAGCAAAATGCTTTGGGACTCATCTGCCCCTTTTTGAAAGAAGGCAGCACTTTGTGCCTTGTAGCTCTAGGGCTATGTAGCACACCCAGAGCAGAAGTTCTACTTCAGCCAGATCCGGCCCGCAAAGAAACTGCATTTCACAGGCCTTTGCAAGAGATGTTCCCGGTAGGCTTTTAGAGCACTGTGCAGAGCGACTAGTTTCTTAGCTTCCCAGTCAGCTGGAAGCAAGATGCTTTGGGGACCTTCTCACCCTTTGGAAAGAAGGCAGCACTTTGTGCCTTGCAGCTCTAGGGCGATGCAGCACACAGAGCAGAAGTTCTACTTCTGCCAGTTCAGGCCTGCAGAGAAACTGCGTTTCACAGGCCTTTGTAAGAGATGTTCCTGGTGGGCTGTAAGAGCACTGTGCAGAGCGACTTGTTTGTTAGCTTCCCAAAGAGCTGGAAGCAAGATGCTTTGGTGTCCTTCTGACCCTTTGGAAAGAAGGCAGCACTTTGTGCCTTGCAGCTCTAGGGCAATGTAGCACACCCAGAGCAGAAGTTCTACTTCAGCCAGCTCAGACCTGCAAAGAAACTTCGTTTCACAGGCCTTTGTAAGAGATGTTCCCGGTAGGCTGTTAGAGCACTGTGTAGAGCGAGTTCTTTCTTAGCTTCTCAAAGAGCTGGAAGCAAGATGCTTTGGGGGCCATCTGCTGTTATGTAACGAAGGCAGCACTTTGTGCCTTGCAGCTCTAGGGCAATGTAGCACACCCAGAGCAGATGTTCTACTTTTGCCAGGTCAGGCCTTCAAAGAAACTTCGTTTCACAGGCCTTTGTAAGAAATGTTCGCGGTAGGCTGTTAGAGCACTGTGCAGAGCGACTTGTTTCTTAGCTTCCCAAAGAGCTGGAGCAAGATTCTTTGGGGCCCTTCTCACCCTTTGGAAAGAAGGCAGCACTTTGTGCCTTGCAGCTCTAGGGCAATGTAGGACACCCAGTGCAGAAGTTCTACTTCAGCTTGATCAGACCTGCAAAGAAACTTCATTGCACAGGCCATTGTAAGAGATGTTCCCGGTAGGCTGTTAGAGCACTGTGCAGAGCGACTTCTTTCTTAGCTTCCCAAAGAGCTGGAAGCAAGATGCTTTGGGGCCATCTGCCCTTAAGTAAAGAAGTCAGCACTTTGTGCCTTGCAGCTCTAGGGCAATGTAGCTCACCCAGAGCAGATGTTCTACTTCTGCCAGGTCAGGCCTGCAAAGAAACTGCGTTTCACAGGCCTTTGTAAGAGATGTTCCCGGTAGGCTGTTAGAGCACTGTGCAGAGCGACTTGTTTCTTAGCTTCCCAAAGAGCTGGAAGCAAAATGCTTTGGGACTCATCTGCCCCTTTGGAAAGAAGGCAGCACTTTGTGCCTTGCAGCTCTAGGGCAAAGTAGCACACCCAGAGCAGAAGTTCTACTTCAGCCAGATCAGGCCCGCAAAGAAACTGCATTTCACAGGCCTTTGCAAGAGATGTTCCCGGTAGGCTTTTAGAGCACTGTGCAGAGCGAGTTGTTTCTTAGCTTCCCAAAGAGCTGGAAGCAAGATGCTTTGGGGCCCTTCTCACCCTTTGGCAAGAAGGCAGCACTTTGTGCCTTGCAGCTCTAGGGCAATGTAGCACACCCAGAGCAGAAGTTCTACTTCAGCTACATCAGACCTGCAAAGAAACTTCGTTTCACAGGCCTTTGTAAGAGATGTTCCTGGTAGGCTGTAAGAGCACTGCGCAGAGCGACTAGTTTCTTAGCTTCCCAGACAGCTGGAAGCAAGATGCTTTGGGGCCCATCTGCCCCTATGGAAAAAACGCATAACTTTGGCCTTGCACCTCTAGGGCAATGCAGCACACCCAGAGCAGAAGTTCTACTTCAGCCAGATCAGGCCTTCAAAGAAACTGCGTTTCACAGGCCTTTGTAAGAGATGTTCCCGGTAGGCTGTTAGAGCACTGTGTAGAGCGAGTTGTTTCTTAGCTTCCCAAAGAGCCGGAAGCAAGATGCTTTGGGGCCCTTCTCACCCTTTGCAAAGAAGGCAGCAGTTTGTGCCTTGCAGCTCTAGGGCAATGTAGCACACCCAGAGCAGAAGTTCTACTTCAGCTTGATCAGACCTGCAAAGAAACTTCATTGCACAGGCCTTTGTAAGAGATGTTGCCGGTAGGCTGTTAGAGCACTGTGCAGAGCGACTTCTTTCTTAGCTTCCCAAAGAGCTGGAAGCAAGATGCTTTGGGGCCATCTGCCCTTAAGTAAAGAAGTCAGCACTTTGTGCCTTGCAGCTCTAGGGCAATGTAGCTCACCCAGAGCAGATGTTCTACTTCTGCCAGGACAGGCCTGCAAAGAAACTGCGTTTCACAGGCCTTTGTAAGAGATGTTCCCGGTAGGCTGTTAGAGCACTGTGCAGAGCGAGTTGTTTCTTAGCTTCGCAAAGAGCTGGAAGCAAGATGCTTTGGGGCCCTTCTCAGCCTTTGGAAAGAAGGCAGCACTTTGTGCCTTGCAGCTCTAGGGCGATGCAGCACACCCAGAGCAAAAGTTCTGCTTCTGCCACGTCAGGCCTGCAAAGAAAGTGCGTTTCACACACCTTTGTAAGAGATGTTGCCGGTAGGCTGTAAGAGCACTGTGCAGACCGTGTTTTCTCTTAGCTTCCCAAAGAGCTGGAAACAAAACGCTTTTGGTCCAGTCTCCCTCTTTGGAAACATGGCAGCACATTGTGCCTTGCACCTCTAGGGCAATGTAGCACATGGCAGAGCAGAAGTTCTACTTCAGGGAGATCACGCCTGCAAAGAAACTGCATTTCACAGGCCTTTGTAAGAGATGTTCCCGGTAGGCTGTAAGAGCACTGTGCAGAGCGACTTGTTTCTTAGCTTCCCAAAGAGCTGGAAGCAAAATGCTTTGGGACTCATCAACCCCTTTGGAAAGAAGGCAGCACTTTGTGCCTTGCAGCTCTAGGGCAAAGTAGCACACCCAGAGCAGAAGTTCTACTTCAGCCAGATCAGGCCCGCATAGAAACTGCATTTCACAGGCCTTTGCAAGAGATGTTCCCGGTAGGCTTTTAGAGCACTGTGCAGAGCGAGTTGTTTCTTAGCTTCCCAAAGAGCTGGAAGCAAGATGCTTTGGGGCCCTTCTCACCCTTTGGCAAGAAGGCAGCACTTTGTGCCTTGCAGCTCTAGGGCAATGTAGCACACCCAGAGCAGAAGTTCTACTTCAGCTACATCAGACCTGCAAAGAAACTTCGTTTCACAGGCCTTTGTAAGAGATGTTCCCGGTAGGCTGTAAGAGCACTGCGCAGAGCGACTAGTTTCTTAGCTTCCCAGACAGCTGGAAGCAAGATGCTTTGGGGCCCATCTGCCCTAAGGAAAAAACACATAACTTTGGCCTTGCATCTCTAGGGCAATGCAGCACACCCAGAGCAGAAGTTCTACTTCAGCCAGATCAGGCCTGCAAAGAAACTGCGTTTCACAGGCCTTTGTAAGAGATGTTCCCTGTAGGCTGTTAGAGCACTGTGCAGAGCGAGTTCTTTCTTAGCTTCCCAAAGAGCTGGAAGCAAAATGCTTTGGGACTCATCTGCCCCTTTTTGAAAGAAGGCAGCACTTTGTGCCTTGTAGCTCTAGGGCTATGTAGCACACCCAGAGCAGAAGTTCTACTTCAGCCAGATCCGGCCAGCAAAGAAACTGCATTTCACAGGCCTTTGCAAGAGATGTTCCCGGTAGGCTTTTAGAGCACTGTGCAGAGCGACTAGTTTCTTAGCTTCCCAGTCAGCTGGAAGCAAGATGCTTTGGGGACCTTCTCACCCTTTGGAAAGAAGGCAGCACTTTGTGCCTTGCAGCTCTAGGGCGATGCAGCACACAGAGCAGAAGTTCTACTTCTGCCAGTTCAGGCCTGCAGAGAAACTGCGTTTCACAGGCCTTTGTAAGAGATGTTCCCGGTGGGCTGTAAGAGCACTGTGCAGAGCGACTTGTTTGTTAGCTTCCCAAAGAGCTGGAAGCAAGATGCTTTGGTGTCCTTCTGACCCTTTGGAAAGAAGGCAGCACTTTGTGCCTTGCAGCTCTAGGGCAATGTAGCACACCCAGAGCAGAAGTTCTACTTCAGCCAGCTCAGACCTGCAAAGAAACTTCGTTTCACAGGCCTTTGTAAGAGATGTTCCCGGTAGGCTGTTAGAGCACTGTGTAGAGCGAGTTCTTTCTTAGCTTCTCAAAGAGCTGGAAGCAAGATGCTTTGGGGGCCATCTGCTGTTATGTAACGAAGGCAGCACTTTGTGCCTTGCAGCTCTAGGGCAATGTAGCACACCCAGAGCAGATGTTCTACTTTTGCCAGGTCAGGCCTTCAAAGAAACTTCGTTTCACAGGCCTTTGTAAGAAATGTTCGCGGTAGGCTGTTAGAGCACTGTGCAGAGCGACTTGTTTCTTAGCTTCCCAAAGAGCTGGAGCAAGATTCTTTGGGGCCCTTCTCACCCTTTGGAAAGAAGGCAGCACTTTGTGCCTTGCAGCTCTAGGGCAATGTAGGACACCCAGTGCAGAAGTTCTACTTCAGCTTGATCAGACCTGCAAAGAAACTTCATTGCACAGGCCATTGTAAGAGATGTTCCCGGTAGGCTGTTAGAGCACTGTGCAGAGCGACTTCTTTCTTAGCTTCCCAAAGAGCTGGAAGCAAGATGCTTTGGGGCCATCTGCCCTTAAGTAAAGAAGTCAGCACTTTGTGCCTTGCAGCTCTAGGGCAATGTAGCTCACCCAGAGCAGATGTTCTACTTCTGCCAGGTCAGGCCTGCAAAGAAACTGCGTTTCACAGGCCTTTGTAAGAGATGTTCCCGGTAGGCTGTTAGAGCACTGTGCAGAGCGACTTGTTTCTTAGCTTCCCAAAGAGCTGGAAGCAAAATGCTTTGGGACTCATCTGCCCCTTTGGAAAGAAGGCAGCACTTTGTGCCTTGCAGCTCTAGGGCAAAGTAGCACACCCAGAGCAGAAGTTCTACTTCAGCCAGATCAGGCCCGCAAAGAAACTGCATTTCACAGGCCTTTGCAAGAGATGTTCCCGGTAGGCTTTTAGAGCACTGTGCAGAGCGAGTTGTTTCTTAGCTTCCCAAAGAGCTGGAAGCAAGATGCTTTGGGGCCCTTCTCACCCTTTGGCAAGAAGGCAGCACTTTGTGCCTTGCAGCTCTAGGGCAATGTAGCACACCCAGAGCAGAAGTTCTACTTCAGCTACATCAGACCTGCAAAGAAACTTCGTTTCACAGGCCTTTGTAAGAGATGTTCCCGGTAGACTGTAAGAGCACTGCGCAGAGCGACTAGTTTCTTAGCTTCCCAGACAGCTGGAAGCAAGATGCTTTGGGGCCCATCTGCCCCTATGGAAAAAACGCATAACTTTGGCCTTGCACCTCTAGGGCAATGCAGCACACCGAGAGCAGAAGTTCTACTTCAGCCAGATCAGGCCTCTAAAGAAACTGCGTTTCACAGGCCTTTGTAAGAGATGTTCCCTGTAGGCTGTTAGAGCACTGTGCAGAGCGAGTTGTTTCTTAGCTTCCCAAAGAGCTGGAAACAAGATGCTTTGGGGGCCATCTGCCCTTAAGGAAAGAAGGCAGCACTTTGTGCCTTGCAGCTCTAGGGCAATGTAGCACACCCAGAGCAGAAGTTCTGCTTGAGCTAGATCAGACCTGCAAAGAATCTTCGTTTCACAGGCCTTTGTAAGAGATGTTCCCGGTAGGCTGTTAGAGCACTGTGTAGAGCGAGTTGTTTCTTAGCTTCCCAAAGAGCCGGAAGCAAGATGCTTTGGGGCCCTTCTCACCCTTTGCAAAGAAGGCAGCAGTTTGTGCCTTGCAGCTCTAGGGCAATGTAGCACACCCAGAGCAGAAGTTCTACTTCAGCTTGATCAGACCTGCAAAGAAACTTCATTGCACAGGCCTTTGTAAGAGATGTTGCCGGTAGGCTGTTAGAGCACTGTGCAGAGCGACTTCTTTCTTAGCTTCCCAAAGAGCTGGAAGCAAGATGCTTTGGGGCCATCTGCCCTTAAGTAAAGAAGTCAGCACTTTGTGCCTTGCAGCTCTAGGGCAATGTAGCTCACCCAGAGCAGATGTTCTACTTCTGCCAGGACAGGCCTGCAAAGAAACTGCGTTTCACAGGCCTTTGTAAGAGATGTTCCCAGTAGGCTGTTAGAGCACTGTGCAGAGCGAGTTGTTTCTTAGCTTCGCAAAGAGCTGGAAGCAAGATGCTTTGGGGCCCTTCTCAGCCTTTGGAAAGAAGGCAGCACTTTGTGCCTTGCAGCTCTAGGGCGATGCAGCACACCCAGAGCAAAAGTTCTGCTTCTGCCAGGTCAGGCCTGCAAAGAAACTGCGTTTCACACGCCTTTGTAAGAGATGTTGCCGGTAGGCTGTAAGAGCACTGTGCAGACCGTGTTTTCTCTTAGCTTCCCAAAGAGCTGGAAACAAAACGCTTTTGGTCCAGTCTCCCTCTTTGGAAACATGGCAGCACATTGTGCCTTGCACCTCTAGGGCAATGTAGCACATGGCAGAGCAGAAGTTCTACTTCAGGGAGATCACGCCTGCAAAGAAACTGCATTTCACAGGCCTTTGTAAAAGATGTTCCCAGTAGGCTGTAAGAGCACTGTGCAGAGCGACTTGTTTCTTAGCCTCCCAAAGAGCTGGAAGCAAGATGCTTTGGGGTCCTTCTCACCCTTTGGAAAGAAGGCAGCACTTTGTGCCTTGCAGCTCTAGGGCAATGCAGCACACCCAGAGCAGAAGTTCTACTTCAGCCAGATCAGGCCTTCAAAGAAACTGCGTTTCACAGGCCTTTGTAAGAGATGTTCCCGGTAGGCTGTAAGAGCACTGTGCAGAGCGACTTGTTTCTTAGCTTCCCAAAGAGCTGGAAGCAAAATGCTTTGGGACTCATCAGCCCCTTTGGAAAGAAGGCAGCACTTTGTGCCTTGCAGCTCTAGGGCAAAGTAGCACACCCAGAGCAGAAGTTCTACTTCAGCCAGATCAGGCCCGCAAAGAAACTGCATTTCACAGGCCTTTGCAAGAGATGTTCCCGGTAGGCTTTCAGAGCACTGTGCAGAGCGAGTTGTTTCTTAGCTTCCCAAAGAGCTGGAAGCAAGATGCTTTGGGGCCCTTCTCACCCTTTGGCAAGAAGGCAGCACTTTGTGCCTTGCAGCTCTAGGGCAATGTAGCACACCCAGAGCAGAAGTTCTACTTCAGCTACATCAGACCTGCAAAGAAACTTCGTTTCACAGGCCTTTGTAAGAGATGTTCCCGGTAGGCTGTAAGAGCACTGCGCAGAGCGACTAGTTTCTTAGCTTCCCAGACAGCTGGAAGCAAGATGCTTTGGGGCCCATCTGCCCCTATGGAAAAAACACATAACTTTGGCCTTGCACCTCTAGGGCAATGCAGCACACCCAGAGCAGAAGTTCTACTTCAGCCAGATCAGGCCTGCAAAGAAACTGCGTTTCACAGGCCTTTGTAAGAGATGTTCCCTGTAGGCTGTTAGAGCACTGTGCAGAGCGAGTTCTTTCTTAGCTTCCCAAAGAGCTGGAAGTAAAATGCTTTGGGACTCATCTGCCCCTTTTTGAAAGAAGGCAGCACTTTGTGCCTTGTAGCTCTAGGGCTATGTAGCACACCCAGAGCAGAAGTTCTACTTCAGCCAGATCCGGCCCGCAAAGATACTGCATTTCACAGGCCTTTGCAAGAGATGTTCCCGGTAGGCTGTTAGAGCACTGTGCAGAGCGACTAGTTTCTTAGCTTCCCAGTCAGCTGGAAGCAAGATGCTTTGGGGACCTTCTCACCCTTTGGAAAGCAGGCAGCACTTTGTGCCTTGCAGCTCTAGGGCGATGCAGCACACAGAGCAGAAGTTCTACTTCTGCCAGTTCAGGCCTGCAGAGAAACTGCGTTTCACAGGCCTTTGTAAGAGATGTTCCCGGTAGGCTGTTAGAGCACTGTGCAGAGCGAGTTGTTTCTTAGCTTCGCAAAGAGCTGGAAGCAAGATGCTTTGGGGCCCTTCTCAGCCTTTGGAAAGAAGGCAGCACTTTGTGCCTTGCAGCTCTAGGGCGATGCAGCACACCCAGAGCAAAAGTTCTGCTTCTGCCAGGTCAGGCCTGCAAAGAAACTGCGTTTCACACGCCTTTGTAAGAGATGTTGCCGGTAGGCTGTTAGAGCACTGTGCAGACCGTGTTTTCTCTTAGCTTCCCAAAGAGCTGGAAACAAAACGCTTTTGGTCCAGTCTCCCTCTTTGGAAACATGGCAGCACATTGTGCCTTGCACCTCTAGGGCAATGTAGCACATGGCAGAGCAGAAGTTCTACTTCAGGGAGATCACGCCTGCAAAGAAACTGCATTTCACAGACCTTTGTAAAAGATGTTCCCAGTAGGCTGTAAGAGCACTGTGCAGAGCGACTTGTTTCTTAGCCTCCCAAAGAGCTGGAAGCAAAATGCTTTGGACTCATCAGCCCCTTTGGAAAGAAGGCAGCACTTTGTGCCTTGCAGCTCTAGGGCAAAGTAGCACACCCAGAGCAGAAGTTCTACTTCAGCCAGATCAGGCCCGCAAAGAAACTGCATTTCACAGGCCTTTGCAAGAGATGTTCCCGGTAGGCTTTTAGAGCACTGTGCAGAGCGAGTTGTTTCTTAGCTTCCCAAAGAGCTGGAAGCAAGATGCTTTGGGGCCCTTCTCACCCTTTGGCAAGAAGGCAGCACTTTGTGCCTTGCAGCTCTAGGGCAATGTAGCACACCCAGAGCAGAAGTTCTACTTCAGCTACATCAGACCTGCAAAGAAACTTCGTTTCACAGGCCTTTGTAAGAGATGTTCCCGGTAGGCTGTAAGAGCACTGCGCAGAGCGACTAGTTTCTTAGCTTCCCAGAGAGCTGGAAGCAAGATGCTTTGGGGCGCATATGCCCCTATGGAAAGAATGCAGCACTTTGTGCCTCGCAGCTCTAGGGCGATGCAGCACACCCAGAGCAGAAGTTCTACTTCAGGGAGATCACGCCTGCAAAGAAACTGCATTTCACAGGCCTTTGTAAAACATGTTCCCAGTAGGCTGTAAGAGCACTCAGCAGAGCGACTTGTTTCTTAGCTTCCCAAAGACCTGGAAGCAAGATGCTTTGGGGCCCTTCTCACCCTTTGGAAAGAAGGCAGCACTTTGTGCCTTGCAGCTCTAGGGCAATGTAGCACACCCAGAGCAGAAGTTGTACTTCAGCCAGATCAGGGCTGCAAAGAACCTTCGTTTCACAGGCCTTTGTAAGAGATGTCCCCGGCAGGCTGTTAGAGCACTGTGCAGAGCGAGTTGTTTCTTAGCTTCGCAAAGAGCTGGAAGCAAGATGCTTTTTGGCCCTTCTCACCCTTTGGAAAGAAGGCAGCACTTTGTGCCTTGCAGCTCTAGGGCGATGCAGCACACCCAGAGCAGAAGTTCTACTTCTGCCAGGTCAGGCCTGCAAAGAAACTGCGTTTCACAGGCCTTTGTAAGAGATGTTCCCGGTAGGCTGTAAGAGCACTGTGCAGACCGTGTTTTCTCTTAGCTTGCCAAAGAGCTGCAAAGACAACGCTTTTGGTCCAGTCTCCCTCTTTGGAAACAAGGCAGCACTTGGTGCCTTGCACCTCTAGGGCAATGTAGCACATGGCAGAGCAGAAGTTCTACTTCAGGGAGATCACGCCTGCAAAGAAACTGCATTTCACATGCCATTGTAAAAGATGTTCCCAGTAGGCTGTAAGAGCACTGTGCAGAGCGACTTGTTTCTTAGCCTCCCAAAGAGCTGGAAGCAAGATGCTTTGGGGTCCTTCTCACCCTTTGGAAAGCAGGCAGCACTTTGTGCCTTGCAGCTCTAGGGCAATGCAGCACACCCAGATCAGAAGTTCTACTTCAGCCAGATCAGGCCTGCAAAGAAACTGCGTTTCACAGGCCTTTGTAAAAGATGTTCCCAGTAGGCTGTAAGAGCACTGTGCAGAGCGACTTGTTTCTTAGCCTCCCAAAGAGCTGGAAGCAAGATGCTTTGGGGTCCTTCTCACCCTTTGGAAAGAAGGCAGCACTTTGTGCCTTGCAGCTCTAGGGCAATGCAGCACACCCAGAGCAGAAGTTCTACTTCAGCCAGATCAGGCCTTCAAAGAAACTGCGTTTCACAGGCCTTTGTAAGAGATGTTCCCTGTAGGCTGTTAGAGCACTGTGCAGAGCGAGTTGTTTCTTAGCTTCCCAAAGAGCTGGAAACAAGATGCTTTGGGGGCCATCTGCCCTTAAGGAAAGAAGGCAGCACTTTGTGCCTTGCAGCTCTAGGGCAATGTAGCACACCCAGAGCAGAAGTTCTACTTGAGCTAGATCAGACCTGCAAAGAAACTTCGTTTCACAGGCCTTTGTAAGAGATGTTCCCGGTAGGCTGTTAGAGCACTGTGCAGAGCGAGTTTTTTCTTAGCTTCCCAAAGAGCCGGAAGCAAGATGCTTTGGTGTCCTTCTCACCCTTTGGCAAGAAGGCAGCACTTTGTGCCTTGCAGCTCTAGGGCAATGTAGCACACCCAGAGCAGAAGTTCTACTTCAACTTGATCAGACCTGCAAAGAAACTTCATTGCACAGGCCTTTGTAAGAGATGTTCCCGGTAGGCTGTTAGAGCACTGTGCAGAGCGACTTCTTTCTTAGCTTCCCAAAGACCTGGAAGCAAGATCCTTTGGGGCCCATCTGCCCCTATGGAAAGAACGCAGCACTTTGTGCCTTGCAGCTCTGGGGCAATGTAGCACACCCAGAGCAGAAGTTCTACATCAGCCAGCTCAGACCTGCAAAGAAACTTCGTTTCACAGGCCTTTGTAAGATATGTTCGAGGTAGGCTGTTAGAGCACTGTGTAGAGCGAGTTCTTTCTTAGCTTCCCAAAGAGCTGGAAGCAAGATGCTTTGGGGGCCATCTGCCCTTAAGGAAAGAAGGCAGCACTTTGTGCCTTGCAGCTCTAGGGCAATGTAGCACACCCAGAGCAGATGTTCTACATTTGCCAGGTCAGGCCTGCAAAGAAACTTCGTTTCACAGGCCTTTGTAAGAAATGTTCGCGGTAGGCTGTTAGAGCACTGTGCAGAGCGACTTGTTTCTTAGCTTCCCAAAGAGCTGGAGCAAGATTCTTTGGGGCCCTTCTCACCCTTTGGAAAGAAGGCAGCACTTTGTGCCTTGCAGCTCTAGAGCAATGTAGCACACCCAGTGCAGGAGTTCTACTTCAGCTAGATCAGACCTGCAAAGAAACTTCGTTTCACAGGCCTTTGTAAGAGATGTTCCCGGTAGGCTGTAAGAGCACTGTGCAGAGCGACTAGTTTCTTAGCTTCCCAGAGAGCTGGAAGCAAGATGCTTTGGGGCGCATATGCCCCTATGGAAAGAATGCAGCACTTTGTGCCTCGCAGCTCTAGGGCGATGCAGCACACCCAGAGCAGAAGTTCTACTTCAGGGAGATCACGCCTGCAAAGAAACTGCATTTCACAGGCCTTTGTAAAACATGTTCCCAGTAGGCTGTAAGAGCACTCAGCAGAGCGACTTGTTTCTTAGCTTCCCAAAGACCTGGAAGCAAGATGCTTTGGGGCCCTTCTCACCCTTTGGAAAGAAGGCAGCACTTTGTGCCTTGCAGCTCTAGGGCAATGTAGCACACCCAGAGCAGAAGTTGTACTTCAGCCAGATCAGGGCTGCAAAGAACCTTCGTTTCACAGGCCTTTGTAAGAGATGTCCCCGGCAGGCTGTTAGAGCACTGTGCAGAGCGAGTTGTTTCTTAGCTTCGCAAAGAGCTGGAAGCAAGATGCTTTTTGGCCCTTCTCACCCTTTGGAAAGAAGGCAGCACTTTGTGCCTTGCAGCTCTAGGGCGATGCAGCACACCCAGAGCAGAAGTTCTACTTCTGCCAGGTCAGGCCTGCAAAGAAACTGCGTTTCACAGGCCTTTGTAAGAGATGTTCCCGGTAGGCTGTAAGAGCACTGTGCAGACCGTGTTTTCTCTTAGCTTGCCAAAGAGCTGCAAAGACAACGCTTTTGGTCCAGTCTCCCTCTTTGGAAACAAGGCAGCACTTGGTGCCTTGCACCTCTAGGGCAATGTAGCACATGGCAGAGCAGAAGTTCTACTTCAGGGAGATCACGCCTGCAAAGAAACTGCATTTCACATGCCATTGTAAAAGATGTTCCCAGTAGGCTGTAAGAGCACTGTGCAGAGCGACTTGTTTCTTAGCCTCCCAAAGAGCTGGAAGCAAGATGCTTTGGGGTCCTTCTCACCCTTTGGAAAGCAGGCAGCACTTTGTGCCTTGCAGCTCTAGGGCAATGCAGCACACCCAGATCAGAAGTTCTACTTCAGCCAGATCAGGCCTGCAAAGAAACTGCGTTTCACAGGCCTTTGTAAAAGATGTTCCCAGTAGGCTGTAAGAGCACTGTGCAGAGCGACTTGTTTCTTAGCCTCCCAAAGAGCTGGAAGCAAGATGCTTTGGGGTCCTTCTCACCCTTTGGAAAGAAGGCAGCACTTTGTGCCTTGCAGCTCTAGGGCAATGCAGCACACCCAGAGCAGAAGTTCTACTTCAGCCAGATCAGGCCTTCAAAGAAACTGCGTTTCACAGGCCTTTGTAAGAGATGTTCCCTGTAGGCTGTTAGAGCACTGTGCAGAGCGAGTTGTTTCTTAGCTTCCCAAAGAGCTGGAAACAAGATGCTTTGGGGGCCATCTGCCCTTAAGGAAAGAAGGCAGCACTTTGTGCCTTGCAGCTCTAGGGCAATGTAGCACACCCCGAGCAGAAGTTCTACTTGAGCTAGATCAGACCTGCAAAGAAACTTCGTTTCACAGGCCTTTGTAAGAGATGTTCCCGGTAGGCTGTTAGAGCACTGTGCAGAGCGAGTTGTTTCTAAGCTTCCCAAAGAGCCGGAAGCAAGATGCTTTGGGGCCCTTCTCACCCTTTGGCAAGAAGGCAGCACTTTGTGCCTTGCAGCTCTAGGGCAATGTAGCACACCCAGAGCAGAAGTTCTACTTCAACTTGATCAGACCTGCAAAGAAACTTCATTGCATAGGCCTTTGTAAGAGATGTTCCCGGTAGGCTGTTAGAGCACTGTGCAGAGCGACTTCTTTCTTAGCTTCCCAAAGACCTGGAAGCAAGATGCTTTGGGGCCCATCTGCCCCTATGGAAAGAACGCAGCACTTTGTGCCTTGCAGCTCTAGGGCAATGTAGCACACCCAGAGCAGAAGTTCTACATCAGCCAGCTCAGACCTGCAAAGAAACTTCGTTTCACAGGCCTTTGTAAGATATGTTCAAGGTAGGCTGTTAGAGCACTGTGCAGAGCGACTTCTTTCTTAGCTTCCCAAAGACCTGGAAGCAAGATGCTTTGGGGCCCATCTGCCCCTATGGAAAGAACGCAGCACTTTGTGCCTTGCAGCTCTAGGGCAATGTAGCACACCCAGAGCAGATGTTCTACATTTGCCAGGTCAGGCCTGCAAAGAAACTTCGTTTCACAGGCCTTTGTAAGAAATGTTCGCGGTAGGCTGTTAGAGCACTGTGCAGAGCGACTTGTTTCTTAGCTTCCCAAAGAGCTGGAGCAAGATTCTTTGAGGCCCTTCTCACCCTTTGGAAAGAAGGCAGCACTTTGTGCCTTGCAGCTCTAGGGCAATGTAGCACACCCAGTGCAGAAGTTCTACTTCAGCTAGATCAGACCTGCAAAGAAACTTCGTTTCACAGGCCTTTGTAAGAGATGTTCCCGGTAGGCTGTAAGAGCACCGTGCAGAGCGACTAGTTTCTTAGCTTCCCAGAGAGCTGGAAGCAAGATGCTTTGGGGCGCATATGCCCCTATGGAAAGAATGCAGCACTTTGTGCCTCGCAGCTCTAGGGCGATGCAGCACACCCAGAGCAGAAGTTCTACTTCAGGGAGATCACGCCTGCAAAGAAACTGCATTTCACAGGCCTTTGTAAAACATGTTCCCAGTAGGCTGTAAGAGCACTCAGCAGAGCGACTTGTTTCTTAGCTTCCCAAAGACCTGGAAGCAAGATGCTTTGGGGCCCTTCTCGCCCTTTGGAAAGAAGGCGGCACTTTGTGCCTTGCAGCTCTAGGGCAATGTAGCACACCTAGAGCAGAAGTTGTACTTCAGCTAGAGCAGACCTGCAAAGAAACTGCGTTTCACAGGCCTTTGTAAGAGATGTTCCCTGTAGGCTGTTAGAGCACTGTGCAGAGCGAGTTGTTTCTTAGCTTCCCAACGAGCTGGAAGCAAGATGCTTTGGAGGCCATCTGCCCTTTAGGAAAGAAGGCAGCACTTTGTGCCTTGCAGCTCTAGGGCAATGTAGCACACACAGAGCAGAAGTTGTACTTCAGCCAGATCAGGGTTGCAAAGAAACTTCGTTTCACAGGCCTTTGTAAGAGATGTCCCCGGCAGGCTGTTAGAGCACTGTGCAGAGCGAGTTGTTTCTTAGCTTCGCAAAGAGCTGGAAACAAAACGCTTTAGGTCCAGTCTCCCTCTTTGGAAACAAGGCAGCACTTGGTGCCTTGCACCTCTAGGGCAATGTAGCACATGGCAGAGCAGAAGTTCTACTTCAGGGAGATCACGCCTGCAAAGAAACTGCATTTCACAGGCCTTTGTAAAAGATGTTCCCAGTAGGCTGTAAGAGCACTGTGCAGAGCGACTTGTTTCTTAGCCTCCCAAAGAGCTGGAAGCAAGATGCTTTGGGGTCCTTCTCACCCTTTGGAAAGAAGGCAGCACTTTGTGCCTTGCAGCTCTAGGGCAATGCAGCACACCCAGAGCAGAAGTTCTACTTCAGCCAGATCAGGCCCGCAAAGAAACTGGATTTCACAGGCCTTTGTAAGAGATGTTCCCGGTAGGCTGTTAGAGCACTGTGCAGAGCGAGTTCTTTCTTAGCTTCCCAAACAGCCGAAAGCAAGATGCTTTGGGGCCCTTCTCACCCTTTGGAAAGAAGTCAGCACTTTGTGCCTTGCAGCTCTAGGGCAATGTGGCACACCCAGAGCAGAAGTTGTACTTCAGCCAGATCAGGCCTGCAAAGAAACTGCGTTTCACAGGCCTTTGTAAGAGATGTTCGCGGTAGGCTGTTAGAGCACTGTGCAGAGCGAGTTGTTTCTTAGCTTCCCAGAGAGCTGGAAGCAAGATGCTTTGGCGCCCGTTAATTTTATACCCTGCTACTTTGCTGTAGTTGTTGATTATTTCTAATAGTTTTTCTGTGGATTCTTTGGGGTTTTCTATGTATAAGATCATGTCGTCTGCAAACAACGCGAGTTTTACTTCTTCGTTACCTATTTGGATTCCTTTTATTTTTTTTTCCTGCCGAATTGCTCTGGCCAGCACCTCCAGTACTATGTTGAATAGGAGTGGTGAAAGTGGGCACCCTTGTCTTGTTCCTGTCCTCAGAGGGATGGCTTTCAGCTTTTGTCCATTGAGTATGATGTTGGCTGTGGGTCTATCATATATGGCCTTTATTATGTTGAGGTACTTTCCTTCTATACCCATTTTACTGAGGGTTTTTATCATAAATGGGTGTTGGATCTTGTCGAATGCTTTCTCTGCGTCTATTGAGATGATCATGTGGTTTTTGTTTTTCATTTTGTTGATGTAGTGTATCACGTTGATTGACTTGCGGGTGTTGAAACATCCCTGTGTCCCTGGTATAAATCCCACTTGATCATGGTGTATAATCTTTTTGATGTATTGCTGTAATCGGTTTGCCAAAATTCTGTTGAGGATTTTTGCATCTATGTTCATCAGTGATATCGGCCTGTAGTTCTCCTTCTTTGTGTTGTCCTTGTCAGGTTTGGGGATCAGAGTGATGTTGGCTTCATAGAATGTGTTAGGGAGTTCTCCATCTTTCTCAATTTTCTGGAACAGTTTGAGGAGAATAGGTACAAAGAACTCACACTGCTTAACAACAAAAAAACAAACAACCCGATCAAAAAATGGGCAGAGGACATGAACAGACATTTCTCAAAAGAAGATATGAACATGGCCAATAGACACATGAAAAGATCTTCATCATCGCTAATCATCAGGGAAAAGCAAATCAAAGCTACACTAAGATATCACCTTACCCCCGTTAGATTGGCAAAAACATCCAAAACCAAGAACGACAAATGTTGGAGAGGTTGTGGAGAAAGAGGAACCCTCATACACTGTGGGTGGGAATGCAAACTGGTACAGCCACTATGGAAAACAGTATGGAGATTTCTCAAAAAGTTAAAAATAGAAATACCCTATGACCCAGCCATCCCATTACTGGGTATCTATCCTAAGAACCTGATATCAGATATCTCAAGAGTCCGTTGCACCCCTATGTTCATCGCAGCATTATTTACAATAGCCAAGACGTGGAACCAGCCTACATGCCCAGAAACTGATGATTGGATAAAGAAGATGTGGTATATATACACAATGGAATACTACTCAGCCATAAAAAAAGACGACATTGGCCCATTCACAACAATGTGGATGGACCTCGAGGGCATTATGTTAAGCGAAATAAGTCAGTCAGAGAAAGACGAACTCTATATGACTCCACTCATAGGTGGAAATTAGTATATTGAGAAGGAGATCTGATCGGTGGTTACCAGGGAAAGGGGGGGGTGGGGGGAGGGCACGGAGGGGGAAGTGGTGTTCCCACAACATGACTAACAAAAATGTACAACTGAAATTTCACAAGCTTGTAATCCATCATAACATTATAAACAAACAAACAAACAAAAAAAAAGATGCTTTGGGGCCCATCTGCCCCTATGGAAAGAACGCAGCACTTTCGCCTTGCAGCTCTAGGGCAATGTAGCACACCCAGAGCAGAAGTTCTACTTCAGCCAGATCAGGCCCGCAAAGAAACTGCGTTTCACAGGCCTTTGTAAGAGATGTTCCCGGCAGGCTGTTAGAGCACTGTGCAGAGCGAGTTGTTTCTTAGCTTCCCAAAGAGCCGGAAGCAATATGCTTTGGGGCCCTTCTCACCCTTTGGCAAGAAGGCAGCACTTTGTGCCTTGCAGCTCTATGGCAATGTAGCACACCCAGAGCAGAAGTTGTACTTCAGCCAGATCAGGCCTGCAAAGAAATGGCGTTTCACAGGCCTTTGTAAGAGATGTTCCCCGTAGGCTGTTAGAGCACTGTGCAGAGCGAGTTCTTTCTTAGCTTCCCAAAGACCTGGAAGCAAGATGCTTGGGGGGCCATCTGCCGTTAAGGAAAGAAGGCAGCACTTTGTGCCTTGCAGCTCTAGGGCAATGTAGCTCACCCAGAGCAGATGTTCTACTTCTCCCAGGTCAGGCCTGCAAAGAAACTGCGTTTCACAGGCCTTTGTAAGAGATGTTCCCGGTAGGCTGTTAGAGCACTGTGCAGAGCGTGTTTTCTCTTAGCTTCCCAAAGAGCTGGAAACAAAACGCTTTTGCTCCTGTCTCCCTCTTTGGAAACAAGGCAGCACTTGGTGCCTTGCACCTCTAGGGCAATGTAGCACATGGCAGAGCAGAAGTTCTACTTCAGGGAGATCACGCCTGCAAAGAAACTGCATTTCACATGCCATTGTAAAAGATGTTCCCAGTAGGATGTAAGAGCACTGTGCAGAGCGACTTGTTTCTTAGCCTCCCAAAGAGCTGGAAGCAAGATGCTTTGGGGTCCTTCTCACCCTTTGGAAAGCAGGCAGCACTTTGTGCCTTGCAGCTCTAGGGCAATGCAGCACACCCAGAGCAGAAGTTCTACTTCAGCCAGATCAGGCCTTCCAAGAAACTGTGTTTCACGGGCCTTTGTAAGAGATGTTCCCGGTAGGCTGTAACAGCACTGTGCAGAGCGACTTGTTTCTTAGCTTCCCAAAGAGCTGGAAGCAAAATGCTTTGGGACTCATCTGCCCCTTTGGAAAGAAGGCAGCACTTTGTGCCTTGCAGCTCTAGGGCAATGTAGCACACCCAGAGCAGAAGTTCTACTTCAGCCAGATCAGGCCCGCAAAGAAACTGGATTTCACAGGCCTTTGTAAGAGATGTTCCCTGTAGGCTGTTAGAGCACTGTGCAGAGCGAGTTGTTTCTTAGCTTCCCAAACAGCCGAAAGCAAGATGCTTTGGGGCCCTTCTCACCCTTTGGAAAGAAGTCAGCACTTTGTGCCTTGCAGCTCTAGGGCAATGTGGCACACCCAGAGCAGAAGTTGTACTTCAGCCAGATCAGGCCTGCAAAGAAATTGCGTTTCACAGGCCTTTGTAAGAGATGTTCGCGGTAGGCTGTTAGAGCACTGTGCAGAGCGAGTTGTTTCTTAGCTTCCCAGAGAGCTGGAAGCAAGATGCTTTGGCGCCCGTTAATTTTATACCCTGCTACTTTGCTGTAGTTGTTGATTATTTCTAATAGTTTTTCTGTGGATTCTTTGGGGTTTTCTATGTATAAGATCATGTCGTCTGCAAACAACGCGAGTTTTACTTCTTCGTTACCTATTTGGATTCCTTTTATTTTTTTTTCCTGCCGAATTGCTCTGGCCAGCACCTCCAGTACTATGTTGAATAGGAGTGATGAAAGTGGGCACCCTTGTCTTGTTCCTGTCCTCAGAGGGATGGCTTTCAGCTTTTGTCCATTGAGTATGATGTTGGCTGTGGGTCTATCATATATGGCCTTTATTATGTTGAGGTACTTTCCTTCTATACCCATTTTACTGAGGGTTTTTATCATAAATGGGTGTTGGATCTTGTTGAATGCTTTCTCTGCGTCTATTGAGATGATCATGTGGTTTTTGTTTTTCATTTTGTTGATGTAGTGTATCACGTTGATTGACTTGCGGGTGTTGAACCATCCCTGTGTCCCTGGTATAAATTCCACTTGATCATGGTGTATAATCTTTTTGATGTATTGCTGTAATCGGTTTGCCAAAATTCTGTTGAGGATTTTTGCATCTATGTTCATCAGTGATATCGGCCTGTAGTTCTCCTTCTTTGTGTTGTCCTTGTCAGGTTTGGGGATCAGAGTGATGTTGGCTTCATAGAATGTGTTAGGGAGTTCTCCATCTTTCTCAATTTTCTGGAACAGTTTGAGGAGAATAGGTACAAAGAACTCACACTGCTTAACAACAAAAAAACAAACAACCCGATCAAAAAATGGGCAGAGGACATGAACAGACATTTCTCCAAAGAAGATATGAATATGGCCAATAGACACATGAAAAGATGTTCATCATCGCTAATCATCAGGGAAATGCAAATCAAAACTACACTAAGATATCACCTTACCCCCGTTAGATTGGCAAAAACATCCAAAACCAAGAACGACAAATGTTGGAGAGGTTGTGGAGAAAGAGGAACCCTCATACACTGTTGGTGGGAATGCAAACTGGTACAGCCACTATGGAAAACAGTATGGAGATTTCTCAAAAAGTTAAAAATAGAAATACCCTATGACCCAGCCATCCCATTACTGGGTATCTATCCTAAGAACCTGATATCAGATATCTCAAGAGTCCGTTGCACCCCTATGTTCATCGCAGCATTATTTACAATAGCCAAGACGTGGAACCAGCCTACATGCCCAGAAACTGATGATTGGATAAAGAAGATGTGGTATATATACACAATGGAATACTAATGAGCCACAAAAAAAGACGAAATTGGCCCCTTCACATCAATGTGGATGGACCTCGAGGGCATTATGTTAAGCGAAATAAGTCAGTCAGAGAAAGACGAACTCTATATGACTCCACTCATAGGTGCAAATTAGTATATTGAGAAGGAGATCTGATCGGTGGTTACCAGGGAAAAGGGCGGTGGGGGGAGGGCACGGAGGGGAAAGTGGTGTTCCCACAACATGACTAACAAAAATGTACAACTGAAATTTCACAAGCTTGTAATCCATCATAACATTAATAAACAACAACAACAAAAAAGATGTTTTGGGGCCCATCTGCCCCTATGGAAAGAACGCAGCACTTTCTGCCTTGCAGCTCTAGGGCAATGTAGCACACCCAGAGCAGAAGTTCTACTTCAGCCAGATCAGGCCCGCAAAGAAACTGCGTTTCACAGGCCTATGTAAGAGATGTTCCCTGTAGGCTGTTAGAGCACTGTGCAGAGCGACGTGTTTCTTAGCTTCCCAAAGAGCTGGAAGCAAGATGCTTTGGGGCCCTTCTCAGCCTTTGGAAAGAAGGCAGCACTTTGTGGCTTGCAGCTCTAGGGCAATGTAGCACACCCAGAGCAGAAGATCTACTTCAGCCAGATCAGGCCTGCAAAGAAACTGCGTTTCACAGGCCTTTGTAAGAGATGTTCGCGGTAGGCTGTTAGAGCACTGTGCAGAGCGAGTTGTTTCTCAGCTTCCAAAAGAGTTGGAAGCAAGATGCTTTGGGGCTCATCTGCCCCTTTGAAAAGAAGGCAGCACTTTGTGCCTTGCAGCTCTAGGGCAATGCAGCACACCCCGAGCAGAAGTTCTACTTCAGCCAGATCAGGCCTGCAAAGAAACTGCGTTTCACAGGCCTTTGTAAGAGATGTTCCCAGTAGGCTGTTAGAGCACTGTGCAGAGCGAGTTGTTTCTTAGCTTCCCAGAGAGCTGGAAGCAAGATGCTTTGGCGCCCGTTAATTTTATACCCTGCTACTTTGCTGTAGTTGTTGATTATTTCTAATAGTTTTTCTGTGGATTCTTTGGGGTTTTCTATTTATAAGATCATGTCGTCTGCAAACAACGCGAGTTTTACTTCTTCGTTACCTATTTGGATTCCTTTTATTTTTTTTTCCTGCCAAATTGCTCTGGCCAGCACCTCCAGTACTATGTTGAATAGGAGTGGTGAAAGTGGGCACCCTTGTCTTGTTCCTGTCCTCAGAGGGATGGCTTTCAGCTTTTGTCCATTGAGTATGATGTTGGCTGTGGGTCTATCATATATGGCCTTTATTATGTTGAGGTACTTTCCTTCTATACCCGTTTTACTGAGGGTTTTTATCATAAATGGGTGTTGGATCTTGTCGAATGCTTTCTCTGCGTCTATTGAGATGATCATGTGGTTTTTGTTTTTCATTTTGTTGATGTAGTGTATCACGTTGATTGACTTGCGGGTGTTGAACCATCCCTGTGTCCCTGGTATAAATCCCACTTGATCATGGTGTATAATCTTTTTGATGTATTGCTGTAATCGGTTTGCCAAAATTCTGTTGAGGATTTTTGCATCTATGTTCATCAGTGATATCGGCCTGTAGTTCTCCTTCTTTGTGTTGTCCTTGTCAGGTTTGGGGATCAGAGTGATGTTGGCTTCATAGAATGTGTTAGGGAGTTCTCCATCTTTCTCAATTTTCTGGAACAGTTTGAGGAGAATAGGTACAAAGAACTCACACTGCTTAACAACAATAAACAAACAACCCGATCAAAAAATGGGCAGAGGACATGAACAGACATTTCTCCAAAGAAGATATGAATATGGCCAATAGACACATGAAAAGATCTTCATCATCGCTAATCATCAGGGAAAAGCAAATCAAAGCTACACTAAGATATCACCTTACCCCCGTTAGATTGGCAAAAACATCCAAAACCAAGAACGACAAATGTTGGAGAGGTTGTGGAGAAAGAGGAACCCTCATACACTGTGGGTGGGAATGCAAACTGGTACAGCCACTATGGAAAACAGTATGGAGATTTCTCAAAAAGTTAAAAATAGAAATACCCTATGACCCAGCCATCCCATTACTGGGTATCTATCCTAAGAACCTGATATCAGATATCTCAAGAGTCCGTTGCACCCCTATGTTCATCGCAGCATTATTTACAATAGCCAAGACGTGGAACCAGCCTACATGCCCAGAAACTGATGATTGGATAAAGAAGATGTGGTATATATACACAATGGAATACTACTCAGCCATAAAAAAAGACGACATTGGCCCATTCACAACAATGTGGATGGACCTCGAGGGCATTATGTTAAGCGAAATAAGTCAGTCAGAGAAAGACGAACTCTATATGACTCCACTCATAGGTGGAAATTAGTATATTGAGAAGGAGATCTGATCGGTGGTTACCAGGGAAAGGGGGGGGTGGGGGGAGGGCACGGAGGGGGAAGTGGTGTTCCCACAACATGACTAACAAAAATGTACAACTGAAATTTCACAAGCTTGTAATCCATCATAACATTAATAAACAAACAAACAAACAAAAAAAAAGATGCTTTGGGGCCCATCTGCCCCTATGGAAAGAACGCAGCACCTTCGCCTTGCAGCTCTAGGGCAATGTAGCACACCCAGAGCAGAAGTTCTACTTCAGCCAGATCAGGCCCGCAAAGAAACTGCGTTTCACAGGCCTTTGAAAGAGATGTTCCCGGCAGGCTGTTAGAGCACTGTGCAGAGCGAGTTGTTTCTTAGCTTCCCAAAGAGCCGGAAGCAAGATGCTTTGGGGCCCTTCTCACCCTTTGGCAAGAAGGCAGCACTTTGTGCCTTGCAGCTCTATGGCAATGTAGCACACCCAGAGCAGAAGTTGTACTTCAGCCAGATCAGGCCAGCAAAGAAATGGCGTTTCACAGGCCTTTGTAAGAGATGTTCCCCGTAGGCTGTTAGAGCACTGTGCAGAGCGAGTTCTTTCATAGCTTCCCAAAGACCTGGAAGCAAGATGCTTTGGGGGCCATCTGCCCTTAAGGAAAGAAGGCAGCACTTTGTGCCTTGCAGCTCTAGGGCAATGTAGCACACCCAGAGCAGATGTTCTACTTCTGCCAGGTCAGGCCTGCAAAGAAACTGAGTTTCACAGGCCTTTGAAAGAGATGTTCCTGGTAGGCTGTTAGAGCACTGTGCAGAGCGAGTTGTTTCTTAGCTTCCCAAACAGCCGGAAGCAAGATGCTTTGGGGGCCATCTGCCCTTAAGTAAAGAAGGCAGCACTTTCTGCCTTGCAGCTCTAGGGCAATGTAGCACACCCAGAGCAGATGTTCTACTTCTGCCAGGTCAGGCGTGCAAAGAAACTGCGTTTCACAGGCCTTTGTAAGAGATCTTCCTCGTAGGCTGTTAGAGCACTGTGCAGAGCGACTTGTTTCTTAGCTTCCCAAAGAGCCGGAAGCAAGATGCTTTGGGGCCCTTCTCACCCTTTGGAAAGAAGGCAGCACTTTGTGCCTTGCAGCTCTAGGGCAATGTAACACACCCAGAGCAGAAGTTCTACTTCAGCTAGATCAGACCTGCAAAGAAACTTCGTTGCACAGGCCTTTGTAAGAGATGTTCCCGGTAGGCTGTTAGAGCACTGTGCAGAGCGAGTTCTTTCTTAGCTTCCCAAAGAGCTGCAAGCAAGATGCTTTGGGGGCCATCTGCCCTTAAGTAAAGAAGGCAGCACTTTGTGCCTTGCAGCTCTAGGGCAATATAGCTCACCCAGAGCAGATGTTCTACTTCTGCCAGGTCAGGCCTGCAAAGAAACTGCGTTTCACAGGCCTTTGTAAGAGATCTTCCCGGTAGGCTGTTAGAGCACTGTGCAGAGCGTGTTTTCTCTTAGCTTCCCAATGGGCTGGAAACAAAACGCTTTTGCTCCTGTCTCCCTCTTTGGAAACAAGGCAGCACTTGGTGCCTTGCACCTGTAGGGCAATGTAGCACATGGCAGAGCAGAAGTTCTACTTCAGGGAGATCACGCCTGCAAAGAAACTGCATTTCACATGCCATTGTAAAAGATGTTGCCAGTAGGCTGTAAGAGCACTGTGCAGAGCGACTTGTTTCTTAGCCTCCCAAAGAGCTGGAAGCAAGATGCTTTGGGGTCCTTCTCACCCTTTGGAAAGCAGGCAGCACTTTGTGCCTTGCAGCTCTAGGGCAATGCAGCACACCCAGATCAGAAGTTCTACTTCAGCCAGATCAGGCCTTCCAAGAAACTGTGTTTCACAGGCCTTTGTAAGAGATGTTCCCGGTAGGCTGTAACAGCACTGTGCAGAGCGACTTGTTTCTTAGCTTCCCAAAGAGCCGGAAGCAAGATGCTTTGGGGGCCATCTGCCGTTAAGTAAAGAAGGCAGCACTTTGTGACTTGCAGCTCTAGGGCAATGTAGCACACCCAGAGCAGAAGTTCTACTTCAGCCAGATCAGTCTTACAAAGGAACTTCGTTTCACAGGCCTTTGTAAGAGATGTTCCCGGTAGGCTGTTAGAGCACTGTGCAGAGCGACTTGTTTCTAAGCTTCCCAAAGAGCCGGAAGCAAGATGCTTTGGGGCGCTTCTCACCCTTTGGAAAGAAGGCAGCACTTTGTGAATTGCAGCTCTAGGGCAATGTAGCACACCCAGAACAGAAGTTCTACTTCAGCTAGATCAGACCTGCAAAGAAACTTCGTTGCACAGGCCTTTGTAAGAGATGTTCCCGGTAGGCTGTCAGAGCACTGTGCAGAACGAGTTCTTTCTTAGCTTCCCAAAGAGCTGGAAGCAAGATGCTTTGGGGGCCATCTGCCGTTAAGTAAAGAAGGCAGCACTTGTGCCTTGCAGCTCTAGGGCAATGTAGCACACCCAGAGCAGAAGTTCTACTTCAGCCAGATCAGGCCCACAAAGAAACTGCATTTCACAGGCCTTTGTGAGAGATGTTCCCGGTAGACTGTTAGAGCACTGTGCAGAACGAGTTGTTTCTTAGCTTCCCAAAGAGCTGGAAGCAAGATGCTTTGGGGCCCTTCTCACCCTTTGGAAAGAAGGCAGCACTTTGTGCCTTGCAGCTCTAGGGCAATGTAGCACACCCAGAGCAGAAGTTCTACTTCAGCCAGCTCAGACCTGCAAAGAAACTGCGTTTCACAGGCCTTTGTTAGAGATGTTCCCTGTAGGCTGTTAGAGCACTGTGCAGAGCGAGTTGTTTCTTAGCTTCCCAAAGAGCCGTAAGCAAGATGCTTTGGGTCCCTTCTCACCGTTGGGCAAGAAGGCAGCACTTTGTGCCTTGCAGCTCTATGACAATGTAGCACACCCAGAGCAGAAGTTCTACTTCAGCTAGATCAGACCTGCAAAGAAACTTCGTTGCACAGGACTTTGTAAGAGATGTTCCCAGTAGGCTGTTAGAGCACTGTGCAGAGCGTGTTCTTTCTTATCTTCACAAAGAGCTGGAAGCAAGATGCTTTGGGGGCCATCTGCCCTTAAGTAAAGAAGGCAGCACTTTGTGCCTTGCAGCTCTAGGGCAATGTAGCTCACCCAGAGCAGATGTTCTACTTCTGCCAGGTCAGGCTTGCAAAGAAAGTGCGTGTCACAGGCCTTTGTAAGAGATGTTCCCGGTAGGCTGTTAGAGCACTGTGCAGAGCGTGTTTTCTCTTAGCTTCCCAAAGAGCTGGAAACAAAACGCTTTTGGTCCTGTCTCCCTCTTTGGAAACAAGGCAGCACTTGGATCCTTGCATCTCTAGGGCAATGTAGCACATGGCAGAGCAGAAGTTCTACTTCAGGGAGATCACGCCTGCATAGAAACTGCATTTCACAGGCCATTGTAAAAGATGTTCCCAGTAGGCTGTAAGAGCACTGTGCAGAGCGACTTGTTTCTTACCCTCCCAAAGAGCTGGAAGCAAGATGCTTTGGTGTCCTTCTCACCCTTTGGAAAGAAGGCAGCACTTTGTGCCTTGCAGCTCTAGGGCAATGCAGCACACCCAGAGCAGAAGTTCTACTTCAGCCAGATAAGGCCTTCCAAGAAACTGCGTTTCACAGGCCTTTGTAAGAGATGTTCCCGGTAGGCTGTAAGAGCACTGTGCAGAGCGACTTGTTTCTTAGCTTCCCAAAGAGCTGGAAGCAAAATGCTTTGGGACTCATCTGCCCCTTTGGAAAGAAGGCAGCACTTTGTGCCTTGCAGCTCTAGGGCAAGGTAGCACACCCATAACAGAAGTTCTACTTCAGCCAGATCAGGCCTGCAAAGAAACTGCGGTTCACAGGCCTTTGTAAGAGCTGTTCCCCGTAGGCTGTTAGAGCACTGTGCAGAGCGAGTTCTTTCTTAGCTTCCCAAAGAGCTGGAAGCAAGATGCTTTGGGGCCCATCTGCCCCTTTGAAAAGAAGGCAGCACTTTGTGCCTTGCAGCTCTAGGGCAATGTAGCACACCCATAACAGAAGTTCTACTTCAGCCAGATCAGGCCTGCAAAGAAACTGCGGTTCACAGGCATTTGTAAGAGCTGTTCCCCGTAGGCTGTTAGAGCACTGTGCAGAGCGACTTGTTTCTTAGCTTCCCATAGAGCCGGAAGCAAGATGCTTTGGGGCCCTTCTCACCCTTTGGAAAGAAGGCAGCACTTTGTGCCTTGCAGCTCTAGGGCAATGTAGCACACCCAGAGCAGAAGTTCTACTTCAGCTAGATCAGACCTGCAAAGAAACTTCTTTGCACAGGCCTTTGTAAGAGATGTTCCCTGTAGGCTGTTAGAGCACTGTGCAGAGCGAGTTGTTTCTTAGCTTCCCAAAGAGCTGGAAGCAAGATGCTTTGGGGGCCATCTGCCGTTAAGGAAAGAAGGCAGCACTTTGTGCCTTGCAGCTCTAGGGCAATGTAGCACACCCAGAGCAGAAGTTCTACTTCAGCCAGATCAGGCATGCAAAGAAACTTCGTTGCACAGGCCATTGTAAGAGATTTTCCCGGTAGGCTGTTAGAGCACTGTGCAGAGCGAGTTCTTTCTGAGCTTCCCAAAGAGCTGGAAGCAAGATGCTTTGGGGGCGATCTGCCCTTAAGTTAAGAAGGCAGCACTTTGTGCCTTGCAGCTCTAGGGCAATGCAGCACACCCAGAGCAGAAGTTCTACTTCAGCTTGATCAGACCTGCAAAGAAACTTCGTTTCACAGGCCTTTGTAAGAGATGTTCCCGGTAGGCTGTTAGAGCACTGTGCAGAGCGAGTTCTTTCTTAGCTTCCCAAAGAGCTGGAAGCAAGATGCTTTGGGGGCCATCTGCCCTTAAGTAAAGAAGTCAGCACTTTGTGCCTTGCAGCTCTAGGGCAATGTTGCACACCCAGAGCAGATGTTCTACTTCAGCCAGCTCAGACCTGCCTAGAAACTGCGTTTCACAGGCCTTTGTAAGAGATGTTCCCGGTAGGCTGTTAGAGCACTGTGCAGAGCGAGTTGTTTCTTAGCTTCCCAACGAGCTGGAAGCAAGATGCTTTGGGGGCCATCTGCCCTTAAGGAAAGAACGCAGCACTTGGTGCCTTGCAGCTCTAGGGCAATGTAGCACACCCAGAGCAGAAGTTCTACTTCAGCCAGATCAGGCCTGCAAAGAAACTACGTTTCACAGGCCTTTGTAAGAGATATTCACGGTAGGCTGTTAGAGCACTGTGCAGAGCGAGTTCTATCTTAGCTTCCCAAAGAGCTGGAAGCAAGATGCTTTGGGGGCCATCTGCCGTTAAGTAAAGAAGGCAGCACTTTGTGCCTTGCAGCTCTAGGGCAATGTAGCACACCCAGAGCAGAAGTTCTACTTCAGCCAGATCAGTCTTGCAAAGGAACTTCGTTTCACAGGCCTTTGTAAGAGATGTTCCCGGTAGGCTCTTAGAGCACTGTGCAGAGCGACTTGTTTCTTAGCTTCCCAAAGAGCCGGAAGCAAGATGCTTTGGGGCCCTTCTCACCCTTTGGAAAGAAGGCAGCACTTTGTGCCTTGCAGCTCTAGGGCAATGTAGCACACCCAGAGCAGATGTTCTACTTCTGCCAGGTCAGGCCTGCAAAGAAACTGCGTTTCACAGGACTTTGTAAGAGATATTCCCGGTAGGCTGTTAGAGCACTGTGCAGAGCGAGTTGTTTCTTAGCTTCCCAAAGAGCTGGAAGCAAAATGCTTTGGGACCCATCTGCCCCTTTGGAAAGAAGGCAGCACTTTGTGCCTTGCAGCTCTAGGGCAATGTAGCACACCCAGAGCAGAAGTTCTACTTCAGCCAGATCAGGCCCACAAAGAAACTGCATTTCACAGGCCTTTGTAAGAGATGTTCCCGGTAGACTGTTAGAGCACTGTGCAGAGCGAGTTGTTTCTTAGCTTCCCAAAGAGCTGGAAGCAAGATGCTTTGGGGCCCTTCTCACCCTTTGGAAAGAAGGCAGCACTTTGTGCCTTGCAGCTCTAGGGCAATGTAGCACACCCAGAGCAGAAGTTCTACTTCAGCCAGATCAGGCATGCAAAGAAACTGCGTTTCACAGGCCTTTGTAAGAGATGTTCCCGGTAGGCTGTTAGAGCACTGTGCAGAGCGAGTTCTTTCTGAGCTTCCCAAAGAGCTGGAAGCAAGATGCTTTGGGGGCTATCTGCCCTTAAGTTAAGAAGGCAGCACTTTGTGCCTTGCAGCTCTAGGGCAATGCAGCACACCCAGAGCAGAAGTTCTACTTCAGCTTGATCAGACCTGCAAAGAAACTTCGTTGCACAGGCCTTTGTAAGAGATGTTCCCGGTAGGCTGTTAGAGCACTGTGCAGAGCGAGTTCTTTCTTAGCTTCCCAAAGAGCTGGAAGCAAGATGCTTTGGGGGCCATCTGCCCTTAAGTAAAGAAGGCAGCACTTTGTGCCTTGCAGCTCTAGGGCAATGTTGCACACCCAGAGCAGATGTTCTACTTCAGCCAGCTCAGACCTGCAAAGAAACTGCGTTTCACAGGCCTTTGTAAGAGATGTTCCCGGTAGGCTGTTAGAGCACTGTGCAGAGCGAGTTGTTTCTTAGCTTCCCAACGAGCTGGAAGCAAGATGCTTTGGGGGCCATCTGCCCTTAAGGAAAGAACGCAGCACTTGGTGCCTTGCAGCTCTTGGGCAATGTAGCACACCCAGAGCAGAAGTTCTACTTCAGCCAGATCAGGCCTGCAAAGAAACTACGTTTCACAGGCCTTTGTAAGAGATATTCACGGTAGGCTGTTAGAGCACTGTGCAGAGCGAGTTCTATCTTAGCTTCCCAAAGAGCCGGAAGCAAGATGCTTTGGGGGCCATCTGCCGTTAAGTAAAGAAGGCAGCACTTTGTGACTTGCAGCTCTAGGGCAATGTAGCACACCCAGAGCAGAAGTTCTACTTCAGCCAGATCAGTCTTGCAAAGGAACTTCGTTTCACAGGCCTTTGTAAGAGATGTTCCCGGTAGGCTGTTAGAGCACTGTGCAGAGCGACTTGTTTCTAAGCTTCCCAAAGAGCCGGAAGCAAGATGCTTTGGGGCGCTTCTCACCCTTTGGAAAGAAGGCAGCACTTTGTGAATTGCAGCTCTAGGGCAATGTAGCACACCCAGAACAGAAGTTCTACTTCAGCTAGATCAGACCTGCAAAGAAACTTCGTTGCACAGGCCTTTGTAAGAGATGTTCCCGGTGGGCTGTCAGAGCACTGTGCAGAACGAGTTCTTTCTTAGCCTCCCAAAGAGCTGGAAGCAAGATGCTTTGGGGGCCATCTGCCGTTAAGTAAAGAAGGCAGCACTTTGTGCCTTGCAGCTCTAGGGCAATGTAGCACACCCAGAGCAGATGTTCTACTTCTGCCAGGTCAGGCCTGCAAAGAAACTGCGTTTCACAGGCCTTTGTAAGAGATATTCCCGGTAGGTTGTTAGAGCACTGTGCAGAGCGAGTTGTTTCTTAGCTTCCCAAAGAGCTGGAAGCAAAATGCTTTGGGACTCATCTGCCCCTTTGGAAAGAAGGCAGCACTTTGTGCCTTGCAGCTCTAGGGCAATGTAGCACACCCAGAGCAGAAGTTCTACTTCAGCCAGATCAGGCCCACAAAGAAACTGCATTTCACAGGCCTTTGTGAGAGATGTTCCCGGTAGACTGTTAGAGCACTGTGCAGAGCGAGTTGTTTCTTAGCTTCCCAAAGAGCTGGAAGCAAGATGCTTTGGGGCCCTTCTCACCCTTTGGAAAGAAGGCAGCACTTTGTGCCTTGCAGCTCTAGGGCAATGTAGCACACCCAGAGCAGAAGTTCTACTTCAGCCAGCTCAGACCTGCAAAGAAACTGCGTTTCACAGGCCTTTGTTAGAGATGTTCCCTGTAGGCTGTTAGAGCACTGTGCAGAGCGAGTTGTTTCTTAGCTTCCCAACGAGCTGGAAGTAGATGCTTTGGGGGCCATCGGCCCTTAAGGAAAGAACGCAGCACTTTGTGCCTTGCAGCTCTAGGGCAAGGTAGCACACCCAGAGCAGAAGTTCTACTTCAGCTAGATCAGACCTGCAAAGAAACTTCGTTGCACAGGCCTTTGTAAGAGATGTTCCCGGTAGGCTGTTAGAGCACTGTGCAGAGCGAGTTGTTTCTTAGCTTCCCAAACAGCTGGAAGCAAGATGCTTTGGGGGCCATCTGCCGTTAAGGAAAGAAGGCAGCACTTTGTGCCTTGCAGCTCTAGGGCAATGTAGCACACCCAGAGCAGAAGTTCTACTTCAGCCAGATCAGGCATGCAAAGAAACTTCGTTGCACAGGCCATTGTAAGAGATTTTCCCGGTAGGCTGTTAGAGCACTGTGCAGAGCGAGTTCTTTCTGAGCTTCCCAAAGAGCTGGAAGCAAGATGCTTTGGGGGCGATCTGCCCTTAAGTTAAGAAGGCAGCACTTTGTGCCTTGCAGCTCTAGGGCAATGCAGCACACCCTGAGCAGAAGTTCTACTTCAGCTTGATCAGACCTGCAAAGAAACTTCGTTGCACAGGCCTTTGTAAGAGATGTTCCCGGTAGGCTGTTAGAGCACTGTGCAGAGCGAGTTCTTTCTTAGCTTCCCAAAGAGCTGGAAGCAAGATGCTTTGGGGGCCATCTGCCCTCAAGTAAAGAAGTCAGCACTTTGTGCCTTGCAGCTCTAGGGCAATGTTGCACACCCAGAGCAGATGTTCTACTTCAGCCAGCTCAGACCTGCAAAGAAACTGCGTTTCACAGGCCTTTGTAAGAGATGTTCCCGGTAGGCTGTTAGAGCACTGTGCAGAGCGAGTTGTTTCTTAGCTTCCCAACGAGCTGGAAGCAAGATGCTTTGGGGGCCATCTGACCTTAAGGAAAGAACGCAGCACTTGGTGCCTTGCAGCTCTTGGGCAATGTAGCACACCAAGAGCAGAAGTTCTACTTCAGCCAGATCAGGCCTGCAAAGAAACTACGTTTCACAGGCCTTTGTAAGAGATATTCACAGTAGGCTGTTAGAGCACTGTGCAGAGCGAGTTCTATCTTAGCTTCCCAAAGAGCCGGAAGCAAGATGCTTTGGGGGCCATCTGCCGTTAAGTAAAGAAGGCAGCACTTTGTGACTTGCAGCTCTAGGGCAATGTAGCACACCCAGAGCAGAAGTTCTACTTCAGCCAGATCAGTCTTGCAAAGGAACTTCGTTTCACAGGCCTTTGTAAGAGATGTTCCCGGTAGGCTGTTAGAGCACTGTGCAGAGCGACTTGTTTCTAAGCTTCCCAAAGAGCCGGAAGCAAGATGCTTTGGGGCGCTTCTCACCCTTTGGAAAGAAGGCAGCACTTTGTGATTTGCAGCTCTAGGGCAATGTAGCACACCCAGAACAGAAGTTCTACTTCAGCTAGATCAGACCTGCAAAGAAACTTCGTTGCACAGGCCTTTGTAAGAGATGTTCCCGGTAGGCTGTCAGAGCACTGTGCAGAACGAGTTCTTTCTTAGCTTCCCAAAGAGCTGGAAGCAAGATGCTTTGGGGGCCATCTGCCGTTAAGTAAAGAAGGCAGCACTTTGTGCCTTGCAGCTCTAGGGCAATGTAGCACACCCAGAGCAGATGTTCTACTTCTGCCAGGTCAGGCCTGCAAAGAAACAGCGTTTCACAGGCCTTTGTAAGAGATATTCCCGGTAGGCTGTTAGAGCACTGTGCAGAGCGAGTTGTTTCTTAGCTTCCCAAAGAGCTGGAAGCAAAATGCTTTGGGACTCATCTGCCCCTTTGGAAAGAAGGCAGCACTTTGTGCCTTGCAGCTCTAGGGCAATGTAGCACACCCAGAGCAGAAGTTCTACTTCAGCCAGATCAGGCCCACAAAGAAACTGCATTTCACAGGCCTTTGTGAGAGATGTTCCCGGTAGACTGTTAGAGCACTGTGCAGAGCGAGTTGTTTCTTAGCTTCCCAAAGAGCTGTAAGCAAGATGCTTTGGGGCCCTTCTCACCCTTTGGAAAGAAGGCAGCACTTTGTGCCTTGCAGCTCTAGGGCAATGTAGCACACCCAGAGCAGAAGTTCTACTTCAGCCAGGTCAGACCTGCAAAGAAACTGCGTTTCACAGGCATTTGTTAGAGATGTTCCCTGTAGGCTGTTAGAGCACTGTGCAGAGCGAGTTGTTTCTTAGCTTCCCAACGAGCTGGAAGTAGATGCTTTGGGGGCCATCGGCCCTTAAGGAAAGAACGCAGCACTTTGTGCCTTGCAGCTCTAGGGCAAGGTAGCACACCCAGAGCAGAAGTTCTACTTCAGCTTGATCAGACCTGCAAAGAAACTTCGTTGCACAGGCCTTTGTAAGAGATGTTCGCGGTAGGCAGTTAGAGCACTGTGCAGAGCGAGTTGTTTCTTAGCCTCCCAAACAGCCGGAAGCAAGATGCTTTGGGGGCCATCTGCCCTTAAGGAAAGAAGGCAGCACTTTGTGCCTTGCAGCTCTAGGGCAATGTTGCACACCCAGAGCAGATGTTCTACTTCAGCCAGCTCAGACCTGCCTAGAAACTGCGTTTCACAGGCCTTTGTAAGAGATGTTCCCGGTAGGCTGTTAGAGCACTGTGCAGAGCGAGTTGTTTCTTAGCTTCCCAACGAGCTGGAAGCAAGATGCTTTGGGGGCCATCTGCCCTTAAGGAAAGAACGCAGCACTTGGTGCCTTGCAGCTCTAGGGCAATGTAGCACACCCAGAGCAGAAGTTCTACTTCAGCCAGATCAGGCCTGCAAAGAAACTACGTTTCACAGGCCTTTGTAAGAGATATTCACGGTAGGCTGTTAGAGCACTGTGCAGAGCGAGTTCTATCTTAGCTTCCCAAAGAGCTGGAAGCAAGATGCTTTGGGGGCCATCTGCCGTTAAGTAAAGAAGGCAGCACTTTGTGCCTTGCAGCTCTAGGGCAATGTAGCACACCCAGAGCAGAAGTTCTACTTCAGCCAGATCAGTCTTGCAAAGGAACTTCGTTTCACAGGCCTTTGTAAGAGATGTTCCCGGTAGGCTCTTAGAGCACTGTGCAGAGCGACTTGTTTCTTAGCTTCTCAAAGAGCCGGAAGCAAGATGCTTTGGGGCCCTTCTCACCCTTTGGAAAGAAGGCAGCACTTTGTGCCTTGCAGCTCTAGGGCAATGTAGCACACCCAGAGCAGATGTTCTACTTCTGCCAGGTCAGGCCTGCAAAGAAACTGCGTTTCACAGGCCTTTGTAAGAGATATTCCCGGTAGGCTGTTAGAGCACTGTGCAGAGCGAGTTGTTTCTTAGCTTCCCAAAGAGCTGTAAGCAAGATGCTTTGGGGCCCTTCTCACCCTTTGGAAAGAAGGCAGCACTTTGTGCCTTGCAGCTCTAGGGCAATGTAGCACACCCAGAGCAGAAGTTCTACTTCAGCCAGCTCAGACCTGCAAAGAAACTGCGTTTCACAGGCCTTTGTAAGAGATGTTCCCGGTAGGCTGTTAGAGCACTGTGCAGAGCGAGTTCTTTCTTAGCTTCCCAAAGAGCTGGAAGCAAGATGCTTTGGGGGCCATCTGCCCTTAAGTAAAGAAGGCAGCACTTTGTGCCTTGCAGTTCTAGGGCAATGTTGCACACCCAGAGCAGATGTTCTACTTCAGCCAGCTCAGACCTGCAAAGAAACTGCGTTTCACAGGCCTTTGTAAGAGATGTTCCCAGTAGGCTGTTAGAGCACTGTGCAGAGCGAGTTGTTTCTTAGCTTCCCAACGAGCTGGAAGCAAGATGCTTTGGGGGCCATCTGCCCTTAAGGAAAGAACGCAGCACTTGGTGCCTTGCAGCTCTTGGGCAATGTAGCACACCCAGAGCAGAAGTTCTACTTCAGCCAGATCAGGCCTGCAAAGAAACTACGTTTCACAGGCCTTTGTAAGAGATATTCACGGTAGGTTGTTAGAGCACTGTGCAGAGCGAGTTCTATCTTAGCTTCCCAATGAGCCGGAAGCAAGATGCTTTGGGGGCCATCTGCCGTTAAGTAAAGAAGGCAGCACTTTGTGACTTGCAGCTCTAGGGCAATGTAGCACACCCAGAGCAGAAGTTCTACTTCAGCCAGATCAGTCTTGCAAAGGAACTTCGTTTCACAGGCCTTTGTAAGAGATGTTCCCGGTAGGCTGTTAGAGCACTGTGCAGAGCGACTTGTTTCTAAGCTTCCCAAAGAGCCGGAAGCAAGATGCTTTGGGGCGCTTCTCACCCTTTGGAAAGAAGGCAGCACTTTGTGAATTGCAGCTCTAGGGCAATGTAGCACACCCAGAACAGAAGTTCTACTTCAGCTAGATCAGACCTGCAAAGAAACTTCGTTGCACAGGCCTTTGTAAGAGATGTTCCCGGTGGGCTGTCAGAGCACTGTGCAGAACGAGTTCTTTCTCAGCTTCCCAAAGAGCTGGAAGCAAGATGCTTTGGGGGCCATCTGCCGTTAAGTAAAGAAGGCAGCACTTTGTGCCTTGCAGCTCTAGGGCAATGTAGCACACCCAGAGCAGATGTTCTACTTCTGCCAGGTCAGGCCTGCAAAGAAACTGCGTTTCACAGGCCTTTGTAAGAGATATTCCCGGTAGGCTGTTAGAGCACTGTGCAGAGCGAGTTGTTTCTTAGCTTCCCAAAGAGCTGGAAGCAAAATGCTTTGGGACTCATCTGCCCCTTTGGAAAGAAGGCAGCACTTTGTGCCTTGCAGCTCTAGGGCAATGTAGCACACCCAGAGCAGAAGTTCTACTTCAGCCAGATCAGGCCCACAAAGAAACTGCATTTCACAGGCCTTTGTGAGAGATGTTCCCGGTATACTGTTAGAGCACTGTGCAGAGCGAGTTGTTTCTTAGCTTCCCAAAGAGCTGGAAGCAAGATGCTTTGGGGCCCTTCTCACCCTTTGGAAAGAAGGCAGCACTTTGTGCCTTGCAGCTCTAGGGCAATGTAGCACACCCAGAGCAGAAGTTCTACTTCAGCCAGCTCAGACCTGCAAAGAAACTGCGTTTCACAGGCCTTTGTTAGAGATGTTCCCTGTAGGCTGTTAGAGCACTGTGCAGAGCGAGTTGTTTCTTAGCTTCCCAACGAGCTGGAAGTAGATGCTTTGGGGGCCATCGGCCCTTAAGGAAAGAACGCAGCACTTTGTGCCTTGCAGCTCTAGGGCAATGCAGCACACCCAGAGCAGAAGTTCTACTTCAGCTTGATCAGACCTGCAAAGAAACTTCGTTGCACAGGCCTTTGTAAGAGATGTTCCCGGTAGGCTGTTAGAGCACTGTGCAGAGCGAGTTCTTTCTTAGCTTCCCAAAGAGCTGGAAGCAAGATGCTTTGGGGGCCATCTGCCCTTAAGTAAAGAAGGCAGCACTTTGTGCCTTGCAGCTCTAGGGCAATGTTGCACACCCAGAGCAGATGTTCTACTTCAGCCAGCTCAGACCTGCAAAGAAACTGCGTTTCACAGGCCTTTGTAAGAGATGTTCCCGGTAGGCTGTTAGAGCACTGTGCAGAGCGAGTTGTTTCTTAGCTTCCCAACGAGCTGGAAGCAAGATGCTTTGGGGGCCATCTGCCCTTAAGGAAAGAACGCAGCACTTGGTGCCTTGCAGCTCTTGGGCAATGTAGCACACCCAGAGCAGAAGTTCTACTTCAGCCAGATCAGGCCTGCAAAGAAACTACGTTTCACAGGCCTTTGTAAGAGATATTCACGGTAGGCTGTTAGAGCACTGTGCAGAGCGAGTTCTATCTTAGCTTCCCAAAGAGCCGGAAGCAAGATGCTTTGGGGGCCATCTGCCGTTAAGTAAAGAAGGCAGCACTTTGTGACTTGCAGCTCTAGGGCAATGCAGCACACCCAGAGCAGAAGTTCTACTTCAGCCAGATCAGTTTTGCAAAGGAACTTCGTTTCACAGGCCTTTGTAAGAGATGTTCCCGGTAGGCTGTTAGAGCACTGTGCAGAGCGAGTTGTTTCTTAGCTTCCCAAAGAGCTGGAAGAAAGATGCTTTGGGGCCCTTCTCACCCTTTGGAAAGAAGGCAGCACTTTGTGCCTTGCAGCTCTAGGGCAATGTAGCACACCCAGAGCAGAAGTTCTACTTCAGCCAGCTCAGACCTGCAAAGAAACTGCGTTTCACAGGCCTTTGTTAGAGATGTTCCCTGTAGGCTGTTAGAGCACTGTGCAGAGCGAGTTGTTTCTTAGCTTCCCAACGAGCTGGAAGTAGATGCTTTGGGGGCCATCGGCCCTTAAGGAAAGAACGCAGCACTTTGTGCCTTGCAGCTCTAGGGCAATGCAGCACACCCAGAGCAGAAGTTCTATTTCAGCTTGATCAGACCTGCAAAGAAACTTCGTTGCACAGGCCTTTGTAAGAGATGTTCCCGGTAGGCTGTTAGAGCACTGTGCAGAGCGAGTTCTATCTTAGCTTCCCAAAGAGCCGGAAGCAAGATGCTTTGGGGGCCATCTGCCGTTAAGTAAAGAAGGCAGCACTTTGTGACTTGCAGCTCTAGGGCAATGTAGCACACCCAGAGCAGAAGTTCTACTTCAGCCAGATCAGTCTTGCAAAGGAACTTCGTTTCACAGGCCTTTGTAAAAGATGTTCCCGGTAGGCTGTTACAGCACTGTGCAGAGCGACTTGTTTCTAAGCTTCCCAAAGAGCCGGAAGCAAGATGCTTTGGGGCGCTTCTCACCCTTTGGAAAGAAGGCAGCACTTTGTGAATTGCAGCTCTAGGGCAATGTAGCACACCCAGAACAGAAGTTCTACTTCAGCTAGATCAGACCTGCAAAGAAACTTCGTTGCACAGGCCTTTGTAAGAGATGTTCCCGGTAGGCTGTCAGAGCACTGTGCAGAACGAGTTCTTTCTTAGCTTCCCAAAGAGCTGGAAGCAAGATGCTTTGGGGGCCATCTGCCGTTAAGTAAAGAAGGCAGCACTTTGTGCCTTGCAGCTCTAGGGCAATGTAGCACACCCAGAGCAGATGTTCTACTTCTGCCAGGTCAGGCCTGCAAAGAAACTGCGTTTCACAGGCCTTTGTAAGAGATATTCCCGGTAGGCTGTTAGAGCACTGTGCAGAGCGAGTTGTTTCTTAGCTTCCCAAAGAGCTGGAAGCAAAATGCTTTGGGACTCATCTGCCCCTTTGGAAAGAAGGCAGCACTTTGTGCCTTGCAGCTCTAGGGCAATGTAGCACACCCAGAGCAGAAGTTCTACTTCAGCCAGATCAGGCCCACAAAGAAACTGCATTTCACAGGCCTTTGTGAGAGATGTTCCCGGTAGACTGTTAGAGCACTGTGCAGAGCGAGTTGTTTCTTAGCTTCCCAAAGAGCTGTAAGCAAGATGCTTTGGGGCCCTTCTCACCCTTTGGAAAGAAGGCAGCACTTTGTGCCTTGCAGCTCTAGGGCAATGTAGCACACCCAGAGCAGAGGTTCTTCTTCAGCCAGCTCAGACCTGCAAAGAAACTGCCTTTCACAGGCCTTTGTTAGAGATGTTCCCTGTAGGCTGTTAGAGCACTGTGCAGAGCGAGTTGTTTCTTAGCTTCCCAACGAGCTGGAAGCAAGATGCTTTGGGGGCCATCTGCCCTTAAGGAAAGAACGCAGCACTTGGTGCCTTGCAGCTCTTGGGCAATGTAGCACACCCAGAGCAGAAGTTCTACTTCAGCCAGATCAGGCCTGCAAAGAAACTACGTTTCACAGGCCTTTGTAAGAGATATTCACGGTAGGTTGTTAGAGCACTGTGCAGAGCGAGTTCTATCTTAGCTTCCCAATGAGCCGGAAGCAAGATGCTTTGGGGGCCATCTGCCGTTAAGTAAAGAAGGCAGCACTTTGTGACTTGCAGCTCTAGGGCAATGTAGCACACCCAGAGCAGAAGTTCTACTTCAGCCAGATCAGTCTTGCAAAGGAACTTCGTTTCACAGGCCTTTGTAAGAGATGTTCCCGGTAGGCTGTTAGAGCACTGTGCAGAGCGACTTGTTTCTAAGCTTCCCAAAGAGCCGGAAGCAAGATGCTTTGGGGCGCTTCTCACCCTTTGGAAAGAAGGCAGCACTTTGTGAATTGCAGCTCTAGGGCAATGTAGCACACCCAGAACAGAAGTTCTACTTCAGCTAGATCAGACCTGCAAAGAAACTTCGTTGCACAGGCCTTTGTAAGAGATGTTCCCGGTGGGCTGTCAGAGCACTGTGCAGAACGAGTTCTTTCTTAGCTTCCCAAAGAGCTGGAAGCAAGATGCTTTGGGGGCCATCTGCCGTTAAGTAAAGAAGGCAGCACTTTGTGCCTTGCAGCTCTAGGGCAATGTAGCACACCCAGAGCAGATGTTCTACTTCTGCCAGGTCAGGCCTGCAAAGAAACTGCGTTTCACAGGCCTTTGTAAGAGATATTCCCGGTAGGCTGTTAGAGCACTGTGCAGAGCGAGTTGTTTCTTAGCTTCCCAAAGAGCTGGAAGCAAAATGCTTTGGGACTCATCTGCCCCTTTGGAAAGAAGGCAGCACTTTGTGCCTTGCAGCTCTAGGGCAATGTAGCACACCCAGAGCAGAAGTTCTACTTCAGCCAGATCAGGCCCACAAAGAAACTGCATTTCACAGGCCTTTGTGAGAGATGTTCCCGGTATACTGTTAGAGCACTGTGCAGAGCGAGTTGTTTCTTAGCTTCCCAAAGAGCTGGAAGCAAGATGCTTTGGGGCCCTTCTCACCCTTTGGAAAGAAGGCAGCACTTTGTGCCTTGCAGCTCTAGGGCAATGTAGCACACCCAGAGCAGAAGTTCTACTTCAGCCAGCTCAGACCTGCAAAGAAACTGCGTTTCACAGGCCTTTGTTAGAGATGTTCCCTGTAGGCTGTTAGAGCACTGTGCAGAGCGAGTTGTTTCTTAGCTTCCCAACGAGCTGGAAGTAGATGCTTTGGGGGCCATCGGCCCTTAAGGAAAGAACGCAGCACTTTGTGCCTTGCAGCTCTAGGGCAATGCAGCACACCCAGAGCAGAAGTTCTACTTCAGCTTGATCAGACCTGCAAAGAAACTTCGTTGCACAGGCCTTTGTAAGAGATGTTCCCGGTAGGCTGTTAGAGCACTGTGCAGAGCGAGTTCTTTCTTAGCTTCCCAAAGAGCTGGAAGCAAGATGCTTTGGGGGCCATCTGCCCTTAAGTAAAGAAGGCAGCACTTTGTGCCTTGCAGCTCTAGGGCAATGTTGCACACCCAGAGCAGATGTTCTACTTCAGCCAGCTCAGACCTGCAAAGAAACTGCGTTTCACAGGCCTTTGTAAGAGATGTTCCCGGTAGGCTGTTAGAGCACTGTGCAGAGCGAGTTGTTTCTTAGCTTCCCAACGAGCTGGAAGCAAGATGCTTTGGGGGCCATCTGCCCTTAAGGAAAGAACGCAGCACTTGGTGCCTTGCAGCTCTTGGGCAATGTAGCACACCCAGAGCAGAAGTTCTACTTCAGCCAGATCAGGCCTGCAAAGAAACTACGTTTCACAGGCCTTTGTAAGAGATATTCACGGTAGGCTGTTAGAGCACTGTGCAGAGCGAGTTCTATCTTAGCTTCCCAAAGAGCCGGAAGCAAGATGCTTTGGGGGCCATCTGCCGTTAAGTAAAGAAGGCAGCACTTTGTGACTTGCAGCTCTAGGGCAATGCAGCACACCCAGAGCAGAAGTTCTACTTCAGCCAGATCAGTTTTGCAAAGGAACTTCGTTTCACAGGCCTTTGTAAGAGATGTTCCCGGTAGGCTGTTAGAGCACTGTGCAGAGCGAGTTGTTTCTTAGCTTCCCAAAGAGCTGGAAGAAAGATGCTTTGGGGCCCTTCTCACCCTTTGGAAAGAAGGCAGCACTTTGTGCCTTGCAGCTCTAGGGCAATGTAGCACACCCAGAGCAGAAGTTCTACTTCAGCCAGCTCAGACCTGCAAAGAAACTGCGTTTCACAGGCCTTTGTTAGAGATGTTCCCTGTAGGCTGTTAGAGCACTGTGCAGAGCGAGTTGTTTCTTAGCTTCCCAACGAGCTGGAAGTAGATGCTTTGGGGGCCATCGGCCCTTAAGGAAAGAACGCAGCACTTTGTGCCTTGCAGCTCTAGGGCAATGCAGCACACCCAGAGCAGAAGTTCTATTTCAGCTTGATCAGACCTGCAAAGAAACTTCGTTGCACAGGCCTTTGTAAGAGATGTTCCCGGTAGGCTGTTAGAGCACTGTGCAGAGCGAGTTCTATCTTAGCTTCCCAAAGAGCCGGAAGCAAGATGCTTTGGGGGCCATCTGCCGTTAAGTAAAGAAGGCAGCACTTTGTGACTTGCAGCTCTAGGGCAATGTAGCACACCCAGAGCAGAAGTTCTACTTCAGCCAGATCAGTCTTGCAAAGGAACTTCGTTTCACAGGCCTTTGTAAAAGATGTTCCCGGTAGGCTGTTACAGCACTGTGCAGAGCGACTTGTTTCTAAGCTTCCCAAAGAGCCGGAAGCAAGATGCTTTGGGGCGCTTCTCACCCTTTGGAAAGAAGGCAGCACTTTGTGAATTGCAGCTCTAGGGCAATGTAGCACACCCAGAACAGAAGTTCTACTTCAGCTAGATCAGACCTGCAAAGAAACTTCGTTGCACAGGCCTTTGTAAGAGATGTTCCCGGTAGGCTGTCAGAGCACTGTGCAGAACGAGTTCTTTCTTAGCTTCCCAAAGAGCTGGAAGCAAGATGCTTTGGGGGCCATCTGCCGTTAAGTAAAGAAGGCAGCACTTTGTGCCTTGCAGCTCTAGGGCAATGTAGCACACCCAGAGCAGATGTTCTACTTCTGCCAGGTCAGGCCTGCAAAGAAACTGCGTTTCACAGGCCTTTGTAAGAGATATTCCCGGTAGGCTGTTAGAGCACTGTGCAGAGCGAGTTGTTTCTTAGCTTCCCAAAGAGCTGGAAGCAAAATGCTTTGGGACTCATCTGCCCCTTTGGAAAGAAGGCAGCACTTTGTGCCTTGCAGCTCTAGGGCAATGTAGCACACCCAGAGCAGAAGTTCTACTTCAGCCAGATCAGGCCCACAAAGAAACTGCATTTCACAGGCCTTTGTGAGAGATGTTCCCGGTAGACTGTTAGAGCACTGTGCAGAGCGAGTTGTTTCTTAGCTTCCCAAAGAGCTGTAAGCAAGATGCTTTGGGGCCCTTCTCACCCTTTGGAAAGAAGGCAGCACTTTGTGCCTTGCAGCTCTAGGGCAATGTAGCACACCCAGAGCAGAGGTTCTTCTTCAGCCAGCTCAGACCTGCAAAGAAACTGCCTTTCACAGGCCTTTGTTAGAGATGTTCCCTGTAGGCTGTTAGAGCACTGTGCAGAGAGAGTTGTTTCTTAGCTTCCCAACGAGCTGGAAGTAGATGCTTTGGGGGCCATCGGCCCTTAAGGAAAGAACGCAGCACTTTGTTCCTTGCAGCTCTAGGGCAAGGTAACACACCCAGAGCAGAAGTTCTACTTCAGCTAGATCAGACCTGCAAAGAAACTTCGTTGCACAGGCCTTTGTAAGAGATGTTCCCGGTAGGCTGTTAGAGCACTGTGCAGAGCGAGTTTTTTCTTAGCTTCCCAAAGAGCTGGAAGCCAAATGCTTTGGGGGCCATCTGCCGTTAAGTAAAGAAGGCAGCACTTTGTGCCTTGCAGCTCTAGGGCAATGTAGCACACCCAGAGCAGATGTTCTACTTCTGCCAGGTCAGGCCTGCAAAGAAACTGCGTTTCACAGGCCTTTGTAAGAGATATTCCCGGTAGGCTGTTAGAGCACTGTGCAGAGCGAGTTGTTTCTTAGCTTCCCAAAGAGCTGGAAGCAAAATGCTTTGGGACTCATCTGCCCCTTTGGAGAGAAGGCAGCACTTTGTGCCTTGCAGCTCTAGGGCAATGTAGCACACCCAGAGCAGAAGTTCTACTTCAGCCAGATCAGGCCCACAAAGAAACTGCATTTCACAGGCCTTTGTAAGAGATTTTCCCGGTAGACTGTTAGAGCACTGTGCAGAGCGAGTTGTTTCTTAGCTTCCCAAAGAGCTGGAAGCAAGATGCTTTGGGGGCCATCTGCCCTTAAGTAAAGAAGTCAGCACTTTGTGCCTTGCAGCTCTAGGGCAATGTTGCACACCCAGAGCAGATGTTCTACTTCAGCCAGCTCAGACCTGCAAAGAAACTGCGTTTCACAAGCCTTTGTAAGAGATGTTCCCGGTAGGCTGTTAGAGCACTGTGCAGAGCGAGTTGTTTCTTAGCTTCCCAACGAGCTGGAAGCAAGATGCTTTGGGGGCCATCTGCCCTTAAGGAAAGAACGCAGCACTTGGTGCCTTGCAGCTCTAGGGCAATGTAGCACACCCAGAGCAGAAGTTCTACTTCAGCCAGATCAGGCCTGCAAAGAAACTACGTTTCACAGGCCTTTGTAAGAGATATTCACGGTAGGCTGTTAGAGCACTGTGCAGAGCGAGTTCTATCTTAGCTTCCCAAAGAGCTGGAAGCAAGATGCTTTGGGGGCCATCTGCCGTTAAGTAAAGAAGGCAGCACTTTGTGCCTTGCAGCTCTAGGGCAAAGTAGCACACCCAGAGCAGAAGTTCTACTTCAGCCAGATCAGTCTTGCAAAGGAACTTCGTTTCACAGGCCTTTGTAAGAGATGTTCCCGGTAGGCTCTTAGAGCACTGTGCAGAGCGACTTGTTTCTTAGCTTCCCAAAGAGCCGGAAGCAAGATGCTTTGGGGCCCTTCTCACCCTTTGGAAAGAAGGCAGCACTTTGTGCCTTGCAGCTCTAGGGCAATGTAGCACACCCAGAGCAGATGTTCTACTTCTGCCAGGTCAGGCCTGCAAAGAAACTGCGTTTCACAGGCCTTTGTAAGAGATACTCCCGGTAGGCTGTTAGAGCACTGTGCAGAGCGAGTTGATTCTTAGCTTCCCAAAGAGCTGGAAGCAAAATGCTTTGGGACTCATCTGCCCCTTTGGAAAGAAGGCAGCACTTTGTGCCTTGCAGCTCTAGGGCAATGTAGCACACCCAGAGCAGAAGTTCTACTTCAGACAGATCAGGCCCACAAAGAAACTGCATTTCACAGGCCTTTGTAAGAGATGTTCCCGGTAGACTGTTAGAGCACTGTGCAGAGCGAGTTGTTTCTTAGCTTCCCAAAGAGCTGTAAGCAAGATGCTTTGGGGCCCTTCTCACCCTTTGGAAAGAAGGCAGCACTTTGTGCCTTGCAGCTCTAGGGCAATGTAGCACACCCAGAGCAGAAGTTCTACTTCAGCCAGCTCAGACCTGCAAAGAAACTGCGTTTCACAGTCCTTTGTAAGAGATGTTCCCGGTAGGCTGTTAGAGCACTGTGCAGAGCGAGTTCTTTCTGAGCTTCCCAAAGAGCTGGAAGCAAGATGCTTTGGGGGCTATCTGCCCTTAAGTTAAGAAGGCAGCACTTTGTGCCTTGCAGCTCTAGGGCAATGCAGCACACCCAGAGCAGAAGTTCTACTTCAGCTTGATCAGACCTGCAAAGAAACTTCGTTGCACAGGCCTTTGTAAGAGATTTTCCCGGTAGGCTGTTAGAGCACTGTGCAGAGCGAGTTCTTTCTTAGCTTCCCAAAGAGTTGGAAGCAAGATGCCTTGGGGGCCATCTGCCCTTAAGTAAAGAAGGCAGCACTTTGTGCCTTGCAGCTCTAGGGCAATGTTGCACACCCAGAGCAGATGTTCTACTTCAGCCAGCTCAGACCTGCAAAGAAACTGCGTTTCACAGGCCTTTGTAAGAGATGTTCCCAGTAGGCTGTTAGAGCACTGTGCAGAGCGAGTTGTTTCTTAGCTTCCCAACGAGCTGGAAGCAAGATGCATTGGGGGCCATCTGCCCTTAAGGAAAGAACGCAGCACTTGGTGCCTTGCAGCTCTTGGGCAATGTAGCACACCCAGAGCAGAAGTTCTACTTCAGCCAGATCAGGCCTGCAAATAAACTACGTTTCACAGGCCTTTGTAAGAGATATTCACGGTAGGCTGTTAGAGCACTGTGCAGAGCGAGTTCTATCTTAGCTTCCCAAAGAGCCGGAAGGAAGATGCTTTGGGGGCCATCTGCCGTTAAGTAAAGAAGGCAGCACTTTGTGACTTGCAGCTCTAGGGCAATGTAGCACACCCAGAGCAGAAGTTCTACTTCAGCCAGATCAGTCTTGCAAAGGAACTTCGTTTCACAGGCCTTTGTAAGAGATGTTCCCGGTAGGCTGTTAGAGCACTGTGCAGAGCGACTTGTTTCTAAGCTTCCCAAAGAGCCGGAAGCAAGATGCTTTGGGGCGCTTCTCACCCTTTGGAAAGAAGGCAGCACTTTGTGAATTGCAGCTCTAGGGCAATGTAGCACACCCAGAACAGAAGTTCTACTTCAGCTAGATCAGACCTGCAAAGAAACTTCGTTGCACAGGCCTTTGTAGAGATGTTCCCGGTGGGCTGTCAGAGCACTGTGCAGAACGAGTTCTTTCTTAGCTTCCCAAAGAGCTGGAAGCAAGATGCTTTGGGGGCCATCTGCCGTTAAGTAAAGAAGGCAGCACTTTGTGCCTTGCAGCTCTAGGGCAATGTAGCACACCCAGAGCAGATGTTCTACTTCTGCCAGGTCAGGCCTGCAAAGAAACTGCGTTTCACAGGCCTTTGTAAGAGATATTCCCGGTAGGCTGTTAGAGCACTGTGCAGAGCGAGTTGTTTCTTAGCTTCCCAAAGAGCTGGAAGCAAAATGCTTTGGGACTCATCTGCCCCTTTGGAAAGAAGGCAGCACTTTGTGCCTTGCAGCTCTAGGGCAATGTAGCACACCCAGAGCAGAAGTTCTACTTCAGCCAGATCAGGCCCACAAAGAAACTGCATTTCACAGGCCTTTGTGAGAGATGTTCCCGGTATACTGTTAGAGCACTGTGCAGAGCGAGTTGTTTCTTAGCCTCCCAAAGAGCTGGAAGCAAGATGCTTTGGGGCCCTTCTCACCCTTTGGAAAGAAGGCAGCACTTTGTGCCTTGCAGCTCTAGGGCAATGTAGCACACCCAGAGCAGAAGTTCTACTTCAGCCAGCTCAGACCTGCAAAGAAACTGCGTTTCACAGGCCTTTGTTAGAGATGTTCCCTGTAGGCTGTTAGAGCACTGTGCAGAGCGAGTTGTTTCTTAGCTTCCCAACGAGCTGGAAGTAGATGCTTTGGGGGCCATCGGCCCTTAAGGAAAGAACGCAGCACTTTGTGCCTTGCAGCTCTAGGGCAATGCAGCACACCCAGAGCAGAAGTTCTACTTCAGCTTGATCAGACCTGCAAAGAAACTTCGTTGCACAGGCCTTTGTAAGAGATGTTCCCGGTAGGCTGTTAGAGCACTGTGCAGAGCGAGTTCTTTCTTAGCTTCCCAAAGAGCTGGAAGCAAGATGCTTTGGGGGCCATCTGCCGTTAAGTAAAGAAGGCAGCACTTTGTGCCTTGCAGCTCTAGGGCAATGTTGCACACCCAGAGCAGATGTTCTACTTCAGCCAGCTCAGACGTGCAAAGAAACTGCGTTTCACAGGCCTTTGTAAGAGATGTTCCCGGTAGGCTGTTAGAGCACTGTGCAGAGCGAGTTGTTTCTTAGCTTCCCAACGAGCTGGAAGCAAGATGCTTTGGGGGCCATCTGCCCTTAAGGAAAGAACGCAGCACTTGGTGCCTTGCAGCTCTTGGGCAATGTAGCACACCCAGAGCAGAAGTTCTACTTCAGCCAGATCAGGCCTGCAAAGAAACTACGTTTCACAGGCCTTTGTAAGAGATATTCACAGTAGGCTGTTAGAGCACTGTGCAGAGCGAGTTCTATCTTAGCTTCCCAAAGAGCCGGAAGCAAGATGCTTTGGGGGCCATCTGCCGTTAAGTAAAGAAGGCAGCACTTTGTGACTTGCAGCTCTAGGGCAATGTAGCAAACCCAGAGCAGAAGTTCTACTTCAGCCAGATCAGGCCCACAAAGAAACTGCGTTTCACAGGCCTTTGTGAGAGATGTTCCCGGTAGACTGTTAGAGCACTGTGCAGAGCGAGTTGTTTCTTAGCTTCCCAAAGAGCTGGAAGCAAGATGCTTTGGGGCCCTTCTCACCCTTTGGAAAGAAGGCAGCACTTTGTGCCTTGCAGCTCTAGGGCAATGTAGCACACCCAGAGCAGAAGTTCTACTTCAGCCAGCTCAGACCTGCAAAGAAACTGCGTTTCACAGGCCTTTGTTAGAGATGTTCCCTGTAGGCTGTTAGAGCACTGTGCAGAGAGAGTTGTTTCTTAGCTTCCCAACGAGCTGGAAGTAGATGCTTTGGGGGCCATCGGCCCTTAAGGAAAGAAAGCAGCACTTTGTGCCTTGCAGCTCTAGGGCAAGGTAGCACACCCAGAGCAGAAGTTCTACTTCAGCTAGATCAGACCTGCAAAGAAACTTCGTTGCACAGGCCTTTGTAAGAGATGTTCCCGGTAGGCTGTTAGAGCACTGTGCAGAGCGAGTTTTTTCTTAGCTTCCCAAAGAGCTGGAAGCAAGATGCTTTGGGGGCCATCTGCCGTTAAGTAAAGAAGGCAGCACTTTGTGCATTGCAGCTCTAGGGCAATGTAGCACACCCAGAGCAGATGTTCTACTTCTGCCAGGTCAGGCCTGCAAAGAAACTGCGTTTCACAGGCCTTTGTAAGAGATATTCCCGGTAGGCTGTTAGAGCACTGTGCAGAGCGAGTTGTTTCTTAGCTTCCCAAAGAGCTGGAAGCAAAATGCTTTGGGACTCATCTGCCCCTTTGGAAAGAAGGCAGCACTTTGTGCCTTGCAGCTCTAGGGCAATGTAGCACACCCAGAGCAGAAGTTCTACTTCAGCCAGATCAGGCCCACAAAGAAACTGCATTTCACAGGCCTTTGTAAGAGATTTTCCCGGTAGACTGTTAGAGCACTGTGCAGAGCGAGTTGTTTATTAGCTTCCCAAACAGCTGGAAGCAAGATGCTTTGGGGCCCTTCTCACCCTTTGGAAAGAAGGCAGCACTTTGTGCCTTGCAGCTCTAGGGCAATGTAGCACACCCAGAGCAGAAGTTCTACTTCAGCCAGCTCAGACCTGCAAAGAAACTGCGTTTCACAGGCCTTTGTTAGAGATGTTCCCTGTAGGCTGTTAGAGCACTGTGCAGAGCGAGTTGTTTCTCAGCTTCCCAACGAGCTGGAAGTAGATGCTTTGGGGGCCATCGGCCCTTAAGGAAAGAACGCAGCACTTTGTGCCTTGCAGCTCTAGGGCAATGCAGCACACCCAGAGCAGAAGTTCTACTTCAGCTTGATCAGACCTGCAAAGAAACTTCGTTGCACAGGCCTTTGTAAGAGATGTTCCCGGTAGGCTGTTAGAGCACTGTGCAGAGCGAGTTCTTTCTTAGCTTCCCAAAGAGCTGGAAGCAAGATGCTTTGGGGGCCATCTGCCCTTAAGTAAAGAAGTCAGCACTTTGTGCCTTGCAGCTCTAGGGCAATGTTGCACACCCAGAGCAGATGTTCTACTTCAGCCAGCTCAGACCTGCAAAGAAACTGCGTTTCACAAGCCTTTGTAAGAGATGTTCCCGGTAGGCTGTTAGAGCACTGTGCAGAGCGAGTTGTTTCTTAGCTTCCCAACGAGCTGGAAGCAAGATGCTTTGGGGGCCATCTGCCCTTAAGGAAAGAACGCAGCACTTGGTGCCTTGCAGCTCTTGGGCAATGTAGCACACCCAGAGCAGAAGTTCTACTTCAGCCAGATCAGGCCTGCAAAGAAACTACGTTTCACAGGCCTTTGTAAGAGATATTCACGGTAGGCTGTTAGAGCACTGTGCAGAGCGAGTTCTATCTTAGCTTCCCAAAGAGCCGGAAGCAAGATGCTTTGGGGGCCATCTGCCGTTAAGTAAAGAAGGCAGCACTTTGTGACTTGCAGCTCTAGGGCAATGCAGCACACCCAGAGCAGAAATTCTACTTCAGCCAGATCAGGCCTTCAAAGAAACTGCGTTTCACAGGCCTTTGTAAGAGATGTTCCCGGTAGGCTGTAAGAGCACTGTGCAGAGCGACTTGTTTCTTAGCTTCCCAAAGAGCTGGAAGCAAAATGCTTTGGGACTCATCTGCCCCTTTGGAAAGAAGGCAGCACTTTGTGCCTTGCAGCTCTAGGGCAATGTAGCACACCCAGAGCAGAAGTTCTACTTCAGCCAGATCAGGCCCACAAAGAAACTGCATTTCACAGGCCTTTGTAAGAGATGTTCCCGGTAGGCTGTTAGAGCACTGTGTAGAGCGAGTTGTTTCTTAGCTTCCCAAAGAGCTGGAAGCAAGATGCTTTGGGGCACTTCTCAGCCTTTGGAAAGAAGGCAGCACTTTGTGCCTTGCAGCTCTAGGGCAAAGTAGCACACCCAGAGCAGAAGTTCTACTTCAGCCAGCTCAGACCTGCAAAGAAACTGCGTTTCACAGGCCTTTGTAAGAGATGTTCCCTGTAGGCTGTTAGAGCACTGTGCAGAGCGAGTTGTTTCTTAGCTTCCCAACGAGCTGGAAGTAGATGCTTTGGGGGCCATCTGCCCTTAAGGAAAGAACGCAGCACTTTGTGCCTTGCAGCTCTAGGGCAAGGTAGCACACCCAGAGCAGATGTTCTACTTCTGCCAGGTCCGGCATGCAAAGAAACTGCGTTTCACAGGCCTTTGTAACAGATGTTCCTGTTAGGCTGTTTGAGCACTGTGCAGAGCGTGTTGTTTCTTAGCTTCCCAAAGAGCTGGAAGCAAGATGCTTTGGTGCCCTTCTCACCCTTTGGAAAGAAGGCAGCACATTGTGCCTTGCAGCTCTAGGGCAATGTAGCACACCCAGAGCAGAAGTTCTACTTCAGCTAGATCAGACATGCAAAGAAACTTCGTTGCACAGGCCTTTGTAAGAGATGTTCCGGTAGGCTGTTAGAGCACTGTGCAGAGCGAGTTCTTTCTTAGCTTCCCAAAGAGCTGGAAGCAAGATGCTTTGGGGGCCATCTGCCCTTAATTAAAGAAGGCAGCACTTTGTGCCTTGCAGCTCTAGGGCAATGTAGCTCACCCAGAGCAGATGTTCTACTTCTGCCAGGTCAGGCCTGCAAAGAAACTGCATTTCACAGGCCTTTGTAAGAGATGTTCCCGGTAGGCTGTTAGAGCACTGTGCAGAGCGTGTTTTCTCTTAGCTTCCAAAAGAGCTGGAAACAAAACGCTTTTGGTCCTGTCTCCCTCTTTGGAAACAAGGCAGCACTTGGTGCTTTGCACCTCTAGGGCAATGTAGCACATGGCAGAGCAGAAGTTCTACTTCAGGGAGATCACGCCTGCAAAGAAACTGCATTTCACAGGCCATTGTAAAAGATGTTCCCAGTAGGCTGTAAGAGCACTGTGCAGAGCGACTTGTTTCTTAGCCTCCCAAAGAGCTGGAAGCAAGATGCTTTGGGGTCCTTCTCACCCTTTGGAAAGAAGGCAGCACTTTGTGCCTTGCATCTCTAGGGCAATGTAGCACACCCAGAGCAGTTGTTCTACTTCTGCCAGGTCAGGCCTGCAAAGAAACGGCGTTTCACAGGCCTTTGTAAGAGATGTTCCTGGTAGGCTGTTAGAGCACTGTGCAGAGCGACGTGTTTCTTAGCTTCCCAAAGAGCTCGAAGCAAGATGCTTTGGGGCCCTTCTCACCCTTTGGAAAAAGGCAGCACTTTGTGCCTTGCAGCTCTAGGGCAATGTAGCACACCCAGAGCAGAAGTTCTACTTCAGCCAGATCAGGCCTGCAAAGAAACTGCGTATCACAGGCCTTTGTAAGAGATGTTCGCGGTAGGATGTTAGAGCACTGTGCAGAGCGAGTTGTTTCTCAGCTTCCAAAAGAGTTGGAAGCAAGATGCTTTGGGGCTCATCTGCCCCTTTGAAAAGAAGGCAGCACTTTGTGCCTTGCAGCTCTAGGGCAATGCAGCACACCCCGAGCAGAAGTTCTACTTCAGCCAGATCAGGCCTTCAAAGAAACTTCGTTTCACAGGCCTTTGTAAGAGATGTTCCCGGTAGGCTGTTAGAGCACTGTGCAGAGCGAGTTGTTTCTTAGCTTCCCAGAGAGCTGGAAGCAAGATGCTTTGGGGCCTGTTAATTTTATACCCTGCTACTTTGCTGTAGTTGTTGATTATTTCTAATAGTTTTTCTGTGGATTCTTTGGGGTTTTCTATGTATAAGATCATGTCGTCTGCAAACAACGCGAGTTTTACTTCTTCGTTACCTATTTGGATTCCTTTTATTTTTTTTTCCTGCCGAATTGCTCTGGCCAGCACCTCCAGTACTATGTTGAATAGGAGTGGTGAAAGTGGGCACCCTTGTCTTGTTCCTGTCCTCAGAGAGATGGCTTTCAGCTTTTGTCCATTGAGTATGATGTTGGCTGTGGGTCTATCATATATGGCCTTTATTATGTTGAGGTACTTTCCTTCTATACCCATTTTACTGAGGGTTTTTATCATAAATGGGTGTTGGATCTTGTCGAATGCTTTCTCTGCGTCTATTGAGATGATCATGTGGTTTTTGTTTTTCATTTTGTTGATGTAGTGTATCACGTTGATTGACTTGCGGGTGTTGAACCATCCCTGTGTCCCTGGTATAAATCCCACTTGATCATGGTGTATAATCTTTTTGATGTATTGCTGTAATCGGTTTGCCAAAATTTTGTTGAGGATTTTTGCATCTATGTTCATCAGTGATATCGGCCTGTAGTTCTCCTTCTTTGTGTTGTCCTTGTCAGGTTTGGGGATCAGAGTGATGTTGGCTTCATAGAATGTGTTAGGGAGTTCTCCATCTTTCTCAATTTTCTGGAACAGTTTGATGAGAATAGGTACAAAGAACTCACACTGCTTAACAACAAAAAAACAAACACCCCAATCAAAAAATGGGCAGAGGACATGAACAGACATTTCTCAAAAGAAGATATGAATATGGCCAATAGACACATGAAAAGATGTTCATCATCGCTAATCATCAGGGAAATGCAAATCAAAACTACACTAAGATATCACCTTACCCCCGTTAGATTGGCAAAAACATCCAAAACCAAGAACGACAAATGTTGGAGAGGTTGTGGAGAAAGAGGAACCCTCATACACTGTTGGTGGGAATGCAAACTGGTACAGCCACTAAGGAAAACAGTATGGAGATTTCTCAAAAAGTTAAAAATAGAAATACCCTATGACCCAGCCATCCCATTACTGGGTATCTATCCTAAGAACCTGATATCAGATATCTCAAGAGTCCGTTGCACCCCTATGTTCATCGCAGCATTATTTACAATAGCCAAGACGTGGAACCAGCCTACATGCCCAGAAACTGATGATTGGATAAAGAAGATGTGGTATATATACACAATGGAATACTACTCAGCCATAAAAAAAGACGACATTGGCCCATTCACAACAATGTGGATGGACCTCGAGGGCATTATGTTAAGCGAAATAAGTCAGTCAGAGAAAGACGAACTCTATATGACTCCACTCATAGGTGGAAATTAGTATATTGAGAAGGAGATCTGATCGGTGGTTACCAGGGAAAAGGGGGGGTGGGGGGAGGGCACGGAGGGGGAAGTGGTGTTCCCACAACATGACTAACAAAAATGTACATCTGAAATTTCACAAGCTTGTAATCCATCATAAGATTAATAAACAAACAAACAAAAAAAAAAAAAGATGCTTTGGGGCCCATCTGCCCCTATGGAAAGAACGCAGCACTTTCTGCCTTGCAGCTCTAGGGCAATGTAGCACACCCAGAGCAGAAGTTCTACTTCAGCCAGATCAGGCCCGCAAAGAAACTGCGTTTCACAGGCCTTTGTAAGAGATGTTCCCGGCAGGCTGTTAGAGCACTGTGCAGAGCGAGTTGTTTCTTAGCTTCCCAAAGAGCCGGAAGCAAGATGCTTTGGGGCCCTTCTCACCCTTTGGCAAGAAGGCAGCACTTTGTGCCTTGCAGCTCTAGGGCAATGTAGCACACCCAGAGAAGAAGCTGTACTTCAGCCAGATCAGGCCTGCAAGGAAACGGCGTTTCACAGGCCTTTGTAAGAGATGTTCCCCGTAGGCTGTTAGAGCACTGTGCAGAGCGAGTTCTTTCTTAGCTTCCCAAAGACCTGGAAGCAAGATGCTTTGGGGGCCATCTGCCCTTAAGGAAAGAAGGCAGCACTTTGTGCCTTGCAGCTCTAGGGCAATGTAGCACACCCAGAGCAGAAGTTCTACTTCAGCCAGATCAGGCCCGCAAAGAAACTGCGTTTCACAGGCCTTTGTAAGAGATGTTCCCGGTAGGCTGTTAGAGCACTGTGCAGAACGAGTTGTTTGTTAGCTTCCCAGAAAGCTGGAAGCAAGATGCTTTGGGGCCCTTCTCACCCTTTGGAAAGACGGCAGCACTTTGTGCCTTGCAGCTCTAGGGCAATGTAGCACACCCAGAGCAGAAGTTCTACTTCAGCCAGATCAAGCCTGCAAAGAAACTGCGTTTCACAGGCCTTTGTAAGAGATGTTCCCGGTAGGCTGTTAGAGCACTGTGCAGAGCGAGTTGTTTCTCAGCTTCCAAAAGAGTTGGAAGCAAGATGCTTTGGGGCTCATCTGCCCCTTTGAAAAGAAGGCAGCACTTTGTGCCTTGCAGCTCTAGGGCAATGTAGCACACCCAGAGCAGATGTTCTACTTCTGCCAGGTCAGGCATGCAAACAAACTGCGTTTCACAGGCCTTTGTAACAGATGTTCCTGGTAGGCTGTTAGAGCACTGTGCAGAGCGTTTTGTTTCTTAGCTTCCCAAAGAGCTGGAAGCAAGATGCTTTGGTGCCCTTCTCACCCTTTGGAAAGAAGGCAGCACTTTGTGCCTTGCAGCTCTAGGGCAATGTAGCACACCCAGAGCAGAAGTTCTACTTCAGCTAGATCAGACCTGCAAAGAAACTTTGTTGCACAGGCCTTTGTAAGAGATGTTCCCGGTAGGCTGTTAGAGCACTGTGCAGAGCGAGTTCTTTCTTAGCTTCCCAAAGAGCTGGAAGCAAGAGGCTTGGGGGGCCATCTGCCCTTAAGTAAAGAAGGCAGCACTTTGTGCCTTGAAGCTCTAGGGCAATGTAGCTCACCCAGAGCAGATGTTCTACTTCTGCCAGGTCAGGCCTGCAAAGAAACTGCGTTTCACAGGCCTTTGTAAGAGATGTTCCCGGTACGCTGTTAGAGCACTGTGCAGAGCGTGTTTTCTCTTAGCTTCCCAAAGAGCTGGAAACAAAACGCTTTTGGTCCTGTCTCCCTCTTTGGAAACAAGGCAGCACTTGGTGCCTTGCACCTCTAGGGCAATGTAGCACATGGCAGAGCAGAAGTTCTACTTCAGGGAGATCACGCCTGCAAAGAAACTGCATTTCACAGGCCATTGTAAAAGATGTTCCCAGTAGGCTGTAAGAGCACTGTGCAGAGCGACTTGTTTCTTAGCCTCCCAAAGAGCTGGAAGCAAGATGCTTTGGGTTCCTTCTCACCCTTTGGAAAGAAGGCAGCACTTTGTGCCTTGCAGCTCTAGGGCAATGCAGCACACCCAGAGCAGAAGTTCTACTTCAGCCAGATCAGGCCTGCAAAGAAACTGCGTTTCACAGGCCTTTGTAAGAGATGTTTCCGGTAGGCTTTAAGAGCACTGTGCAGAGCGACTTGTTTCTTAGCTTCCCAAAGAGCTGGAAGCAAAATGCTTTGGGACTCATCTGCCCCTTTGGAAAGAAGGCAGCACATTGTGCCTTGCAGCTCTAGGGCAATGTAGCACACCCAGAGCGGAAGTTCTACATCAGCCAGATCAGGCCTGCAAAGAAACTGCGTTTCACAGGCCTTTGTAAGAGATGTTCCCTGTAGGCTGTTAGAGCACTGTGCAGAGCGAGTTGTTTCTTAGCTTCCCAAGGAGCTGGAAGCAAGATGCTTTAGGGGCCATCTGCCCTTAAGGAAAGAAGGCAGCACTTTGTGCCTTGCATCTCTAGGGCAATGTAGCACACCCAGAGCAGTTGTTCTACTTCTGCCAGGTCAGGCCTGCAAAGAAACTTCGTTTCACAGGCCTTTGTAAGAGATGTTCCTGGTAGGCTGTTAGAGCACTGTGCAGAGCGACGTGTTTCTTAGCTTCCCAAAGAGCTGGAAGCAAGATGCTTTGGGGCCCTTCTCACCCTTTGGAAAGAAGGCAGCACTTTGTGCCTTGCAGCTCTAGGGCAATGTAGCACACCCAGAGCAGAAGTTCTACTTCAGCCAGATCAGGCCGGCAAAGAAACTGCGTTTCACAGGCCTTTGTAAGAGATGTTCCCGGTAGGCTGTTAGAGCACTGTGCAGAACGAGTTGTTTCTTAGCTTCCCAGAAAGCTGGAAGCAAGATGCTTTGGGGCCCTTCTCACCCTTTGGAAAGACGGCAGCACTTTGTGCCTTGCAGCTCTAGGGCAATGTAGCACACCCAGAGCAGAAGTTCTACTTCAGCCAGATCAAGCCTGCAAAGAAACTGCGTTTCACAGGCCTTTGTAAGAGATGTTCCCGGTAGGCTGTTAGAGCACTGTGCAGAGCGAGTTCTTTCTTAGCTTCCCAAAGAGCTGGAAGCAAGAGGCTTGGGGGGCCATCTGCCCTTAAGTAAAGAAGGCAGCACTTTGTGCCTTGAAGCTCTAGGGCAATGTAGCTCACCCAGAGCAGATGTTCTACTTCTGCCAGGTCAGGCCTGCAAAGAAACTGCGTTTCACAGGCCTTTGTAAGAGATGTTCCCGGTACGCTGTTAGAGCACTGTGCAGAGCGTGTTTTCTCTTAGCTTCCCAAAGAGCTGGAAACAAAACGCTTTTGGTCCTGTCTCCCTCTTTGGAAACAAGGCAGCACTTGGTGCCTTGCACCTCTAGGGCAATGTAGCACATGGCAGAGCAGAAGTTCTACTTCAGGGAGATCACGCCTGCAAAGAAACTGCATTTCACAGGCCATTGTAAAAGATGTTCCCAGTAGGCTGTAAGAGCACTGTGCAGAGCGACTTGTTTCTTAGCCTCCCAAAGAGCTGGAAGCAAGATGCTTTGGGGTCCTTCTCACCCTTTGGAAAGAAGGCAGCACTTTGTGCCTTGCAGCTCTAGGGCAATGCAGCACACCCAGAGCAGAAGTTCTACTTCAGCCAGATCAGGCCTGCAAAGAAACTGCGTTTCACAGGCCTTTGTAAGAGATGTTTCCGGTAGGCTTTAAGAGCACTGTGCAGAGCGACTTGTTTCTTAGCTTCCCAAAGAGCTGGAAGCAAAATGCTTTGGGACTCATCTGCCCCTTTGGAAAGAAGGCAGCACATTGTGCCTTGCAGCTCTAGGGCAATGTAGCACACCCAGAGCGGAAGTTCTACATCAGCCAGATCAGGCCTGCAAAGAAACTGCGTTTCACAGGCCTTTGTAAGAGATGTTCCCTGTAGGCTGTTAGAGCACTGTGCAGAGCGAGTTGTTTCTTAGCTTCCCAAGGAGCTGGAAGCAAGATGCTTTAGGGGCCATCTGCCCTTAAGGAAAGAAGGCAGCACTTTGTGCCTTGCATCTCTAGGGCAATGTAGCACACCCAGAGCAGTTGTTCTACTTCTGCCAGGTCAGGCCTGCAAAGAAACTTCGTTTCACAGGCCTTTGTAAGAGATGTTCCTGGTAGGCTGTTAGAGCACTGTGCAGAGCGACGTGTTTCTTAGCTTCCCAAAGAGCTGGAAGCAAGATGCTTTGGGGCCCTTCTCACCCTTTGGAAAGAAGGCAGCACTTTGTGCCTTGCAGCTCTAGGGCAATGTAGCACACCCAGAGCAGAAGTTCTACTTCAGCCAGATCAGGCCCGCAAAGAAACTGCGTTTCACAGGCCTTTGTAAGAGATGTTCCCGGTAGGCTGTTAGAGCACTGTGCAGAACGAGTTGTTTCTTAGCTTCCCAGAAAGCTGGAAGCAAGATGCTTTGGGGCCCTTCTCACCCTTTGGAAAGACGGCAGCACTTTGTGCCTTGCAGCTCTAGGGCAATGTAGCACACCCAGAGCAGAAGTTCTACTTCAGCCAGATCAAGCCTGCAAAGAAACTGCGTTTCACAGGCCTTTGTAAGAGATGTTCCCGGTAGGCTGTTAGAGCACTGTGCAGAGCGAGTTCTTTCTTAGCTTCCCAAAGAGCTGGAAGCAAGAGGCTTGGGGGGCCATCTGACCTTAAGTAAAGAAGGCAGCACTTTGTGACTTGCAGCTCTAGGGCAATGTAGCACACCCAGAGCAGAAGTTCTACTTCAGCCAGATCAGTCTTGCAAAGGAACTTCGTTTCACAGGCCTTTGTAAGAGATGTTCCCGGTAGGCTGTTAGAGCACTGTGCAGAGCGACTTGTTTCTAAGCTTCCCAAAGAGCCGGAAGCAAGATGCTTTGGGGCGCTTCTCACCCTTTGGAAAGAAGGCAGCACTTTGTGAATTGCAGCTCTAGGGCAATGTAGCACACCCAGAGCAGAAGTTCTACTTCAGCCAGATCAGTCTTGCAAAGGAACTTCGTTTCACAGGCCTTTGTAAGAGATGTTCCCGGTAGGCTGTTAGAGCACTGTGCAGAGCGACTTGTTTCTAAGCTTCCCAAAGAGCCGGAAGCAAGATGCTTTGGGGCGCTTCTCACCCTTTGGAAAGAAGGCAGCACTTTGTGAATTGCAGCTCTAGGGCAATGTAGCACACCCAGAACAGAAGTTCTACTTCAGCTAGATCAGACCTGCAAAGAAACTTCGTTGCACAGGCCTTTGTAAGAGATGTTCCCGGTGGGCTGTCAGAGCACTGTGCAGAACGAGTTCTTTCTTAGCTTCCCAAAGAGCTGGAAGCAAGATGCTTTGGGGGCCATCTGCCGTTAAGTAAAGAAGGCAGCACTTTGTGCCTTGCAGCTCTAGGGCAATGTAGCACACCCAGAGCAGATGTTCTACTTCTGCCAGGTCAGGCCTGCAAAGAAACTGCGTTTCACAGGCCTTTGTAAGAGATATTCCCGGTAGGCTGTTAGAGCACTGTGCAGAGCGAGTTGTTTCTTAGCTTCCCAAAGAGCTGGAAGCAAAATGCTTTGGGACTCATCTGCCCCTTTGGAAAGAAGGCAGCACTTTGTGCCTTGCAGCTCTAGGGCAATGTAGCACACCCAGAGCAGAAGTTCTACTTCAGCCAGATCAGGCCCACAAAGAAACTGCATTTCACAGGCCTTTGTGAGAGATGTTCCCGGTATACTGTTAGAGCACTGTGCAGAGCGAGTTGTTTCTTAGCTTCCCAAAGAGCTGGAAGCAAGATGCTTTGGGGCCCTTCTCACCCTTTGGAAAGAAGGCAGCACTTTGTGCCTTGCAGCTCTAGGGCAATGTAGCACACCCAGAGCAGAAGTTCTACTTCAGCCAGCTCAGACCTGCAAAGAAACTGCGTTTCACAGGCCTTTGTTAGAGATGTTCCCTGTAGGCTGTTAGAGCACTGTGCAGAGCGAGTTGTTTCTTAGCTTCCCAACGAGCTGGAAGTAGATGCTTTGGGGGCCATCGGCCCTTAAGGAAAGAACGCAGCACTTTGTGCCTTGCAGCTCTAGGGCAATGCAGCACACCCAGAGCAGAAGTTCTACTTCAGCTTGATCAGACCTGCAAAGAAACTTCGTTGCACAGGCCTTTGTAAGAGATGTTCCCGGTAGGCTGTTAGAGCACTGTGCAGAGCGAGTTCTTTCTTAGCTTCCCAAAGAGCTGGAAGCAAGATGCTTTGGGGGCCATCTGCCCTTAAGTAAAGAAGGCAGCACTTTGTGCCTTGCAGCTCTAGGGCAATGTTGCACACCCAGAGCAGATGTTCTACTTCAGCCAGCTCAGACCTGCAAAGAAACTGCGTTTCACAGGCCTTTGTAAGAGATGTTCCCGGTAGGCTGTTAGAGCACTGTGCAGAGCGAGTTGTTTCTTAGCTTCCCAACGAGCTGGAAGCAAGATGCTTTGGGGGCCATCTGCCCTTAAGGAAAGAACGCAGCACTTGGTGCCTTGCAGCTCTTGGGCAATGTAGCACACCCAGAGCAGAAGTTCTACTTCAGCCAGATCAGGCCTGCAAAGAAACTACGTTTCACAGGCCTTTGTAAGAGATATTCACGGTAGGCTGTTAGAGCACTGTGCAGAGCGAGTTCTATCTTAGCTTCCCAAAGAGCCGGAAGCAAGATGCTTTGGGGGCCATCTGCCGTTAAGTAAAGAAGGCAGCACTTTGTGACTTGCAGCTCTAGGGCAATGCAGCACACCCAGAGCAGAAGTTCTACTTCAGCCAGATCAGTTTTGCAAAGGAACTTCGTTTCACAGGCCTTTGTAAGAGATGTTCCCGGTAGGCTGTTAGAGCACTGTGCAGAGCGAGTTGTTTCTTAGCTTCCCAAAGAGCTGGAAGAAAGATGCTTTGGGGCCCTTCTCACCCTTTGGAAAGAAGGCAGCACTTTGTGCCTTGCAGCTCTAGGGCAATGTAGCACACCCAGAGCAGAAGTTCTACTTCAGGGAGATCACGCCTGCAAAGAAACTGCATTTCACAGGCCATTGTAAAAGATGTTCCCAGTAGGCTGTAAGAGCACTGTGCAGAGCGACTTGTTTCTTAGCCTCCCAAAGAGCTGGAAGCAAGATGCTTTGGGGTCCTTCTCACCCTTTGGAAAGAAGGCAGCACTTTGTGCCTTGCAGCTCTAGGGCAATGCAGCACACCCAGAGCAGAAGTTCTACTTCAGCCAGATCAGGCCTGCAAAGAAACTGCGTTTCACAGGCCTTTGTAAGAGATGTTTCCGGTAGGCTTTAAGAGCACTGTGCAGAGCGACTTGTTTCTTAGCTTCCCAAAGAGCTGGAAGCAAAATGCTTTGGGACTCATCTGCCCCTTTGGAAAGAAGGCAGCACATTGTGCCTTGCAGCTCTAGGGCAATGTAGCACACCCAGAGCGGAAGTTCTACATCAGCCAGATCAGGCCTGCAAAGAAACTGCGTTTCACAGGCCTTTGTAAGAGATGTTCCCTGTAGGCTGTTAGAGCACTGTGCAGAGCGAGTTGTTTCTTAGCTTCCCAAGGAGCTGGAAGCAAGATGCTTTAGGGGCCATCTGCCCTTAAGGAAAGAAGGCAGCACTTTGTGCCTTGCATCTCTAGGGCAATGTAGCACACCCAGAGCAGTTGTTCTACTTCTGCCAGGTCAGGCCTGCAAAGAAACTTCGTTTCACAGGCCTTTGTAAGAGATGTTCCTGGTAGGCTGTTAGAGCACTGTGCAGAGCGACGTGTTTCTTAGCTTCCCAAAGAGCTGGAAGCAAGATGCTTTGGGGCCCTTCTCACCCTTTGGAAAGAAGGCAGCACTTTGTGCCTTGCAGCTCTAGGGCAATGTAGCACACCCAGAGCAGAAGTTCTACTTCAGCCAGATCAGGCCCGCAAAGAAACTGCGTTTCACAGGCCTTTGTAAGAGATGTTCCCGGTAGGCTGTTAGAGCACTGTGCAGAACGAGTTGTTTCTTAGCTTCCCAGAAAGCTGGAAGCAAGATGCTTTGGGGCCCTTCTCACCCTTTGGAAAGACGGCAGCACTTTGTGCCTTGCAGCTCTAGGGCAATGTAGCACACCCAGAGCAGAAGTTCTACTTCAGCCAGATCAAGCCTGCAAAGAAACTGCGTTTCACAGGCCTTTGTAAGAGATGTTCCCGGTAGGCTGTTAGAGCACTGTGCAGAGCGAGTTCTTTCTTAGCTTCCCAAAGAGCTGGAAGCAAGAGGCTTGGGGGGCCATCTGACCTTAAGTAAAGAAGGCAGCACTTTGTGACTTGCAGCTCTAGGGCAATGTAGCACACCCAGAGCAGAAGTTCTACTTCAGCCAGATCAGTCTTGCAAAGGAACTTCGTTTCACAGGCCTTTGTAAGAGATGTTCCCGGTAGGCTGTTAGAGCACTGTGCAGAGCGACTTGTTTCTAAGCTTCCCAAAGAGCCGGAAGCAAGATGCTTTGGGGCGCTTCTCACCCTTTGGAAAGAAGGCAGCACTTTGTGAATTGCAGCTCTAGGGCAATGTAGCACACCCAGAGCAGAAGTTCTACTTCAGCCAGATCAGTCTTGCAAAGGAACTTCGTTTCACAGGCCTTTGTAAGAGATGTTCCCGGTAGGCTGTTAGAGCACTGTGCAGAGCGACTTGTTTCTAAGCTTCCCAAAGAGCCGGAAGCAAGATGCTTTGGGGCGCTTCTCACCCTTTGGAAAGAAGGCAGCACTTTGTGAATTGCAGCTCTAGGGCAATGTAGCACACCCAGAACAGAAGTTCTACTTCAGCTAGATCAGACCTGCAAAGAAACTTCGTTGCACAGGCCTTTGTAAGAGATGTTCCCGGTGGGCTGTCAGAGCACTGTGCAGAACGAGTTCTTTCTTAGCTTCCCAAAGAGCTGGAAGCAAGATGCTTTGGGGGCCATCTGCCGTTAAGTAAAGAAGGCAGCACTTTGTGCCTTGCAGCTCTAGGGCAATGTAGCACACCCAGAGCAGATGTTCTACTTCTGCCAGGTCAGGCCTGCAAAGAAACTGCGTTTCACAGGCCTTTGTAAGAGATATTCCCGGTAGGCTGTTAGAGCACTGTGCAGAGCGAGTTGTTTCTTAGCTTCCCAAAGAGCTGGAAGCAAAATGCTTTGGGACTCATCTGCCCCTTTGGAAAGAAGGCAGCACTTTGTGCCTTGCAGCTCTAGGGCAATGTAGCACACCCAGAGCAGAAGTTCTACTTCAGCCAGATCAGGCCCACAAAGAAACTGCATTTCACAGGCCTTTGTGAGAGATGTTCCCGGTATACTGTTAGAGCACTGTGCAGAGCGAGTTGTTTCTTAGCTTCCCAAAGAGCTGGAAGCAAGATGCTTTGGGGCCCTTCTCACCCTTTGGAAAGAAGGCAGCACTTTGTGCCTTGCAGCTCTAGGGCAATGTAGCACACCCAGAGCAGAAGTTCTACTTCAGCCAGCTCAGACCTGCAAAGAAACTGCGTTTCACAGGCCTTTGTTAGAGATGTTCCCTGTAGGCTGTTAGAGCACTGTGCAGAGCGAGTTGTTTCTTAGCTTCCCAACGAGCTGGAAGTAGATGCTTTGGGGGCCATCGGCCCTTAAGGAAAGAACGCAGCACTTTGTGCCTTGCAGCTCTAGGGCAATGCAGCACACCCAGAGCAGAAGTTCTACTTCAGCTTGATCAGACCTGCAAAGAAACTTCGTTGCACAGGCCTTTGTAAGAGATGTTCCCGGTAGGCTGTTAGAGCACTGTGCAGAGCGAGTTCTTTCTTAGCTTCCCAAAGAGCTGGAAGCAAGATGCTTTGGGGGCCATCTGCCCTTAAGTAAAGAAGGCAGCACTTTGTGCCTTGCAGCTCTAGGGCAATGTTGCACACCCAGAGCAGATGTTCTACTTCAGCCAGCTCAGACCTGCAAAGAAACTGCGTTTCACAGGCCTTTGTAAGAGATGTTCCCGGTAGGCTGTTAGAGCACTGTGCAGAGCGAGTTGTTTCTTAGCTTCCCAACGAGCTGGAAGCAAGATGCTTTGGGGGCCATCTGCCCTTAAGGAAAGAACGCAGCACTTGGTGCCTTGCAGCTCTTGGGCAATGTAGCACACCCAGAGCAGAAGTTCTACTTCAGCCAGATCAGGCCTGCAAAGAAACTACGTTTCACAGGCCTTTGTAAGAGATATTCACGGTAGGCTGTTAGAGCACTGTGCAGAGCGAGTTCTATCTTAGCTTCCCAAAGAGCCGGAAGCAAGATGCTTTGGGGGCCATCTGCCGTTAAGTAAAGAAGGCAGCACTTTGTGACTTGCAGCTCTAGGGCAATGCAGCACACCCAGAGCAGAAGTTCTACTTCAGCCAGATCAGTTTTGCAAAGGAACTTCGTTTCACAGGCCTTTGTAAGAGATGTTCCCGGTAGGCTGTTAGAGCACTGTGCAGAGCGAGTTGTTTCTTAGCTTCCCAAAGAGCTGGAAGAAAGATGCTTTGGGGCCCTTCTCACCCTTTGGAAAGAAGGCAGCACTTTGTGCCTTGCAGCTCTAGGGCAATGTAGCACACCCAGAGCAGAAGTTCTACTTCAGCCAGCTCAGACCTGCAAAGAAACTGCGTTTCACAGGCCTTTGTTAGAGATGTTCCCTGTAGGCTGTTAGAGCACTGTGCAGAGCGAGTTGTTTCTTAGCTTCCCAACGAGCTGGAAGTAGATGCTTTGGGGGCCATCGGCCCTTAAGGAAAGAACGCAGCACTTTGTGCCTTGCAGCTCTAGGGCAATGCAGCACACCCAGAGCAGAAGTTCTATTTCAGCTTGATCAGACCTGCAAAGAAACTTCGTTGCACAGGCCTTTGTAAGAGATGTTCCCGGTAGGCTGTTAGAGCACTGTGCAGAGCGAGTTCTATCTTAGCTTCCCAAAGAGCCGGAAGCAAGATGCTTTGGGGGCCATCTGCCGTTAAGTAAAGAAGGCAGCACTTTGTGACTTGCAGCTCTAGGGCAATGTAGCACACCCAGAGCAGAAGTTCTACTTCAGCCAGATCAGTCTTGCAAAGGAACTTCGTTTCACAGGCCTTTGTAAAAGATGTTCCCGGTAGGCTGTTACAGCACTGTGCAGAGCGACTTGTTTCTAAGCTTCCCAAAGAGCCGGAAGCAAGATGCTTTGGGGCGCTTCTCACCCTTTGGAAAGAAGGCAGCACTTTGTGAATTGCAGCTCTAGGGCAATGTAGCACACCCAGAACAGAAGTTCTACTTCAGCTAGATCAGACCTGCAAAGAAACTTCGTTGCACAGGCCTTTGTAAGAGATGTTCCCGGTAGGCTGTCAGAGCACTGTGCAGAACGAGTTCTTTCTTAGCTTCCCAAAGAGCTGGAAGCAAGATGCTTTGGGGGCCATCTGCCGTTAAGTAAAGAAGGCAGCACTTTGTGCCTTGCAGCTCTAGGGCAATGTAGCACACCCAGAGCAGATGTTCTACTTCTGCCAGGTCAGGCCTGCAAAGAAACTGCGTTTCACAGGCCTTTGTAAGAGATATTCCCGGTAGGCTGTTAGAGCACTGTGCAGAGCGAGTTGTTTCTTAGCTTCCCAAAGAGCTGGAAGCAAAATGCTTTGGGACTCATCTGCCCCTTTGGAAAGAAGGCAGCACTTTGTGCCTTGCAGCTCTAGGGCAATGTAGCACACCCAGAGCAGAAGTTCTACTTCAGCCAGATCAGGCCCACAAAGAAACTGCATTTCACAGGCCTTTGTGAGAGATGTTCCCGGTAGACTGTTAGAGCACTGTGCAGAGCGAGTTGTTTCTTAGCTTCCCAAAGAGCTGTAAGCAAGATGCTTTGGGGCCCTTCTCACCCTTTGGAAAGAAGGCAGCACTTTGTGCCTTGCAGCTCTAGGGCAATGTAGCACACCCAGAGCAGAGGTTCTTCTTCAGCCAGCTCAGACCTGCAAAGAAACTGCCTTTCACAGGCCTTTGTTAGAGATGTTCCCTGTAGGCTGTTAGAGCACTGTGCAGAGAGAGTTGTTTCTTAGCTTCCCAACGAGCTGGAAGTAGATGCTTTGGGGGCCATCGGCCCTTAAGGAAAGAACGCAGCACTTTGTTCCTTGCAGCTCTAGGGCAAGGTAGCACACCCAGAGCAGAAGTTCTACTTCAGCTAGATCAGACCTGCAAAGAAACTTCGTTGCACAGGCCTTTGTAAGAGATGTTCCCGGTAGGCTGTTAGAGCACTGTGCAGAGCGAGTTTTTTCTTAGCTTCCCAAAGAGCTGGAAGCCAAATGCTTTGGGGGCCATCTGCCGTTAAGTAAAGAAGGCAGCACTTTGTGCCTTGCAGCTCTAGGGCAATGTAGCACACCCAGAGCAGATGTTCTACTTCTGCCAGGTCAGGCCTGCAAAGAAACTGCGTTTCACAGGCCTTTGTAAGAGATATTCCCGGTAGGCTGTTAGAGCACTGTGCAGAGCGAGTTGTTTCTTAGCTTCCCAAAGAGCTGGAAGCAAAATGCTTTGGGACTCATCTGCCCCTTTGGAGAGAAGGCAGCACTTTGTGCCTTGCAGCTCTAGGGCAATGTAGCACACCCAGAGCAGAAGTTCTACTTCAGCCAGATCAGGCCCACAAAGAAACTGCATTTCACAGGCCTTTGTAAGAGATTTTCCCGGTAGACTGTTAGAGCACTGTGCAGAGCGAGTTGTTTCTTAGCTTCCCAAAGAGCTGGAAGCAAGATGCTTTGGGGGCCATCTGCCCTTAAGTAAAGAAGTCAGCACTTTGTGCCTTGCAGCTCTAGGGCAATGTTGCACACCCAGAGCAGATGTTCTACTTCAGCCAGCTCAGACCTGCAAAGAAACTGCGTTTCACAAGCCTTTGTAAGAGATGTTCCCGGTAGGCTGTTAGAGCACTGTGCAGAGCGAGTTGTTTCTTAGCTTCCCAACGAGCTGGAAGCAAGATGCTTTGGGGGCCATCTGCCCTTAAGGAAAGAACGCAGCACTTGGTGCCTTGCAGCTCTAGGGCAATGTAGCACACCCAGAGCAGAAGTTCTACTTCAGCCAGATCAGGCCTGCAAAGAAACTACGTTTCACAGGCCTTTGTAAGAGATATTCACGGTAGGCTGTTAGAGCACTGTGCAGAGCGAGTTCTATCTTAGCTTCCCAAAGAGCTGGAAGCAAGATGCTTTGGGGGCCATCTGCCGTTAAGTAAAGAAGGCAGCACTTTGTGCCTTGCAGCTCTAGGGCAAAGTAGCACACCCAGAGCAGAAGTTCTACTTCAGCCAGATCAGTCTTGCAAAGGAACTTCGTTTCACAGGCCTTTGTAAGAGATGTTCCCGGTAGGCTCTTAGAGCACTGTGCAGAGCGACTTGTTTCTTAGCTTCCCAAAGAGCCGGAAGCAAGATGCTTTGGGGCCCTTCTCACCCTTTGGAAAGAAGGCAGCACTTTGTGCCTTGCAGCTCTAGGGCAATGTAGCACACCCAGAGCAGATGTTCTACTTCTGCCAGGTCAGGCCTGCAAAGAAACTGCGTTTCACAGGCCTTTGTAAGAGATACTCCCGGTAGGCTGTTAGAGCACTGTGCAGAGCGAGTTGATTCTTAGCTTCCCAAAGAGCTGGAAGCAAAATGCTTTGGGACTCATCTGCCCCTTTGGAAAGAAGGCAGCACTTTGTGCCTTGCAGCTCTAGGGCAATGTAGCACACCCAGAGCAGAAGTTCTACTTCAGACAGATCAGGCCCACAAAGAAACTGCATTTCACAGGCCTTTGTAAGAGATGTTCCCGGTAGACTGTTAGAGCACTGTGCAGAGCGAGTTGTTTCTTAGCTTCCCAAAGAGCTGTAAGCAAGATGCTTTGGGGCCCTTCTCACCCTTTGGAAAGAAGGCAGCACTTTGTGCCTTGCAGCTCTAGGGCAATGTAGCACACCCAGAGCAGAAGTTCTACTTCAGCCAGCTCAGACCTGCAAAGAAACTGCGTTTCACAGGCCTTTGTAAGAGATGTTCCCGGTAGGCTGTTAGAGCACTGTGCAGAGCGAGTTCTTTCTGAGCTTCCCAAAGAGCTGGAAGCAAGATGCTTTGGGGGCTATCTGCCCTTAAGTTAAGAAGGCAGCACTTTGTGCCTTGCAGCTCTAGGGCAATGCAGCACACCCAGAGCAGAAGTTCTACTTCAGCTTGATCAGACCTGCAAAGAAACTTCGTTGCACAGGCCTTTGTAAGAGATTTTCCCGGTAGGCTGTTAGAGCACTGTGCAGAGCGAGTTCTTTCTTAGCTTCCCAAAGAGTTGGAAGCAAGATGCCTTGGGGGCCATCTGCCCTTAAGTAAAGAAGGCAGCACTTTGTGCCTTGCAGCTCTAGGGCAATGTTGCACACCCAGAGCAGATGTTCTACTTCAGCCAGCTCAGACCTGCAAAGAAACTGCGTTTCACAGGCCTTTGTAAGAGATGTTCCCAGTAGGCTGTTAGAGCACTGTGCAGAGCGAGTTGTTTCTTAGCTTCCCAACGAGCTGGAAGCAAGATGCATTGGGGGCCATCTGCCCTTAAGGAAAGAACGCAGCACTTGGTGCCTTGCAGCTCTTGGGCAATGTAGCACACCCAGAGCAGAAGTTCTACTTCAGCCAGATCAGGCCTGCAAATAAACTACGTTTCACAGGCCTTTGTAAGAGATATTCACGGTAGGCTGTTAGAGCACTGTGCAGAGCGAGTTCTATCTTAGCTTCCCAAAGAGCCGGAAGCAAGATGCTTTGGGGGCCATCTGCCGTTAAGTAAAGAAGGCAGCACTTTGTGACTTGCAGCTCTAGGGCAATGTAGCACACCCAGAGCAGAAGTTCTACTTCAGCCAGATCAGTCTTGCAAAGGAACTTCGTTTCACAGGCCTTTGTAAGAGATGTTCCCGGTAGGCTGTTAGAGCACTGTGCAGAGCGACTTGTTTCTAAGCTTCCCAAAGAGCCGGAAGCAAGATGCTTTGGGGCGCTTCTCACCCTTTGGAAAGAAGGCAGCACTTTGTGAATTGCAGCTCTAGGGCAATGTAGCACACCCAGAACAGAAGTTCTACTTCAGCTAGATCAGACCTGCAAAGAAACTTCGTTGCACAGGCCTTTGTAGAGATGTTCCCGGTGGGCTGTCAGAGCACTGTGCAGAACGAGTTCTTTCTTAGCTTCCCAAAGAGCTGGAAGCAAGATGCTTTGGGGGCCATCTGCCGTTAAGTAAAGAAGGCAGCACTTTGTGCCTTGCAGCTCTAGGGCAATGTAGCACACCCAGAGCAGATGTTCTACTTCTGCCAGGTCAGGCCTGCAAAGAAACTGCGTTTCACAGGCCTTTGTAAGAGATATTCCCGGTAGGCTGTTAGAGCACTGTGCAGAGCGAGTTGTTTCTTAGCTTCCCAAAGAGCTGGAAGCAAAATGCTTTGGGACTCATCTGCCCCTTTGGAAAGAAGGCAGCACTTTGTGCCTTGCAGCTCTAGGGCAATGTAGCACACCCAGAGCAGAAGTTCTACTTCAGCCAGATCAGGCCCACAAAGAAACTGCATTTCACAGGCCTTTGTGAGAGATGTTCCCGGTATACTGTTAGAGCACTGTGCAGAGCGAGTTGTTTCTTAGCCTCCCAAAGAGCTGGAAGCAAGATGCTTTGGGGCCCTTCTCACCCTTTGGAAAGAAGGCAGCACTTTGTGCCTTGCAGCTCTAGGGCAATGTAGCACACCCAGAGCAGAAGTTCTACTTCAGCCAGCTCAGACCTGCAAAGAAACTGCGTTTCACAGGCCTTTGTTAGAGATGTTCCCTGTAGGCTGTTAGAGCACTGTGCAGAGCGAGTTGTTTCTTAGCTTCCCAACGAGCTGGAAGTAGATGCTTTGGGGGCCATCGGCCCTTAAGGAAAGAACGCAGCACTTTGTGCCTTGCAGCTCTAGGGCAATGCAGCACACCCAGAGCAGAAGTTCTACTTCAGCTTGATCAGACCTGCAAAGAAACTTCGTTGCACAGGCCTTTGTAAGAGATGTTCCCGGTAGGCTGTTAGAGCACTGTGCAGAGCGAGTTCTTTCTTAGCTTCCCAAAGAGCTGGAAGCAAGATGCTTTGGGGGCCATCTGCCGTTAAGTAAAGAAGGCAGCACTTTGTGCCTTGCAGCTCTAGGGCAATGTTGCACACCCAGAGCAGATGTTCTACTTCAGCCAGCTCAGACGTGCAAAGAAACTGCGTTTCACAGGCCTTTGTAAGAGATGTTCCCGGTAGGCTGTTAGAGCACTGTGCAGAGCGAGTTGTTTCTTAGCTTCCCAACGAGCTGGAAGCAAGATGCTTTGGGGGCCATCTGCCCTTAAGGAAAGAACGCAGCACTTGGTGCCTTGCAGCTCTTGGGCAATGTAGCACACCCAGAGCAGAAGTTCTACTTCAGCCAGATCAGGCCTGCAAAGAAACTACGTTTCACAGGCCTTTGTAAGAGATATTCACAGTAGGCTGTTAGAGCACTGTGCAGAGCGAGTTCTATCTTAGCTTCCCAAAGAGCCGGAAGCAAGATGCTTTGGGGGCCATCTGCCGTTAAGTAAAGAAGGCAGCACTTTGTGACTTGCAGCTCTAGGGCAATGTAGCAAACCCAGAGCAGAAGTTCTACTTCAGCCAGATCAGGCCCACAAAGAAACTGCGTTTCACAGGCCTTTGTGAGAGATGTTCCCGGTAGACTGTTAGAGCACTGTGCAGAGCGAGTTGTTTCTTAGCTTCCCAAAGAGCTGGAAGCAAGATGCTTTGGGGCCCTTCTCACCCTTTGGAAAGAAGGCAGCACTTTGTGCCTTGCAGCTCTAGGGCAATGTAGCACACCCAGAGCAGAAGTTCTACTTCAGCCAGCTCAGACCTGCAAAGAAACTGCGTTTCACAGGCCTTTGTTAGAGATGTTCCCTGTAGGCTGTTAGAGCACTGTGCAGAGAGAGTTGTTTCTTAGCTTCCCAACGAGCTGGAAGTAGATGCTTTGGGGGCCATCGGCCCTTAAGGAAAGAAAGCAGCACTTTGTGCCTTGCAGCTCTAGGGCAAGGTAGCACACCCAGAGCAGAAGTTCTACTTCAGCTAGATCAGACCTGCAAAGAAACTTCGTTGCACAGGCCTTTGTAAGAGATGTTCCCGGTAGGCTGTTAGAGCACTGTGCAGAGCGAGTTTTTTCTTAGCTTCCCAAAGAGCTGGAAGCAAGATGCTTTGGGGGCCATCTGCCGTTAAGTAAAGAAGGCAGCACTTTGTGCATTGCAGCTCTAGGGCAATGTAGCACACCCAGAGCAGATGTTCTACTTCTGCCAGGTCAGGCCTGCAAAGAAACTGCGTTTCACAGGCCTTTGTAAGAGATATTCCCGGTAGGCTGTTAGAGCACTGTGCAGAGCGAGTTGTTTCTTAGCTTCCCAAAGAGCTGGAAGCAAAATGCTTTGGGACTCATCTGCCCCTTTGGAAAGAAGGCAGCACTTTGTGCCTTGCAGCTCTAGGGCAATGTAGCACACCCAGAGCAGAAGTTCTACTTCAGCCAGATCAGGCCCACAAAGAAACTGCATTTCACAGGCCTTTGTAAGAGATTTTCCCGGTAGACTGTTAGAGCACTGTGCAGAGCGAGTTGTTTATTAGCTTCCCAAACAGCTGGAAGCAAGATGCTTTGGGGCCCTTCTCACCCTTTGGAAAGAAGGCAGCACTTTGTGCCTTGCAGCTCTAGGGCAATGTAGCACACCCAGAGCAGAAGTTCTACTTCAGCCAGCTCAGACCTGCAAAGAAACTGCGTTTCACAGGCCTTTGTTAGAGATGTTCCCTGTAGGCTGTTAGAGCACTGTGCAGAGCGAGTTGTTTCTCAGCTTCCCAACGAGCTGGAAGTAGATGCTTTGGGGGCCATCGGCCCTTAAGGAAAGAACGCAGCACTTTGTGCCTTGCAGCTCTAGGGCAATGCAGCACACCCAGAGCAGAAGTTCTACTTCAGCTTGATCAGACCTGCAAAGAAACTTCGTTGCACAGGCCTTTGTAAGAGATGTTCCCGGTAGGCTGTTAGAGCACTGTGCAGAGCGAGTTCTTTCTTAGCTTCCCAAAGAGCTGGAAGCAAGATGCTTTGGGGGCCATCTGCCCTTAAGTAAAGAAGTCAGCACTTTGTGCCTTGCAGCTCTAGGGCAATGTTGCACACCCAGAGCAGATGTTCTACTTCAGCCAGCTCAGACCTGCAAAGAAACTGCGTTTCACAAGCCTTTGTAAGAGATGTTCCCGGTAGGCTGTTAGAGCACTGTGCAGAGCGAGTTGTTTCTTAGCTTCCCAACGAGCTGGAAGCAAGATGCTTTGGGGGCCATCTGCCCTTAAGGAAAGAACGCAGCACTTGGTGCCTTGCAGCTCTTGGGCAATGTAGCACACCCAGAGCAGAAGTTCTACTTCAGCCAGATCAGGCCTGCAAAGAAACTACGTTTCACAGGCCTTTGTAAGAGATATTCACGGTAGGCTGTTAGAGCACTGTGCAGAGCGAGTTCTATCTTAGCTTCCCAAAGAGCCGGAAGCAAGATGCTTTGGGGGCCATCTGCCGTTAAGTAAAGAAGGCAGCACTTTGTGACTTGCAGCTCTAGGGCAATGCAGCACACCCAGAGCAGAAATTCTACTTCAGCCAGATCAGGCCTTCAAAGAAACTGCGTTTCACAGGCCTTTGTAAGAGATGTTCCCGGTAGGCTGTAAGAGCACTGTGCAGAGCGACTTGTTTCTTAGCTTCCCAAAGAGCTGGAAGCAAAATGCTTTGGGACTCATCTGCCCCTTTGGAAAGAAGGCAGCACTTTGTGCCTTGCAGCTCTAGGGCAATGTAGCACACCCAGAGCAGAAGTTCTACTTCAGCCAGATCAGGCCCACAAAGAAACTGCATTTCACAGGCCTTTGTAAGAGATGTTCCCGGTAGGCTGTTAGAGCACTGTGTAGAGCGAGTTGTTTCTTAGCTTCCCAAAGAGCTGGAAGCAAGATGCTTTGGGGCACTTCTCAGCCTTTGGAAAGAAGGCAGCACTTTGTGCCTTGCAGCTCTAGGGCAAAGTAGCACACCCAGAGCAGAAGTTCTACTTCAGCCAGCTCAGACCTGCAAAGAAACTGCGTTTCACAGGCCTTTGTAAGAGATGTTCCCTGTAGGCTGTTAGAGCACTGTGCAGAGCGAGTTGTTTCTTAGCTTCCCAACGAGCTGGAAGTAGATGCTTTGGGGGCCATCTGCCCTTAAGGAAAGAACGCAGCACTTTGTGCCTTGCAGCTCTAGGGCAAGGTAGCACACCCAGAGCAGATGTTCTACTTCTGCCAGGTCCGGCATGCAAAGAAACTGCGTTTCACAGGCCTTTGTAACAGATGTTCCTGTTAGGCTGTTTGAGCACTGTGCAGAGCGTGTTGTTTCTTAGCTTCCCAAAGAGCTGGAAGCAAGATGCTTTGGTGCCCTTCTCACCCTTTGGAAAGAAGGCAGCACATTGTGCCTTGCAGCTCTAGGGCAATGTAGCACACCCAGAGCAGAAGTTCTACTTCAGCTAGATCAGACATGCAAAGAAACTTCGTTGCACAGGCCTTTGTAAGAGATGTTCCGGTAGGCTGTTAGAGCACTGTGCAGAGCGAGTTCTTTCTTAGCTTCCCAAAGAGCTGGAAGCAAGATGCTTTGGGGGCCATCTGCCCTTAATTAAAGAAGGCAGCACTTTGTGCCTTGCAGCTCTAGGGCAATGTAGCTCACCCAGAGCAGATGTTCTACTTCTGCCAGGTCAGGCCTGCAAAGAAACTGCATTTCACAGGCCTTTGTAAGAGATGTTCCCGGTAGGCTGTTAGAGCACTGTGCAGAGCGTGTTTTCTCTTAGCTTCCAAAAGAGCTGGAAACAAAACGCTTTTGGTCCTGTCTCCCTCTTTGGAAACAAGGCAGCACTTGGTGCTTTGCACCTCTAGGGCAATGTAGCACATGGCAGAGCAGAAGTTCTACTTCAGGGAGATCACGCCTGCAAAGAAACTGCATTTCACAGGCCATTGTAAAAGATGTTCCCAGTAGGCTGTAAGAGCACTGTGCAGAGCGACTTGTTTCTTAGCCTCCCAAAGAGCTGGAAGCAAGATGCTTTGGGGTCCTTCTCACCCTTTGGAAAGAAGGCAGCACTTTGTGCCTTGCATCTCTAGGGCAATGTAGCACACCCAGAGCAGTTGTTCTACTTCTGCCAGGTCAGGCCTGCAAAGAAACGGCGTTTCACAGGCCTTTGTAAGAGATGTTCCTGGTAGGCTGTTAGAGCACTGTGCAGAGCGACGTGTTTCTTAGCTTCCCAAAGAGCTCGAAGCAAGATGCTTTGGGGCCCTTCTCACCCTTTGGAAAAAGGCAGCACTTTGTGCCTTGCAGCTCTAGGGCAATGTAGCACACCCAGAGCAGAAGTTCTACTTCAGCCAGATCAGGCCTGCAAAGAAACTGCGTATCACAGGCCTTTGTAAGAGATGTTCGCGGTAGGATGTTAGAGCACTGTGCAGAGCGAGTTGTTTCTCAGCTTCCAAAAGAGTTGGAAGCAAGATGCTTTGGGGCTCATCTGCCCCTTTGAAAAGAAGGCAGCACTTTGTGCCTTGCAGCTCTAGGGCAATGCAGCACACCCCGAGCAGAAGTTCTACTTCAGCCAGATCAGGCCTGCAAAGAAACTTCGTTTCACAGGCCTTTGTAAGAGATGTTCCCGGTAGGCTGTTAGAGCACTGTGCAGAGCGAGTTGTTTCTTAGCTTCCCAGAGAGCTGGAAGCAAGATGCTTTGGGGCCTGTTAATTTTATACCCTGCTACTTTGCTGTAGTTGTTGATTATTTCTAATAGTTTTTCTGTGGATTCTTTGGGGTTTTCTATGTATAAGATCATGTCGTCTGCAAACAACGCGAGTTTTACTTCTTCGTTACCTATTTGGATTCCTTTTATTTTTTTTTCCTGCCGAATTGCTCTGGCCAGCACCTCCAGTACTATGTTGAATAGGAGTGGTGAAAGTGGGCACCCTTGTCTTGTTCCTGTCCTCAGAGAGATGGCTTTCAGCTTTTGTCCATTGAGTATGATGTTGGCTGTGGGTCTATCATATATGGCCTTTATTATGTTGAGGTACTTTCCTTCTATACCCATTTTACTGAGGGTTTTTATCATAAATGGGTGTTGGATCTTGTCGAATGCTTTCTCTGCGTCTATTGAGATGATCATGTGGTTTTTGTTTTTCATTTTGTTGATGTAGTGTATCACGTTGATTGACTTGCGGGTGTTGAACCATCCCTGTGTCCCTGGTATAAATCCCACTTGATCATGGTGTATAATCTTTTTGATGTATTGCTGTAATCGGTTTGCCAAAATTTTGTTGAGGATTTTTGCATCTATGTTCATCAGTGATATCGGCCTGTAGTTCTCCTTCTTTGTGTTGTCCTTGTCAGGTTTGGGGATCAGAGTGATGTTGGCTTCATAGAATGTGTTAGGGAGTTCTCCATCTTTCTCAATTTTCTGGAACAGTTTGATGAGAATAGGTACAAAGAACTCACACTGCTTAACAACAAAAAAACAAACACCCCAATCAAAAAATGGGCAGAGGACATGAACAGACATTTCTCAAAAGAAGATATGAATATGGCCAATAGACACATGAAAAGATGTTCATCATCGCTAATCATCAGGGAAATGCAAATCAAAACTACACTAAGATATCACCTTACCCCCGTTAGATTGGCAAAAACATCCAAAACCAAGAACGACAAATGTTGGAGAGGTTGTGGAGAAAGAGGAACCCTCATACACTGTTGGTGGGAATGCAAACTGGTACAGCCACTAAGGAAAACAGTATGGAGATTTCTCAAAAAGTTAAAAATAGAAATACCCTATGACCCAGCCATCCCATTACTGGGTATCTATCCTAAGAACCTGATATCAGATATCTCAAGAGTCCGTTGCACCCCTATGTTCATCGCAGCATTATTTACAATAGCCAAGACGTGGAACCAGCCTACATGCCCAGAAACTGATGATTGGATAAAGAAGATGTGGTATATATACACAATGGAATACTACTCAGCCATAAAAAAAGACGACATTGGCCCATTCACAACAATGTGGATGGACCTCGAGGGCATTATGTTAAGCGAAATAAGTCAGTCAGAGAAAGACGAACTCTATATGACTCCACTCATAGGTGGAAATTAGTATATTGAGAAGGAGATCTGATCGGTGGTTACCAGGGAAAAGGGGGGGTGGGGGGAGGGCACGGAGGGGGAAGTGGTGTTCCCACAACATGACTAACAAAAATGTACATCTGAAATTTCACAAGCTTGTAATCCATCATAAGATTAATAAACAAACAAACAAAAAAAAAAAAAGATGCTTTGGGGCCCATCTGCCCCTATGGAAAGAACGCAGCACTTTCTGCCTTGCAGCTCTAGGGCAATGTAGCACACCCAGAGCAGAAGTTCTACTTCAGCCAGATCAGGCCCGCAAAGAAACTGCGTTTCACAGGCCTTTGTAAGAGATGTTCCCGGCAGGCTGTTAGAGCACTGTGCAGAGCGAGTTGTTTCTTAGCTTCCCAAAGAGCCGGAAGCAAGATGCTTTGGGGCCCTTCTCACCCTTTGGCAAGAAGGCAGCACTTTGTGCCTTGCAGCTCTAGGGCAATGTAGCACACCCAGAGAAGAAGCTGTACTTCAGCCAGATCAGGCCTGCAAGGAAACGGCGTTTCACAGGCCTTTGTAAGAGATGTTCCCCGTAGGCTGTTAGAGCACTGTGCAGAGCGAGTTCTTTCTTAGCTTCCCAAAGACCTGGAAGCAAGATGCTTTGGGGGCCATCTGCCCTTAAGGAAAGAAGGCAGCACTTTGTGCCTTGCAGCTCTAGGGCAATGTAGCACACCCAGAGCAGAAGTTCTACTTCAGCCAGATCAGGCCCGCAAAGAAACTGCGTTTCACAGGCCTTTGTAAGAGATGTTCCCGGTAGGCTGTTAGAGCACTGTGCAGAACGAGTTGTTTGTTAGCTTCCCAGAAAGCTGGAAGCAAGATGCTTTGGGGCCCTTCTCACCCTTTGGAAAGACGGCAGCACTTTGTGCCTTGCAGCTCTAGGGCAATGTAGCACACCCAGAGCAGAAGTTCTACTTCAGCCAGATCAAGCCTGCAAAGAAACTGCGTTTCACAGGCCTTTGTAAGAGATGTTCCCGGTAGGCTGTTAGAGCACTGTGCAGAGCGAGTTGTTTCTCAGCTTCCAAAAGAGTTGGAAGCAAGATGCTTTGGGGCTCATCTGCCCCTTTGAAAAGAAGGCAGCACTTTGTGCCTTGCAGCTCTAGGGCAATGTAGCACACCCAGAGCAGATGTTCTACTTCTGCCAGGTCAGGCATGCAAACAAACTGCGTTTCACAGGCCTTTGTAACAGATGTTCCTGGTAGGCTGTTAGAGCACTGTGCAGAGCGTTTTGTTTCTTAGCTTCCCAAAGAGCTGGAAGCAAGATGCTTTGGTGCCCTTCTCACCCTTTGGAAAGAAGGCAGCACTTTGTGCCTTGCAGCTCTAGGGCAATGTAGCACACCCAGAGCAGAAGTTCTACTTCAGCTAGATCAGACCTGCAAAGAAACTTTGTTGCACAGGCCTTTGTAAGAGATGTTCCCGGTAGGCTGTTAGAGCACTGTGCAGAGCGAGTTCTTTCTTAGCTTCCCAAAGAGCTGGAAGCAAGAGGCTTGGGGGGCCATCTGCCCTTAAGTAAAGAAGGCAGCACTTTGTGCCTTGAAGCTCTAGGGCAATGTAGCTCACCCAGAGCAGATGTTCTACTTCTGCCAGGTCAGGCCTGCAAAGAAACTGCGTTTCACAGGCCTTTGTAAGAGATGTTCCCGGTACGCTGTTAGAGCACTGTGCAGAGCGTGTTTTCTCTTAGCTTCCCAAAGAGCTGGAAACAAAACGCTTTTGGTCCTGTCTCCCTCTTTGGAAACAAGGCAGCACTTGGTGCCTTGCACCTCTAGGGCAATGTAGCACATGGCAGAGCAGAAGTTCTACTTCAGGGAGATCACGCCTGCAAAGAAACTGCATTTCACAGGCCATTGTAAAAGATGTTCCCAGTAGGCTGTAAGAGCACTGTGCAGAGCGACTTGTTTCTTAGCCTCCCAAAGAGCTGGAAGCAAGATGCTTTGGGTTCCTTCTCACCCTTTGGAAAGAAGGCAGCACTTTGTGCCTTGCAGCTCTAGGGCAATGCAGCACACCCAGAGCAGAAGTTCTACTTCAGCCAGATCAGGCCTGCAAAGAAACTGCGTTTCACAGGCCTTTGTAAGAGATGTTTCCGGTAGGCTTTAAGAGCACTGTGCAGAGCGACTTGTTTCTTAGCTTCCCAAAGAGCTGGAAGCAAAATGCTTTGGGACTCATCTGCCCCTTTGGAAAGAAGGCAGCACATTGTGCCTTGCAGCTCTAGGGCAATGTAGCACACCCAGAGCGGAAGTTCTACATCAGCCAGATCAGGCCTGCAAAGAAACTGCGTTTCACAGGCCTTTGTAAGAGATGTTCCCTGTAGGCTGTTAGAGCACTGTGCAGAGCGAGTTGTTTCTTAGCTTCCCAAGGAGCTGGAAGCAAGATGCTTTAGGGGCCATCTGCCCTTAAGGAAAGAAGGCAGCACTTTGTGCCTTGCATCTCTAGGGCAATGTAGCACACCCAGAGCAGTTGTTCTACTTCTGCCAGGTCAGGCCTGCAAAGAAACTTCGTTTCACAGGCCTTTGTAAGAGATGTTCCTGGTAGGCTGTTAGAGCACTGTGCAGAGCGACGTGTTTCTTAGCTTCCCAAAGAGCTGGAAGCAAGATGCTTTGGGGCCCTTCTCACCCTTTGGAAAGAAGGCAGCACTTTGTGCCTTGCAGCTCTAGGGCAATGTAGCACACCCAGAGCAGAAGTTCTACTTCAGCCAGATCAGGCCGGCAAAGAAACTGCGTTTCACAGGCCTTTGTAAGAGATGTTCCCGGTAGGCTGTTAGAGCACTGTGCAGAACGAGTTGTTTCTTAGCTTCCCAGAAAGCTGGAAGCAAGATGCTTTGGGGCCCTTCTCACCCTTTGGAAAGACGGCAGCACTTTGTGCCTTGCAGCTCTAGGGCAATGTAGCACACCCAGAGCAGAAGTTCTACTTCAGCCAGATCAAGCCTGCAAAGAAACTGCGTTTCACAGGCCTTTGTAAGAGATGTTCCCGGTAGGCTGTTAGAGCACTGTGCAGAGCGAGTTCTTTCTTAGCTTCCCAAAGAGCTGGAAGCAAGAGGCTTGGGGGGCCATCTGCCCTTAAGTAAAGAAGGCAGCACTTTGTGCCTTGAAGCTCTAGGGCAATGTAGCTCACCCAGAGCAGATGTTCTACTTCTGCCAGGTCAGGCCTGCAAAGAAACTGCGTTTCACAGGCCTTTGTAAGAGATGTTCCCGGTACGCTGTTAGAGCACTGTGCAGAGCGTGTTTTCTCTTAGCTTCCCAAAGAGCTGGAAACAAAACGCTTTTGGTCCTGTCTCCCTCTTTGGAAACAAGGCAGCACTTGGTGCCTTGCACCTCTAGGGCAATGTAGCACATGGCAGAGCAGAAGTTCTACTTCAGGGAGATCACGCCTGCAAAGAAACTGCATTTCACAGGCCATTGTAAAAGATGTTCCCAGTAGGCTGTAAGAGCACTGTGCAGAGCGACTTGTTTCTTAGCCTCCCAAAGAGCTGGAAGCAAGATGCTTTGGGGTCCTTCTCACCCTTTGGAAAGAAGGCAGCACTTTGTGCCTTGCAGCTCTAGGGCAATGCAGCACACCCAGAGCAGAAGTTCTACTTCAGCCAGATCAGGCCTGCAAAGAAACTGCGTTTCACAGGCCTTTGTAAGAGATGTTTCCGGTAGGCTTTAAGAGCACTGTGCAGAGCGACTTGTTTCTTAGCTTCCCAAAGAGCTGGAAGCAAAATGCTTTGGGACTCATCTGCCCCTTTGGAAAGAAGGCAGCACATTGTGCCTTGCAGCTCTAGGGCAATGTAGCACACCCAGAGCGGAAGTTCTACATCAGCCAGATCAGGCCTGCAAAGAAACTGCGTTTCACAGGCCTTTGTAAGAGATGTTCCCTGTAGGCTGTTAGAGCACTGTGCAGAGCGAGTTGTTTCTTAGCTTCCCAAGGAGCTGGAAGCAAGATGCTTTAGGGGCCATCTGCCCTTAAGGAAAGAAGGCAGCACTTTGTGCCTTGCATCTCTAGGGCAATGTAGCACACCCAGAGCAGTTGTTCTACTTCTGCCAGGTCAGGCCTGCAAAGAAACTTCGTTTCACAGGCCTTTGTAAGAGATGTTCCTGGTAGGCTGTTAGAGCACTGTGCAGAGCGACGTGTTTCTTAGCTTCCCAAAGAGCTGGAAGCAAGATGCTTTGGGGCCCTTCTCACCCTTTGGAAAGAAGGCAGCACTTTGTGCCTTGCAGCTCTAGGGCAATGTAGCACACCCAGAGCAGAAGTTCTACTTCAGCCAGATCAGGCCCGCAAAGAAACTGCGTTTCACAGGCCTTTGTAAGAGATGTTCCCGGTAGGCTGTTAGAGCACTGTGCAGAACGAGTTGTTTCTTAGCTTCCCAGAAAGCTGGAAGCAAGATGCTTTGGGGCCCTTCTCACCCTTTGGAAAGACGGCAGCACTTTGTGCCTTGCAGCTCTAGGGCAATGTAGCACACCCAGAGCAGAAGTTCTACTTCAGCCAGATCAAGCCTGCAAAGAAACTGCGTTTCACAGGCCTTTGTAAGAGATGTTCCCGGTAGGCTGTTAGAGCACTGTGCAGAGCGAGTTGTTTCTCAGCTTCCAAAAGAGTTGGAAGCAAGATGCTTTGGGGCTCATCTGCCCCTTTGAAAAGAAGGCAGCACTTTGTGCCTTGCAGCTCTAGGGCAATGTAGCACACCCAGAGCAGATGTTCTACTTCTGCCAGGTCAGGCATGCAAACAAACTGCGTTTCACAGGCCTTTGTAACAGATGTTCCTGGTAGGCTGTTAGAGCACTGTGCAGAGCGTTTTGTTTCTTAGCTTCCCAAAGAGCTGGAAGCAAGATGCTTTGGTGCCCTTCTCACCCTTTGGAAAGAAGGCAGCACTTTGTGCCTTGCAGCTCTAGGGCAATGTAGCACACCCAGAGCAGAAGTTCTACTTCAGCTAGATCAGACCTGCAAAGAAACTTTGTTGCACAGGCCTTTGTAAGAGATGTTCCCGGTAGGCTGTTAGAGCACTGTGCAGAGCGAGTTCTTTCTTAGCTTCCCAAAGAGCTGGAAGCAAGAGGCTTGGGGGGCCATCTGCCCTTAAGTAAAGAAGGCAGCACTTTGTGCCTTGAAGCTCTAGGGCAATGTAGCTCACCCAGAGCAGATGTTCTACTTCTGCCAGGTCAGGCCTGCAAAGAAACTGCGTTTCACAGGCCTTTGTAAGAGATGTTCCCGGTACGCTGTTAGAGCACTGTGCAGAGCGTGTTTTCTCTTAGCTTCCCAAAGAGCTGGAAACAAAACGCTTTTGGTCCTGTCTCCCTCTTTGGAAACAAGGCAGCACTTGGTGCCTTGCACCTCTAGGGCAATGTAGCACATGGCAGAGCAGAAGTTCTACTTCAGGGAGATCACGCCTGCAAAGAAACTGCATTTCACAGGCCATTGTAAAAGATGTTCCCAGTAGGCTGTAAGAGCACTGTGCAGAGCGACTTGTTTCTTAGCCTCCCAAAGAGCTGGAAGCAAGATGCTTTGGGTTCCTTCTCACCCTTTGGAAAGAAGGCAGCACTTTGTGCCTTGCAGCTCTAGGGCAATGCAGCACACCCAGAGCAGAAGTTCTACTTCAGCCAGATCAGGCCTGCAAAGAAACTGCGTTTCACAGGCCTTTGTAAGAGATGTTTCCGGTAGGCTTTAAGAGCACTGTGCAGAGCGACTTGTTTCTTAGCTTCCCAAAGAGCTGGAAGCAAAATGCTTTGGGACTCATCTGCCCCTTTGGAAAGAAGGCAGCACATTGTGCCTTGCAGCTCTAGGGCAATGTAGCACACCCAGAGCGGAAGTTCTACATCAGCCAGATCAGGCCTGCAAAGAAACTGCGTTTCACAGGCCTTTGTAAGAGATGTTCCCTGTAGGCTGTTAGAGCACTGTGCAGAGCGAGTTGTTTCTTAGCTTCCCAAGGAGCTGGAAGCAAGATGCTTTAGGGGCCATCTGCCCTTAAGGAAAGAAGGCAGCACTTTGTGCCTTGCATCTCTAGGGCAATGTAGCACACCCAGAGCAGTTGTTCTACTTCTGCCAGGTCAGGCCTGCAAAGAAACTTCGTTTCACAGGCCTTTGTAAGAGATGTTCCCGGTAGGCTGTTAGAGCACTGTGCAGAGCGACGTGTTTCTTAGCTTCCCAAAGAGCTGGAAGCAAGATGCTTTGGGGCCCTTCTCACCCTTTGGAAAGAAGGCAGCACTTTGTGCCTTGCAGCTCTAGGGCAATGTAGCACACCCAGAGCAGAAGTTCTACTTCAGCCAGATCAAGCCTGCAAAGAAACTGCGTTTCACAGGCCTTTGTAAGAGATGTTCCCGGTAGGCTGTTAGAGCACTGTGCAGAGCGAGTTCTTTCTTAGCTTCCCAAAGAGCTGGAAGCAAGAGGCTTGGGGGGCCATCTGCCCTTAAGTAAAGAAGGCAGCACTTTGTGCCTTGAAGCTCTAGGGCAATGTAGCTCACCCAGAGCAGATGTTCTACTTCTGCCAGGTCAGGCCTGCAAAGAAACTGCGTTTCACAGGCCTTTGTAAGAGATGTTCCCGGTACGCTGTTAGAGCACTGTGCAGAGCGTGTTTTCTCTTAGCTTCCCAAAGAGCTGGAAACAAAACGCTTTTGGTCCTGTCTCCCTCTTTGGAAACAAGGCAGCACTTGGTGCCTTGCACCTCTAGGGCAATGTAGCACATGGCAGAGCAGAAGTTCTACTTCAGGGAGATCACGCCTGCAAAGAAACTGCATTTCACAGGCCATTGTAAAAGATGTTCCCAGTAGGCTGTAAGAGCACTGTGCAGAGCGACTTGTTTCTTAGCCTCCCAAAGAGCTGGAAGCAAGATGCTTTGGGGTCCTTCTCACCCTTTGGAAAGAAGGCAGCACTTTGTGCCTTGCAGCTCTAGGGCAATGCAGCACACCCAGAGCAGAAGTTCTACTTCAGCCAGATCAGGCCTGCAAAGAAACTGCGTTTCACAGGCCTTTGTAAGAGATGTTTCCGGTAGGCTTTAAGAGCACTGTGCAGAGCGACTTGTTTCTTAGCTTCCCAAAGAGCTGGAAGCAAAATGCTTTGGGACTCATCTGCCCCTTTGGAAAGAAGGCAGCACATTGTGCCTTGCAGCTCTAGGGCAATGTAGCACACCCAGAGCGGAAGTTCTACATCAGCCAGATCAGGCCTGCAAAGAAACTGCGTTTCACAGGCCTTTGTAAGAGATGTTCCCTGTAGGCTGTTAGAGCACTGTGCAGAGCGAGTTGTTTCTTAGCTTCCCAAGGAGCTGGAAGCAAGATGCTTTAGGGGCCATCTGCCCTTAAGGAAAGAAGGCAGCACTTTGTGCCTTGCATCTCTAGGGCAATGTAGCACACCCAGAGCAGTTGTTCTACTTCTGCCAGGTCAGGCCTGCAAAGAAACTTCGTTTCACAGGCCTTTGTAAGAGATGTTCCTGGTAGGCTGTTAGAGCACTGTGCAGAGCGACGTGTTTCTTAGCTTCCCAAAGAGCTGGAAGCAAGATGCTTTGGGGCCCTTCTCACCCTTTGGAAAGAAGGCAGCACTTTGTGCCTTGCAGCTCTAGGGCAATGTAGCACACCCAGAGCAGAAGTTCTACTTCAGCCAGATCAGGCCCGCAAAGAAACTGCGTTTCACAGGCCTTTGTAAGAGATGTTCCCGGTAGGCTGTTAGAGCACTGTGCAGAACGAGTTGTTTCTTAGCTTCCCAGAAAGCTGGAAGCAAGATGCTTTGGGGCCCTTCTCACCCTTTGGAAAGACGGCAGCACTTTGTGCCTTGCAGCTCTAGGGCAATGTAGCACACCCAGAGCAGAAGTTCTACTTCAGCCAGATCAAGCCTGCAAAGAAACTGCGTTTCACAGGCCTTTGTAAGAGATGTTCCCGGTAGGCTGTTAGAGCACTGTGCAGAGCGAGTTCTTTCTTAGCTTCCCAAAGAGCTGGAAGCAAGAGGCTTGGGGGGCCATCTGACCTTAAGTAAAGAAGGCAGCACTTTGTGACTTGCAGCTCTAGGGCAATGTAGCACACCCAGAGCAGAAGTTCTACTTCAGCCAGATCAGTCTTGCAAAGGAACTTCGTTTCACAGGCCTTTGTAAGAGATGTTCCCGGTAGGCTGTTAGAGCACTGTGCAGAGCGACTTGTTTCTAAGCTTCCCAAAGAGCCGGAAGCAAGATGCTTTGGGGCGCTTCTCACCCTTTGGAAAGAAGGCAGCACTTTGTGAATTGCAGCTCTAGGGCAATGTAGCACACCCAGAGCAGAAGTTCTACTTCAGCCAGATCAGTCTTGCAAAGGAACTTCGTTTCACAGGCCTTTGTAAGAGATGTTCCCGGTAGGCTGTTAGAGCACTGTGCAGAGCGACTTGTTTCTAAGCTTCCCAAAGAGCCGGAAGCAAGATGCTTTGGGGCGCTTCTCACCCTTTGGAAAGAAGGCAGCACTTTGTGAATTGCAGCTCTAGGGCAATGTAGCACACCCAGAACAGAAGTTCTACTTCAGCTAGATCAGACCTGCAAAGAAACTTCGTTGCACAGGCCTTTGTAAGAGATGTTCCCGGTGGGCTGTCAGAGCACTGTGCAGAACGAGTTCTTTCTTAGCTTCCCAAAGAGCTGGAAGCAAGATGCTTTGGGGGCCATCTGCCGTTAAGTAAAGAAGGCAGCACTTTGTGCCTTGCAGCTCTAGGGCAATGTAGCACACCCAGAGCAGATGTTCTACTTCTGCCAGGTCAGGCCTGCAAAGAAACTGCGTTTCACAGGCCTTTGTAAGAGATATTCCCGGTAGGCTGTTAGAGCACTGTGCAGAGCGAGTTGTTTCTTAGCTTCCCAAAGAGCTGGAAGCAAAATGCTTTGGGACTCATCTGCCCCTTTGGAAAGAAGGCAGCACTTTGTGCCTTGCAGCTCTAGGGCAATGTAGCACACCCAGAGCAGAAGTTCTACTTCAGCCAGATCAGGCCCACAAAGAAACTGCATTTCACAGGCCTTTGTGAGAGATGTTCCCGGTATACTGTTAGAGCACTGTGCAGAGCGAGTTGTTTCTTAGCTTCCCAAAGAGCTGGAAGCAAGATGCTTTGGGGCCCTTCTCACCCTTTGGAAAGAAGGCAGCACTTTGTGCCTTGCAGCTCTAGGGCAATGTAGCACACCCAGAGCAGAAGTTCTACTTCAGCCAGCTCAGACCTGCAAAGAAACTGCGTTTCACAGGCCTTTGTTAGAGATGTTCCCTGTAGGCTGTTAGAGCACTGTGCAGAGCGAGTTGTTTCTTAGCTTCCCAACGAGCTGGAAGTAGATGCTTTGGGGGCCATCGGCCCTTAAGGAAAGAACGCAGCACTTTGTGCCTTGCAGCTCTAGGGCAATGCAGCACACCCAGAGCAGAAGTTCTACTTCAGCTTGATCAGACCTGCAAAGAAACTTCGTTGCACAGGCCTTTGTAAGAGATGTTCCCGGTAGGCTGTTAGAGCACTGTGCAGAGCGAGTTCTTTCTTAGCTTCCCAAAGAGCTGGAAGCAAGATGCTTTGGGGGCCATCTGCCCTTAAGTAAAGAAGGCAGCACTTTGTGCCTTGCAGCTCTAGGGCAATGTTGCACACCCAGAGCAGATGTTCTACTTCAGCCAGCTCAGACCTGCAAAGAAACTGCGTTTCACAGGCCTTTGTAAGAGATGTTCCCGGTAGGCTGTTAGAGCACTGTGCAGAGCGAGTTGTTTCTTAGCTTCCCAACGAGCTGGAAGCAAGATGCTTTGGGGGCCATCTGCCCTTAAGGAAAGAACGCAGCACTTGGTGCCTTGCAGCTCTTGGGCAATGTAGCACACCCAGAGCAGAAGTTCTACTTCAGCCAGATCAGGCCTGCAAAGAAACTACGTTTCACAGGCCTTTGTAAGAGATATTCACGGTAGGCTGTTAGAGCACTGTGCAGAGCGAGTTCTATCTTAGCTTCCCAAAGAGCCGGAAGCAAGATGCTTTGGGGGCCATCTGCCGTTAAGTAAAGAAGGCAGCACTTTGTGACTTGCAGCTCTAGGGCAATGCAGCACACCCAGAGCAGAAGTTCTACTTCAGCCAGATCAGTTTTGCAAAGGAACTTCGTTTCACAGGCCTTTGTAAGAGATGTTCCCGGTAGGCTGTTAGAGCACTGTGCAGAGCGAGTTGTTTCTTAGCCTCCCAAAGAGCTGGAAGAAAGATGCTTTGGGGCCCTTCTCACCCTTTGGAAAGAAGGCAGCACTTTGTGCCTTGCAGCTCTAGGGCAATGTAGCACACCCAGAGCAGAAGTTCTACTTCAGCCAGCTCAGACCTGCAAAGAAACTGCGTTTCACAGGCCTTTGTTAGAGATGTTCCCTGTAGGCTGTTAGAGCACTGTGCAGAGCGAGTTGTTTCTTAGCTTCCCAACGAGCTGGAAGTAGATGCTTTGGGGGCCATCGGCCCTTAAGGAAAGAACGCAGCACTTTGTGCCTTGCAGCTCTAGGGCAATGCAGCACACCCAGAGCATAAGTTCTATTTCAGCTTGATCAGACCTGCAAAGAAACTTCGTTGCACAGGCCTTTGTAAGAGATGTTCCCGGTAGGCTGTTAGAGCACTGTGCAGAGCGAGTTCTATCTTAGCTTCCCAAAGAGCCGGAAGCAAGATGCTTTGGGGGCCATCTGCCGTTAAGTAAAGAAGGCAGCACTTTGTGACTTGCAGCTCTAGGGCAATGTAGCACACCCAGAGCAGAAGTTCTACTTCAGCCAGATCAGTCTTGCAAAGGAACTTCGTTTCACAGGCCTTTGTAAAAGATGTTCCCGGTAGGCTGTTACAGCACTGTGCAGAGCGACTTGTTTCTAAGCTTCCCAAAGAGCCGGAAGCAAGATGCTTTGGGGCGCTTCTCACCCTTTGGAAAGAAGGCAGCACTTTGTGAATTGCAGCTCTAGGGCAATGTAGCACACCCAGAACAGAAGTTCTACTTCAGCTAGATCAGACCTGCAAAGAAACTTCGTTGCACAGGCCTTTGTAAGAGATGTTCCCGGTAGGCTGTCAGAGCACTGTGCAGAACGAGTTCTTTCTTAGCTTCCCAAAGAGCTGGAAGCAAGATGCTTTGGGGGCCATCTGCCGTTAAGTAAAGAAGGCAGCACTTTGTGCCTTGCAGCTCTAGGGCAATGTAGCACACCCAGAGCAGATGTTCTACTTCTGCCAGGTCAGGCCTGCAAAGAAACTGCGTTTCACAGGCCTTTGTAAGAGATATTCCCGGTAGGCTGTTAGAGCACTGTGCAGAGCGAGTTGTTTCTTAGCTTCCCAAAGAGCTGGAAGCAAAATGCTTTGGGACTCATCTGCCCCTTTGGAAAGAAGGCAGCACTTTGTGCCTTGCAGCTCTAGGGCAATGTAGCACACCCAGAGCAGAAGTTCTACTTCAGCCAGATCAGGCCACAAAGAAACTGCATTTCACAGGCCTTTGTGAGAGATGTTCCCGGTAGACTGTTAGAGCACTGTGCAGAGCGAGTTGTTTCTTAGCTTCCCAAAGAGCTGTAAGCAAGATGCTTTGGGGCCCTTCTCACCCTTTGGAAAGAAGGCAGCACTTTGTGCCTTGCAGCTCTAGGGCAATGTAGCACACCCAGAGCAGAGGTTCTTCTTCAGCCAGCTCAGACCTGCAAAGAAACTGCCTTTCACAGGCCTTTGTTAGAGATGTTCCCTGTAGGCTGTTAGAGCACTGTGCAGAGAGAGTTGTTTCTTAGCTTCCCAACGAGCTGGAAGTAGATGCTTTGGGGGCCATCGGCCCTTAAGGAAAGAACGCAGCACTTTGTTCCTTGCAGCTCTAGGGCAAGGTAGCACACCCAGAGCAGAAGTTCTACTTCAGCTAGATCAGACCTGCAAAGAAACTTCGTTGCACAGGCCTTTGTAAGAGATGTTCCCGGTAGGCTGTTAGAGCACTGTGCAGAGCGAGTTTTTTCTTAGCTTCCCAAAGAGCTGGAAGCCAAATGCTTTGGGGGCCATCTGCCGTTAAGTAAAGAAGGCAGCACTTTGTGCCTTGCAGCTCTAGGGCAATGTAGCACACCCAGAGCAGATGTTCTACTTCTGCCAGGTCAGGCCTGCAAAGAAACTGCGTTTCACAGGCCTTTGTAAGAGATATTCCCGGTAGGCTGTTAGAGCACTGTGCAGAGCGAGTTGTTTCTTAGCTTCCCAAAGAGCTGGAAGCAAAATGCTTTGGGACTCATCTGCCCCTTTGGAGAGAAGGCAGCACTTTGTGCCTTGCAGCTCTAGGGCAATGTAGCACACCCAGAGCAGAAGTTCTACTTCAGCCAGATCAGGCCCACAAAGAAACTGCATTTCACAGGCCTTTGTAAGAGATTTTCCCGGTAGACTGTTAGAGCACTGTGCAGAGCGAGTTGTTTCTTAGCTTCCCAAAGAGCTGGAAGCAAGATGCTTTGGGGGCCATCTGCCCTTAAGTAAAGAAGTCAGCACTTTGTGCCTTGCAGCTCTAGGGCAATGTTGCACACCCAGAGCAGATGTTCTACTTCAGCCAGCTCAGACCTGCAAAGAAACTGCGTTTCACAAGCCTTTGTAAGAGATGTTCCCGGTAGGCTGTTAGAGCACTGTGCAGAGCGAGTTGTTTCTTAGCTTCCCAACGAGCTGGAAGCAAGATGCTTTGGGGGCCATCTGCCCTTAAGGAAAGAACGCAGCACTTGGTGCCTTGCAGCTCTAGGGCAATGTAGCACACCCAGAGCAGAAGTTCTACTTCAGCCAGATCAGGCCTGCAAAGAAACTACGTTTCACAGGCCTTTGTAAGAGATATTCACGGTAGGCTGTTAGAGCACTGTGCAGAGCGAGTTCTATCTTAGCTTCCCAAAGAGCTGGAAGCAAGATGCTTTGGGGGCCATCTGCCGTTAAGTAAAGAAGGCAGCACTTTGTGCCTTGCAGCTCTAGGGCAAAGTAGCACACCCAGAGCAGAAGTTCTACTTCAGCCAGATCAGTCTTGCAAAGGAACTTCGTTTCACAGGCCTTTGTAAGAGATGTTCCCGGTAGGCTCTTAGAGCACTGTGCAGAGCGACTTGTTTCTTAGCTTCCCAAAGAGCCGGAAGCAAGATGCTTTGGGGCCCTTCTCACCCTTTGGAAAGAAGGCAGCACTTTGTGCCTTGCAGCTCTAGGGCAATGTAGCACACCCAGAGCAGATGTTCTACTTCTGCCAGGTCAGGCCTGCAAAGAAACTGCGTTTCACAGGCCTTTGTAAGAGATACTCCCGGTAGGCTGTTAGAGCACTGTGCAGAGCGAGTTGATTCTTAGCTTCCCAAAGAGCTGGAAGCAAAATGCTTTGGGACTCATCTGCCCCTTTGGAAAGAAGGCAGCACTTTGTGCCTTGCAGCTCTAGGGCAATGTAGCACACCCAGAGCAGAAGTTCTACTTCAGACAGATCAGGCCCACAAAGAAACTGCATTTCACAGGCCTTTGTAAGAGATGTTCCCGGTAGACTGTTAGAGCACTGTGCAGAGCGAGTTGTTTCTTAGCTTCCCAAAGAGCTGTAAGCAAGATGCTTTGGGGCCCTTCTCACCCTTTGGAAAGAAGGCAGCACTTTGTGCCTTGCAGCTCTAGGGCAATGTAGCACACCCAGAGCAGAAGTTCTACTTCAGCCAGCTCAGACCTGCAAAGAAACTGCGTTTCACAGGCCTTTGTAAGAGATGTTCCCGGTAGGCTGTTAGAGCACTGTGCAGAGCGAGTTCTTTCTGAGCTTCCCAAAGAGCTGGAAGCAAGATGCTTTGGGGGCTATCTGCCCTTAAGTTAAGAAGGCAGCACTTTGTGCCTTGCAGCTCTAGGGCAATGCAGCACACCCAGAGCAGAAGTTCTACTTCAGCTTGATCAGACCTGCAAAGAAACTTCGTTGCACAGGCCTTTGTAAGAGATTTTCCCGGTAGGCTGTTAGAGCACTGTGCAGAGCGAGTTCTTTCTTAGCTTCCCAAAGAGTTGGAAGCAAGATGCCTTGGGGGCCATCTGCCCTTAAGTAAAGAAGGCAGCACTTTGTGCCTTGCAGCTCTAGGGCAATGTTGCACACCCAGAGCAGATGTTCTACTTCAGCCAGCTCAGACCTGCAAAGAAACTGCGTTTCACAGGCCTTTGTAAGAGATGTTCCCAGTAGGCTGTTAGAGCACTGTGCAGAGCGAGTTGTTTCTTAGCTTCCCAACGAGCTGGAAGCAAGATGCATTGGGGGCCATCTGCCCTTAAGGAAAGAACGCAGCACTTGGTGCCTTGCAGCTCTTGGGCAATGTAGCACACCCAGAGCAGAAGTTCTACTTCAGCCAGATCAGGCCTGCAAATAAACTACGTTTCACAGGCCTTTGTAAGAGATATTCACGGTAGGCTGTTAGAGCACTGTGCAGAGCGAGTTCTATCTTAGCTTCCCAAAGAGCCGGAAGCAAGATGCTTTGGGGGCCATCTGCCGTTAAGTAAAGAAGGCAGCACTTTGTGACTTGCAGCTCTAGGGCAATGTAGCACACCCAGAGCAGAAGTTCTACTTCAGCCAGATCAGTCTTGCAAAGGAACTTCGTTTCACAGGCCTTTGTAAGAGATGTTCCCGGTAGGCTGTTAGAGCACTGTGCAGAGCGACTTGTTTCTAAGCTTCCCAAAGAGCCGGAAGCAAGATGCTTTGGGGCGCTTCTCACCCTTTGGAAAGAAGGCAGCACTTTGTGAATTGCAGCTCTAGGGCAATGTAGCACACCCAGAACAGAAGTTCTACTTCAGCTAGATCAGACCTGCAAAGAAACTTCGTTGCACAGGCCTTTGTAGAGATGTTCCCGGTGGGCTGTCAGAGCACTGTGCAGAACGAGTTCTTTCTTAGCTTCCCAAAGAGCTGGAAGCAAGATGCTTTGGGGGCCATCTGCCGTTAAGTAAAGAAGGCAGCACTTTGTGCCTTGCAGCTCTAGGGCAATGTAGCACACCCAGAGCAGATGTTCTACTTCTGCCAGGTCAGGCCTGCAAAGAAACTGCGTTTCACAGGCCTTTGTAAGAGATATTCCCGGTAGGCTGTTAGAGCACTGTGCAGAGCGAGTTGTTTCTTAGCTTCCCAAAGAGCTGGAAGCAAAATGCTTTGGGACTCATCTGCCCCTTTGGAAAGAAGGCAGCACTTTGTGCCTTGCAGCTCTAGGGCAATGTAGCACACCCAGAGCAGAAGTTCTACTTCAGCCAGATCAGGCCCACAAAGAAACTGCATTTCACAGGCCTTTGTGAGAGATGTTCCCGGTATACTGTTAGAGCACTGTGCAGAGCGAGTTGTTTCTTAGCCTCCCAAAGAGCTGGAAGCAAGATGCTTTGGGGCCCTTCTCACCCTTTGGAAAGAAGGCAGCACTTTGTGCCTTGCAGCTCTAGGGCAATGTAGCACACCCAGAGCAGAAGTTCTACTTCAGCCAGCTCAGACCTGCAAAGAAACTGCGTTTCACAGGCCTTTGTTAGAGATGTTCCCTGTAGGCTGTTAGAGCACTGTGCAGAGCGAGTTGTTTCTTAGCTTCCCAACGAGCTGGAAGTAGATGCTTTGGGGGCCATCGGCCCTTAAGGAAAGAACGCAGCACTTTGTGCCTTGCAGCTCTAGGGCAATGCAGCACACCCAGAGCAGAAGTTCTACTTCAGCTTGATCAGACCTGCAAAGAAACTTCGTTGCACAGGCCTTTGTAAGAGATGTTCCCGGTAGGCTGTTAGAGCACTGTGCAGAGCGAGTTCTTTCTTAGCTTCCCAAAGAGCTGGAAGCAAGATGCTTTGGGGGCCATCTGCCGTTAAGTAAAGAAGGCAGCACTTTGTGCCTTGCAGCTCTAGGGCAATGTTGCACACCCAGAGCAGATGTTCTACTTCAGCCAGCTCAGACGTGCAAAGAAACTGCGTTTCACAGGCCTTTGTAAGAGATGTTCCCGGTAGGCTGTTAGAGCACTGTGCAGAGCGAGTTGTTTCTTAGCTTCCCAACGAGCTGGAAGCAAGATGCTTTGGGGGCCATCTGCCCTTAAGGAAAGAACGCAGCACTTGGTGCCTTGCAGCTCTTGGGCAATGTAGCACACCCAGAGCAGAAGTTCTACTTCAGCCAGATCAGGCCTGCAAAGAAACTACGTTTCACAGGCCTTTGTAAGAGATATTCACAGTAGGCTGTTAGAGCACTGTGCAGAGCGAGTTCTATCTTAGCTTCCCAAAGAGCCGGAAGCAAGATGCTTTGGGGGCCATCTGCCGTTAAGTAAAGAAGGCAGCACTTTGTGACTTGCAGCTCTAGGGCAATGTAGCAAACCCAGAGCAGAAGTTCTACTTCAGCCAGATCAGGCCCACAAAGAAACTGCGTTTCACAGGCCTTTGTGAGAGATGTTCCCGGTAGACTGTTAGAGCACTGTGCAGAGCGAGTTGTTTCTTAGCTTCCCAAAGAGCTGGAAGCAAGATGCTTTGGGGCCCTTCTCACCCTTTGGAAAGAAGGCAGCACTTTGTGCCTTGCAGCTCTAGGGCAATGTAGCACACCCAGAGCAGAAGTTCTACTTCAGCCAGCTCAGACCTGCAAAGAAACTGCGTTTCACAGGCCTTTGTTAGAGATGTTCCCTGTAGGCTGTTAGAGCACTGTGCAGAGAGAGTTGTTTCTTAGCTTCCCAACGAGCTGGAAGTAGATGCTTTGGGGGCCATCGGCCCTTAAGGAAAGAAAGCAGCACTTTGTGCCTTGCAGCTCTAGGGCAAGGTAGCACACCCAGAGCAGAAGTTCTACTTCAGCTAGATCAGACCTGCAAAGAAACTTCGTTGCACAGGCCTTTGTAAGAGATGTTCCCGGTAGGCTGTTAGAGCACTGTGCAGAGCGAGTTTTTTCTTAGCTTCCCAAAGAGCTGGAAGCAAGATGCTTTGGGGGCCATCTGCCGTTAAGTAAAGAAGGCAGCACTTTGTGCATTGCAGCTCTAGGGCAATGTAGCACACCCAGAGCAGATGTTCTACTTCTGCCAGGTCAGGCCTGCAAAGAAACTGCGTTTCACAGGCCTTTGTAAGAGATATTCCCGGTAGGCTGTTAGAGCACTGTGCAGAGCGAGTTGTTTCTTAGCTTCCCAAAGAGCTGGAAGCAAAATGCTTTGGGACTCATCTGCCCCTTTGGAAAGAAGGCAGCACTTTGTGCCTTGCAGCTCTAGGGCAATGTAGCACACCCAGAGCAGAAGTTCTACTTCAGCCAGATCAGGCCCACAAAGAAACTGCATTTCACAGGCCTTTGTAAGAGATTTTCCCGGTAGACTGTTAGAGCACTGTGCAGAGCGAGTTGTTTATTAGCTTCCCAAACAGCTGGAAGCAAGATGCTTTGGGGCCCTTCTCACCCTTTGGAAAGAAGGCAGCACTTTGTGCCTTGCAGCTCTAGGGCAATGTAGCACACCCAGAGCAGAAGTTCTACTTCAGCCAGCTCAGACCTGCAAAGAAACTGCGTTTCACAGGCCTTTGTTAGAGATGTTCCCTGTAGGCTGTTAGAGCACTGTGCAGAGCGAGTTGTTTCTCAGCTTCCCAACGAGCTGGAAGTAGATGCTTTGGGGGCCATCGGCCCTTAAGGAAAGAACGCAGCACTTTGTGCCTTGCAGCTCTAGGGCAATGCAGCACACCCAGAGCAGAAGTTCTACTTCAGCTTGATCAGACCTGCAAAGAAACTTCGTTGCACAGGCCTTTGTAAGAGATGTTCCCGGTAGGCTGTTAGAGCACTGTGCAGAGCGAGTTCTTTCTTAGCTTCCCAAAGAGCTGGAAGCAAGATGCTTTGGGGGCCATCTGCCCTTAAGTAAAGAAGTCAGCACTTTGTGCCTTGCAGCTCTAGGGCAATGTTGCACACCCAGAGCAGATGTTCTACTTCAGCCAGCTCAGACCTGCAAAGAAACTGCGTTTCACAAGCCTTTGTAAGAGATGTTCCCGGTAGGCTGTTAGAGCACTGTGCAGAGCGAGTTGTTTCTTAGCTTCCCAACGAGCTGGAAGCAAGATGCTTTGGGGGCCATCTGCCCTTAAGGAAAGAACGCAGCACTTGGTGCCTTGCAGCTCTTGGGCAATGTAGCACACCCAGAGCAGAAGTTCTACTTCAGCCAGATCAGGCCTGCAAAGAAACTACGTTTCACAGGCCTTTGTAAGAGATATTCACGGTAGGCTGTTAGAGCACTGTGCAGAGCGAGTTCTATCTTAGCTTCCCAAAGAGCCGGAAGCAAGATGCTTTGGGGGCCATCTGCCGTTAAGTAAAGAAGGCAGCACTTTGTGACTTGCAGCTCTAGGGCAATGCAGCACACCCAGAGCAGAAATTCTACTTCAGCCAGATCAGGCCTTCAAAGAAACTGCGTTTCACAGGCCTTTGTAAGAGATGTTCCCGGTAGGCTGTAAGAGCACTGTGCAGAGCGACTTGTTTCTTAGCTTCCCAAAGAGCTGGAAGCAAAATGCTTTGGGACTCATCTGCCCCTTTGGAAAGAAGGCAGCACTTTGTGCCTTGCAGCTCTAGGGCAATGTAGCACACCCAGAGCAGAAGTTCTACTTCAGCCAGATCAGGCCCACAAAGAAACTGCATTTCACAGGCCTTTGTAAGAGATGTTCCCGGTAGGCTGTTAGAGCACTGTGTAGAGCGAGTTGTTTCTTAGCTTCCCAAAGAGCTGGAAGCAAGATGCTTTGGGGCACTTCTCAGCCTTTGGAAAGAAGGCAGCACTTTGTGCCTTGCAGCTCTAGGGCAAAGTAGCACACCCAGAGCAGAAGTTCTACTTCAGCCAGCTCAGACCTGCAAAGAAACTGCGTTTCACAGGCCTTTGTAAGAGATGTTCCCTGTAGGCTGTTAGAGCACTGTGCAGAGCGAGTTGTTTCTTAGCTTCCCAACGAGCTGGAAGTAGATGCTTTGGGGGCCATCTGCCCTTAAGGAAAGAAGGCAGCACTTTGTGCCTTGCAGCTCTAGGGCAATGTAGCACACCCAGAGCAGATGTTCTACTTCTGCCAGGTCCGGCATGCAAAGAAACTGCGTTTCACAGGCCTTTGTAACAGATGTTCCTGTTAGGCTGTTTGAGCACTGTGCAGAGCGTGTTGTTTCTTAGCTTCCCAAAGAGCTGGAAGCAAGATGCTTTGGTGCCCTTCTCACCCTTTGGAAAGAAGGCAGCACATTGTGCCTTGCAGCTCTAGGGCAATGTAGCACACCCAGAGCAGAAGTTCTACTTCAGCTAGATCAGACATGCAAAGAAACTTCGTTGCACAGGCCTTTGTAAGAGATGTTCCGGTAGGCTGTTAGAGCACTGTGCAGAGCGAGTTCTTTCTTAGCTTCCCAAAGAGCTGGAAGCAAGATGCTTTGGGGGCCATCTGCCCTTAATTAAAGAAGGCAGCACTTTGTGCCTTGCAGCTCTAGGGCAATGTAGCTCACCCAGAGCAGATGTTCTACTTCTGCCAGGTCAGGCCTGCAAAGAAACTGCATTTCACAGGCCTTTGTAAGAGATGTTCCCGGTAGGCTGTTAGAGCACTGTGCAGAGCGTGTTTTCTCTTAGCTTCCAAAAGAGCTGGAAACAAAACGCTTTTGGTCCTGTCTCCCTCTTTGGAAACAAGGCAGCACTTGGTGCTTTGCACCTCTAGGGCAATGTAGCACATGGCAGAGCAGAAGTTCTACTTCAGGGAGATCACGCCTGCAAAGAAACTGCATTTCACAGGCCATTGTAAAAGATGTTCCCAGTAGGCTGTAAGAGCACTGTGCAGAGCGACTTGTTTCTTAGCCTCCCAAAGAGCTGGAAGCAAGATGCTTTGGGGTCCTTCTCACCCTTTGGAAAGAAGGCAGCACTTTGTGCCTTGCATCTCTAGGGCAATGTAGCACACCCAGAGCAGTTGTTCTACTTCTGCCAGGTCAGGCCTGCAAAGAAACGGCGTTTCACAGGCCTTTGTAAGAGATGTTCCTGGTAGGCTGTTAGAGCACTGTGCAGAGCGACGTGTTTCTTAGCTTCCCAAAGAGCTCGAAGCAAGATGCTTTGGGGCCCTTCTCACCCTTTGGAAAAAGGCAGCACTTTGTGCCTTGCAGCTCTAGGGCAATGTAGCACACCCAGAGCAGAAGTTCTACTTCAGCCAGATCAGGCCTGCAAAGAAACTGCGTATCACAGGCCTTTGTAAGAGATGTTCGCGGTAGGATGTTAGAGCACTGTGCAGAGCGAGTTGTTTCTCAGCTTCCAAAAGAGTTGGAAGCAAGATGCTTTGGGGCTCATCTGCCCCTTTGAAAAGAAGGCAGCACTTTGTGCCTTGCAGCTCTAGGGCAATGCAGCACACCCCGAGCAGAAGTTCTACTTCAGCCAGATCAGGCCTTCAAAGAAACTTCGTTTCACAGGCCTTTGTAAGAGATGTTCCCGGTAGGCTGTTAGAGCACTGTGCAGAGCGAGTTGTTTCTTAGCTTCCCAGAGAGCTGGAAGCAAGATGCTTTGGGGCCTGTTAATTTTATACCCTGCTACTTTGCTGTAGTTGTTGATTATTTCTAATAGTTTTTCTGTGGATTCTTTGGGGTTTTCTATGTATAAGATCATGTCGTCTGCAAACAACGCGAGTTTTACTTCTTCGTTACCTATTTGGATTCCTTTTATTTTTTTTTCCTGCCGAATTGCTCTGGCCAGCACCTCCAGTACTATGTTGAATAGGAGTGGTGAAAGTGGGCACCCTTGTCTTGTTCCTGTCCTCAGAGAGATGGCTTTCAGCTTTTGTCCATTGAGTATGATGTTGGCTGTGGGTCTATCATATATGGCCTTTATTATGTTGAGGTACTTTCCTTCTATACCCATTTTACTGAGGGTTTTTATCATAAATGGGTGTTGGATCTTGTCGAATGCTTTCTCTGCGTCTATTGAGATGATCATGTGGTTTTTGTTTTTCATTTTGTTGATGTAGTGTATCACGTTGATTGACTTGCGGGTGTTGAACCATCCCTGTGTCCCTGGTATAAATCCCACTTGATCATGGTGTATAATCTTTTTGATGTATTGCTGTAATCGGTTTGCCAAAATTTTGTTGAGGATTTTTGCATCTATGTTCATCAGTGATATCGGCCTGTAGTTCTCCTTCTTTGTGTTGTCCTTGTCAGGTTTGGGGATCAGAGTGATGTTGGCTTCATAGAATGTGTTAGGGAGTTCTCCATCTTTCTCAATTTTCTGGAACAGTTTGATGAGAATAGGTACAAAGAACTCACACTGCTTAACAACAAAAAAACAAACACCCCAATCAAAAAATGGGCAGAGGACATGAACAGACATTTCTCAAAAGAAGATATGAATATGGCCAATAGACACATGAAAAGATGTTCATCATCGCTAATCATCAGGGAAATGCAAATCAAAACTACACTAAGATATCACCTTACCCCCGTTAGATTGGCAAAAACATCCAAAACCAAGAACGACAAATGTTGGAGAGGTTGTGGAGAAAGAGGAACCCTCATACACTGTTGGTGGGAATGCAAACTGGTACAGCCACTAAGGAAAACAGTATGGAGATTTCTCAAAAAGTTAAAAATAGAAATACCCTATGACCCAGCCATCCCATTACTGGGTATCTATCCTAAGAACCTGATATCAGATATCTCAAGAGTCCGTTGCACCCCTATGTTCATCGCAGCATTATTTACAATAGCCAAGACGTGGAACCAGCCTACATGCCCAGAAACTGATGATTGGATAAAGAAGATGTGGTATATATACACAATGGAATACTACTCAGCCATAAAAAAAGACGACATTGGCCCATTCACAACAATGTGGATGGACCTCGAGGGCATTATGTTAAGCGAAATAAGTCAGTCAGAGAAAGACGAACTCTATATGACTCCACTCATAGGTGGAAATTAGTATATTGAGAAGGAGATCTGATCGGTGGTTACCAGGGAAAAGGGGGGGTGGGGGGAGGGCACGGAGGGGGAAGTGGTGTTCCCACAACATGACTAACAAAAATGTACATCTGAAATTTCACAAGCTTGTAATCCATCATAAGATTAATAAACAAACAAACAAAAAAAAAAAAAGATGCTTTGGGGCCCATCTGCCCCTATGGAAAGAACGCAGCACTTTCTGCCTTGCAGCTCTAGGGCAATGTAGCACACCCAGAGCAGAAGTTCTACTTCAGCCAGATCAGGCCCGCAAAGAAACTGCGTTTCACAGGCCTTTGTAAGAGATGTTCCCGGCAGGCTGTTAGAGCACTGTGCAGAGCGAGTTGTTTCTTAGCTTCCCAAAGAGCCGGAAGCAAGATGCTTTGGGGCCCTTCTCACCCTTTGGCAAGAAGGCAGCACTTTGTGCCTTGCAGCTCTAGGGCAATGTAGCACACCCAGAGAAGAAGCTGTACTTCAGCCAGATCAGGCCTGCAAGGAAACGGCGTTTCACAGGCCTTTGTAAGAGATGTTCCCCGTAGGCTGTTAGAGCACTGTGCAGAGCGAGTTCTTTCTTAGCTTCCCAAAGACCTGGAAGCAAGATGCTTTGGGGGCCATCTGCCCTTAAGGAAAGAAGGCAGCACTTTGTGCCTTGCAGCTCTAGGGCAATGTAGCACACCCAGAGCAGAAGTTCTACTTCAGCCAGATCAGGCCCGCAAAGAAACTGCGTTTCACAGGCCTTTGTAAGAGATGTTCCCGGTAGGCTGTTAGAGCACTGTGCAGAACGAGTTGTTTGTTAGCTTCCCAGAAAGCTGGAAGCAAGATGCTTTGGGGCCCTTCTCACCCTTTGGAAAGACGGCAGCACTTTGTGCCTTGCAGCTCTAGGGCAATGTAGCACACCCAGAGCAGAAGTTCTACTTCAGCCAGATCAAGCCTGCAAAGAAACTGCGTTTCACAGGCCTTTGTAAGAGATGTTCCCGGTAGGCTGTTAGAGCACTGTGCAGAGCGTGTTTTCTCTTAGCTTCCCAAAGAGCTGGAAACAAAACGCTTTTGGTCCTGTCTCCCTCTTTGGAAACAAGGCAGCACTTGGTGCTTTTCACCTCTAGGGCAATGTAGCACATGGCAGAGCAGAAGTTCTACTTCAGGGAGATCACGCCTGCAAAGAAACTGCATTTCACAGGCCATTGTAAAAGATGTTCCCAGTAGGCTGTAAGAGCACTGTGCAGAGCGACTTGTTTCTTAGCCTCCCAAAGAGCTGGAAGCAAGATGCTTTGGGGTCCTTCTCACCCTTTGGAAAGAAGGCAGCACTTTGTGCCTTGCAGCTCTAGGGCAATGCAGCACACCCAGAGCAGAAGTTCTACTTCAGCCAGATCAGGCCTGCAAAGAAACTGCGTTTCACAGGCCTTTGTAAGAGATGTTCCCGGTAGGCTTTAAGAGCACTGTGCAGAGCGACTTGTTTCTTAGCTTCCCAAAGAGCTGGAAGCAAAATGCTTTGGGACTCATCTGCCCCTTTGGAAAGAAGGCAGCACATTGTGCCTTGCAGCTCTAGGGCAATGTAGCACACCCAGAGCGGAAGTTCTACATCAGCCAGATCAGGCCTGCAAAGAAACTGCGTTTCACGGGCCTTTGTAAGAGATGTTCCCTGTAGGCTGTTAGAGCACTGTGCAGAGCGAGTTGTTTCTTAGCTTCCCAAGGAGCTGGAAGCAAGATGCTTTAGGGGCCATCTGCCCTTAAGGAAAGAAGGCAGCACTTTGTGCCTTGCATCTCTAGGGCAATGTAGCACACCCAGAGCAGTTGTTCTACTTCTGCCAGGTCAGGCCTGCAAAGAAACTTCGTTTCACAGGCCTTTGTAAGAGATGTTCCTGGTAGGCTGTTAGAGCACTGTGCAGAGCGACGTGTTTCTTAGCTTCCCAAAGAGCTGGAAGCAAGATGCTTTGGGGCCCTTCTCACCCTTTGGAAAGAAGGCAGCACTTTGTGCCTTGCAGCTCTAGGGCAATGTAGCACACCCAGAGCAGAAGTTCTATTTCAGCCAGATCAGGCCTGCAAAGAAACTGCGTTTCACAGGCCTTTGTAACAGATGTTCCTGGTAGGCTGTTAGAGCACTGTGCAGAGCGTGTTGTTTCTTAGCTTCCCAAAGAGCTGGAAGCAAGTTGCTTTGGTGCCCTTCTCACCTTTGGAAAGAAGGCAGCACTTTGTGCCTTGCAGCTGTAGGGCAATGTAGCACACCCAGAGCAGAAGTTCTACTTCAGCTAGATCAGACCTGCAAAGAAACTTCGTAGCACAGGCCTTTGTAAGAGATGTTCCCGGTAGGCTGTTAGAGCACTGTGCAGAGCGAGTTCTTTCTTAGCTTCCCAAAGAGCTGGAAGCAAGATGCTTTGGGGGCCATCTGCCCTTAAGTAAAGAAGGCAGCACTTTGTTCCTTGCAGCTCTAGGGCAATGTAGCTCACCCAGAGCAGATGTTCTACTTCTGCCAGGTCAGGCCTGCAAAGAAACTGCGTTTCACAGGCCTTTGTAAGAGATGTTCCCGGTAGGCTGTTAGAGCACTGTGCAGAGCGTGTTTTCTCTTAGCTTCCCAAAGAGCTGGAAAAAAAACGCTTTTGGTCCTGTCTCCCTCTTTGGAAACAAGGCAGCACTTGGTGCTTTTCACCTCTAGGGCAATGTAGCACATGGCAGAGCAGAAGTTCTACTTCAGGGAGATCACGCCTGCAAAGAAACTGCATTTCACAGGCCATTGTAAAAGATGTTCCCAGTAGGCTGTAAGAGCACTGTGCAGAGCGACTTGTTTCTTAGCCTCCCAAAGAGCTGGAAGCAAGATGCTTTGGGGTCCTTCTCACCCTTTGGAAAGAAGACAGCACTTTGTGCCTTGCAGCTCTAGGGCAATGTAGCACACCCAGAGCAGTTGTTCTACTTCTGCCAGGTCAGGCCTGCAAAGAAACTTCGTTTCACAGGCCTTTGTAAGAGATGTTCCCGGTAGGCTGTTAGAGCACTGTGCAGAGGGAGTTGTTTCTCAGCTTCCACAAGAGTTGGAAGCAAGATGCTTTGGGGCTCATCTGCCCCTTTGAAAAGAAGGCAGCACTTTGTGCCTTGCAGCTCTAGGGCAATGCAGCACACCCCGAGCAGAAGTTCTACTTCAGCCAGATCAGGCCTTCAAAGAAACTTCGTTTCACAGGCCTTTGTAAGAGATGTTCCCGGTAGGCTGTTAGAGCACTGTGCAGAGCGAGTTGTTTCTTAGCTTCCCAGAGAGCTGGAAGCAAGATGCTTTGGGGCCCGTTAATTTTATACCCTGCTACTTTGCTGTAGTTGTTGATTATTTCTAATAGTTTTTCTGTGGATCTTTGGGGTTTTCTATGTATAAGATCATGTCGTCTGCAAACAACGCTAGTTTTACTTCTTCGTTACCTATTTGGATTCCTTTTATTTTTTTTTCCTGCCGAATTGCTCTGGCCAGCACCTCCAGTACTATGTTGAATAGGAGTGGTGAAAGTGGGCACCCTTGTCTTGTTCCTGTCCTCAGAGAGATGGCTTTCAGCTTTTGTCCATTGAGTATGATGTTGGCTGTGGGTCTATCATATATGGCCTTTATTATGTTGAGGTACTTTCCTTCTATACCCATTTTACTGAGGGTTTTTATCATAAATGGGTGTTGGATCTTGTCGAATGCTTTCTCTGCGTCTATTGAGATGATCATGTGGTTTTTGTTTTTCATTTTGTTGATGTAGTGTATCACGTTGATTGACTTGCGGGTGTTGAACCATCCCTGTGTCCCTGGTATAAATCCCACTTGATCATGGTGTATAATCTTTTTGATGTATTGCTGTAATCGGTTTGCCAAAATTTTGTTGAGGATTTTTGCATCTATGTTCATCAGTGATATCGGCCTGTAGTTCTCCTTCTTTGTGTTTTCCTTGTCAGGTTTGGGGATCAGAGTGATGTTGGCTTCATAGAATGTGTTAGGGAGTTCTCCATCTTTCTCAATTTTCTGGAACAGTTTGATGAGAATAGGTACAAAGAACTCACACTGCTTAACAACAAAAAAACAAACACCCCGATCAAAAAATGGGCAGAGGACATGAACAGACATTTCTCCAAAGAAGATATGAATATGGCCAATAGACACATGAAAAGATGTTCATCATCGCTAATCATCAGGGAAATGCAAATCAAAACTACACTAAGATATCACCTTACCCCCGTTAGATTGGCAAAAACATCCAAAACCAAGAACGACAAATGTTGGAGAGGTTGTGGAGAAAGAGGAACCCTCATACACTGTTGGTGGGAATGCAAACTGGTACAGCCACTAAGGAAAACAGTATGGAGATTTCTCAAAAAGTTAAAAATAGAAATACCCTATGACCCAGCCATCCCATTACTGGGTATCTATCCTAAGAACCTGATATCAGATATCTCAAGAGTCCGTTGCACCCCTATGTTCATCGCAGCATTATTTACAATAGCCAAGACGTGGAACCAGCCTACATGCCCAGAAACTGATGATTGGATAAAGAAGATGTGGTATATATACACAATGGAATACTACTCAGCCATAAAAAAAGACGACATAGGCCCATTCACAACAATGTGGATGGACCTCGAGGGCATTATGTTAAGCGAAATAAGTCAGTCAGAGAAAGACGAACTCTATATGACTCCACTCATAGGTGGAAATTAGTATATTGAGAAGGAGATCTGATCGGTGGTTACCAGGGAAAAGGGGGGGTGGGGGGAGGGCACGGAGGGGGAAGTGGTGTTCCCACAACATGACTAACAAAAATGTACAACTGAAATTTCACAAGCTTGTAATCCATCATAACATTAATAAACAAACAAACAAAAAAAAAAAAGATGCTTTGGGGCCCATCTGCCCCTATGGAAAAAACGCAGCACTTTCTGCCTTGTAGCTCTAGGGCAATGTAGCACACCCAGAGCAGAAGTTCTACTTCAGCCAGATCAGGCCCGCAAAGAAACTGCGTTTCACAGGCCTTTGTAAGAGATGTTCCCAGCAGGCTGTTAGAGCACTGTGCAGAGCGAGTTGTTTCTTAGCTTCCCAAAGAGCCGGAAGCAAGATGTTTTGGGGCCCTTCTCACCCTTTGGCAAGAAGGCAGCACTTTGTGCCTTGCAGCTCTAGGGCAATGTAGCACACCCAGAGAAGAAGTTGTACTTCAGCCAGATCAGGCCTGCAAGGAAACGGCGTTTCACAGGCCTTTGTAAGAGATGTTCCCCGTAGGCTGTTAGAGCACTGTGCAGAACGAGTTGTTTCTTAGCTTCCCAGAGAGCTGGAAGCAAGATGCTTTGGGGCCCTTCTCACCCTTTGGAAAGACGGCAGCAGTTTGTGCCTTGCAGCTCTAGGGCAATGTAGCACACCCAGAGCAGAAGTTCTACTTCAGACAGATCAGGCCTGCAAAGAAACTGCGTTTCACAGGCCTTTGTAAGAGATGTTCCCGGTAGGCTGTTAGAGCACTGTGCAGAGCGAGTTCTTTCTTAGCTTCCCAAAGAGCTGGAAGCAAGATGCTTTGGGGGCCATCTGCCCTTAAGTAAAGAAGGCAGCACTTTGTTCCTTGCAGCTCTAGGGCAATGTAGCTCACCCAGAGCAGATGTTCTACTTCTGCCAGGTCAGGCCTGCAAAGAAACTGCGTTTCACAGGCCTTTGTAAGAGATGTTCCCGGTAGGCTGTTAGAGCACTGTGCAGAGCGTGTTTTCTCTTAGCTTCCCAAAGAGCTGGAAACAAAACGCTTTTGGTCCTGTCTCCCTCTTTGGAAACAAGGCAGCACTTGGTGCTTTTCACCTCTAGGGCAATGTAGCACATGGCAGAGCAGAAGTTCTACTTCAGGGAGATCACGCCTGCAAAGAAACTGCATTTCACAGGCCATTGTAAAAGATGTTCCCAGTAGGCTGTAAGAGCACTGTGCAGAGCGACTTGTTTCTTAGCCTCCCAAAGAGCTGGAAGCAAGATGCTTTGGGGTCCTTCTCACCCTTTGGAAAGAAGACAGCACTTTGTGCCTTGCAGCTCTAGGGCAATGTAGCACACCCAGAGCAGTTGTTCTACTTCTGCCAGGTCAGGCCTGCAAAGAAACTTCGTTTCACAGGCCTTTGTAAGAGATGTTCCCGGTAGGCTGTTAGAGCACTGTGCAGAGGGAGTTGTTTCTCAGCTTACAAAAGAGTTGGAAGCAAGATGCTTTGGGGCTCATCTGCCCCTTTGAAAAGAAGGCAGCACTTTGTGCCTTGCAGCTCTAGGGCAATGCAGCACACCCCGAGCAGAAGTTCTACTTCAGCCAGATCAGGCCTTCAAAGAAACTTCGTTTCACAGGCCTTTGTAAGAGATGTTCCCGGTAGGCTGTTAGAGCACTGTGCAGAGCGAGTTGTTTCTTAGCTTCCCAGAGAGCTGGAAGCAAGATGCTTTGGGGCCCGTTAATTTTATACCCTGCTACTTTGCTGTAGTTGTTGATTATTTCTAATAGTTTTTCTGTGGATCTTTGGGGTTTTCTATGTATAAGATCATGTCGTCTGCAAACAACGCTAGTTTTACTTCTTCGTTACCTATTTGGATTCCTTTTATTTTTTTTTCCTGCCGAATTGCTCTGGCCAGCACCTCCAGTACTATGTTGAATAGGAGTGGTGAAAGTGGGCACCTTTGTCTTGTTCCTGTCCTCAGAGAGATGGCTTTCAGCTTTTGTCCATTGAGTATGATGTTGGCTGTGGGTCTATCATCTATGGCCTTTATTATGTTGAGGTACTTTCCTTCTATACCCATTTTACTGAGGGTTTTTATCATAAATGGGTGTTGGATCTTGTCGAATGCTTTCTCTGCGTCTATTGAGATGATCATGTGGTTTTTGTTTTTCATTTTGTTGATGTAGTGTATCACGTTGATTGACTTGCGGGTGTTGAACCATCCCTGTGTCCCTGGTATAAATCCCACTTGATCATGGTGTATAATCTTTTTGATGTATTGCTGTAATCGGTTTGCCAAAATTTTGTTGAGGATTTTTGCATCTATGTTCATCAGTGATATCGGCCTGTAGTTCTCCTTCTTTGTGTTTTCCTTGTCAGGTTTGGGGATCAGAGTGATGTTGGCTTCATAGAATGTGTTAGGGAGTTCTCCATCTTTCTCAATTTTCTGGAACAGTTTGATGAGAATAGGTACAAAGAACTCACACTGCTTAACAACAAAAAAACAAACACCCCGATCAAAAAATGGGCAGAGGACATGAACAGACATTTCTCCAAAGAAGATATGAATATGGCCAATAGACACATGAAAAGATGTTCATCATCGCTAATCATCAGGGAAATGCAAATCAAAACTACACTAAGATATCACCTTACCCCCGTTAGATTGGCAAAAACATCCAAAACCAAGAACGACAAATGTTGGAGAGGTTGTGGAGAAAGAGGAACCCTCATACACTGTTGGTGGGAATGCAAACTGGTACAGCCACTAAGGAAAACAGTATGGAGATTTCTCAAAAAGTTAAAAATAGAAATACCCTATGACCCAGCCATCCCATTACTGGGTATCTATCCTAAGAACCTGATATCAGATATCTCAAGAGTCCGTTGCACCCCTATGTTCATCGCAGCATTATTTACAATAGCCAAGACGTGGAACCAGCCTACATGCCCAGAAACTGATGATTGGATAAAGAAGATGTGGTATATATACACAATGGAATACTACTCAGCCATAAAAAAAGACGACATAGGCCCATTCACAACAATGTGGATGGACCTCGAGGGCATTATGTTAAGCGAAATAAGTCAGTCAGAGAAAGACGAACTCTATATGACTCCACTCATAGGTGGAAATTAGTATATTGAGAAGGAGATCTGATCGGTGGTTACCAGGGAAAAGGGGGGGTGGGGGGAGGGCACGGAGGGGGAAGTGGTGTTCCCACAACATGACTAACAAAAATGTACAACTGAAATTTCACAAGCTTGTAATCCATCATAACATTAATAAACAAACAAACAAAAAAAAAAAAGATGCTTTGGGGCCCATCTGCCCCTATGGAAAAAACGCAGCACTTTCTGCCTTGTAGCTCTAGGGCAATGTAGCACACCCAGAGCAGAAGTTCTACTTCAGCCAGATCAGGCCCGCAAAGAAACTGCGTTTCACAGGCCTTTGTAAGAGATGTTCCCGGCAGGCTGTTAGAGCACTGTGCAGAGCGAGTTGTTTCTTAGCTTCCCAAAGAGCCGGAAGCAAGATGTTTTGGGGCCCTTCTCACCCTTTGGCAAGAAGGCAGCACTTTGTGCCTTGCAGCTCTAGGGCAATGTAGCACACCCAGAGAAGAAGTTGTACTTCAGCCAGATCAGGCCTGCAAGGAAACGGCGTTTCACAGGCCTTTGTAAGAGATGTTCCCCGTAGGCTGTTAGAGCACTGTGCAGAACGAGTTGTTTCTTAGCTTCCCAGAGAGCTGGAAGCAAGATGCTTTGGGGCCCTTCTCACCCTTTGGAAAGACGGCAGCAGTTTGTGCCTTGCAGCTCTAGGGCAATGTAGCACACCCAGAGCAGAAGTTCTACTTCAGACAGATCAGGCCTGCAAAGAAACTGCGTTTCACAGGCCTTTGTAAGAGATGTTCCCGGTAGGCTGTTAGAGCACTGTGCAGAGCGAGTTCTTTCTTAGCTTCCCAAAGAGCTGGAAGCAAGATGCTTTGGGGGCCATCTGCCCTTAAGTAAAGAAGGCAGCACTTTGTTCCTTGCAGCTCTAGGGCAATGTAGCTCACCCAGAGCAGATGTTCTACTTCTGCCAGGTCAGGCCTGCAAAGAAACTGCGTTTCACAGGCCTTTGTAAGAGATGTTCCCGGTAGGCTGTTAGAGCACTGTGCAGAGCGTGTTTTCTCTTAGCTTCCCAAAGAGCTGGAAACAAAACGCTTTTGGTCCTGTCTCCCTCTTTGGAAACAAGGCAGCACTTGGTGCTTTTCACCTCTAGGGCAATGTAGCACATGGCAGAGCAGAAGTTCTACTTCAGGGAGATCACGCCTGCAAAGAAACTGCATTTCACAGGCCATTGTAAAAGATGTTCCCAGTAGGCTGTAAGAGCACTGTGCAGAGCGACTTGTTTCTTAGCCTCCCAAAGAGCTGGAAGCAAGATGCTTTGGGGTCCTTCTCACCCTTTGGAAAGAAGACAGCACTTTGTGCCTTGCAGCTCTAGGGCAATGTAGCACACCCAGAGCAGTTGTTCTACTTCTGCCAGGTCAGGCCTGCAAAGAAACTTCGTTTCACAGGCCTTTGTAAGAGATGTTCCCGGTAGGCTGTTAGAGCACTGTGCAGAGGGAGTTGTTTCTCAGCTTACAAAAGAGTTGGAAGCAAGATGCTTTGGGGCTCATCTGCCCCTTTGAAAAGAAGGCAGCACTTTGTGCCTTGCAGCTCTAGGGCAATGCAGCACACCCCGAGCAGAAGTTCTACTTCAGCCAGATCAGGCCTTCAAAGAAACTTCGTTTCACAGGCCTTTGTAAGAGATGTTCCCGGTAGGCTGTTAGAGCACTGTGCAGAGCGAGTTGTTTCTTAGCTTCCCAGAGAGCTGGAAGCAAGATGCTTTGGGGCCCGTTAATTTTATACCCTGCTACTTTGCTGTAGTTGTTGATTATTTCTAATAGTTTTTCTGTGGATCTTTGGGGTTTTCTATGTATAAGATCATGTCGTCTGCAAACAACGCTAGTTTTACTTCTTCGTTACCTATTTGGATTCCTTTTATTTTTTTTTCCTGCCGAATTGCTCTGGCCAGCACCTCCAGTACTATGTTGAATAGGAGTGGTGAAAGTGGGCACCTTTGTCTTGTTCCTGTCCTCAGAGAGATGGCTTTCAGCTTTTGTCCATTGAGTATGATGTTGGCTGTGGGTCTATCATCTATGGCCTTTATTATGTTGAGGTACTTTCCTTCTATACCCATTTTACTGAGGGTTTTTATCATAAATGGGTGTTGGATCTTGTCGAATGCTTTCTCTGCGTCTATTGAGATGATCATGTGGTTTTTGTTTTTCATTTTGTTGATGTAGTGTATCACGTTGATTGACTTGCGGGTGTTGAACCATCCCTGTGTCCCTGGTATAAATCCCACTTGATCATGGTGTATAATCTTTTTGATGTATTGCTGTAATCGGTTTGCCAAAATTTTGTTGAGGATTTTTGCATCTATGTTCATCAGTGATATCGGCCTGTAGTTCTCCTTCTTTGTGTTTTCCTTGTCAGGTTTGGGGATCAGAGTGATGTTGGCTTCATAGAATGTGTTAGGGAGTTCTCCATCTTTCTCAATTTTCTGGAACAGTTTGATGAGAATAGGTACAAAGAACTCACACTGCTTAACAACAAAAAAACAAACACCCCGATCAAAAAATGGGCAGAGGACATGAACAGACATTTCTCAAAAGAAGATATGAATATGGCCAATAGACACATGAAAAGATGTTCATCATCGCTAATCATCAGGGAAATGCAAATCAAAACTACACTAAGATATCACCTTACCCCCATTAGATTGGCAAAAACATCCAAAACCAAGAACGACAAATGTTGGAGAGGTTGTGGAGAAAGAGGAACCCTCATACACTGTTGGTGGGAATGCAAACTGGTACAGCCACTAAGGAAAACAGTATGGAGATTTCTCAAAAAGTTAAAAATAGAAATACCCTATGACCCAGCCATCCCATTACTGGGTATCTATCCTAAGAACCTGATATCAGATATCTCAAGAGTCCGTTGCACCCCTATGTTCATCGCAGCATTATTTACAATAGCCAAGACGTGGAACCAGCCTACATGCCCAGAAACTGATGATTGGATAAAGAAGATGTGGTATATATACACAATGGAATACTACTCAGCCATAAAAAAAGACGACATTGGCCCATTCACAACAATGTGGATGGACCTCGAGGGCATTATGTTAAGCGAAATAAGTCAGTCAGAGAAAGACGAACTCTATATGACTCCACTCATAGGTGGAAATTAGTATATTGAGAAGGAGATCTGATCGGTGGTTACCAGGGAAAAGGGGGGGTGGGGGGAGGGCACGGAGGGGGAAGTGGTGTTCCCACAACATGACTAACAAAAATGTACAACTGAAATTTCACAAGCTTGTAATCCATCATAACATTAATAAACAAACAAACAAAAAAAAAAAAAGATGCTTTGGGGCCCATCTGCCCCTATGGAAAAAACGCAGCACTTTCTGCCTTGCAGCTCTAGGGCAATGTAGCACACCCAGAGCAGAAGTTCTACTTCAGCCAGATCAGGCCCGCAAAGAAACTGCGTTTCACAGGCCTTTGTAAGAGATGTTCCCGGCAGGCTGTTAGAGCACTGTGCAGAGCGAGTTGTTTCTTAGCTTCCCAAAGAGCCGGAAGCAAGATGCTTTGGGGCCCTTCTCACCCTTTGGCAAGAAGGCAGCACTTTGTGCCTTGCAGCTCTAGGGCAATGTAGCACACCCAGAGAAGAAGTTGTACTTCAGCCAGATCAGGCCTGCAAGGAAACGGCGTTTCACAGGCCTTTGTAAGAGATGTTCCCCGTAGGCTGTTAGAGCACTGTGCAGAACGAGTTGTTTCTTAGCTTCCCAGAGAGCTGGAAGCAAGATGCTTTGGGGCCCTTCTCACCCTTTGGAAAGACGGCAGCACTTTGTGCCTTGCAGCTCTAGGGCAATGTAGCACACCCAGAGCAGTTGTTCTACTTCAGCCAGATCAGGCCTGCAAAGAAACTTCGTTTCACAGGCCTTTGTAAGAGATGTTCCAGGTAGGTTGTTAGAGCACTGTGCAGAGCGACGTGTTTCTTAGCTTCCCAAAGAGCTGGAAGCAAGATGCTTTGGGGCCCTTCTCACCCTTTGGAAAGAAGGCAGCACTTTGTGCCTTGCAGCTCTAGGGCAATGTAGCACACCCAGAGCAGAAGTTCTATTTCAGCCAGATCAGGCCTGCAAAGAAACTGCGTTTCACAGGCCTTTGTAACAGATGTTCCTGGTAGGCTGTTAGAGCACTGTGCAGAGCGTGTTGTTTCTTAGCTTCCCAAAGAGCTGGAAGCAAGATGCTTTGGTGCCCTTCTCACCTTTGGAAACAAGGCAGCACTTTGTGCCTTGCAGGTGTAGGGCAATGTAGCACACCCAGAGCAGATGTTCTACTTCAGCTAGATCAGACCTGCAAAGAAACTTCGTAGCACAGGCCATTGTAAGAGATGTTCCCGGTAGGCTGTTAGAGCACTGTGCAGAGCGAGTTCTTTCTTAGCTTCCCAAAGAGCTGGAAGCAAGATGCTTTGGGGGCCATCTGCCCTTAAGTAAAGAAGGCAGCACTTTGTTCCTTGCAGCTCTAGGGCAATGTAGCTCACCCAGAGCAGATGTTCTACTTCTGCCAGGTCAGGCCTGCAAAGAAACTGCGTTTCACAGGCCTTTGTAAGAGATGTTCCCGGTAGGCTGTTAGAGCACTGTGCAGAGCGTGTTTTCTCTTAGCTTCCCAAAGAGCTGGAAACAAAACGCTTTTGGTCCTGTCTCCCTCTTTGGAAACAAGGCAGCACTTGGTGCTTTTCACCTCTAGGGCAATGTAGCACATGGCAGAGCAGAAGTTCTACTTCAGGGAGATCACGCCTGCAAAGAAACTGCATTTCACAGGCCATTGTAAAAGATGTTCCCAGTAGGCTGTAAGAGCACTGTGCAGAGCGACTTGTTTCTTAGCCTCCCAAAGAGCTGGAAGCAAGATGCTTTGGGGTCCTTCTCACCCTTTGGAAAGAAGACAGCACTTTGTGCCTTGCAGCTCTAGGGCAATGTAGCACACCCAGAGCAGTTGTTCTACTTCTGCCAGGTCAGGCCTGCAAAGAAACTTCGTTTCACAGGCCTTTGTAAGAGATGTTCCCGGTAGGCTGTTAGAGCACTGTGCAGAGCGAGTTGTTTCTTAGCTTCCCAGAGAGCTGGAAGCAAGATGCTTTGGGGCCCGTTAATTTTATACCCTGCTACTTTGCTGTAGTTGTTGATTATTTCTAATAGTTTTTCTGTGGATCTTTGGGGTTTTCTATGTATAAGATCATGTCGTCTGCAAACAACGCTAGTTTTACTTCTTCGTTACCTATTTGGATTCCTTTTATTTTTTTTTCCTGCCGAATTGCTCTGGCCAGCACCTCCAGTACTATGTTGAATAGGAGTGGTGAAAGTGGGCACCTTTGTCTTGTTCCTGTCCTCAGAGAGATGGCTTTCAGCTTTTGTCCATTGAGTATGATGTTGGCTGTGGGTCTATCATATATGGCCTTTATTATGTTGAGGTACTTTCCTTCTATACCCATTTTACTGAGGGTTTTTATCATAAATGGGTGTTGGATCTTGTCGAATGCTTTCTCTGCGTCTATTGAGATGATCATGTGGTTTTTGTTTTTCATTTTGTTGATGTAGTGTATCACGTTGATTGACTTGCGGGTGTTGAACCATCCCTGTGTCCCTGGTATAAATCCCACTTGATCATGGTGTATAATCTTTTTGATGTATTGCTGTAATCGGTTTGCCAAAATTTTGTTGAGGATTTTTGCATCTATGTTCATCAGTGATATCGGCCTGTAGTTCTCCTTCTTTGTGTTTTCCTTGTCAGGTTTGGGGATCAGAGTGATGTTGGCTTCATAGAATGTGTTAGGGAGTTCTCCATCTTTCTGAAATTTCTGGAACAGTTTGATGAGAATAGGTACAAAGAACTCACACTACTTAACAACAAAAAAACAAACACCCCGATCAAAAAATGGGCAGAGGACATGAACAGACATTTCTCAAAAGAAGATATGAATATGGCCAATAGACACATGAAAAGATGTTCATCATCGCTAATCATCAGGGAAATGCAAATCAAAACTACACTAAGATATCACCTTACCCCCATTAGATTGGCAAAAACATCCAAAACCAAGAACGACAAATGTTGGAGAGGTTGTGGAGAAAGAGGAACCCTCATACACTGTTGGTGGGAATGCAAACTGGTACAGCCACTAAGGAAAACAGTATGGAGATTTCTCAAAAAGTTAAAAATAGAAATACCCTATGACCCAGCCATCCCATTACTGGGTATCTATCCTAAGAACCTGATATCAGATATCTCAAGAGTCCGTTGCACCCCTATGTTCATCGCAGCATTATTTACAATAGCCAAGACGTGGAACCAGCCTACATGCCCAGAAACTGATGATTGGATAAAGAAGATGTGGTATATATACACAATGGAATACTACTCAGCCATAAAAAAAGACGACATTGGCCCATTCACAACAATGTGGATGGACCTCGAGGGCATTATGTTAAGCGAAATAAGTCAGTCAGAGAAAGACGAACTCTATATGACTCCACTCATAGGTGGAAATTAGTATATTGAGAAGGAGATCTGATCGGTGGTTACCAGGGAAAAGGGGGGGTGGGGGGAGGGCACGGAGGGGGAAGTGGTGTTCCCACAACATGACTAACAAAAATGTACAACTGAAATTTCACAAGCTTGTAATCCATCATAACATTAATAAACAAACAAACAAAAAAAAAAAAAGATGCTTTGGGGCCCATCTGCCCCTATGGAAAAAACGCAGCACTTTCTGCCTTGCAGCTCTAGGGCAATGTAGCACACCCAGAGCAGAAGTTCTACTTCAGCCAGATCAGGCCCGCAAAGAAACTGCGTTTCACAGGCCTTTGTAAGAGATGTTCCCGGCAGGCTGTTAGAGCACTGTGCAGAGCGAGTTGTTTCTTAGCTTCCCAAAGAGCCGGAAGCAAGATGCTTTGGGGCCCTTCTCACCCTTTGGCAAGAAGGCAGCACTTTGTGCCTTGCAGCTGTAGGGCAATGTAGCACACCCAGAGCAGAAGTTCTACTTCAGCTAGATCAGACCTGCAAAGAAACTTCGTAGCACAGGCCATTGTAAGAGATGTTCCCGGTAGGCTGTTAGAGCACTGTGCAGAGCGAGTTCTTTCTTAGCTTCCCAAAGAGCTGGAAGCAAGATGCTTTGGGGGCCATCTGCCCTTAAGTAAAGAAGGCAGCACTTTGTTCCTTGCAGCTCTAGGGCAATGTAGCTCACCCAGAGCAGATGTTCTACTTCTGCCAGGTCAGGCCTGCAAAGAAACTGCGTTTCACATGCCTTTGTAAGAGATGTTCCCGGTAGGCTGTTAGAGCACTGTGCAGAGCGTGTTTTCTCTTAGCTTCCCTAAGAGCTGGAAACAAAACGCTTTTGGTCCTGTCTCCCTCTTTGGAAACAAGGCAGCACTTGGTGCTTTTCACCTCTAGGGCAATGTAGCACATGGCAGAGCAGAAGTTCTACTTCAGGGAGATCACGCCTGCAAAGAAACTGCATTTCACAGGCCATTGTAAAAGATGTTCCCAGTAGGCTGTAAGAGCACTGTGCAGAGCGACTTGTTTCTTAGCCTCCCAAAGAGCTGGAAGCAAGATGCTTTGGGGTCCTTCTCACCCTTTGGAAAGAAGACAGCACTTTGTGCCTTGCAGCTCTAGGGCAATGTAGCACACCCAGAGCAGTTGTTCTACTTCTGCCAGGTCAGGCCTGCAAAGAAACTTCGTTTCACAGGCCTTTGTAAGAGATGTTCCCGGTAGGCTGTTAGAGCACTGTGCAGAGGGAGTTGTTTCTCAGCTTCCAAAAGAGTTGGAAGCAAGATGCTTTGGGGCTCATCTGCCCCTTTGAAAAGAAGGCAGCACTTTGTGCCTTGCAGCTCTAGGGCAATGCAGCACACCCCGAGCAGAAGTTCTACTTCAGCCAGATCAGGCCTTCAAAGAAACTTCGTTTCACAGGCCTTTGTAAGAGATGTTCCCGGTAGGCTGTTAGAGCACTGTGCAGAGCGAGTTGTTTCTTAGCTTCCCAGAGAGCTGGAAGCAAGATGCTTTGGGGCCCGTTAATTTTATACCCTGCTACTTTGCTGTAGTTGTTGATTATTTCTAATAGTTTTTCTGTGGATCTTTGGGGTTTTCTATGTATAAGATCATGTCGTCTGCAAACAACGCTAGTTTTACTTCTTCGTTACCTATTTGGATTCCTTTTATTTTTTTTTCCTGCCGAATTGCTCTGGCCAGCACCTCCAGTACTATGTTGAATAGGAGTGGTGAAAGTGGGCACCTTTGTCTTGTTCCTGTCCTCAGAGAGATGGCTTTCAGCTTTTGTCCATTGAGTATGATGTTGGCTGTGGGTCTATCATCTATGGCCTTTATTATGTTGAGGTACTTTCCTTCTATACCCATTTTACTGAGGGTTTTTATCATAAATGGGTGTTGGATCTTGTCGAATGCTTTCTCTGCGTCTATTGAGATGATCATGTGGTTTTTGTTTTTCATTTTGTTGATGTAGTGTATCACGTTGATTGACTTGCGGGTGTTGAACCATCCCTGTGTCCCTGGTATAAATCCCACTTGATCATGGTGTATAATCTTTTTGATGTATTGCTGTAATCGGTTTGCCAAAATTTTGTTGAGGATTTTTGCATCTATGTTCATCAGTGATATCGGCCTGTAGTTCTCCTTCTTTGTGTTTTCCTTGTCAGGTTTGGGGATCAGAGTGATGTTGGCTTCATAGAATGTGTTAGGGAGTTCTCCATCTTTCTCAATTTTCTGGAACAGTTTGATGAGAATAGGTACAAAGAACTCACACTGCTTAACAACAAAAAAACAAACACCCCGATCAAAAAATGGGCAGAGGACATGAACAGACATTTCTCAAAAGAAGATATGAATATGGCCAATAGACACATGAAAAGATGTTCATCATCGCTAATCATCAGGGAAATGCAAATCAAAACTACACTAAGATATCACCTTACCCCCATTAGATTGGCAAAAACATCCAAAACCAAGAACGACAAATGTTGGAGAGGTTGTGGAGAAAGAGGAACCCTCATACACTGTTGGTGGGAATGCAAACTGGTACAGCCACTAAGGAAAACAGTATGGAGATTTCTCAAAAAGTTAAAAATAGAAATACCCTATGACCCAGCCATCCCATTACTGGGTATCTATCCTAAGAACCTGATATCAGATATCTCAAGAGTCCGTTGCACCCCTATGTTCATCGCAGCATTATTTACAATAGCCAAGACGTGGAACCAGCCTACATGCCCAGAAACTGATGATTGGATAAAGAAGATGTGGTATATATACACAATGGAATACTACTCAGCCATAAAAAAAGACGACATTGGCCCATTCACAACAATGTGGATGGACCTCGAGGGCATTATGTTAAGCGAAATAAGTCAGTCAGAGAAAGACGAACTCTATATGACTCCACTCATAGGTGGAAATTAGTATATTGAGAAGGAGATCTGATCGGTGGTTACCAGGGAAAAGGGGGGGTGGGGGGAGGGCACGGAGGGGGAAGTGGTGTTCCCACAACATGACTAACAAAAATGTACAACTGAAATTTCACAAGCTTGTAATCCATCATAACATTAATAAACAAAAAAAAAAATAAAGATGCTTTGGGGCACATCTGCCCCTATGGAAAGAACGCAGCACTTTCTGCCTTGCAGCTCTAGGGCAATGTAGCACACCCAGAGCAGAAGTTCTACTTCAGCCAGATCAGGCCCGCAAAGAAACTGCGTTTCACAGGCCTTTGTAAGAGATGTTCCCGGCAGGCTGTTAGAGCACTGTGCAGAGCGAGTTGTTTCTTAGCTTCCCAAAGAGCCGGAAGCAAGATGCTTTGGGGCCCTTCTCACCCTTTGGCAAGAAGGCAGCACTTTGTGCCTTGCAGCTCTAGGGCAATGTAGCACACCCAGAGAAGAAGTTGTACTTCAGCCAGATCAGGCCTGCAAAGAAACTGCGTTTCACAGGCCTTTGTAAGAGATGTTCCCGGTAGGCTGTTAGAGCACTGTGCAGAGCGAGTTGTTTCTCAGCTTCCAAAAGAGTTGGAAGCAAGATGCTTTGGGGCTCATCTGCTCCTTTGAAAAGAAGGCAGCACTTTGTGCCTTGCAGCTCTAGGGCAATGTAGCACACCCAGAGCAGATGTTCTACTTCTGCCAGGTCAGGCATGCAAAGAAACTGCGTTTCACAGGCCTTTGTAACAGATGTTCCTGGTAGGCTGTTAGAGCACTGTGCAGAGCGTGTTGTTTATTAGCTTCCCAAAGAGCTGGAAGCAAGATGCTTTGGTGCCCTTCTCACCCTTTGGAAAGAAGGCAGCACTTTGTGCCTTGCAGCTCTAGGGCAATGTAGCACACCCAGAGCAGAAGTTCTACTTCAGCTAGATCAGACCTGCAAAGAAACTTTGTTGCACAGGCCTTTGTAAGAGATGTTCCCGGTAGGCTGTTAGAGCACTGTGCAGAGCGAGTTCTTTCTTAGCTTCCCAAAGAGCTGGAAGCAAGAGGCTTTGGGGGCCATCTGCCCTTAAGTAAAGAAGGCAGCACTTTGTGCCTTGAAGCTCTAGGGCAATGTAGCTCACCCAGAGCAGATGTTCTACTTCTGCCAGGTCAAGCCTGCAAAGAAACTGCGTTTCACAGCCCTTTGTAAGAGATGTTCCCGGTACGCTGTTAGAGCACTTTGCAGAGCGTGTTTTCTCTTAGCTTCCCAAAGAGCTGGAAACAAAACGCTTTTGGTCCTGTCTCCCTCTTTGGAAACAAGGCAGCACTTGGTGCCTTGCACCTCTAGGGCAATGTAGCACATGGAAGAGCAGAAGTTCTACTTCAGGGAGATCACGCCTGCAAAGAAACTGCATTTCACAGGCCATTGTAAAAGATGTTCCCAGTAGGCTGTAAGAGCACTGTGCAGAGCGACTTGTTTCTTAGCCTCCCAAAGAGCTGGAAGCAAGATGCTTTGGGGTCCTTCTCACCCTTTGGAAAGAAGGCAGCAATTTGTGCCTTGCAGCTCTAGGGCAATGCAGCACACCCAGAGCAGAAGTTCTACTTCAGCCAGATCAGGCCTGCAAAGAAACTGCGTTTCACAGGCCTTTGTAAGAGATGTTCCCGGTAGGCTTTAAGAGCACTGTGCAGAGCGACTTGTTTCTTAGCTTCCCAAAGAGCTGGAAGCAAAATGCTTTGGGACTCATCTGCCCCTTTGGAAAGAAGGCAGCACATTGTGCCTTGCAGCTCTAGGGCAATGTAGCACACCCAGAGCGGAAGTTCTACATCAGCCAGATCAGGCCTGGAAAGAAACTGCGTTTCACAGGCCTTTGTAAGAGATGTTCCCTGTAGGCTGTTAGAGCACTGTGCAGAGCGAGTTGTTTCTTAGCTTCCCAAGGAGCTGGAAGCAAGATGCTTTAGGGGCCATCTGCCCTTAAGGAAAGAAGGCAGCACTTTGTGCCTTGCATCTCTAGGGCAATGTAGCACACCCAGAGCAGTTGTTCTACTTCTGCCAGGTCAGGCCTGCAAAGAAACTTCGTTTCACAGGCCTTTGTAAGAGATGTTCCTGGTAGGCTGTTAGAGCACTGTGCAGAGCGACGTGTTTCTTAGCTTCCCAAAGAGCTGGAAGCAAGATGCTTTGGCGCCCTTCTCACCCTTTGGAAAGAAGGCAGCACTTTGTGCCTTGCAGCTCTAGGGCAATGTAGCACACCCAGAGCAGAAGTTCTATTTCAGCCAGATCAGGCCTGCAAAGAAACTGCGTTTCACAGGCCTTTGTAAGAGATGTTCGCGGTAGGCTGTTAGAGCACTGTGCAGAGCGAGTTGTTTCTCAGCTTCCAAAAGAGTTGGAAGCAAGATGCTTTGGGGCTCATCTGCCCCTTTGCAAAGAAGGAAGCACTTTGTGCCTTTCAGCTCTAGGGCAATGCAGCACACCCCGAGCAGAAGTTCTACTTCAGCCAGATCAGGCCTGCAAAGAAACTGCGTTTCACAGGCCTTTGTAAGAGATGTTCCCGGTAGGCTGTTAGAGCACTGTGCAGAGCGAGTTGTTTCTTAGCTTCCCAGAGAGCTGGAAGCAAGATGCTTTGGGGCCCGTTAATTTTATACCCTGCTACTTTGCTGTAGTTTATGATTATTTCTAATAGTTTTTCTGTGGATTCTTTAGGGTTTTCTATGTATAAGATCATGTTGTCTGCAAACAACGCTAGTTTTACTTCTTCGTTACCTATTTGGATTCCTTTTATTTTTTTTTCCTGCCGAATTGCTCTGGCCAGCACCTCCAGTACTATGTTGAATAGGAGTGGTGAAAGTGGGCCCCCTTTTCTAGTTCCTGTCCTCAGAGGGATGGCTTTCAGCTTTTGTCCATTGAGTATGATGTTGGCTGTGGGTCTATCATCTATGGCCTTTATTATGTTGAGGTACTTTCCTTCTATACCCATTTTACTGAGGGTTTTTATCATAAATGGGTGTTGGATCTTGTCGAATGCTTTCTCTGCGTCTATTGAGATGATCATGTGGTTTTTGTTTTTCATTTTGTTGATGTAGTGTATCACGTTGATTGACTTGCGGGTGTTGAACCATCCCTGTGTCCCTGGTATAAATCCCACTTGATCATGGTGTATAATCTTTTTGATGTATTGCTGTAATCGGTTTGCCAAAATTTTGTTGAGGATTTTTGCATCTATGTTCATCAGTGATATCGGCCTGTAGTTCTCCTTCTTTGTGTTTTCCTTGTCAGGTTTGGGGATCAGAGTGATGTTGGCTTCATAGAATGTGTTAGGGAGTTCTCCATCTTTCTCAATTTTCTGGAACAGTTTGATGAGAATAGGTACAAAGAACTCACACTGCTTAACAACAAAAAAACAAACACCCCGATCAAAAAATGGGCAGAGGACATGAACAGACATTTCTCAAAAGAAGATATGAATATGGCCAATAGACACATGAAAAGATGTTCATCATCGCTAATCATCAGGGAAATGCAAATCAAAACTACACTAAGATATCACCTTACCCCCGTTAGATTGGCAAAAACATCCAAAACCAAGAACGACAAATGTTGGAGAGGTTGTGGAGAAAGAGGAACCCTCATACACTGTTGGTGGGAATGCAAACTGGTACCGCCACTAAGGAAAACAGTATGGAGATTTCTCAAAAAGTTAAAAATAGAAATACCCTATGACCCAGCCATCCCATTACTGGGTATCTATCCTAAGAACCTGATATCAGATATCTCAAGAGTCCGTTGCACCCCTATGTTCATCGCATCATTATTTACAATAGCCAAGACGTGGAACCAGCCTACATGCCCAGAAACTGATGATTGGATAAAGAAGATGTGGTATATATACACAATGGAATACTACTCAGCCATAAAAAAAGACGACATTGGCCCATTCACAACAATGTGGATGGACCTCGAGGGCATTATGTTAAGCGAAATAAGTCAGTCAGAGAAAGACGAACTCTATATGACTCCACTCATAGGTGGAAATTAGTATATTGAGAAGGAGATCTGATCGGTGGTTACCAGGGAAAAGGGGGGGTGGGGGGAGGGCACGGAGGGGGAAGTGGTGTTCCCACAACATGACTAACAAAAATGTACAACTGAAATTTCACAAGCTTGTAATCCATCATAACATTAATAAACAAACAAACAAACAAACAAAAAAGATGCTTTGGGGCCCATCTGCCCCTATGGAAAGAACGCAGCACTTTCTGCCTTGCAGCTCTAGGGCAATGTAGCACACCCAGAGCAGAAGTTCTACTTCAGCCAGATCAGGCCCGCAAAGAAACTGCGTTTCACAGGCCTTTGTAAGAGATGTTCCCGGCAGGCTGTTAGAGCACTGTGCAGAGCGAGTTGTTTCTTAGCTTCCCAAAGAGCCGGAAGCAAGATGCTTTGGGGCCTTTCTCACCCTTTGGCAAGAAGGCAGCACTTTGTGCCTTGCAGCTCTAGGGCAATGTAGCACACCCAGAGCAGATGTTCTACTTCTGCCAGGTCAGGCGTGCAAAGAAACTGCGTTTCACAGGCCTTTGTAAGAGATGTTCCTCGTAGGCTGTTAGAGCACTGTGCAGAGCGAGTTGTTTCTTAGCTTCCCAAAGAGCCGGAAGCAAGATGCTTTGGGGCCCTTCTCACCCTTTGGAAAGAAGGCAGCACTTTGTGCCTTGCAGCTATAGGGCAATGTAGCACACCCAGAGCGGAAGTTCTACATCAGCCAGATCAGGCCTGCAAAGAAACTGCGTTTCACAGGCCTTTGTAAGAGATGTTCCCGGTAGGCTGTTAGAGCACTGTGCAGAGCGAGTTGTTTCTTAGCTTCCCAAGGAGCTGGAAGCAAGATGCTTTAGGGCCCATCTGCCCTTAAGGAAAGAAGGCAGCACTTTGTGCCTTGCATCTCTAGGGCAATGTAGCAAACCCAGAGCAGTTGTTCTACTTCTGCCAGGTCAGGCCTGCAAAGAAACTTCGTTTCACAGGCCTTTGTAAGAGATGTTCCCTGTAGGCTGTTAGAGCACTGTGCAGAGCGACTTGTTTCTTAGCTTCCCAAAGAGCTGAAAGCAAGATGCTTTGGGGCCCATCTGCCCCTATGTAAAGAAGGCAGCACTTTGTGCCTTGCAGCTCTAGGGCAATGTAGCACACCCAGAGCAGAAGTTCTACTTCAGCCAGATCAGGCCCGCAAAGAAACTGCATTTCACAGGCCTTTGTAAGAGATGTTCCCGGTAGGCTGTTAGAGCACTGTGCAGAGCGAGTTGTTTCTTAGCTTCCCAAACAGCCGGAAGCAAGATGCTTTGGGGGCCATCTGCCCTTAAGTAAAGAAGGCAGCACTTTGTGCCTTGCATCTCTAGGGCAATGTAGCACACCCAGAGCAGTTGTTCTACTTCTGCCAGGTCAGGCCTGCAAAGAAACTTCGTTTCACAGGCCTTTGTAAGAGATGTTCCTGGTAGGCTGTTAGAGCACTGTGCAGAGCGACGTGTTTCTTAGCTTCCCAAAGAGCTGGAAGCAAGATGCTTTGTCGCCCTTCTCACCCTTTGGAAAGAAGGCAGCACTTTGTGCCTTGCAGCTCTAGGGCAATGTAGCACACCCAGAGAAGAAGTTGTACTTCAGCCAGATCAGGCCTGCAAAGAAACTGCGTTTCACAGGCCTTTGTAAGAGATGTTCCCGGTAGGCTGTTAGAGCACTGTGCAGAGCGAGTTGTTTCTCAGCTTCCAAAAGAGTTGGAAGCAAGATGCTTTGGGGCTCATCTGCTCCTTTGAAAAGAAGGCAGCACTTTGTGCCTTGCAGCTCTAGGGCAATGTAGCACACCCAGAGCAGATGTTCTACTTCTGCCAGGTCAGGCATGCAAAGAAACTGCGTTTCACAGGCCTTTGTAACAGATGTTCCTGGTAGGCTGTTAGAGCACTGTGCAGAGCGTGTTGTTTATTAGCTTCCCAAAGAGCTGGAAGCAAGATGCTTTGGTGCCCTTCTCACCCTTTGGAAAGAAGGCAGCACTTTGTGCCTTGCAGCTCTAGGGCAATGTAGCACACCCAGAGCAGAAGTTCTACTTCAGCTAGATCAGACCTGCAAAGAAACTTTGTTGCACAGGCCTTTGTAAGAGATGTTCCCGGTAGGCTGTTAGAGCACTGTGCAGAGCGAGTTCTTTCTTAGCTTCCCAAAGAGCTGGAAGCAAGAGGCTTTGGGGGCCATCTGCCCTTAAGTAAAGAAGGCAGCACTTTGTGCCTTGAAGCTCTAGGGCAATGTAGCTCACCCAGAGCAGATGTTCTACTTCTGCCAGGTCAAGCCTGCAAAGAAACTGCGTTTCACAGCCCTTTGTAAGAGATGTTCCCGGTACGCTGTTAGAGCACTTTGCAGAGCGTGTTTTCTCTTAGCTTCCCAAAGAGCTGGAAACAAAACGCTTTTGGTCCTGTCTCCCTCTTTGGAAACAAGGCAGCACTTGGTGCCTTGCACCTCTAGGGCAATGTAGCACATGGAAGAGCAGAAGTTCTACTTCAGGGAGATCACGCCTGCAAAGAAACTGCATTTCACAGGCCATTGTAAAAGATGTTCCCAGTAGGCTGTAAGAGCACTGTGCAGAGCGACTTGTTTCTTAGCCTCCCAAAGAGCTGGAAGCAAGATGCTTTGGGGTCCTTCTCACCCTTTGGAAAGAAGGCAGCAATTTGTGCCTTGCAGCTCTAGGGCAATGCAGCACACCCAGAGCAGAAGTTCTACTTCAGCCAGATCAGGCCTGCAAAGAAACTGCGTTTCACAGGCCTTTGTAAGAGATGTTCCCGGTAGGCTTTAAGAGCACTGTGCAGAGCGACTTGTTTCTTAGCTTCCCAAAGAGCTGGAAGCAAAATGCTTTGGGACTCATCTGCCCCTTTGGAAAGAAGGCAGCACATTGTGCCTTGCAGCTCTAGGGCAATGTAGCACACCCAGAGCGGAAGTTCTACATCAGCCAGATCAGGCCTGGAAAGAAACTGCGTTTCACAGGCCTTTGTAAGAGATGTTCCCTGTAGGCTGTTAGAGCACTGTGCAGAGCGAGTTGTTTCTTAGCTTCCCAAGGAGCTGGAAGCAAGATGCTTTAGGGGCCATCTGCCCTTAAGGAAAGAAGGCAGCACTTTGTGCCTTGCATCTCTAGGGCAATGTAGCACACCCAGAGCAGTTGTTCTACTTCTGCCAGGTCAGGCCTGCAAAGAAACTTCGTTTCACAGGCCTTTGTAAGAGATGTTCCTGGTAGGCTGTTAGAGCACTGTGCAGAGCGACGTGTTTCTTAGCTTCCCAAAGAGCTGGAAGCAAGATGCTTTGGCGCCCTTCTCACCCTTTGGAAAGAAGGCAGCACTTTGTGCCTTGCAGCTCTAGGGCAATGTAGCACACCCAGAGCAGAAGTTCTATTTCAGCCAGATCAGGCCTGCAAAGAAACTGCGTTTCACAGGCCTTTGTAAGAGATGTTCGCGGTAGGCTGTTAGAGCACTGTGCAGAGCGAGTTGTTTCTCAGCTTCCAAAAGAGTTGGAAGCAAGATGCTTTGGGGCTCATCTGCCCCTTTGCAAAGAAGGCAGCACTTTGTGCCTTTCAGCTCTAGGGCAATGCAGCACACCCCGAGCAGAAGTTCTACTTCAGCCAGATCAGGCCTGCAAAGAAACTGCGTTTCACAGGCCTTTGTAAGAGATGTTCCCGGTAGGCTGTTAGAGCACTGTGCAGAGCGAGTTGTTTCTTAGCTTCCCAGAGAGCTGGAAGCAAGATGCTTTGGGGCCCGTTAATTTTATACCCTGCTACTTTGCTGTAGTTGTTGATTATTTCTAATAGTTTTTCTGTGGATTCTTTGGGGTTTTCTATGTATAAGATCATGTTGTCTGCAAACAACGCTAGTTTTACTTCTTCGTTACCTATTTGGATTCCTTTTATTTTTTTTTCCTGCCGAATTGCTCTGGCCAGCACCTCCAGTACTATGTTGAATAGGAGTGGTGAAAGTGGGCCCCCTTTTCTAGTTCCTGTCCTCAGAGGGATGGCTTTCAGCTTTTGTCCATTGAGTATGATGTTGGCTGTGGGTCTATCATCTATGGCCTTTATTATGTTGAGGTACTTTCCTTCTATACCCATTTTACTGAGGGTTTTTATCATAAATGGGTGTTGGATCTTGTCGAATGCTTTCTCTGCGTCTATTGAGATGATCATGTGGTTTTTGTTTTTCATTTTGTTGATGTAGTGTATCACGTTGATTGACTTGCGGGTGTTGAACCATCCCTGTGTCCCTGGTATAAATCCCACTTGATCATGGTGTATAATCTTTTTGATGTATTGCTGTAATCGGTTTGCCAAAATTTTGTTGAGGATTTTTGCATCTATGTTCATCAGTGATATCGGCCTGTAGTTCTCCTTCTTTGTGTTTTCCTTGTCAGGTTTGGGGATCAGAGTGATGTTGGCTTCATAGAATGTGTTAGGGAGTTCTCCATCTTTCTCAATTTTCTGGAACAGTTTGATGAGAATAGGTACAAAGAACTCACACTGCTTAACAACAAAAAAACAAACACCCCGATCAAAAAATGGGCAGAGGACATGAACAGACATTTCTCAAAAGAAGATATGAATATGGCCAATAGACACATGAAAAGATGTTCATCATCGCTAATCATCAGGGAAATGCAAATCAAAACTACACTAAGATATCACCTTACCCCCGTTAGATTGGCAAAAACATCCAAAACCAAGAACGACAAATGTTGGAGAGGTTGTGGAGAAAGAGGAACCCTCATACACTGTTGGTGGGAATGCAAACTGGTACCGCCACTAAGGAAAACAGTATGGAGATTTCTCAAAAAGTTAAAAATAGAAATACCCTATGACCCAGCCATCCCATTACTGGGTATCTATCCTAAGAACCTGATATCAGATATCTCAAGAGTCCGTTGCACCCCTATGTTCATCGCATCATTATTTACAATAGCCAAGACGTGGAACCAGCCTACATGCCCAGAAACTGATGATTGGATAAAGAAGATGTGGTATATATACACAATGGAATACTACTCAGCCATAAAAAAAGACGACATTGGCCCATTCACAACAATGTGGATGGACCTCGAGGGCATTATGTTAAGCGAAATAAGTCAGTCAGAGAAAGACGAACTCTATATGACTCCACTCATAGGTGGAAATTAGTATATTGAGAAGGAGATCTGATCGGTGGTTACCAGGGAAAAGGGGGGGTGGGGGGAGGGCACGGAGGGGGAAGTGGTGTTCCCACAACATGACTAACAAAAATGTACAACTGAAATTTCACAAGCTTGTAATCCATCATAACATTAATAAACAAACAAACAAACAAACAAAAAAGATGCTTTGGGGCCCATCTGCCCCTATGGAAAGAACGCAGCACTTTCTGCCTTGCAGCTCTAGGGCAATGTAGCACACCCAGAGCAGAAGTTCTACTTCAGCCAGATCAGGCCCGCAAAGAAACTGCGTTTCACAGGCCTTTGTAAGAGATGTTCCCGGCAGGCTGTTAGAGCACTGTGCAGAGCGAGTTGTTTCTTAGCTTCCCAAAGAGCCGGAAGCAAGATGCTTTGGGGCCTTTCTCACCCTTTGGCAAGAAGGCAGCACTTTGTGCCTTGCAGCTCTAGGGCAATGTAGCACACCCAGAGCAGATGTTCTACTTCTGCCAGGTCAGGCGTGCAAAGAAACTGCGTTTCACAGGCCTTTGTAAGAGATGTTCCTCGTAGGCTGTTAGAGCACTGTGCAGAGCGAGTTGTTTCTTAGCTTCCCAAAGAGCCGGAAGCAAGATGCTTTGGGGCCCTTCTCACCCTTTGGAAAGAAGGCAGCACTTTGTGCCTTGCAGCTATAGGGCAATGTAGCACACCCAGAGCGGAAGTTCTACATCAGCCAGATCAGGCCTGCAAAGAAACTGCGTTTCACAGGCCTTTGTAAGAGATGTTCCCGGTAGGCTGTTAGAGCACTGTGCAGAGCGAGTTGTTTCTTAGCTTCCCAAGGAGCTGGAAGCAAGATGCTTTAGGGCCCATCTGCCCTTAAGGAAAGAAGGCAGCACTTTGTGCCTTGCATCTCTAGGGCAATGTAGCAAACCCAGAGCAGTTGTTCTACTTCTGCCAGGTCAGGCCTGCAAAGAAACTTCGTTTCACAGGCCTTTGTAAGAGATGTTCCCTGTAGGCTGTTAGAGCACTGTGCAGAGCGACTTGTTTCTTAGCTTCCCAAAGAGCTGAAAGCAAGATGCTTTGGGGCCCATCTGCCCCTATGTAAAGAAGGCAGCACTTTGTGCCTTGCAGCTCTAGGGCAATGTAGCACACCCAGAGCAGAAGTTCTACTTCAGCCAGATCAGGCCCGCAAAGAAACTGCATTTCACAGGCCTTTGTAAGAGATGTTCCCGGTAGGCTGTTAGAGCACTGTGCAGAGCGAGTTGTTTCTTAGCTTCCCAAACAGCCGGAAGCAAGATGCTTTGGGGGCCATCTGCCCTTAAGTAAAGAAGGCAGCACTTTGTGCCTTGCATCTCTAGGGCAATGTAGCACACCCAGAGCAGTTGTTCTACTTCTGCCAGGTCAGGCCTGCAAAGAAACTTCGTTTCACAGGCCTTTGTAAGAGATGTTCCTGGTAGGCTGTTAGAGCACTGTGCAGAGCGACGTGTTTCTTAGCTTCCCAAAGAGCTGGAAGCAAGATGCTTTGGCGCCCTTCTCACCCTTTGGAAAGAAGGCAGCACTTTGTGCCTTGCAGCTCTAGGGCAATGTAGCACACCCAGAGCAGAAGTTCTATTTCAGCCAGATCAGGCCTGCAAAGAAACTGCGTTTCACAGGCCTTTGTAAGAGATGTTCGCGGTAGGCTGTTAGAGCACTGTGCAGAGCGAGTTGTTTCTCAGCTTCCAAAAGAGTTGGAAGCAAGATGCTTTGGGGCTCATCTGCCCCTTTGAAAAGCAGGCAGCACTTTGTGGCTTGCAGCTCTAGGGCAATGTAGCACACCCAGAGCAGAAGTTCTACTTCAGCCAGATGAGGCCCGCAAAGAAACTGCATTTCACAGGCCTTTGTAACAGATTTTCCCGGTAGGCTGTTAGAGCACTGTGCAGAGCGAGTTGTTTCTTAGCTTCCCAAAGAGCTGGAAGCAAGATGCTTTGGGGCCCTACTCACCCTTTGGAAAGAAGGCAGCACTTTGTGCCTTGCAGCTCTAGGGCAATGTAGCACACCTAGAGCAGAAGTTGTACTTCAGCCAGATCAGGCCTGCAAAGAATCTGCGTTTCACAGGCCTTTGTAAGAGATGTTCCCTGTAGGCTGTTAGAGCACTGTGCAGAGCGAGTTCTTTCTTAGCTTCCCAAAGACCTGGAAGCAAGATGCTTTTGGGCCCTTCTCACCCTTTGGCAAGAAGGCGGCACTTTGTGCCTTGCAGCTCTAGGGCAATGTAGCACACCCAGAGCAGAAGTTCTACTTCAGCCACATCAGGCCTGCAAACAAACTGTGTTTCACAGGCCTTTGTAAGAGATGTTCGCGGTAGGCTGTTAGAGCACTGTGCAGAGCGAGTTGTTTCTCAGCTTCCAAAAGAGTTGGAAGCAAGATGCTTTGGGTCCCATCTGCCCCTTTGAAAAGAAGGCAGCCCTTTGTGCCTTGCAGCTCTAGTCGAATGTGGCACACCCCGAGCAGAAGTTCTACTTCAGCCAGATCAGGCCTGCAAAGAAACTGCGTTTCACAGGCCTTTGTAAGAGATGTTCCCTGTAGGCTGTTAGAGCACTGTGCAGAGCGAGTTGTTTCTTAGCTTCCCAGAGAGCTGGAAGCAAGATGCTTTGGGGCCCATTAATTTTATCCCCTGCTACTTTGCTGTAGTTGTTGATTATTTCTAATAGTTTTTCTGTGGATTCTTTAGGGTTTTCTATGTATAAGATCATGTCGTCTGCAAACAACACGAGTTTTACTTCTTCGTTACCTATTTGAATTCCTTTTATTTTTTTTGCCTGCCGAATTGCTCTGGCCAGCACCTCCAGTACTATGTTGAATAGGAGTGGTGAAAGTGGGCACCCTTGTCTTGTTCCTGTCCTCAGAGGGATGGCTTTCAGCTTTTGTCCATTGAGTATGATGTTGGCTGTGGGTCTATCATATCTGGCCTTTATTATGTTGAGGTACTTTCCTTCTATACCCATTTTACTGAGGGTTTTTATCATAAATGGGTGTTGGATCTTGTCGAATGCTTTCTCTGCGTCTATTGAGATGATCATGTGGTTTTTGTTTTTCATTTTGTTGATGTAGTGTATCACGTTGATTGACTTGCGGGTGTTGAACCATCCCTGTGTCCCTGGTATAAATCCCACTTGATCATGGTGTATAATCTTTTTGATGTATTGCTGTAATCGGTTTGCCAAAATTTTGTTGAGGATTTTTGCATCTATGTTCATCAGTGATATCGGCCTGTAGTTCTCCTTCTTTGTGTTGTCCTTGTCAGGTTTGGGGATCAGCGTGATGTTGGCTTCATAGAATGTGGTAGGGAGTTCTCCATCTTTCTCAATTTTCTGGAACACTTTGAGTAGAATGGGTACAAAGAACTCACACTGCTTAACAACAAAAAAACAAACAACCCGATCAAAAAATGGGCAGAGGACATGAACAGACATTTCTCCAAAGAAGATATGAATATGGCCAATAGACACATGAAAAGATGTTCATCATCGCTAATCATCAGGGAGATGCAAATCAAAACTACACTAAGATATCACCTTACCCCCGTTAGATTGGCAAAAACATCCAAAACCAAGAACGACAAATGTTGGAGAGGTTGTGGAGAAAGAGGAACCCTCATACACTGTGGGTGGGAATGCAAACTGGTACAGCCACTATGGAAAACAGTATGGAGATTTCTCAAAAAGTTAAAAATAGAAATACCCTATGACCCAGCCATCCCATTACTGGGTATCTATCCTAAGAACCTGATATCAGATATCTCAAGAGTCCGTTGCACCCCTATGTTCATCGCAGCATTATTTACAATAGCCAAGACGTGGAACCAGCCTACATGCCCAGAAACTGATGATTGGATAAAGAAGATGTGGTATATATACACAATGGAATACTACTCAGCCATAAAAAAAGACGACATTGGCCCATTCACAACAATGTGGATGGACCTCGAGGGCATTATGTTAAGCGAAATAAGTCAGTCAGAGAAAGACGAACTCTATATGACTCCACTCATAGGTGGAAGTTAGTATATTGAGAAGGAGATCTGATCGGTGGTTACCAGGGAAAAGGGGGGGTGGGGGGAGGGCACGGAGGGGGAAGTGGTGTTCCCACAACATGACTAACAAAAATGTACAACTGAAATTTCACAAGCTTGTAATCCATCATAACATTAATAAACAAAAAAAAAAAATAAAGATGCTTTGGGGCACATCTGCCCCTATGGAAAGAATGCAGCACTTTCTGCCTTGCAGCTCTAGGGCAATGTAGCACACCCAGAGCAGAAGTTCTACTTCAGCCAGATCAGGCCCGCAAAGAAACTGCGTTTCGCAGGCCTTTGTAAGAGATGTTCCCGGTAGGCTGTTAGAGCACTGTGCAGAGCGAGTTGTTTCTTAGCTTCCCAAAGAGCTGGAAGCAAGATGCTTTGGGGCCCATCTGCCCCTATGTAAAGAAGGCAGCACTTTGTGCCTTGCAGCTCTAGGGCAATGTAGCTCACCCAGAGAAGTTCTACTTCAGCCACATCAGGCCTGCAAAGAAACTGCGTTTCACAGGCCTTTGTAAGAAATGTTCGCGGTAGGCTGTTAGAGCACTGTGCAGAGCGAGTTGTTTCTCAGCTTCCAAAAGAGTTGGAAGCAAGATGCTTTGGGGCTCATCTGCCCCTTTGAAAAGCAGGCAGCACTTTGTGGCTTGCAGCTCTAGGGCAATGTAGCACACCCAGAGCAGAAGTTCTACTTCAGCCAGATGAGGCCCGCAAAGAAACTGCATTTCACAGGCCTTTGTAACAGATTTTCCCGGTAGGCTGTTAGAGCACTGTGCAGAGCGAGTTGTTTCTTAGCTTCCCAAAGAGCTGGAAGCAAGATGCTTTGGGGCCCTACTCACCCTTTGGAAAGAAGGCAGCACTTTGTGCCTTGCAGCTCTAGGGCAATGTAGCACACCTAGAGCAGAAGTTGTACTTCAGCCAGATCAGGCCTGCAAAGAATCTGCGTTTCACAGGCCTTTGTAAGAGATGTTCCCTGTAGGCTGTTAGAGCACTGTGCAGAGCGAGTTCTTTCTTAGCTTCCCAAAGACCTGGAAGCAAGATGCTTTTGGGCCCTTCTCACCCTTTGGCAAGAAGGCAGCACTTTGTGCCTTGCAGCTCTAGGGCAATGTAGCACACCCAGAGCAGAAGTTCTACTTCAGCCACATCAGGCCTGCAAACAAACTGTGTTTCACAGGCCTTTGTAAGAGATGTTCGCGGTAGGCTGTTAGAGCACTGTGCAGAGCGAGTTGTTTCTCAGCTTCCAAAAGAGTTGGAAGCAAGATGCTTTGGGTCCCATCTGCCCCTTTGAAAAGAAGGCAGCACTTTGTGCCTTGCAGCTCTAGGGGAATGTGGCACACCCCGAGCAGAAGTTCTACTTCAGCCAGATCAGGCCTGCAAAGAAACTGCGTTTCACAGGCCTTTGTAAGAGATGTTCCCTGTAGGCTGTTAGAGCACTGTGCAGAGCGAGTTGTTTCTTAGCTTCCCAGAGAGCTGGAAGCAAGATGCTTTGGGGCCCATTAATTTTATCCCCTGCTACTTTGCTGTAGTTGTTGATTATTTCTAATAGTTTTTCTGTGGATTCTTTAGGGTTTTCTATGTATAAGATCATGTCGTCTGCAAACAACACGAGTTTTACTTCTTCGCTACCTATTTGAATTCCTTTTATTTTTTTTGCCTGCCGAATTGCTCTGGCCAGCACCTCCAGTACTATGTTGAATAGGAGTGGTGAAAGTGGGCACCCTTGTCTTGTTCCTGTCCTCAGAGGGATGGCTTTCAGCTTTTGTCCATTGAGTATGATGTTGGCTGTGGGTCTATCATATATGGCCTTTATTATGTTGAGGTACTTTCCTTCTATACCCATTTTACTGAGGGTTTTTATCATAAATGGGTGTTGGATCTTGTCGAATGCTTTCTCTGCGTCTATTGAGATGATCATGTGGTTTTTGTTTTTCATTTTGTTGATGTAGTGTATCACGTTGATTGACTTGCGGGTGTTGAACCATCCCTGTGTCCCTGGTATAAATCCCACTTGATCATGGTGTATAATCTTTTTGATGTATTGCTGTAATCGGTTTGCCAAAATTTTGTTGAGGATTTTTGCATCTATGTTCATCAGTGATATCGGCCTGTAGTTCTCCTTCTTTGTGTTGTCCTTGTCAGGTTTGGGGATCAGCGTGATGTTGGCTTCATAGAATGTGGTAGGGAGTTCTCCATCTTTCTCAATTTTCTGGAACACTTTGAGTAGAATGGGTACAAAGAACTCACACTGCTTAACAACAAAAAAACAAACAACCCGATCAAAAAATGGGCAGAGGACATGAACAGACATTTCTCAAAAGAAGATATGAATATGGCCAATAGACACATGAAAAGATGTTCATCATCGCTAATCATCAGGGAAATGCAAATCAAAACTACACTAAGATATCACCTTACCCCCGTTAGATTTGCAAAAACACCCAAAACCAAGAACGACAAATGTTGGAGAGGTTGTGGAGAAAGAGGAACCCTCATACACTGTGGGTGGGAATGCAAACTGGTACAGCCACTATGGAAAACAGTATGGAGATTTCTCAAAAAGTTAAAACTAGAAATACCCTATGACCCAGCCATCCCATTACTGGGTATCTATCCTAAGAACCTGATATCAGATATCTCAAGAGTCCGTTGCACCCCTATGTTCATCGCAGCATTATTTACAATAGCCAAGACGTGGAACCAGCCTACATGCCCAGAAACTGATGATTGGATAAAGAAGATATGGTATATATACACAATGGAATACTACTCAGCCACAAAAAAAGACGAAATTGGCCCCTTCACAACAATGTGGATGGACCTCGAGGGCATTATGTTAAGCGAAATAAGTCAGTCAGAGAAAGACGAACTCTATATGACTCCACTCATAGGTGGAAATTAGTATATTGAGAAGGAGATCTGATCGGTGGTTACCAGGGAAAAGGGGGGGTGGGGCGAGGGCACGGAGGGGGAAGTGGTGTTCCCACAACATGACTAACAAAAATGTACAACTGAAATTTCACAAGCTTGTAATCCATCATAACATTAATAAACAAAAAAAAAAAAAAAGATGCTTTGGGGCCCATCTGCCCCTATGGAAAGAACGCAGCACTTTCTGCCTTGCAGCTCTAGCGCAATGTAGCACACCCAGAGCAGAAGTTCTACTTCAGCCAGATGAGGCCCGCAAAGAAACTGCGTTTCACAGGCCTTTGTAAGAGATGTTCCCGGTAGGCTGTTAGAGCACTGTGCAGAGCGAGTTGTTTCTCAGCTTCCAAAAGAGTTGGAAGCAAGATGCTTTGGGGCCCATCTGCCACTATGGAAAGAAGGCAGCACTTTGTGCCTTGCAGCTCTAGGGCAATGTAGCTCACCCAGAGAAGTTCTACTTCAGCCACATCAGGCCTGCAAAGAAACTGCGTTTCACAGGCCTTTGTAAGAAATGTTCGCGGTAGGCTGTTAGAGCACTGTGCAGAGCGAGTTGTTTCTCAGCTTCCAAAAGAGTTGGAAGCAAGATGCTTTGGGGCTCATCTGCCCCTTTGAAAAGCAGGCAGCACTTTGTGGCTTGCAGCTCTAGGGCAATGTAGCACACCCAGAGCAGAAGTTCTACTTCAGCCAGATGAGGCCCGCAAAGAAACTGCATTTCACAGGCCTTTGTAACAGATTTTCCCGGTAGGCTGTTAGAGCACTGTGCAGAGCGAGTTGTTTCTTAGCTTCCCAAAGAGCTGGAAGCAAGATGCTTTGGGGCCCTACTCACCCTTTGGAAAGAAGGCAGCACTTTGTGCCTTGCAGCTCTAGGGCAATGTAGCACACCTAGAGCAGAAGTTGTACTTCAGCCAGATCAGGCCTGCAAAGAATCTGCGTTTCACAGGCCTTTGTAAGAGATGTTCCCTGTAGGCTGTTAGAGCACTGTGCAGATCGAGTTCTTTCTTAGCTTCCCAAAGACCTGGAAGCAAGATGCTTTTGGGCCCTTCTCACCCTTTGGCAAGAAGGCAGCACTTTGTGCCTTGCAGCTCTAGGGCAATGTAGCACACCCAGAGCAGAAGTTCTACTTCAGCCACATCAGGCCTGCAAACAAACTGTGTTTCACAGGCCTTTGTAAGAGATGTTCGCGGTAGGCTGTTAGAGCACTGTGCAGAGCGAGTTGTTTCTCAGCTTCCAAAAGAGTTGGAAGCAAGATGCTTTGGGTCCCATCTGCCCCTTTGAAAAGAAGGCAGCACTTTGTGCCTTGCAGCTCTAGGGGAATGTGGCACACCCCGAGAAGAAGTTCTACTTCAGCCAGATCAGGCCTGCAAAGAAACTGCGTTTCACAGGCCTTTGTAAGAGATGTTCCCTGTAGGCTGTTAGAGCACTGTGCAGAGCGAGTTGTTTCTTAGCTTCCCAGAGAGCTGGAAGCAAGATGCTTTGGGGCCCATTAATTTTATCCCCTGCTACTTTGCTGTAGTTGTTGATTATTTCTAATAGCTTTTCTGTGGATTCTTTAGGGTTTTCTATGTATAAGATCATGTCGTCTGCAAACAACACGAGTTTTACTTCTTCGTTACCTATTTGAATTCCTTTTATTTTTTTTGCCTGCCGAATTGCTCTGGCCAGCACCTCCAGTACTATGTTGAATAGGAGTGGTGAAAGTGGGCACCCTTGTCTTGTTCCTGTCCTCAGAGGGATGGCTTTCAGCTTTTGTCCATTGAGTATGATGTTGGCTGTGGGTCTATCATATATGGCCTTTATTATGTTGAGGTACTTTCCTTCTATACCCATTTTACTGAGGGTTTTTATCATAAATGGGTGTTGGATCTTGTCGAATGCTTTCTCTGCGTCTATTGAGATGATCATGTGGTTTTTGTTTTTCATTTTGTTGATGTAGTGTATCACGTTGATTGACTTGCGGGTGTTGAACCATCCCTGTGTCCCTGGTATAAATCCCACTTGATCATGGTGTATAACTTATTTGTTGTATTGCTGTAATCGGTTTGCCAAAATTTTGTTGAGGATTTTTGCATCTATGTTCATCAGTGATATCGGCCTGTAGTTCTCCTTCTTTGTGTTGTCCTTGTCAGGTTTGGGGATCAGAGTGATGTTGGCTTCATAGAATGTGTTAGGGAGTTCTCCATCTTTCTCAATTTTCTGGAACAGTTTGAGGAGAATAGGTACAAAGAACTCACACTGCTTAACAACAAAAAAACAAACAACCCGATCAAAAAATGGGCAGAGGACATGAACAGACATTTCTCAAAAGAAGATATGAATATGGCCAATAGACACATGAAAAGATGTTCATCATCGCTAATCATCAGGGAGATGCAAATCAAAACTACACTAAGATATCACCTTACCCCCGTTAGATTGGCAAAAACACCCAAAACCAAGAACGACAAATGTTGGAGAGGTTGTGGAGAAAGAGGAACCCTCATACACTGTGGGTGGGAATGCAAACTGGTACAGCCACTATGGAAAACAGTATGGAGATTTCTCAAAAAGTTAAAAATAGAAATACCCTATGACCCAGCCATCCCATTACTGGGTATCTATCCTAAGAACCTGATATCAGATATCTCAAGAGTCCGTTGCACCCCTATGTTCGTCGCAGCATTATTTACAATAGCCAAGACGTGGAACCAGCCTACATGCCCAGAAACTGATGATTGGATAAAGAAGATGTGGTATATATACACAATGGAATACTACTCAGCCATAAAAAAAGACGACATTGGCCCATTCACAACAATGTGGATGGACCTCGAGGGCATTATGTTAAGCGAAATAAGTCAGTCAGAGAAAGACGAACTCTATATGACTCCACTCATAGGTGGAAGTTAGTATATTGAGAAGGAGATCTGATCGGTGGTTACCAGGGAAAAGGGGGGGTGGGGCGAGGGCACGGAGGGGGAAGTGGTGTTCCCACAACATGACTAACAAAAATGTACAACTGAAATTTCACAAGCTTGTAATCCATCATAACATTAACAAACAAAAAAAAAAAATAAAGATGCTTTGGGGCACATCTGCCCCTATGGAAAGAATGCAGCACTTTCTGCCTTGCAGCTCTAGGAAAATGTAGCACACCCAGAGCAGAAGTTGTACTTCAGCCAGATCAGGCCCGCAAAGAAACTGCGTTTCGCAGGCCTTTGTAAGAGATGTTCCCGGTAGGCTGTTAGAGCACTGTGCAGAGCGAGTTGTTTCTTAGCTTCCCAAAGAGCTGGAAGCAAGATGCTTTGGGGCCCATCTGCCCCTATGTAAAGAAGGCAGCACTTTGTGCCTTGCAGCTCTAGGGCAATGTAGCACACCCAGAGCAGAAGTTCTACTTCAGCCACATCAGGCCTGCAAACAAACTGTGTTTCACAGGCCTTTGTAAGAGATGTTCGCGGTAGGCTGTTAGAGCACTGTGCAGAGCGAGTTGTTTCTCAGCTTCCAAAAGAGTTGGAAGCAAGATGCTTTGGGTCCCATCTGCCCCTTTGAAAAGAAGGCAGCACTTTGTGCCTTGCAGCTCTAGGGGAATGTGGCACACCCCGAGCAGAAGTTCTACTTCAGCCAGATCAGGCCTGCAAAGAAACTGCGTTTCACAGGCCTTTGTAAGAGATGTTCCCTGTAGGCTGTTAGAGCACTGTGCAGAGCGAGTTGTTTCTTAGCTTCCCAGAGAGCTGGAAGCAAGATGCTTTGGGGCCCATTAATTTTATCCCCTGCTACTTTGCTGTAGTTGTTGATTATTTCTAATAGTTTTTCTGTGGATTCTTTAGGGTTTTCTATGTATAAGATCATGTCGTCTGCAAACAACACGAGTTTTACTTCTTCGTTACCTATTTGAATTCCTTTTATTTTTTTTGCCTGCCGAATTGCTCTGGCCAGCACCTCCAGTACTATGTTGAATAGGAGTGGTGAAAGTGGGCACCCTTGTCTTGTTCCTGTCCTCAGAGGGATGGCTTTCAGCTTTTGTCCATTGAGTATGATGTTGGCTGTGGGTCTATCATATCTGGCCTTTATTATGTTGAGGTACTTTCCTTCTATACCCATTTTACTGAGGGTTTTTATCATAAATGGGTGTTGGATCTTGTCGAATGCTTTCTCTGCGTCTATTGAGATGATCATGTGGTTTTTGTTTTTCATTTTGTTGATGTAGTGTATCACGTTGATTGACTTGCGGGTGTTGAACCATCCCTGTGTCCCTGGTATAAATCCCACTTGATCATGGTGTATAACTTATTTGTTGTATTGCTGTAATCGGTTTGCCAAAATTTTGTTGAGGATTTTTGCATCTATGTTCATCAGTGATATCGGCCTGTAGTTCTCCTTCTTTGTGTTGTCCTTGTCAGGTTTGGGGATCAGAGTGATGTTGGCTTCATAGAATGTGTTAGGGAGTTCTCCATCTTTCTCAATTTTCTGGAACAGTTTGAGGAGAATAGGTACAAAGAACTCACACTGCTTAACAACAAAAAAACAAACAACCCGATCAAAAAATGGGCAGAGGACATGAACAGACATTTCTCAAAAGAAGATATGAATATGGCCAATAGACACATGAAAAGATGTTCATCATCGCTAATCATCAGGGAGATGCAAATCAAAACTACACTAAGATATCACCTTACCCCCGTTAGATTGGCAAAAACACCCAAAACCAAGAACGACAAATGTTGGAGAGGTTGTGGAGAAAGAGGAACCCTCATACACTGTGGGTGGGAATGCAAACTGGTACAGCCACTATGGAAAACAGTATGGAGATTTCTCAAAAAGTTAAAAATAGAAATACCCTATGACCCAGCCATCCCATTACTGGGTATCTATCCTAAGAACCTGATATCAGATATCTCAAGAGTCCGTTGCACCCCTATGTTCGTCGCAGCATTATTTACAATAGCCAAGACGTGGAACCAGCCTACATGCCCAGAAACTGATGATTGGATAAAGAAGATGTGGTATATATACACAATGGAATACTACTCAGCCATAAAAAAAGACGACATTGGCCCATTCACAACAATGTGGATGGACCTCGAGGGCATTATGTTAAGCGAAATAAGTCAGTCAGAGAAAGACGAACACTATATGACTCCACTCATAGGTGGAAGTTAGTATATTGAGAAGGAGATCTGATCGGTGGTTACCAGGGAAAAGGGGGGGTGGGGCGAGGGCACGGAGGGGGAAGTGGTGTTCCCACAACATGACTAACAAAAATGTACAACTGAAATTTCACAAGCTTGTAATCCATCATAACATTAATAAACAAAAAAAAAAAAATAAAGATGCTTTGGGGCACATCTGCCCCTATGGAAAGAATGCAGCACTTTCTGCCTTGCAGCTCTAGGAAAATGTAGCACACCCAGAGCAGAAGTTGTACTTCAGCCAGATCAGGCCCGCAAAGAAACTGCGTTTCGCAGGCCTTTGTAAGAGATGTTCCCGGTAGGCTGTTAGAGCACTGTGCAGAGCGAGTTGTTTCTTAGCTTCCCAAAGAGCTGGAAGCAAGATGCTTTGGGGCCCATCTGCCCCTATGTAAAGAAGGCAGCACTTTGTGCCTTGCAGCTCTAGGGCAATGTAGCACACCCAGAGCAGAAGTTCTACTTCAGCCACATCAGGCCTGCAAACAAACTGTGTTTCACAGGCCTTTGTAAGAGATGTTCGCGGTAGGCTGTTAGAGCACTGTGCAGAGCGAGTTGTTTCTCAGCTTCCAAAAGAGTTGGAAGCAAGATGCTTTGGGTCCCATCTGCCCCTTTGAAAAGAAGGCAGCACTTTGTGCCTTGCAGCTCTAGGGGAATGTGGCACACCCCGAGCAGAAGTTCTACTTCAGCCAGATCAGGCCTGCAAAGAAACTGCGTTTCACAGGCCTTTGTAAGAGATGTTCCCTGTAGGCTGTTAGAGCACTGTGCAGAGCGAGTTGTTTCTTAGCTTCCCAGAGAGCTGGAAGCAAGATGCTTTGGGGCCCATTAATTTTATCCCCTGCTACTTTGCTGTAGTTGTTGATTATTTCTAATAGTTTTTCTGTGGATTCTTTAGGGTTTTCTATGTATAAGATCATGTCGTCTGCAAACAACACGAGTTTTACTTCTTCGTTACCTATTTGAATTCCTTTTATTTTTTTTGCCTGCCGAATTGCTCTGGCCAGCACCTCCAGTACTATGTTGAATAGGAGTGGTGAAAGTGGGCACCCTTGTCTTGTTCCTGTCCTCAGAGGGATGGCTTTCAGCTTTTGTCCATTGAGTATGATGTTGGCTGTGGGTCTATCATATCTGGCCTTTATTATGTTGAGGTACTTTCCTTCTATACCCATTTTACTGAGGGTTTTTATCATAAATGGGTGTTGGATCTTGTCGAATGCTTTCTCTGCGTCTATTGAGATGATCATGTGGTTTTTGTTTTTCATTTTGTTGATGTAGTGTATCACGTTGATTGACTTGCGGGTGTTGAACCATCCCTGTGTCCCTGGTATAAATCCCACTTGATCATGGTGTATAACTTATTTGTTGTATTGCTGTAATCGGTTTGCCAAAATTTTGTTGAGGATTTTTGCATCTATGTTCATCAGTGATATCGGCCTGTAGTTCTCCTTCTTTGTGTTGTCCTTGTCAGGTTTGGGGATCAGAGTGATGTTGGCTTCATAGAATGTGTTAGGGAGTTCTCCATCTTTCTCAATTTTCTGGAACAGTTTGAGGAGAATAGGTACAAAGAACTCACACTGCTTAACAACAAAAAAACAAACAACCCGATCAAAAAATGGGCAGAGGACATGAACAGACATTTCTCAAAAGAAGATATGAATATGGCCAATAGACACATGAAAAGATGTTCATCATCGCTAATCATCAGGGAGATGCAAATCAAAACTACACTAAGATATCACCTTACCCCCGTTAGATTGGCAAAAACACCCAAAACCAAGAACGACAAATGTTGGAGAGGTTGTGGAGAAAGAGGAACCCTCATACACTGTGGGTGGGAATGCAAACTGGTACAGCCACTATGGAAAACAGTATGGAGATTTCTCAAAAAGTTAAAAATAGAAATACCCTATGACCCAGCCATCCCATTACTGGGTATCTATCCTAAGAACCTGATATCAGATATCTCAAGAGTCCGTTGCACCCCTATGTTCGTCGCAGCATTATTTACAATAGCCAAGACGTGGAACCAGCCTACATGCCCAGAAACTGATGATTGGATAAAGAAGATGTGGTATATATACACAATGGAATACTACTCAGCCATAAAAAAAGACGACATTGGCCCATTCACAACAATGTGGATGGACCTCGAGGGCATTATGTTAAGCGAAATAAGTCAGTCAGAGAAAGACGAACTCTATATGACTCCACTCATAGGTGGAAGTTAGTATATTGAGAAGGAGATCTGATCGGTGGTTACCAGGGAAAAGGGGGGGTGGGGGGAGGGCACGGAGGGGGAAGTGGTGTTCCCACAACATGACTAACAAAAATGTACAACTGAAATTTCACAAGCTTGTAATCCATCATAACATTAATAAACAAAAAAAAAATAAAGATGCTTTGGGGCACATCTGCCCCTATGGAAAGAATGCAGCACTTTCTGCCTTGCAGCTCTAGGGCAATGTAGCACACCCAGAGCAGAAGTTCTACTTCAGCCAGATCAGGCCCGCAAAGAAACTGCGTTTCGCAGGCCTTTGTAAGAGATGTTCCCGGTAGGCTGTTAGAGCACTGTGCAGAGCGAGTTGTTTCTTAGCTTCCCAAAGAGCTGGAAGCAAGATGCTTTGGGGCCCATCTGCCCCTATGTAAAGAAGGCAGCACTTTGTGCCTTGCAGCTCTAGGGCAATGTAGCTCACCCAGAGAAGTTCTACTTCAGCCACATCAGGCCTGCAAAGAAACTGCGTTTCACAGGCCTTTGTAAGAAATGTTCGCGGTAGGCTGTTAGAGCAATGTGCAGAGCGAGTTGTTTCTCAGCTTCGAAAAGAGTTGGAAGCAAGATGCTTTGGGGCTCATCTGCCCCTTTGAAAAGCAGGCAGCACTTTGTGGCTTGCAGCTCTAGGGCAATGTAGCACACCCAGAGCAGAAGCTCTACTTCAGCCAGATGAGGCCCGTAAAGAAACTGCATTTCACAGGCCTTTGTAACAGATTTTCCCGGTAGGCTGTTAGAGCACTGTGCAGAGCGAGTTGTTTCTTAGCTTCCCAAAGAGCTGGAAGCAAGATGCTTTGGGACCCTACTCACCCTTTGGAAAGAAGGCAGCACTTTGTGCCTTGCAGCTCTAGGGCAATGTAGCACACCTAGAGCAGAAGTTGTACTTCAGCCAGATCAGGCCTGCAAAGAATCTGCGTTTCACAGGCCTTTGTAAGAGATGTTCCCTGTAGGCTGTTAGAGCACTGTGCAGAGCGAGTTCTTTCTTAGCTTCCCAAAGACCTGGAAGCAAGATGCTTTTGGGCCCTTCTCACCCTTTGGCAAGAAGGCAGCACTTTGTGCCTTGCAGCTCTAGGGCAATGTAGCACACCCAGAGCAGAAGTTCTACTTCAGCCACATCAGGCCTGCAAACAAACTGTGTTTCACAGGCCTTTGTAAGAGATGTTCGCGGTAGGCTGTTAGAGCACTGTGCAGAGCGAGTTGTTTCTCAGCTTCCAAAAGAGTTGGAAGCAAGATGCTTTGGGTCCCATCTGCCCCTTTGAAAAGAAGGCAGCACTTTGTGCCTTGCAGCTCTAGGGGAATGTGGCACACCCCGAGCAGAAGTTCTACTTCAGCCAGATCAGGCCTGCAAAGAAACTGCGTTTCACAGGCCTTTGTAAGAGATGTTCCCTGTAGGCTGTTAGAGCACTGTGCAGAGCGAGTTGTTTCTTAGCTTCCCAGAGAGCTGGAAGCAAGATGCTTTGGGGCCCATTAATTTTATCCCCTGCTACTTTGCTGTAGTTGTTGATTATTTCTAATAGTTTTTCTGTGGATTCTTTAGGGTTTTCTATGTATAAGATCATGTCGTCTGCAAACAACACGAGTTTTACTTCTTCGTTACCTATTTGAATTCCTTTTATTTTTTTTGCCTGCCGAATTGCTCTGGCCAGCACCTCCAGTACTATGTTGAATAGGAGTGGTGAAAGTGGGCACCCTTGTCTTGTTCCTGTCCTCAGAGGGATGGCTTTCAGCTTTTGTCCATTGAGTATGATGTTGGCTGTGGGTCTATCATATCTGGCCTTTATTATGTTGAGGTACTTTCCTTCTATACCCATTTTACTGAGGGTTTTTATCATAAATGGGTGTTGGATCTTGTCGAATGCTTTCTCTGCGTCTATTGAGATGATCATGTGGTTTTTGTTTTTCATTTTGTTGATGTAGTGTATCACGTTGATTGACTTGCGGGTGTTGAACCATCCCTGTGTCCCTGGTATAAATCCCACTTGATCATGGTGTATAACTTATTTGTTGTATTGCTGTAATCGGTTTGCCAAAATTTTGTTGAGGATTTTTGCATCTATGTTCATCAGTGATATCGGCCTGTAGTTCTCCTTCTTTGTGTTGTCCTTGTCAGGTTTGGGGATCAGAGTGATGTTGGCTTCATAGAATGTGTTAGGGAGTTCTCCATCTTTCTCAATTTTCTGGAACAGTTTGAGGAGAATAGGTACAAAGAACTCACACTGCTTAACAACAAAAAAACAAACAACCCGATCAAAAAATGGGCAGAGGACATGAACAGACATTTCTCAAAAGAAGATATGAATATGGCCAATAGACACATGAAAAGATGTTCATCATCGCTAATCATCAGGGAGATGCAAATCAAAACTACACTAAGATATCACCTTACCCCCGTTAGATTGGCAAAAACATCCAAAACCAAGAACGACAAATGTTGGAGAGGTTGTGGAGAAAGAGGAACCCTCATACACTGTGGGTGGGAATGCAAACTGGTACAGCCACTATGGAAAACAGTATGGAGATTTCTCAAAAAGTTAAAAATAGAAATACCCTATGACCCAGCCATCCCATTACTGGGTATCTATCCTAAGAACCTGATATCAGATATCTCAAGAGTCCGTTGCACCCCTATGTTCATCGCAGCATTATTTACAATAGCCAAGACGTGGAACCAGCCTACATGCCCAGAAACTGATGATTGGATAAAGAAGATGTGGTATATATACACAATGGAATACTACTCAGCCATAAAAAAAGACGACATTGGCCCATTCACAACAATGTGGATGGACCTCGAGGGCATTATGTTAAGCGAAATAAGTCAGTCAGAGAAAGACGAACTCTATATGACTCCACTCATAGGTGGAAGTTAGTATATTGAGAAGGAGATCTGATCGGTGGTTACCAGGGAAAAGGGGGGGTGGGGGGAGGGCACGGAGGGGGAAGTGGTGTTCCCACAACATGACTAACAAAAATGTACAACTGAAATTTCACAAGCTTGTAATCCATCATAACATTAATAAACAAAAAAAAAAAATAAAGATGCTTTGGGGCACATCTGCCCCTATGGAAAGAATGCAGCACTTTCTGCCTTGCAGCTCTAGGGCAATGTAGCACACCCAGAGCAGAAGTTGTACTTCAGCCAGATCAGGCCCGCAAAGAAACTGCGTTTCGCAGGCTTTGTAAGAGATGTTCCCGGTAGGCTGTTAGAGCACTGTGCAGAGCGAGTTGTTTCTTAGCTTCCCAAAGAGCTGGAAGCAAGATGCTTTGGGGCCCATCTGCCCCTATGTAAAGAAGGCAGCACTTTGTGCCTTGCAGCTCTTGGGCAATGTAGCTCACCCAGAGAAGTTCTACTTCAGCCACATCAGGCCTGCAAAGAAACTGCGTTTCACAGGCCTTTGTAAGAAATGTTCGCGGTAGGCTGTTAGAGCACTGTGCAGAGCGAGTTGTTTCTCAGCTTCCAAAAGAGTTGGAAGCAAGATGCTTTGGGGCTCATCTGCCCCTTTGAAAAGCAGGCAGCACTTTGTGGCTTGCAGCTCTAGGGCAATGTAGCACACCCAGAGCAGAAGTTCTACTTCAGCCAGATGAGGCCCGCAAAGAAACTGCATTTCACAGGCCTTTGTAACAGATTTTCCCGGTAGGCTGTTAGAGCACTGTGCAGAGCGAGTTGTTTCTTAGCTTCCCAAAGAGCTGGAAGCAAGATGCTTTGGGGCCCTACTCACCCTTTGGAAAGAAGGCAGCACTTTGTGCCTTGCAGCTCTAGGGCAATGTAGCACACCTAGAGCAGAAGTTGTACTTCAGCCAGATCAGGCCTGCAAAGAATCTGCGTTTCACAGGCCTTTGTAAGAGATGTTCCCTGTAGGCTGTTAGAGCACTGTGCAGAGCGAGTTCTTTCTTAGCTTCCCAAAGACCTGGAAGCAAGATGCTTTTGGGCCCTTCTCACCCTTTGGCAAGAAGGCAGCACTTTGTGCCTTGCAGCTCTAGGGCAATGTAGCACACCCAGAGCCGAAGTTCTACTTCAGCCACATCAGGCCTGCAAACAAACTGTGTTTCACAGGCCTTTGTAAGAGATGTTCGCGGTAGGCTGTTAGAGCACTGTGCAGAGCGAGTTGTTTCTCAGCTTCCAAAAGAGTTGGAAGCAAGATGCTTTGGGTCCCATCTGCCCCTTTGAAAAGAAGGCAGCACTTTGTGCCTTGCAGCTCTAGGGGAATGTGGCACACCCCGAGCAGAAGTTCTACTTCAGCCAGATCAGGCCTGCAAAGAAACTGCGTTTCACAGGCCTTTGTAAGAGATGTTCCCTGTAGGCTGTTAGAGCACTGTGCAGAGCGAGTTGTTTCTTAGCTTCCCAGAGAGCTGGAAGCAAGATGCTTTGGGGCCCATTAATTTTATCCCCTGCTACTTTGCTGTAGTTGTTGATTATTTCTAATAGTTTTTCTGTGGATTCTTTAGGGTTTTCTATGTATAAGATCATGTCGTCTGCAAACAACACGAGTTTTACTTCTTCGTTACCTATTTGAATTCCTTTTATTTTTTTTGCCTGCCGAATTGCTCTGGCCAGCACCTCCAGTACTATGTTGAATAGGAGTGGTGAAAGTGGGCACCCTTGTCTTGTTCCTGTCCTCAGAGGGATGGCTTTCAGCTTTTGTCCATTGAGTATGATGTTGGCTGTGGGTCTATCAATCTGGCCTTTATTATGTTGAGGTACTTTCCTTCTATACCCATTTTACTGAGGGTTTTTATCATAAATGGGTGTTGGATCTTGTCGAATGCTTTCTCTGCGTCTATTGAGATGATCATGTGGTTTTTGTTTTTCATTTTGTTGATGTAGTGTATCACGTTGATTGACTTGCGGGTGTTGAACCATCCCTGTGTCCCTGGTATAAAACCCACTTGATCATGGTGTATAATCTTTTTGATGTATTGCTGTAATCGGTTTGCCAAAATTTTGTTGAGGATTTTTGCATCTATGTTCATCAGTGATATCGGCCTGTAGTTCTCCTTCTTTGTGTTGTCCTTGTCAGGTTTGGGGATCAGCGTGATGTTGGCTTCATAGAATGTGGTAGGGAGTTCTCCATCTTTCTCAATTTTCTGGAACACTTTGAGTAGAATGGGTACAAAGAACTCACACTGCTTAACAAAAAAAAACAAACAACCCGATCAAAAAATGGGCAGAGGACATGAACAGACATTTCTCAAAAGAAGATATGAATATGGCCAATAGACACATGAAAAGATGTTCATCATCGCTAATCATCAGGGAAATGCAAATCAAAACTACACTAAGATATCACCTTACCCCCGTTAGATTTGCAAAAACACCCAAAACCAAGAACGACAAATGTTGGAGAGGTTGTGGAGAAAGAGGAACCCTCATACACTGTGGGTGGGAATGCAAACTGGTACAGCCACTATGGAAAACAGTATGGAGATTTCTCAAAAAGTTAAAAATAGAAATACCCTATGACCCAGCCATCCCATTACTGGGTATCTATCCTAAGAACCTGATATCAGATATCTCAAGAGTCCGTTGCACCCCTATGTTCATCGCAGCATTATTTACAATAGCCAAGACGTGGAACCAGCCTACATGCCCAGAAACTGATGATTGGATAAAGAAGATATGGTATATATACACAATGGAATACTACTCAGCCACAAAAAAAGACGAAATTGGCCCCTTCACAACAATGTGGATGGACCTCGAGGGCATTATGTTAAGCGAAATAAGTCAGTCAGAGAAAGACGAACTCTATATGACTCCACTCATAGGTGGAAATTAGTATATTGAGAAGGAGATCTGATCGGTGGTTACCAGGGAAAAGGGGGGGTGGGGCGAGGGCACGGAGGGGGAAGTGGTGTTCCCACAACATGACTAACAAAAATGTACAACTGAAATTTCACAAGCTTGTAATCCATCATAACATTAATAAACAAAAAAAAAAAAAAAGATGCTTTGGGGCCCATCTGCCCCTATGGAAAGAACGCAGCACTTTCTGCCTTGCAGCTCTAGCGCAATGTAGCACACCCAGAGCAGAAGTTCTACTTCAGCCAGATGAGGCCCGCAAAGAAACTGCGTTTCACAGGCCTTTGTAAGAGATGTTCCCGGTAGGCTGTTAGAGCACTGTGCAGAGCGAGTTGTTTCTCAGCTTCCAAAAGAGTTGGAAGCAAGATGCTTTGGGGCCCATCTGCCACTATGGAAAGAAGGCAGCACTTTGTGCCTTGCAGCTCTAGGGCAATGTAGCTCACCCAGAGAAGTTCTACTTCAGCCACATCAGGCCTGCAAAGAAACTGCGTTTCACAGGCCTTTGTAAGAAATGTTCGCGGTAGGCTGTTAGAGCACTGTGCAGAGCGAGTTGTTTCTCAGCTTCCAAAAGAGTTGGAAGCAAGATGCTTTGGGGCTCATCTGCCCCTTTGAAAAGCAGGCAGCACTTTGTGGCTTGCAGCTCTAGGGCAATGTAGCACACCCAGAGCAGAAGCTCTACTTCAGCCAGATGAGGCCCGCAAAGAAACTGCATTTCACAGGCCTTTGTAACAGATTTTCCCGGTAGGCTGTTAGAGCACTGTGCAGAGCGAGTTGTTTCTTAGCTTCCCAAAGAGCTGGAAGCAAGATGCTTTGGGGCCCTACTCACCCTTTGGAAAGAAGGCAGCACTTTGTGCCTTGCAGCTCTAGGGCAATGTAGCACACCTAGAGCAGAAGTTGTACTTCAGCCAGATCAGGCCTGCAAAGAATCTGCGTTTCACAGGCCTTTGTAAGAGATGTTCCCTGTAGGCTGTTAGAGCACTGTGCAGAGCGAGTTCTTTCTTAGCTTCCCAAAGACCTGGAAGCAAGATGCGTTTGGGCCCTTCTCACCCTTTGGCAAGAAGGCAGCACTTTGTGCCTTGCAGCTCTAGGGCAATGTAGCACACCCAGAGCCGAAGTTCTACTTCAGCCACATCAGGCCTGCAAACAAACTGTGTTTCACAGGCCTTTGTAAGAGATGTTCGCGGTAGGCTGTTAGAGCACTGTGCAGAGCGAGTTGTTTCTCAGCTTCCAAAAGAGTTGGAAGCAAGATGCTTTGGGTCCCATCTGCCCCTTTGAAAAGAAGGCAGCACTTTGTGCCTTGCAGCTCTAGGGCAATGTGGCACACCCCGAGCAGAAGTTCTACTTCAGCCAGATCAGGCCTGCAAAGAAACTGCGTTTCACAGGCCTTTGTAAGAGATGTTCCCTGTAGGCTGTTAGAGCACTGTGCAGAGCGAGTTGTTTCTTAGCTTCCCAGAGAGCTGGAAGCAAGATGCTTTGGGGCCCATTAATTTTATCCCCTGCTACTTTGCTGTAGTTGTTGATTATTTCTAATAGTTTTTCTGTGGATTCTTTAGGGTTTTCTATGTATAAGATCATGTCGTCTGCAAACAACACGAGTTTTACTTCTTCGTTACCTATTTGAATTCCTTTTATTTTTTTTGCCTGCCGAATTGCTCTGGCCAGCACCTCCAGTACTATGTTGAATAGGAGTGGTGAAAGTGGGCACCCTTGTCTTGTTCCTGTCCTCAGAGGGATGGCTTTCAGCTTTTGTCCATTGAGTATGATGTTGGCTGTGGGTCTATCATCTATGGCCTTTATTATGTTGAGGTACTTTCCTTCTATACCCATTTTACTGAGGGTTTTTATCATAAATGGGTGTTGGATCTTGTCGAATGCTTTCTCTGCGTCTATTGAGATGATCATGTGGTTTTTGTTTTTCATTTTGTTGATGTAGTGTATCACGTTGATTGACTTGCGGGTGTTGAACCATCCCTGTGTCCCTGGTATAAATCCCACTTGATCATGGTGTATAATCTTTTTGATGTATTGCTGTAATCGGTTTGCCAAAATTTTGTTGAGGATTTTTGCATCTATGTTCATCAGTGATATCGGCCTGTAGTTCTCCTTCTTTGTGTTGTCCTTGTCAGGTTTGGGGATCAGCGTGATGTTGGCTTCATAGAATGTGGTAGGGAGTTCTCCATCTTTCTCAATTTTCTGGAACACTTTGAGTAGAATGGGTACAAAGAACTCACACTGCTTAACAAAAAAAAACAAACAACCCGATCAAAAAATGGGCAGAGGACATGAACAGACATTTCTCAAAAGAAGATATGAATATGGCCAATAGACACATGAAAAGATGTTCATCATCGCTAATCATCAGGGAAATGCAAATCAAAACTACACTAAGATATCACCTTACCCCCGTTAGATTTGCAAAAACACCCAAAACCAAGAACGACAAATGTTGGAGAGGTTGTGGAGAAAGAGGAACCCTCATACACTGTTGGTGGGAATGCAAACTGGTACAGCCACTATGGAAAACAGTATGGAGATTTCTCAAAAAGTTAAAAATAGAAATACCCTATGACCCAGCCATCCCATTACTGGGTATCTATCCTAAGAACCTGATATCAGATATCTCAAGAGTCCGTTGCACCCCTATGTTCATCGCAGCATTATTTACAATAGCCAAGACGTGGAACCAGCCTACATGCCCAGAAACTGATGATTGGATAAAGAAGATGTGGTATATATACACAATGGAATACTACTCAGCCACAAAAAAAGACGAAATTGGCCCCTTCACAACAATGTGGATGGACCTCGAGGGCATTATGTTAAGCGAAATAAGTCAGTCAGAGAAAGACGAACTCTATATGACTCCACTCATAGGTGGAAATTAGTATATTGAGAAGGAGATCTGATCGGTGGTTACCAGGGAAAAGGGGGGGTGGGGCGAGGGCACGGAGGGGGAAGTGGTGTTCCCACAACATGACTAACAAAAATGTACAACTGAAATTTCACAAGCTTGTAATCCATCATAACATTAATAAACAACAAAAAAAAAAAAGATGCTTTGGGGCCCATCTGCCCCTATGGAAAGAACGCAGCACTTTCTGCCTTGCTGCTCTAGCGCAATGTAGCACACCCAGAGCAGAAGTTCTACTTCAGCCAGATGAGGCCCGCAAAGAAACTGCGTTTCACAGGCCTTTGTAAGAGATGTTCCCGGTAGGCTGTTAGAGCACTGTGCAGAGCGAGTTGTTTCTCAGCTTCCAAAAGAGTTGGAAGCAAGATGCTTTGGGGCCCATCTGCCCCTATGTCAAGAAGGCAGCACTTTGTGCCTTGCAGCTCTAGGGCAATGTAGCTCACCCAGAGAAGTTCTACTTCAGCCACATCAGGCCTGCAAAGAAACTGCGTTTCACAGGCCTTTGTAAGAAATGTTCGCGGTAGGATGTTAGAGCACTGTGCAGAGCGAGTTGTTTCTCAGCTTCCAAAAGAGTTGGAAGCAAGATGCTTTGGGGCTCATCTGCCCATTTGAAAAGCAGGCAGCACTTTGTGGCTTGCAGCTCTAGGGCAATGTAGCACACCTAGAGCAGAAGTTGTACTTCAGCCAGATCAGGCCTGCAAAGAATCTGCGTTTCACAGGCCTTTGTAAGAGATGTTCCCTGTAGGCTGTTAGAGCACTGTGCAGAGCGAGTTCTTTCTTAGCTTCCCAAAGACCTGGAAGCAAGATGCTTTTGGGCCCTTCTCACCCTTTGGCAAGAAGGCAGCACTTTGTGCCTTGCAGCTCTAGGGCAATGTAGCACACCCAGAGCCGAAGTTCTACTTCAGCCACATCAGGCCTGCAAACAAACTGTGTTTCACAGGCCTTTGTAAGAGATGTTCGCGGTAGGCTGTTAGAGCACTGTGCAGAGCGAGTTGTTTCTCAGCTTCCAAAAGAGTTGGAAGCAAGATGCTTTGGGTCCCATCTGCCCCTTTGAAAAGAAGGCAGCACTTTGTGCCTTGCAGCTCTAGGGCAATGTGGCACACCCCGAGCAGAAGTTCTACTTCAGCCAGATCAGGCCTGCAAAGAAACTGCGTTTCACAGGCCTTTGTAAGAGATGTTCCCTGTAGGCTGTTAGAGCACTGTGCAGAGCGAGTTGTTTCTTAGCTTCCCAGAGAGCTGGAAGCAAGATGCTTTGGGGCCCATTAATTTTATCCCCTGCTACTTTGCTGTAGTTGTTGATTATTTCTAATAGTTTTTCTGTGGATTCTTTAGGGTTTTCTATGTATAAGATCATGTCGTCTGCAAACAACACGAGTTTTACTTCTTCGTTACCTATTTGAATTCCTTTTATTTTTTTTGCCTGCCGAATTGCTCTGGCCAGCACCTCCAGTACTATGTTGAATAGGAGTGGTGAAAGTGGGCACCCTTGTCTTGTTCCTGTCCTCAGAGGGATGGCTTTCAGCTTTTGTCCATTGAGTATGATGTTGGCTGTGGGTCTATCATCTATGGCCTTTATTATGTTGAGGTACTTTCCTTCTATACCCATTTTACTGAGGGTTTTTATCATAAATGGGTGTTGGATCTTGTCGAATGCTTTCTCTGCGTCTATTGAGATGATCATGTGGTTTTTGTTTTTCATTTTGTTGATGTAGTGTATCACGTTGATTGACTTGCGGGTGTTGAACCATCCCTGTGTCCCTGGTATAAATCCCACTTGATCATGGTGTATAATCTTTTTGATGTATTGCTGTAATCGGTTTGCCAAAATTTTGTTGAGGATTTTTGCATCTATGTTCATCAGTGATATCGGCCTGTAGTTCTCCTTCTTTGTGTTGTCCTTGTCAGGTTTGGGGATCAGCGTGATGTTGGCTTCATAGAATGTGGTAGGGAGTTCTCCATCTTTCTCAATTTTCTGGAACACTTTGAGTAGAATGGGTACAAAGAACTCACACTGCTTAACAAAAAAAAACAAACAACCCGATCAAAAAATGGGCAGAGGACATGAACAGACATTTCTCAAAAGAAGATATGAATATGGCCAATAGACACATGAAAAGATGTTCATCATCGCTAATCATCAGGGAAATGCAAATCAAAACTACACTAAGATATCACCTTACCCCCGTTAGATTTGCAAAAACACCCAAAACCAAGAACGACAAATGTTGGAGAGGTTGTGGAGAAAGAGGAACCCTCATACACTGTTGGTGGGAATGCAAACTGGTACAGCCACTATGGAAAACAGTATGGAGATTTCTCAAAAAGTTAAAAATAGAAATACCCTATGACCCAGCCATCCCATTACTGGGTATCTATCCTAAGAACCTGATATCAGATATCTCAAGAGTCCGTTGCACCCCTATGTTCATCGCAGCATTATTTACAATAGCCAAGACGTGGAACCAGCCTACATGCCCAGAAACTGATGATTGGATAAAGAAGATGTGGTATATATACACAATGGAATACTACTCAGCCACAAAAAAAGACGAAATTGGCCCCTTCACAACAATGTGGATGGACCTCGAGGGCATTATGTTAAGCGAAATAAGTCAGTCAGAGAAAGACGAACTCTATATGACTCCACTCATAGGTGGAAATTAGTATATTGAGAAGGAGATCTGATCGGTGGTTACCAGGGAAAAGGGGGGGTGGGGCGAGGGCACGGAGGGGGAAGTGGTGTTCCCACAACATGACTAACAAAAATGTACAACTGAAATTTCACAAGCTTGTAATCCATCATAACATTAATAAACAACAACAAAAAAAAAGATGCTTTGGGGCCCATCTGCCCCTATGGAAAGAACGCAGCACTTTCTGCCTTGCTGCTCTAGCGCAATGTAGCACACCCAGAGCAGAAGTTCTACTTCAGCCAGATGAGGCCCGCAAAGAAACTGCGTTTCACAGGCCTTTGTAAGAGATGTTCCCGGTAGGCTGTTAGAGCACTGTGCAGAGCGAGTTGTTTCTCAGCTTCCAAAAGAGTTGGAAGCAAGATGCTTTGGGGCCCATCTGCCCCTATGTCAAGAAGGCAGCACTTTGTGCCTTGCAGCTCTAGGGCAATGTAGCTCACCCAGAGAAGTTCTACTTCAGCCACATCAGGCCTGCAAAGAAACTGCGTTTCACAGGCCTTTGTAAGAAATGTTCGCGGTAGGATGTTAGAGCACTGTGCAGAGCGAGTTGTTTCTCAGCTTCCAAAAGAGTTGGAAGCAAGATGCTTTGGGGCTCATCTGCCCATTTGAAAAGCAGGCAGCACTTTGTGGCTTGCAGCTCTAGGGCAATGTAGCACACCTAGAGCAGAAGTTGTACTTCAGCCAGATCAGGCCTGCAAAGAATCTGCGTTTCACAGGCCTTTGTAAGAGATGTTCCCTGTAGGCTGTTAGAGCACTGTGCAGAGCGAGTTCTTTCTTAGCTTCCCAAAGACCTGGAAGCAAGATGCTTTTGGGCCCTTCTCACCCTTTGGCAAGAAGGCAGCACTTTGTGCCTTGCAGCTCTAGGGCAATGTAGCACACCCAGAGCCGAAGTTCTACTTCAGCCACATCAGGCCTGCAAACAAACTGTGTTTCACAGGCCTTTGTAAGAGATGTTCGCGGTAGGCTGTTAGAGCACTGTGCAGAGCGAGTTGTTTCTCAGCTTCCAAAAGAGTTGGAAGCAAGATGCTTTGGGTCCCATCTGCCCCTTTGAAAAGAAGGCAGCACTTTGTGCCTTGCAGCTCTAGGGCAATGTGGCACACCCCGAGCAGAAGTTCTACTTCAGCCAGATCAGGCCTGCAAAGAAACTGCGTTTCACAGGCCTTTGTAAGAGATGTTCCCTGTAGGCTGTTAGAGCACTGTGCAGAGCGAGTTGTTTCTTAGCTTCCCAGAGAGCTGGAAGCAAGATGCTTTGGGGCCCATTAATTTTATCCCCTGCTACTTTGCTGTAGTTGTTGATTATTTCTAATAGTTTTTCTGTGGATTCTTTAGGGTTTTCTATGTATAAGATCATGTCGTCTGCAAACAACACGAGTTTTACTTCTTCGTTACCTATTTGAATTCCTTTTATTTTTTTTGCCTGCCGAATTGCTCTGGCCAGCACCTCCAGTACTATGTTGAATAGGAGTGGTGAAAGTGGGCACCCTTGTCTTGTTCCTGTCCTCAGAGGGATGGCTTTCAGCTTTTGTCCATTGAGTATGATGTTGGCTGTGGGTCTATCATATATGGCCTTTATTATGTTGAGGTACTTTCCTTCTATACCCATTTTACTGAGGGTTTTTATCATAAATGGGTGTTGGATCTTGTCGAATGCTTTCTCTGCGTCTATTGAGATGATCATGTGGTTTTTGTTTTTCATTTTGTTGATGTAGTGTATCACGTTGATTGACTTGCGGGTGTTGAACCATCCCTGTGTCCCTGGTATAAATCCCACTTGATCATGGTGTATAATCTTTTTGATGTATTGCTGTAATCGGTTTGCCAAAATTTTGTTGAGGATTTTTGCATCTATGTTCATCAGTGATATCGGCCTGTAGTTCTCCTTCTTTGTGTTGTCCTTGTCAGGTTTGGGGATCAGCGTGATGTTGGCTTCATAGAATGTGGTAGGGAGTTCTCCATCTTTCTCAATTTTCTGGAACACTTTGAGTAGAATGGGTACAAAGAACTCACACTGCTTAACAAAAAAAAACAAACAACCCGATCAAAAAATGGGCAGAGGACATGAACAGACATTTCTCAAAAGAAGATATGAATATGGCCAATAGACACATGAAAAGATGTTCATCATCGCTAATCATCAGGGAAATGCAAATCAAAACTACACTAAGATATCACCTTACCCCCGTTAGATTTGCAAAAACACCCAAAACCAAGAACGACAAATGTTGGAGAGGTTGTGGAGAAAGAGGAACCCTCATACACTGTGGGTGGGAATGCAAACTGGTACAGCCACTATGGAAAACAGTTTGGAGATTTCTCAAAAAGTTAAAAATAGAAATACCCTATGACCCAGCCATCCCATTACTGGGTATCTATCCTAAGAACCTGATATCAGATATCTCAAGAGTCCGTTGCACCCCTATGTTCATCGCAGCATTATTTACAATAGCCAAGACGTGGAACCAGCCTACATGCCCAGAAACTGATGATTGGATAAAGAAGATGTGGTATATATACACAATGGAATACTACTCAGCCACAAAAAAAGACGAAATTGGCCCCTTCACAACAATGTGGATGGACCTCGAGGGCATTATGTTAAGCGAAATAAGTCAGTCAGAGAAAGACGAACTCTATATGACTCCACTCATAGGTGGAAATTAGTATATTGAGAAGGAGATCTGATCGGTGGTTACCAGGGAAAAGGGGGGGTGGGGCGAGGGCACGGAGGGGGAAGTGGTGTTCCCACAACATGACTAACAAAAATGTACAACTGAAATTTCACAAGCTTGTAATCAATCATAACATTAATAAACAAACAAACAAAAAAAAGATGCTTTGGGGCCCATCTGCCCCTATGGAAAGAACGCAGCACTTTCTGCCTTGCAGCTCTAGCGCAATGTAGCACACCCAGAGCAGAAGTTCTACTTCAGCCAGATGAGGCCCGCAAAGAAACTGCGTTTCACAGGCCTTTGTAAGAGATGTTCCCGGTAGGCTGTTAGAGCACTGTGCAGAGCGAGTTGTTTCTCAGCTTCCAAAAGAGTTGGAAGCAAGATGCTTTGGGGCCCATCTGCCACTATGGAAAGAAGGCAGCACTTTGTGCCTTGCAGCTCTAGGGCAATGTAGCTCACCCAGAGAAGTTCTACTTCAGCCACATCAGGCCTGCAAAGAAACTGCGTTTCACAGGCCTTTGTAAGAAATGTTCGCGGTAGGCTGTTAGAGCAATGTGCAGAGCGAGTTGTTTCTCAGCTTCCAAAAGAGTTGGAAGCAAGATGCTTTGGGGCTCATCTGCCCCTTTGAAAAGCAGGCAGCACTTTGTGGCTTGCAGCTCTAGGGCAATGTAGCACACCCAGAGCAGAAGCTCTACTTCAGCCAGATGAGGCCCGCAAAGAAACTGCATTTCACAGGCCTTTGTAACAGATTTTCCCGGTAGGCTGTTAGAGCACTGTGCAGAGCGAGTTGTTTCTTAGCTTCCCAAAGAGCTGGAAGCAAGATGCTTTGGGGCCCTACTCACCCTTTGGAAAGAAGGCAGCACTTTGTGCCTTGCAGCTCTAGGGCAATGTAGCACACCTAGAGCAGAAGTTGTACTTCAGCCAGATCAGGCCTGCAAAGAATCTGCGTTTCACAGGCCTTTGTAAGAGATGTTCCCTGTAGGCTGTTAGAGCACTGTGCAGAGCGAGTTGTTTCTTAGCTTCCCAAAGAGCTGGAAGCAAGATGCTTTTGGGCCCTTCTCACCCTTTGGCAAGAAGGCAGCACTTTGTGCCTTGCAGCTCTAGGGCAATGTAGCACACCCAGAGCAGAAGTTCTACTTCAGCCACATCAGGCCTGCAAACAAACTGTGTTTCACAGGCCTTTGTAAGAGATGTTCGCGGTAGGCTGTTAGAGCACTGTGCAGAGCGAGTTGTTTCTCAGCTTCCAAAAGAGTTGGAAGCAAGATGCTTTGGGTCCCATCTGCCCCTTTGAAAAGAAGGCAGCACTTTGTGCCTTGCAGCTCTAGGGGAATGTGGCACACCCCGAGCAGAAGTTCTACTTCAGCCAGATCAGGCCTGCAAAGAAACTGCGTTTCACAGGCCTTTGTAAGAGATGTTCCCTGTAGGCTGTTAGAGCACTGTGCAGAGCGAGTTGTTTCTTAGCTTCCCAGAGAGCTGGAAGCAAGATGCTTTGGGGCCCATTAATTTTATCCCCTGCTACTTTGCTGTAGTTGTTGATTATTTCTAATAGTTTTTCTGTGGATTCTTTAGGGTTTTCTATGTATAAGATCATGTCGTCTGCAAACAACACGAGTTTTACTTCTTCGTTACCTATTTGAATTCCTTTTATTTTTTTTGCCTGCCGAATTGCTCTGGCCAGCACCTCCAGTACTATGTTGAATAGGAGTGGTGAAAGTGGGCACCCTTGTCTTGTTCCTGTCCTCAGAGGGATGGCTTTCAGCTTTTGTCCATTGAGTATGATGTTGGCTGTGGGTCTATCATATCTGGCCTTTATTATGTTGAGGTACTTTCCTTCTATACCCATTTTACTGAGGGTTTTTATCATAAATGGGTGTTGGATCTTGTCGAATGCTTTCTCTGCGTCTATTGAGATGATCATGTGGTTTTTGTTTTTCATTTTGTTGATGTAGTGTATCACGTTGATTGACTTGCGGGTGTTGAACCATCCCTGTGTCCCTGGTATAAATCCCACTTGATCATGGTGTATAACTTATTTGTTGTATTGCTGTAATCGGTTTGCCAAAATTTTGTTGAGGATTTTTGCATCTATGTTCATCAGTGATATCGGCCTGTAGTTCTCCTTCTTTGTGTTGTCCTTGTCAGGTTTGGGGATCAGAGTGATGTTGGCTTCATAGAATGTGTTAGGGAGTTCTCCATCTTTCTCAATTTTCTGGAACAGTTTGAGGAGAATAGGTACAAAGAACTCACACTGCTTAACAACAAAAAAACAAACAACCCGATCAAAAAATGGGCAGAGGACATGAACAGACATTTCTCAAAAGAAGATATGAATATGGCCAATAGACACATGAAAAGATGTTCATCATCGCTAATCATCAGGGAGATGCAAATCAAAACTACACTAAGATATCACCTTACCCCCGTTAGATTGGCAAAAACATCCAAAACCAAGAACGACAAATGTTGGAGAGGTTGTGGAGAAAGAGGAACCCTCATACACTGTGGGTGGGAATGCAAACTGGTACAGCCACTATGGAAAACAGTATGGAGATTTCTCAAAAAGTTAAAAATAGAAATACCCTATGACCCAGCCATCCCATTACTGGGTATCTATCCTAAGAACCTGATATCAGATATCTCAAGAGTCCGTTGCACCCCTATGTTCATCGCAGCATTATTTACAATAGCCAAGACGTGGAACCAGCCTACATGCCCAGAAACTGATGATTGGATAAAGAAGATGTGGTATATATAGACAATGGAATACTACTCAGCCATAAAAAAAGACGACATTGGCCCATTCACAACAATGTGGATGGACCTCGAGGGCATTATGTTAAGCGAAATAAGTCAGTCAGAGAAAGACGAACTCTATATGACTCCACTCATAGGTGGAAGTTAGTATATTGAGAAGGAGATCTGATCGGTGGTTACCAGGGAAAAGGGGGGGTGGGGGGAGGGCACGGAGGGGGAAGTGGTGTTCCCACAACATGACTAACAAAAATGTACAACTGAAATTTCACAAGCTTGTAATCCATCATAACATTCATAAACAAAAAAAAAAAATAAAGATGCTTTGGGGCACATCTGCCCCTATGGAAAGAATGCAGCACTTTCTGCCTTGCAGCTCTAGGGCAATGTAGCACAACCAGAGCAGAAGTTCTACTTCAGCCAGATCAGGCCCGCAAAGAAACTGCGTTTCGCAGGCCTTTGTAAGAGATGTTCCCGGTAGGCTGTTAGAGCACTGTGCAGAGCGAGTTGTTTCTTAGCTTCCCAAAGAGCTGGAAGCAAGATGCTTTGGGGCCCATCTGCCCCTATGTAAAGAAGGCAGCACTTTGTGCCTTGCAGCTCTAGGGCAATGTAGCTCACCCAGAGAAGTTCTACTTCAGCCACATCAGGCCTGCAAAGAAACTGCGTTTCACAGGCCTTTGTAAGAAATGTTCGCGGTAGGCTGTTAGAGCACTGTGCAGAGCGAGTTGTTTCTCAGCTTCCAAAAGAGTTGGAAGCAAGATGCTTTGGGGCTCATCTGCCCCTTTGAAAAGCAGGCAGCACTTTGTGGCTTGCAGCTCTAGGGCAATGTAGCACACCCAGAGCAGAAGTTCTACTTCAGCCAGATGAGGCCCGCAAAGAAACTGCATTTCACAGGCCTTTCTAACAGATTTTCCCGGTAGGCTGTTAGAGCACTGTGCAGAGCGAGTTGTTTCTTAGCTTCCCAAAGAGCTGGAAGCAAGATGCTTTGGGGCCCTACTCACCCTTTGGAAAGAAGGCAGCACTTTGTGCCTTGCAGCTCTAGGGCAATGTAGCACACCTAGAGCAGAAGTTATACTTCAGCCAGATCAGGCCTGCAAAGACTCTGCGTTTCACAGGCCTTTGTAAGAGATGTTCCCTGTAGGCTGTTAGAGCACTGTGCAGAGCGAGTTCTTTCTTAGCTTCCCAAAGACCTGGAAGCAAGATGCTTTTGGGCCCTTCTCACCCTTTGGCAAGAAGGCAGCACTTTGTGCCTTGCAGCTCTAGGGCAATGTAGCACACCCAGAGCCGAAGTTCTACTTCAGCCACATCAGGCCTGCAAACAAACTGTGTTTCACAGGCCTTTGTAAGAGATGTTCGCGGTAGGCTGTTAGAGCACTGTGCAGAGCGAGTTGTTTCTCAGCTTCCAAAAGAGTTGGAAGCAAGATGCTTTGGGTCCCATCTGCCCCTTTGAAAAGAAGGCAGCACTTTGTGCCTTGCAGCTCTAGGGGAATGTGGCACACCCCGAGCAGAAGTTCTACTTCAGCCAGATCAGGCCTGCAAAGAAACTGCGTTTCACAGGCCTTTGTAAGAGATGTTCCCTGTAGGCTGTTAGAGCACTGTGCAGAGCGAGTTGTTTCTTAGCTTCCCAGAGAGCTGGAAGCAAGATGCTTTGGGGCCCATTAATTTTATCCCCTGCTACTTTGCTGTAGTTGTTGATTATTTCTAATAGTTTTTCTGTGGATTCTTTAGGGTTTTCTATGTATAAGATCATGTCGTCTGCAAACAACACGAGTTTTACTTCTTCGTTACCTATTTGAATTCCTTTTATTTTTTTTGCCTGCCGAATTGCTCTGGCCAGCACCTCCAGTACTATGTTGAATAGGAGTGGTGAAAGTGGGCACCCTTGTCTTGTTCCTGTCCTCAGAGGGATGGCTTTCAGCTTTTGTCCATTGAGTATGATGTTGGCTGTGGGTCTATCATATCTGGCCTTTATTATGTTGAGGTACTTTCCTTCTATACCCATTTTACTGAGGGTTTTTATCATAAATGGGTGTTGGATCTTGTCGAATGCTTTCTCTGCGTCTATTGAGATGATCATGTGGTTTTTGTTTTTCATTTTGTTGATGTAGTGTATCACGTTGATTGACTTGCGGGTGTTGAACCATCCCTGTGTCCCTGGTATAAATCCCACTTGATCATGGTGTATAATCTTTTTGATGTATTGCTGTAATCGGTTTGCCAAAATTTTGTTGAGGATTTTTGCATCTATGTTCATCAGTGATATCGGCCTGTAGTTCTCCTTCTTTGTGTTGTCCTTGTCAGGTTTGGGGATCAGCGTGATGTTGGCTTCATAGAATGTGGTAGGGAGTTCTCCATCTTTCTCAATTTTCTGGAACACTTTGAGTAGAATGGGTACAAAGAACTCACACTGCTTAACAAAAAAAAACAAACAACCCGATCAAAAAATGGGCAGAGGACATGAACAGACATTTCTCCAAAGAAGATATGAATATGGCCAATAGACACATGAAAAGATGTTCATCATCGCTAATCATCAGGGAAATGCAAATCAAAACTACACTAAGATATCACCTTACCCCCGTTAGATTTGCAAAAACACCCAAAACCAAGAACGACAAATGTTGGAGAGGTTGTGGAGAAAGAGGAACCCTCATACACTGTGGGTGGGAATGCAAACTGGTACAGCCACTATGGAAAACAGTATGGAGATTTCTCAAAAAGTTAAAAATAGAAATACCCTATGACCCAGCCATCCCATTACTGGGTATCTATCCTAAGAACCTGATATCAGATATCTCAAGAGTCCGTTGCACCCCTATGTTCATCGCAGCATTATTTACAATAGCCAAGACGTGGAACCAGCCTACATGCCCAGAAACTGATGATTGGATAAAGAAGATGTGGTATATATACACAATGGAATACTACTCAGCCACAAAAAAAGACGAAATTGGCCCCTTCACAACAATGTGGATGGACCTCGAGGGCATTATGTTAAGCGAAATAAGTCAGTCAGAGAAAGACGAACTCTATATGACTCCACTCATAGGTGGAAATTAGTATATTGAGAAGGAGATCTGATCGGTGGTTACCAGGGAAAAGGGGGGGTGGGGCGAGGGCACGGAGGGGGAAGTGGTGTTCCCACAACATGACTAACAAAAATGTACAACTGAAATTTCACAAGCTTGTAATCCATCATAACATTAATAAACAAACAAACAAAAAAAAGATGCTTTGGGGCCCATCTGCCCCTAAGGAAAGAACGCAGCACTTCCTGCCTTGCAGCTCTAGCGCAATGTAGCACACCCAGAGCAGAAGTTCTACTTCAGCCAGATGAGGCCCGCAAAGAAACTGCGTTTCACAGGCCTTTGTAAGAGATGTTCCCGGTAGGCTGTTAGAGCACTGTGCAGAGCGAGTTGTTTCTCAGCTTCCAAAAGAGTTGGAAGCAAGATGCTTTGGGGCCCATCTGCCCCTATGTAAAGAAGGCAGCACTTTGTGCCTTGCAGCTCTAGGGCAATGTAGCTCACCCAGAGAAGTTCTACTTCAGCCACATCAGGCCTGCAAAGAAACTGCGTTTCACAGGCCTTTGTAAGAAATGTTCGCGGTAGGCTGTTAGAGCAATGTGCAGAGCGAGTTGTTTCTCAGCTTCGAAAAGAGTTGGAAGCAAGATGCTTTGGGGCTCATCTGCCCCTTTGAAAAGCAGGCAGCACTTTGTGGCTTGCAGCTCTAGGGCAATGTAGCACACCCAGAGCAGAAGCTCTACTTCAGCCAGATGAGGCCCGTAAAGAAACTGCATTTCACAGGCCTTTGTAACAGATTTTCCCGGTAGGCTGTTAGAGCACTGTGCAGAGCGAGTTGTTTCTTAGCTTCCCAAAGAGCTGGAAGCAAGATGCTTTGGGGCCCTACTCACCCTTTGGAAAGAAGGCAGCACTTTGTGCCTTGCAGCTCTAGGGCAATGTAGCACACCTAGAGCAGAAGTTGTACTTCAGCCAGATCAGGCCTGCAAAGAATCTGCGTTTCACAGGCCTTTGTAAGAGATGTTCCCTGTAGGCTGTTAGAGCACTGTGCAGAGCGAGTTCTTTCTTAGCTTCCCAAAGACCTGGAAGCAAGATGCTTTTGGGCCCTTCTCACCCTTTGGCAAGAAGGCAGCACTTTGTGCCTTGCAGCTCTAGGGCAATGTAGCACACCCAGAGCAGAAGTTCTACTTCAGCCACATCAGGCCTGCAAACAAACTGTGTTTCACAGGCCTTTGTAAGAGATGTTCGCGGTAGGCTGTTAGAGCACTGTGCAGAGCGAGTTGTTTCTCAGCTTCCAAAAGAGTTGGAAGCAAGATGCTTTGGGTCCCATCTGCCCCTTTGAAAAGAAGGCAGCACTTTGTGCCTTGCAGCTCTAGGGGAATGTGGCACACCCCGAGCAGAAGTTCTACTTCAGCCAGATCAGGCCTGCAAAGAAACTGCGTTTCACAGGCCTTTGTAAGAGATGTTCCCTGTAGGCTGTTAGAGCACTGTGCAGAGCGAGTTGTTTCTTAGCTTCCCAGAGAGCTGGAAGCAAGATGCTTTGGGGCCCATTAATTTTATCCCCTGCTACTTTGCTGTAGTTGTTGATTATTTCTAATAGTTTTTCTGTGGATTCTTTAGGGTTTTCTATGTATAAGATCATGTCGTCTGCAAACAACACGAGTTTTACTTCTTCGTTACCTATTTGAATTCCTTTTATTTTTTTTGCCTGCCGAATTGCTCTGGCCAGCACCTCCAGTACTATGTTGAATAGGAGTGGTGAAAGTGGGCACCCTTGTCTTGTTCCTGTCCTCAGAGGGATGGCTTTCAGCTTTTGTCCATTGAGTATGATGTTGGCTGTGGGTCTATCATATCTGGCCTTTATTATGTTGAGGTACTTTCCTTCTATACCCATTTTACTGAGGGTTTTTATCATAAATGGGTGTTGGATCTTGTCGAATGCTTTCTCTGCGTCTATTGAGATGATCATGTGGTTTTTGTTTTTCATTTTGTTGATGTAGTGTATCACGTTGATTGACTTGCGGGTGTTGAACCATCCCTGTGTCCCTGGTATAAATCCCACTTGATCATGGTGTATAACTTATTTGTTGTATTGCTGTAATCGGTTTGCCAAAATTTTGTTGAGGATTTTTGCATCTATGTTCATCAGTGATATCGGCCTGTAGTTCTCCTTCTTTGTGTTGTCCTTGTCAGGTTTGGGGATCAGAGTGATGTTGGCTTCATAGAATGTGTTAGGGAGTTCTCCATCTTTCTCAATTTTCTGGAACAGTTTGAGGAGAATAGGTACAAAGAACTCACACTGCTTAACAACAAAAAAACAAACAACCCGATCAAAAAATGGGCAGAGGACATGAACAGACATTTCTCAAAAGAAGATATGAATATGGCCAATAGACACATGAAAAGATGTTCATCATCGCTAATCATCAGGGAGATGCAAATCAAAACTACACTAAGATATCACCTTACCCCCGTTAGATTGGCAAAAACATCCAAAACCAAGAACGACAAATGTTGGAGAGGTTGTGGAGAAAGAGGAACCCTCATACACTGTGGGTGGGAATGCAAACTGGTACAGCCACTATGGAAAACAGTATGGAGATTTCTCAAAAAGTTAAAAATAGAAATACCCTATGACCCAGCCATCCCATTACTGGGTATCTATCCTAAGAACCTGATATCAGATATCTCAAGAGTCCGTTGCACCCCTATGTTCGTCGCAGCATTATTTACAATAGCCAAGACGTGGAACCAGCCTACATGCCCAGAAACTGATGATTGGATAAAGAAGATGTGGTATATATACACAATGGAATACTACTCAGCCATAAAAAAAGACGACATTGGCCCATTCACAACAATGTGGATGGACCTCGAGGGCATTATGTTAAGCGAAATAAGTCAGTCAGAGAAAGATGAACTCTATATGACTCCACTCATAGGTGGAAGTTAGTATATTGAGAAGGAGATCTGATCGGTGGTTACCAGGGAAAAGGGGGGGTGGGGGGAGGGCACGGAGGGGGAAGTGGTGTTCCCACAACATGACTAACAAAAATGTACAACTGAAATTTCACAAGCTTGTAATCCATCATAACATTAATAAACAAAAAAAAAAAATAAAGATGCTTTGGGGCACATCTGCCCCTATGGAAAGAACGCAGCACTTTCTGCCTTGCAGCTCTAGGGCAATGTAGCACAACCAGAGCAGAAGTTCTACTTCAGCCAGATCAGGCCCGCAAAGAAACTGCGTTTCGCAGGCCTTTGTAAGAGATGTTCCCGGTAGGCTGTTAGAGCACTGTGCAGAGCGAGTTGTTTCTCAGCTTCCCAAAGAGCTGGAAGCAAGATGCTTTGGGGCCCATCTGCCCCTATGTAAAGAAGGCAGCACTTTGTGCCTTGCAGCTCTAGGGCAATGTAGCTCACCCAGAGAAGTTCTACTTCAGCCACATCAGGCCTGCAAAGAAACTGCGTTTCACAGGCCTTTGTAAGAAATGTTCGCGGTAGGCTGTTAGAGCACTGTGCAGAGCGAGTTGTTTCTCAGCTTCCAAAAGAGTTGGAAGCAAGATGCTTTGGGGCTCATCTGCCCCTTTGAAAAGCAGGCAGCACTTTGTGGCTTGCAGCTCTAGGGCAATGTAGCACACCCAGAGCAGAAGCTCTACTTCAGCCAGATGAGGCCCGCAAAGAAACTGCATTTCACAGGCCTTTGTAACAGATTTTCCCGGTAGGCTGTTAGAGCACTGTGCAGAGCGAGTTGTTTCTTAGCTTCCCAAAGAGCTGGAAGCAAGATGCTTTGGGGCCCTACTCACCCTTTGGAAAGAAGGCAGCACTTTGTGCCTTGCAGCTCTAGGGCAATGTAGCACACCTAGAGCAGAAGTTGTACTTCAGCCAGATCAGGCCTGCAAAGAATCTGCGTTTCACAGGCCTTTGTAAGAGATGTTCCCTGTAGGCTGTTAGAGCACTGTGCAGAGCGAGTTCTTTCTTAGCTTCCCAAAGACCTGGAAGCAAGATGCTTTTGGGCCCTTCTCACCCTTTGGCAAGAAGGCAGCACTTTGTGCCTTGCAGCTCTTGGGCAATGTAGCACACCCAGAGCAGAAGTTCTACTTCAGCCACATCAGGCCTGCAAACAAACTGTGTTTCACAGGCCTTTGTAAGAGATGTTCGCGGTAGGCTGTTAGAGCACTGTGCAGAGCGAGTTGTTTCTCAGCTTCCAAAAGAGTTGGAAGCAAGATGCTTTGGGTCCCATCTGCCCCTTTGAAAAGAAGGCAGCACTTTGTGCCTTGCAGCTCTAGGGGAATGTGGCACACCCCGAGCAGAAGTTCTACTTCAGCCAGATCAGGCCTGCAAAGAAACTGCGTTTCACAGGCCTTTGTAAGAGATGTTCCCTGTAGGCTGTTAGAGCACTGTGCAGAGCGAGTTGTTTCTTAGCTTCCCAGAGAGCTGGAAGCAAGATGCTTTGGGGCCCATTAATTTTATCCCCTGCTACTTTGCTGTAGTTGTTGATTATTTCTAATAGTTTTTCTGTGGATTCTTTAGGGTTTTCTATGTATAAGATCATGTCGTCTGCAAACAACACGAGTTTTACTTCTTCGTTACCTATTTGAATTCCTTTTATTTTTTTTGCCTGCCGAATTGCTCTGGCCAGCACCTCCAGTACTATGTTGAATAGGAGTGGTGAAAGTGGGCACCCTTGTCTTGTTCCTGTCCTCAGAGGGATGGCTTTCAGCTTTTGTCCATTGAGTATGATGTTGGCTGTGGGTCTATCATATCTGGCCTTTATTATGTTGAGGTACTTTCCTTCTATACCCATTTTACTGAGGGTTTTTATCATAAATGGGTGTTGGATCTTGTCGAATGCTTTCTCTGCGTCTATTGAGATGATCATGTGGTTTTTGTTTTTCATTTTGTTGATGTAGTGTATCACGTTGATTGACTTGCGGGTGTTGAACCATCCCTGTGTCCCTGGTATAAATCCCACTTGATCATGGTGTATAACTTATTTGTTGTATTGCTGTAATCGGTTTGCCAAAATTTTGTTGAGGATTTTTGCATCTATGTTCATCAGTGATATCGGCCTGTAGTTCTCCTTCTTTGTGTTGTCCTTGTCAGGTTTGGGGATCAGAGTGATGTTGGCTTCATAGAATGTGTTAGGGAGTTCTCCATCTTTCTCAATTTTCTGGAACAGTTTGATTAGAATGGGTACAAAGAACTCACACTGCTTAACAACAAAAAAACAAACAACCCGATCAAAAAATGGGCAGAGGACATGAACAGACATTTCTCAAAAGAAGATATGAATATGGCCAATAGACACATGAAAAGATGTTCATCATCGCTAATCATCAGGGAGATGCAAATCAAAACTACACTAAGATATCACCTTACCCCCGTTAGATTGGCAAAAACATCCAAAACCAAGAACGACAAATGTTGGAGAGGTTGTGGAGAAAGAGGAACCCTCATACACTGTGGGTGGGAATGCAAACTGGTACAGCCACTATGGAAAACAGTATGGAGATTTCTCAAAAAGTTAAAAATAGAAATACCCTATGACCCAGCCATCCCATTACTGGGTATCTATCCTAAGAACCTGATATCAGATATCTCAAGAGTCCGTTGCACCCCTATGTTCATCGCAGCATTATTTACAATAGCCAAGACGTGGAACCAGCCTACATGCCCAGAAACTGATGATTGGATAAAGAAGATGTGGTATATATACACAATGGAATACTACTCAGCCATAAAAAAAGACGACATTGGCCCATTCACAACAATGTGGATGGACCTCGAGGGCATTATGTTAAGCGAAATAAGTCAGTCAGAGAAAGACGAACTCTATATGACTCCACTCATAGGTGGAAGTTAGTATATTGAGAAGGAGATCTGATCGGTGGTTACCAGGGAAAAGGGGGGGTGGGGGGAGGGCACGGAGGGGGAAGTGGTGTTCCCACAACATGACTAACAAAAATGTACAACTGAAATTTCACAAGCTTGTAATCCATCATAACATTAATAAACAAAAAAAAAAAATAAAGATGCTTTGGGGCACATCTGCCCCTATGGAAAGAATGCAGCACTTTCTGCCTTGCAGCTCTAGGGCAATGTAGCACAACCAGAGCAGAAGTTCTACTTCAGCCAGATCAGGCCCGCAAAGAAACTGCGTTTCGCAGGCCTTTGTAAGAGATGTTCCCGGTAGGCTGTTAGAGCACTGTGCAGAGCGAGTTGTTTCTTAGCTTCCCAAAGAGCTGGAAGCAAGATGCTTTGGGGCCCATCTGCCCCTATGTAAAGAAGGCAGCACTTTGTGCCTTGCAGCTCTAGGGCAATGTAGCTCACCGAGAGAAGTTCTACTTCAGCCACATCAGGCCTGCAAAGAAACTGCGTTTCACAGGCCTTTGTAAGAAATGTTCGCGGTAGGCTGTTAGAGCACTGTTCAGAGCGAGTTGTTTCTCAGCTTCCAAAAGAGTTGGAAGCAAGATGCTTTGGGGCTCATCTGCCCCTTTGAAAAGCAGGCAGCACTTTGTGGCTTGCAGCTCTAGGGCAATGTAGCACACCCAGAGCAGAAGTTCTACTTCAGCCAGATGAGGCCCGCAAAGAAACTGCATTTCACAGGCCTTTCTAACAGATTTTCCCGGTAGGCTGTTAGAGCACTGTGCAGAGCGAGTTGTTTCTTAGCTTCCCAAAGAGCTGGAAGCAAGATGCTTTGGGGCCCTACTCACCCTTTGGAAAGAAGGCAGCACTTTGTGCCTTGCAGCTCTAGGGCAATGTAGCACACCTAGAGCAGAAGTTGTACTTCAGCCAGATCAGGCCTGCAAAGAATCTGCGTTTCACAGGCCTTTGTAAGAGATGTTCCCTGTAGGCTGTTAGAGCACTGTGCAGAGCGAGTTCTTTCTTAGCTTCCCAAAGACCTGGAAGCAAGATGCTTTTGGGCCCTTCTCACCCTTTGGCAAGAAGGCAGCACTTTGTGCCTTGCAGCTCTAGGGCAATGTAGCACACCCAGAGCAGAAGTTCTACTTCAGCCACATCAGGCCTGCAAACAAACTGTGTTTCACAGGCCTTTGTAAGAGATGTTCGCGGTAGGCTGTTAGAGCACTGTGCAGAGCGAGTTGTTTCTCAGCTTCCAAAAGAGTTGGAAGCAAGATGCTTTGGGTCCCATCTGCCCCTTTGAAAAGAAGGCAGCACTTTGTGCCTTGCAGCTCTAGGGGAATGTGGCACACCCCGAGCAGAAGTTCTACTTCAGCCAGATCAGGCCTGCAAAGAAACTGCGTTTCACAGGCCTTTGTAAGAGATGTTCCCTGTAGGCTGTTAGAGCACTGTGCAGAGCGAGTTGTTTCTTAGCTTCCCAGAGAGCTGGAAGCAAGATGCTTTGGGGCCCATTAATTTTATCCCCTGCTACTTTGCTGTAGTTGTTGATTATTTCTAATAGTTTTTCTGTGGATTCTTTAGGGTTTTCTATGTATAAGATCATGTCGTCTGCAAACAACACGAGTTTTACTTCTTCGTTACCTATTTGAATTCCTTTTATTTTTTTTGCCTGCCGAATTGCTCTGGCCAGCACCTCCAGTACTATGTTGAATAGGAGTGGTGAAAGTGGGCACCCTTGTCTTGTTCCTGTCCTCAGAGGGATGGCTTTCAGCTTTTGTCCATTGAGTATGATGTTGGCTGTGGGTCTATCATATATGGCCTTTATTATGTTGAGGTACTTTCCTTCTATACCCATTTTACTGAGGGTTTTTATCATAAATGGGTGTTGGATCTTGTCGAATGCTTTCTCTGCGTCTATTGAGATGATCATGTGGTTTTTGTTTTTCATTTTGTTGATGTAGTGTATCACGTTGATTGACTTGCGGGTGTTGAACCATCCCTGTGTCCCTGGTATAAAACCCACTTGATCATGGTGTATAATCTTTTTGATGTATTGCTGTAATCGGTTTGCCAAAATTTTGTTGAGGATTTTTGCATCTATGTTCATCAGTGATATCGGCCTGTAGTTCTCCTTCTTTGTGTTGTCCTTGTCAGCTTTGGGGATCAGCGTGATGTTGGCTTCATAGAATGTGGTAGGGAGTTCTCCATCTTTCTCAATTTTCTGGAACACTTTGAGTAGAATGGGTACAAAGAACTCACACTGCTTAACAAAAAAAAACAAACAACCCGATCAAAAAATGGGCAGAGGACATGAACAGACATTTCTCCAAAGAAGATATGAATATGGCCAATAGACACATGAAAAGATGTTCATCATCGCTAATCATCAGGGAAATGCAAATCAAAACTACACTAAGATATCACCTTACCCCCGTTAGATTTGCAAAAACACCCAAAACCAAGAACGACAAATGTTGGAGAGGTTGTGGAGAAAGAGGAACCCTCATACACTGTGGGTGGGAATGCAAACTGGTACAGCCACTATGGAAAACAGTATGGAGATTTCTCAAAAAGTTAAAAATAGAAATACCCTATGACCCAGCCATCCCATTACTGGGTATCTATCCTAAGAACCTGATATCAGATATCTCAAGAGTCCGTTGCACCCCTATGTTCATCGCAGCATTATTTACAATAGCCAAGACGTGGAACCAGCCTACATGCCCAGAAACTGATGATTGGATAAAGAAGATATGGTATATATACACAATGGAATACTACTCAGCCACCAAAAAGACGAAATTGGCCCCTTCACAACAATGTGGATGGACCTCGAGGGCATTATGTTAAGCGAAATAAGTCAGTCAGAGAAAGACGAACTCTATATGACTCCACTCATAGGTGGAAATTAGTATATTGAGAAGGAGATCTGATCGGTGGTTACCAGGGAAAAGGGGGGGTGGGGCGAGGGCACGGAGGGGGAAGTGGTGTTCCCACAACATGACTAACAAAAATGTACAACTGAAATTTCACAAGCTTGTAATCCATCATAACATTAATAAACAAAAAAAAAAAAAAGATGCTTTGGGGCCCATCTGCCCCTATGGAAAGAACGCAGCACTTTCTGCCTTGCAGCTCTAGCGCAATGTAGCACACCCAGAGCAGAAGTTCTACTTCAGCCAGATGAGGCCCGCAAAGAAACTGCGTTTCACAGGCCTTTGTAAGAGATGTTCCCGGTAGGCTGTTAGAGCACTGTGCAGAGCGAGTTGTTTCTCAGCTTCCAAAAGAGTTGGAAGCAAGATGCTTTGGGGCCCATCTGCCACTATGGAAAGAAGGCAGCACTTTGTGCCTTGCAGCTCTAGGGCAATGTAGCTCACCCAGAGAAGTTCTACTTCAGCCACATCAGGCCTGCAAAGAAACTGCGTTTCACAGGCCTTTGTAAGAAATGTTCGCGGTAGGCTGTTAGAGCAATGTGCAGAGCGAGTTGTTTCTCAGCTTCCAAAAGAGTTGGAAGCAAGATGCTTTGGGGCTCATCTGCCCCTTTGAAAAGCAGGCAGCACTTTGTGGCTTGCAGCTCTAGGGCAATGTAGCACACCCAGAGCAGAAGCTCTACTTCAGCCAGATGAGGCCCGCAAAGAAACTGCATTTCACAGGCCTTTGTAACAGATTTTCCCGGTAGGCTGTTAGAGCACTGTGCAGAGCGAGTTGTTTCTTAGCTTCCCAAAGAGCTGGAAGCAAGATGCTTTGGGGCCCTACTCACCCTTTGGAAAGAAGGCAGCACTTTGTGCCTTGCAGCTCTAGGGCAATGTAGCACACCTAGAGCAGAAGTTGTACTTCAGCCAGATCAGGCCTGCAAAGAATCTGCGTTTCACAGGCCTTTGTAAGAGATGTTCCCTGTAGGCTGTTAGAGCACTGTGCAGAGCGAGTTCTTTCTTAGCTTCCCAAAGACCTGGAAGCAAGATGCTTTTGGGCCCTTCTCACCCTTTGGCAAGAAGGCAGCACTTTGTGCCTTGCAGCTCTAGGGCAATGTAGCACACCCAGAGCCGAAGTTCTACTTCAGCCACATCAGGCCTGCAAACAAACTGTGTTTCACAGGCCTTTGTAAGAGATGTTCGCGGTAGGCTGTTAGAGCACTGTGCAGAGCGAGTTGTTTCTCAGCTTCCAAAAGAGTTGGAAGCAAGATGTTTTGGGTCCCATCTGCCCCTTTGAAAAGAAGGCAGCACTTTGTGCCTTGCAGCTCTAGGGGAATGTGGCACACCCCGAGCAGAAGTTCTACTTCAGCCAGATCAGGCCTGCAAAGAAACTGCGTTTCACAGGCCTTTGTAAGAGATGTTCCCTGTAGGCTGTTAGAGCACTGTGCAGAGCGAGTTGTTTCTTAGCTTCCCAGAGAGCTGGAAGCAAGGTGCTTTGGGGCCCATTAATTTTATCCCCTGCTACTTTGCTGTAGTTGTTGATTATTTCTAATAGTTTTTCTGTGGATTCTTTAGGGTTTTCTATGTATAAGATCATGTCATCTGCAAACAACACGAGTTTTACTTCTTCGTTACCTATTTGAATTCCTTTTATTTTTTTTGCCTGCCGAATTGCTCTGGCCAGCACCTCCAGTACTATGTTGAATAGGAGTGGTGAAAGTGGGCACCCTTGTCTTGTTCCTGTCCTCAGAGGGATGGCTTTCAGCTTTTGTCCATTGAGTATGATGTTGGCTGTGGGTCTATCATATATGGCCTTTATTATGTTGAGGTACTTTCCTTCTATACCCATTTTACTGAGGGTTTTTATCATAAATGGGTGTTGGATCTTGTCGAATGCTTTCTCTGCGTCTATTGAGATGATCATGTGGTTTTTGTTTTTCATTTTGTTGATGTAGTGTATCACGTTGATTGACTTGCGGGTGTTGAACCATCCCTGTGTCCCTGGTATAAATCCCACTTGATCATGGTGTATAATCTTTTTGATGTATTGCTGTAATCGGTTTGCCAAAATTTTGTTGAGGATTTTTGCATCTATGTTCATCAGTGATATCGGCCTGTAGTTCTCCTTCTTTGTGTTGTCCTTGTCAGGTTTGGGGATCAGCGTGATGTTGGCTTCATAGAATGTGGTAGGGAGTTCTCCATCTTTCTCAATTTTCTGGAACACTTTGAGTAGAATGGGTACAAAGAACTCACACTGCTTAACAAAAAAAAACAAACAACCCGATCAAAAAATGGGCAGAGGACATGAACAGACATTTCTCAAAAGAAGATATGAATATGGCCAATAGACACATGAAAAGATGTTCATCATCGCTAATCATCAGGGAAATGCAAATCAAAACTACACTAAGATATCACCTTACCCCCGTTAGATTGGCAAAAACACCCAAAACCAAGAACGACAAATGTTGGAGAGGTTGTGGAGAAAGAGGAACCCTCATACACTGTTGGTGGGAATGCAAACTGGTACAGCCACTATGGAAAACAGTATGGAGATTTCTCAAAAAGTTAAAAATAGAAATACCCTATGACCCAGCCATCCCATTACTGGGTATCTATCCTAAGAACCTGATATCAGATATCTCAAGAGTCCGTTGCACCCCTATGTTCATCGCAGCATTATTTACAATAGCCAAGACGTGGAACCAGCCTACATGCCCAGAAACTGATGATTGGATAAAGAAGATGTGGTATATATACACAATGGAATACTACTCAGCCACAAAAAAAGACGAAATTGGCCCCTTCACAACAATGTGGATGGACCTCGAGGGCATTATGTTAAGCGAAATAAGTCAGTCAGAGAAAGACGAACTCTATATGACTCCACTCATAGGTGGAAAATAGTATATTGAGAAGGAGATCTGATCGGTGGTTACCAGGGAAAAGGGGGGGTGGGGCGAGGGCACGGAGGGGGAAGTGGTGTTCCCACAACATGACTAACAAAAATGTACAACTGAAATTTCACAAGCTTGTAATCCATCATAACATTAATAAACTACAAAAAAAAAAAAAGATGCTTTGGGGCCCATCTGCCCCTATGGAAAGAACGCAGCACTTTCTGCCTTGCTGCTCTAGCGCAATGTAGCACACCCAGAGCAGAAGTTCTACTTCAGCCAGATGAGGCCCGCAAAGAAACTGCGTTTCACAGGCCTTTGTAAGAGATGTTCCCGGTAGGCTGTTAGAGCACTGTGCAGAGCGAGTTGTTTCTCAGCTTCCAAAAGAGTTGGAAGCAAGATGCTTTGGGGCCCATCTGCCCCTATGTAAAGAAGGCAGCACTTTGTGCCTTGCAGCTCTAGGGCAATGTAGCTCACCCAGAGAAGTTCTACTTCAGCCACATCAGGCCTGCAAAGAAACTGCGTTTCACAGGCCTTTGTAAGAAATGTTCGCGGTAGGATGTTAGAGCACTGTGCAGAGCGAGTTGTTTCTCAGCTTCCAAAAGAGTTGGAAGCAAGATGCTTTGGGGCTCATCTGCCCATTTGAAAAGCAGGCAGCACTTTGTGGCTTGCAGCTCTAGGGCAATGTAGCACACCTAGAGCAGAAGTTGTACTTCAGCCAGATCAGGCCTGCAAAGAATCTGCGTTTCACAGGCCTTTGTAAGAGATGTTCCCTGTAGGCTGTTAGAGCACTGTGCAGAGCGAGTTCTTTCTTAGCTTCCCAAAGACCTGGAAGCAAGATGCTTTTGGGCCCTTCTCACCCTTTGGCAAGAAGGCAGCACTTTGTGCCTTGCAGCTCTAGGGCAATGTAGCACACCCAGAGCCGAAGTTCTACTTCAGCCACATCAGGCCTGCAAACAAACTGTGTTTCACAGGCCTTTGTAAGAGATGTTCGCGGTAGGCTGTTAGAGCACTGTGCAGAGCGAGTTGTTTCTCAGCTTCCAAAAGAGTTGGAAGCAAGATGCTTTGGGTCCCATCTGCCCCTTTGAAAAGAAGGCAGCACTTTGTGCCTTGCAGCTCTAGGGCAATGTGGCACACCCCGAGCAGAAGTTCTACTTCAGCCAGATCAGGCCTGCAAAGAAACTGCGTTTCACAGGCCTTTGTAAGAGATGTTCCCTGTAGGCTGTTAGAGCACTGTGCAGAGCGAGTTGTTTCTTAGCTTCCCAGAGAGCTGGAAGCAAGATGCTTTGGGGCCCATTAATTTTATCCCCTGCTACTTTGCTGTAGTTGTTGATTATTTCTAATAGTTTTTCTGTGGATTCTTTAGGGTTTTCTATGTATAAGATCATGTCGTCTGCAAACAACACGAGTTTTACTTCTTCGTTACCTATTTGAATTCCTTTTATTTTTTTTTCCTGCCGAATTGCTCTGGCCAGCACCTCCAGTACTATGTTGAATAGGAGTGGTGAAAGTGGGCACCCTTGTCTTGTTCCTGTCCTCAGAGGGATGGCTTTCAGCTTTTGTCCATTGAGTATGATGTTGGCTGTGGGTCTATCATATATGGCCTTTATTATGTTGAGGTACTTTCCTTCTATACCCATTTTACTGAGGGTTTTTATCATAAATGGGTGTTGGATCTTGTCGAATGCTTTCTCTGCGTCTATTGAGATGATCATGTGGTTTTTGTTTTTCATTTTGTTGATGTAGTGTATCACGTTGATTGACTTGCGGGTGTTGAACCATCCCTGTGTCCCTGGTATAAATCCCACTTGATCATGGTGTATAACTTATTTGTTGTATTGCTGTAATCGGTTTGCCAAAATTTTGTTGAGGATTTTTGCATCTATGTTCATCAGTGATATCGGCCTGTAGTTCTCCTTCTTTGTGTTGTCCTTGTCAGGTTTGGGGATCAGCGTGATGTTGGCTTCATAGAATGTGGTAGGGAGTTCTCCATCTTTCTCAATTTTCTGGAACACTTTGAGTAGAATGGGTACAAAGAACTCACACTGCTTAACAAAAAAAAACAAACAACCCGATCAAAAAATGGGCAGAGGACATGAACAGACATTTCTCAAAAGAAGATATGAATATGGCCAATAGACACATGAAAAGATGTTCATCATCGCTAATCATCAGGGAAATGCAAATCAAAACTACACTAAGATATCACCTTACCCCCGTTAGATTTGCAAAAACACCCAAAACCAAGAACGACAAATGTTGGAGAGGTTGTGGAGAAAGAGGAACCCTCATACACTGTGGGTGGGAATGCAAACTGGTACAGCCACTATGGAAAACAGTTTGGAGATTTCTCAAAAAGTTAAAAATAGAAATACCCTATGACCCAGCCATCCCATTACTGGGTATCTATCCTAAGAACCTGATATCAGATATCTCAAGAGTCCGTTGCACCCCTATGTTCATCGCAGCATTATTTACAATAGCCAAGACGTGGAACCAGCCTACATGCCCAGAAACTGATGATTGGATAAAGAAGATGTGGTATATATACACAATGGAATACTACTCAGCCACAAAAAAAGACGAAATTGGCCCCTTCACAACAATGTGGATGGACCTCGAGGGCATTATGTTAAGCGAAATAAGTCAGTCAGAGAAAGACGAACTCTATATGACTCCACTCATAGGTGGAAATTAGTATATTGAGAAGGAGATCTGATCGGTGGTTACCAGGGAAAAGGGGGGGTGGGGCGAGGGCACGGAGGGGGAAGTGGTGTTCCCACAACATGACTAACAAAAATGTACAACTGAAATTTCACAAGCTTGTAATCCATCATAACATTAATAAACAAACAAACAAAAAAAAGATGCTTTGGGGCCCATCTGCCCCTAAGGAAAGAACGCAGCACTTCCTGCCTTGCAGCTCTAGCGCAATGTAGCACACCCAGAGCAGAAGTTCTACTTCAGCCAGATGAGGCCCGCAAAGAAACTGCGTTTCACAGGCCTTTGTAAGAGATGTTCCCGGTAGGCTGTTAGAGCACTGTGCAGAGCGAGTTGTTTCTCAGCTTCCAAAAGAGTTGGAAGCAAGATGCTTTGGGGCCCATCTGCCCCTATGTAAAGAAGGCAGCACTTTGTGCCTTGCAGCTCTAGGGCAATGTAGCTCACCCAGAGAAGTTCTACTTCAGCCACATCAGGCCTGCAAAGAAACTGCGTTTCACAGGCCTTTGTAAGAAATGTTCGCGGTAGGCTGTTAGAGCAATGTGCAGAGCGAGTTGTTTCTCAGCTTCCAAAAGAGTTGGAAGCAAGATGCTTTGGGGCTCATCTGCCCCTTTGAAAAGCAGGCAGCACTTTGTGGCTTGCAGCTCTAGGGCAATGTAGCACACCCAGAGCAGAAGCTCTACTTCAGCCAGATGAGGCCCGCAAAGAAACTGCATTTCACAGGCCTTTGTAACAGATTTTCCCGGTAGGCTGTTAGAGCACTGTGCAGAGCGAGTTGTTTCTTAGCTTCCCAAAGAGCTGGAAGCAAGATGCTTTGGGGCCCTACTCACCCTTTGGAAAGAAGGCAGCACTTTGTGCCTTGCAGCTCTAGGGCAATGTAGCACACCTAGAGCAGAAGTTGTACTTCAGCCAGATCAGGCCTGCAAAGAATCTGCGTTTCACAGGCCTTTGTAAGAGATGTTCCCTGTAGGCTGTTAGAGCACTGTGCAGAGCGAGTTCTTTCTTAGCTTCCCAAAGACCTGGAAGCAAGATGCTTTTGGGCCCTTCTCACCCTTTGGCAAGAAGGCAGCACTTTGTGCCTTGCAGCTCTAGGGCAATGTAGCACACCCAGAGCAGAAGTTCTACTTCAGCCACATCAGGCCTGCAAACAAACTGTGTTTCACAGGCCTTTGTAAGAGATGTTCGCGGTAGGCTGTTAGAGCACTGTGCAGAGCGAGTTGTTTCTCAGCTTCCAAAAGAGTTGGAAGCAAGATGTTTTGGGTCCCATCTGCCCCTTTGAAAAGAAGGCAGCACTTTGTGCCTTGCAGCTCTAGGGGAATGTGGCACACCCCGAGCAGAAGTTCTACTTCAGCCAGATCAGGCCTGCAAAGAAACTGCGTTTCACAGGCCTTTGTAAGAGATGTTCCCTGTAGGCTGTTAGAGCACTGTGCAGAGCGAGTTGTTTCTTAGCTTCCCAGAGAGCTGGAAGCAAGATGCTTTGGGGCCCATTAATTTTATCCCCTGCTACTTTGCTGTAGTTGTTGATTATTTCTAATAGTTTTTCTGTGGATTCTTTAGGGTTTTCTATGTATAAGATCATGTCGTCTGCAAACAACACGAGTTTTACTTCTTTGTTACCTATTTGAATTTCTTTTATTTTTTTTTCCTGCCGAATTGCTCTGGCCAGCACCTCCAGTACTATGTTGAATAGGAGTGGTGAAAGTGGGCACCCTTGTCTTGTTCCTGTCCTCAGAGGGATGGCTTTCAGCTTTTGTCCATTGAGTATGATGTTGGCCGTGGGTCTATCATATCTGGCCTTTATTATGTTGAGGTACTTTCCTTCTATACCCATTTTACTGAGGGTTTTTATCATAAATGGGTGTTGGATCTTGTCGAATGCTTTCTCTGCGTCTATTGAGATGATCATGTGGTTTTTGTTTTTCATTTTGTTGATGTAGTGTATCACGTTGATTGACTTGCGGGTGTTGAACCATCCCTGTGTCCCTGGTATAAATCCCACTTGATCATGGTGTATAACTTATTTGTTGTATTGCTGTAATCGGTTTGCCAAAATTTTGTTGAGGATTTTTGCATCTATGTTCATCAGTGATATCGGCCTGTAGTTCTCCTTCTTTGTGTTGTCCTTGTCAGGTTTGGGGATCAGCGTGATGTTGGCTTCATAGAATGTGGTAGGGAGTTCTCCATCTTTCTCAATTTTCTGGAACACTTTGAGTAGAATGGGTACAAAGAACTCACACTGCTTAACAAAAAAAAACAAACAACCCGATCAAAAAATGGGCAGAGGACATGAACAGACATTTCTCAAAAGAAGATATGAATATGGCCAATAGACACATGAAAAGATGTTCATCATCGCTAATCATCAGGGAAATGCAAATCAAAACTACACTAAGATATCACCTTACCCCCGTTAGATTTGCAAAAACACCCAAAACCAAGAACGACAAATGTTGGAGAGGTTGTGGAGAAAGAGGAACCCTCATACACTGTTGGTGGGAATGCAAACTGGTACAGCCACTATGGAAAACAGTATGGAGATTTCTCAAAAAGTTAAAAATAGAAATACCCTATGACCCAGCCATCCCATTACTGGGTATCTATCCTAAGAACCTGATATCAGATATCTCAAGAGTCCGTTGCACCCCTATGTTCATCGCAGCATTATTTACAATAGCCAAGACGTGGAACCAGCCTACATGCCCAGAAACTGATGATTGGATAAAGAAGATGTGGTATATATACACAATGGAATACTACTCAGCCACAAAAAAAGACGAAATTGGCCCCTTCACAACAATGTGGATGGACCTCGAGGGCATTATGTTAAGCGAAATAAGTCAGTCAGAGAAAGACGAACTCTATATGACTCCACTCATAGGTGGAAATTAGTATATTGAGAAGGAGATCTGATCGGTGGTTACCAGGGAAAAGGGGGGGTGGGGCGAGGGCACGGAGGGGGAAGTGGTGTTCCCACAACATGACTAACAAAAATGTACAACTGAAATTTCACAAGCTTGTAATCCATCATAACATTAATAAACAACAAAAAAAAAAAGATGCTTTGGGGCCCATCTGCCCCTATGGAAAGAACGCAGCACTTTCTGCCTTGCAGCTCTAGCGCAATGTAGCACACCCAGAGCAGAAGTTCTACTTCAGCCAGATGAGGCCCGCAAAGAAACTGCGTTTCACAGGCCTTTGTAAGAGATGTTCCCGGTAGGCTGTTAGAGCACTGTGCAGAGCGAGTTGTTTCTCAGCTTCCAAAAGAGTTGGAAGCAAGATGCTTTGGGGCCCATCTGCCCCTATGTAAAGAAGGCAGCACTTTGTGCCTTGCAGCTCTAGGGCAATGTAGCTCACCCAGAGAAGTTCTACTTCAGCCACATCAGGCCTGCAAAGAAACTGCGTTTCACAGGCCTTTGTAAGAAATGTTCGCGGTAGGCTGTTAGAGCACTGTGCAGAGCGAGTTGTTTCTCAGCTTCCAAAAGAGTTGGAAGCAAGATGCTTTGGGGCTCATCTGCCCCTTTGAAAAGCAGGCAGCACTTTGTGGCTTGCAGCTCTAGGGCAATGTAGCACACCCAGAGCAGAAGTTCTACTTCAGCCAGATGAGGCCCGCAAAGAAACTGCATTTCACAGGCCTTTGTAACAGATTTTCCCGGTAGGCTGTTAGAGCACTGTGCAGAGCGAGTTGTTTCTTAGCTTCCCAAAGAGCTGGAAGCAAGATGCTTTGGGGCCCTACTCACCCTTTGGAAAGAAGGCAGCACTTTGTGCCTTGCAGCTCTAGGGCAATGTAGCTCACCTAGAGCAGAAGTTGTACTTCAGCCAGATCAGGCCTGCAAAGAATCTGCGTTTCACAGGCCTTTGTAAGAGATGTTCCCTGTAGGCTGTTAGAGCACTGTGCAGAGCGAGTTGTTTCTTAGCTTCCCAGAGAGCTGGAAGCAAGATGCTTTGGGGCCCATTAATTTTATCCCCTGCTACTTTGCTGTAGTTGTTGATTATTTCTAATAGTTTTTCTGTGGATTCTTTAGGGTTTTCTATGTATAAGATCATGTCGTCTGCAAACAACACGAGTTTTACTTCTTCGTTACCTATTTGAATTCCTTTTATTTTTTTTTCCTGCCGAATTGCTCTGGCCAGCACCTCCAGTACTATGTTGAATAGGAGTGGTGAAAGTGGGCACCCTTGTCTTGTTCCTGTCCTCAGAGGGATGGCTTTCAGCTTTTGTCCATTGAGTATGATGTTGGCTGTGGGTCTATCATATCTGGCCTTTATTATGTTGAGGTACTTTCCTTCTATACCCATTTTACTGAGGGTTTTTATCATAAATGGGTGTTGGATCTTGTCGAATGCTTTCTCTGCGTCTATTGAGATGATCATGTGGTTTTTGTTTTTCATTTTGTTGATGTAGTGTATCACGTTGATTGACTTGCGGGTGTTGAACCATCCCTGTGTCCCTGGTATAAATCCCACTTGATCATGGTGTATAACTTATTTGTTGTATTGCTGTAATCGGTTTGCCAAAATTTTGTTGAGGATTTTTGCATCTATGTTCATCAGTGATATCGGCCTGTAGTTCTCCTTCTTTGTGTTGTCCTTGTCAGGTTTGGGGATCAGCGTGATGTTGGCTTCATAGAATGTGGTAGGGAGTTCTCCATCTTTCTCAATTTTCTGGAACACTTTGAGTAGAATGGGTACAAAGAACTCACACTGCTTAACAAAAAAAAACAAACAACCCGATCAAAAAATGGGCAGAGGACATGAACAGACATTTCTCAAAAGAAGATATGAATATGGCCAATAGACACATGAAAAGATGTTCATCATCGCTAATCATCAGGGAAATGCAAATCAAAACTACACTAAGATATCACCTTACCCCCGTTAGATTTGCAAAAACACCCAAAACCAAGAACGACAAATGTTGGAGAGGTTGTGGAGAAAGAGGAACCCTCATACACTGTTGGTGGGAATGCAAACTGGTACAGCCACTATGGAAAACAGTATGGAGATTTCTCAAAAAGTTAAAAATAGAAATACCCTATGACCCAGCCATCCCATTACTGGGTATCTATCCTAAGAACCTGATATCAGATATCTCAAGAGTCCGTTGCACCCCTATGTTCATCGCAGCATTATTTACAATAGCCAAGACGTGGAACCAGCCTACATGCCCAGAAACTGATGATTGGATAAAGAAGATGTGGTATATATACACAATGGAATACTACTCAGCCACAAAAAAAGACGAAATTGGCCCCTTCACAACAATGTGGATGGACCTCGAGGGCATTATGTTAAGCGAAATAAGTCAGTCAGAGAAAGACGAACTCTATATGACTCCACTCATAGGTGGAAATTAGTATATTGAGAAGGAGATCTGATCGGTGGTTACCAGGGAAAAGGGGGGGTGGGGCGAGGGCACGGAGGGGGAAGTGGTGTTCCCACAACATGACTAACAAAAATGTACAACTGAAATTTCACAAGCTTGTAATCCATCATAACATTAATAAACAACAAAAAAAAAAAAGATGCTTTGGGGCCCATCTGCCCCTATGGAAAGAACGCAGCACTTTCTGCCTTGCTGCTCTAGCGCAATGTAGCACACCCAGAGCAGAAGTTCTACTTCAGCCAGATGAGGCCCGCAAAGAAACTGCGTTTCACAGGCCTTTGTAAGAGATGTTCCCGGTAGGCTGTTAGAGCACTGTGCAGAGCGAGTTGTTTCTCAGCTTCCAAAAGAGTTGGAAGCAAGATGCTTTGGGGCCCATCTGCCCCTATGTAAAGAAGGCAGCACTTTGTGCCTTGCAGCTCTAGGGCAATGTAGCTCACCCAGAGAAGTTCTACTTCAGCCACATCAGGCCTGCAAAGAAACTGCGTTTCACAGGCCTTTGTAAGAAATGTTCGCGGTAGGCTGTTAGAGCAATGTGCAGAGCGAGTTGTTTCTCAGCTTCCAAAAGAGTTGGAAGCAAGATGCTTTGGGGCTCATCTGCCCCTTTGAAAAGCAGGCAGCACTTTGTGGCTTGCAGCTCTAGGGCAATGTAGCACACCCAGAGCAGAAGTTCTACTTCAGCCAGATGAGGCCCGCAAAGAAACTGCATTTCACAGGCCTTTGTAACAGATTTTCCCGGTAGGCTGTTAGAGCACTGTGCAGAGCGAGTTGTTTCTTAGCTTCCCAAAGAGCTGGAAGCAAGATGCTTTGGGGCCCTACTCACCCTTTGGAAAGAAGGCAGCACTTTGTGCCTTGCAGCTCTAGGGCAATGTAGCTCACCTAGAGCAGAAGTTGTACTTCAGCCAGATCAGGCCTGCAAAGAATCTGCGTTTCACAGGCCTTTGTAAGAGATGTTCCCTGTAGGCTGTTAGAGCACTGTGCAGAGCGAGTTCTTTCTTAGCTTCCCAAAGACCTGGAAGCAAGATGCTTTTGGGCCCTTCTCACCCTTTGGCAAGAAGGCAGCACTTTGTGCCTTGCAGCTCTAGGGCAATGCAGCACACCCCGAGCAGAAGTTCTACTTCAGCCAGATCAGGCCTGCAAAGAAACTGCGTTTCACAGGCCTTTGTAAGAGATGTTCCCGGTAGGCTGTTAGAGCACTGTGCAGAGCGTGTTGTTTCTTAGCTTCCCAGAGAGCTGGAAGCAAGATGCTTTGGCGCCCGTTAATTTTATACCCTGCTACTTTGCTGTAGTTGTTGATTATTTCTAATAGTTTTTCTGTGGATTCTTTGGGGTTTTCTATGTATAAGATCATGTCGTCTGCAAACAACACGAGTTTTACTTCTTCGTTACCTATTTGAATTCCTTTTATTTTTTTTTCCTGCCGAATTGCTCTGGCCAGCACCTCCAGTACTATGTTGAATAGGAGTGGTGAAAGTGGGCACCCTTGTCTTGTTCCTGTCCTCAGAGGGATGGCTTTCAGCTTTTGTCCATTGAGTATGATGTTGGCTGTGGGTCTATCATATATGGCCTTTATTATGTTGAGGTACTTTCCTTCTATACCCATTTTACTGAGGGTTTTTATCATAAATGGGTGTTGGATCTTGTCGAATGCTTTCTCTGCGTCTATTGAGATGATCATGTGGTTTTTGTTTTTCATTTTGTTGATGTAGTGTATCACGTTGATTGACTTGCGGGTGTTGAACCATCCCTGTGTCCCTGGTATAAATCCCACTTGATCATGGTGTATAATCTTTTTGATGTATTGCTGTAATCGGTTTGCCAAAATTTTGTTGAGGATTTTTGCATCTATGTTCATCAGTGATATCGGCCTGTAGTTCTCCTTCTTTGTGTTGTCCTTGTCAGGTTTGGGGATCAGCGTGATGTTGGCTTCATAGAATGTGGTAGGGAGTTCTCCATCTTTCTCAATTTTCTGGAACACTTTGAGTAGAATGGGTACAAAGAACTCACACTGCTTAACAAAAAAAAACAAACAACCCGATCAAAAAATGGGCAGAGGACATGAACAGACATTTCTCAAAAGAAGATATGAATATGGCCAATAGACACATGAAAAGATGTTCATCATCGCTAATCATCAGGGAAATGCAAATCAAAACTACACTAAGATATCACCTTACCCCCGTTAGATTTGCAAAAACACCCAAAACCAAGAACGACAAATGTTGGAGAGGTTGTGGAGAAAGAGGAACCCTCATACACTGTGGGTGGGAATGCAAACTGGTACAGCCACTATGGAAAACATTTTGGAGATTTCTCAAAAAGTTAAAAATAGAAATACCCTATGACCCAGCCATCCCATTACTGGGTATCTATCCTAAGAACCTGATATCAGATATCTCAAGAGTCCGTTGCACCCCTATGTTCATCGCAGCATTATTTACAATAGCCAAGACGTGGAACCAGCCTACATGCCCAGAAACTGATGATTGGATAAAGAAGATGTGGTATATATACACAATGGAATACTACTCAGCCACAAAAAAAGACGAAATTGGCCCCTTCACAACAATGTGGATGGACCTCGAGGGCATTATGTTAAGCGAAATAAGTCAGTCAGAGAAAGACGAACTCTATATGACTCCACTCATAGGTGGAAATTAGTATATTGAGAAGGAGATCTGATCGGTGGTTACCAGGGAAAAGGGGGGGTGGGGCGAGGGCACGGAGGGGGAAGTGGTGTTCCCACAACATGACTAACAAAAATGTACAACTGAAATTTCACAAGCTTGTAATCCATCATAACATTAATAAACAAACAAAAAAAAAAAAGATGCTTTGGGGCCCATCTGCCCCTATGGAAAGAACGCAGCACTTTCTGCCTTGCAGCTCTAGCGCAATGTAGCACACCCAGAGCAGAAGTTCTACTTCAGCCAGATGAGGCCCGCAAAGAAACTGCGTTTCACAGGCCTTTGTAAGAGATGTTCCCGGTAGGCTGTTAGAGCACTGTGCAGAGCGAGTTGTTTCTCAGCTTCCAAAAGAGTTGGAAGCAAGATGCTTTGGGGCCCATCTGCCCCTATGTAAAGAAGGCAGCACTTTGTGCCTTGCAGCTCTAGGGCAATGTAGCTCACCCAGAGAAGTTCTACTTCAGCCACATCAGGCCTGCAAAGAAACTGCGTTTCACAGGCCTTTGTAAGAAATGTTCGCGGTAGGCTGTTAGAGCAATGTGCAGAGCGAGTTGTTTCTCAGCTTCCAAAAGAGTTGGAAGCAAGATGCTTTGGGGCTCATCTGCCCCTTTGAAAAGCAGGCAGCACTTTGTGGCTTGCAGCTCTAGGGCAATGTAGCACACCCAGAGCAGAAGTTCTACTTCAGCCAGATGAGGCCCGCAAAGAAACTGCATTTCACAGGCCTTTGTAACAGATTTTCCCGGTAGGCTGTTAGAGCACTGTGCAGAGCGAGTTGTTTCTTAGCTTCCCAAAGAGCTGGAAGCAAGATGCTTTGGGGCCCTACTCACCCTTTGGAAAGAAGGCAGCACTTTGTGCCTTGCAGCTCTAGGGCAATGTAGCACACCTAGAGCAGAAGTTGACCTTCAGCCAGATCAGGCCTGCAAAGAATCTGCGTTTCACAGGCCTTTGTAAGAGATGTTCCCTGTAGGCTGTTAGAGCACTGTGCAGAGCGAGTTCTTTCTTAGCTTCCCAAAGACCTGGAAGCAAGATGCTTTTGGGCCCTTCTCACCCTTTGGCAAGAAGGCAGCACTTTGTGCCTTGCAGCTCTAGGGCAATGTAGCACACCCAGAGCCGAAGTTCTACTTCAGTTAGATCAGACCTGCAAAGAAACTTCGTTTCACAGGCCTTTGTAAGAGATGTTCCCGGTAGGCTGTAAGAGCACTGTGCAGAGCGACTACTTTCTTAGCTTCCCAGAGAGCTGGAAGCAAGATGCTTTGGGGCCCATCTGCCCCTATGGAAAGAACGCAGCACTTTGTGCCTTGCAGCTCTAGGGCAATGTAGCTCACCCAGAGAAGTTCTACTTCAGCCACATCAGGCCTGCAAAGAAACTGCGTTTCACAGGCCTTTGTAAGAGATGTTCCCTGTAGGCTGTTAGAGCACTGTGCAGAGCGAGTTCTTTCTTAACTTACCAAAGAGCTGGAAGCAAGATGCTTTGGGGGCCATCTGTCGTTAAGTAAAGAAGGCAGCACTTTGTGCCTTGCAGCTCTAGTGCAATGTAGCACACCCAGAGCAAATGTTCTACTTCTGCCACGTCAGCCCTGCAAAGAAACTGCGTTTCACAGGCCTTTGTAAGAGATGTTCCCCGTAGGCTGTTAGAGCACTGTGCAGAGCGAGTTGTTTCTCAGCTTCCCAAACAGCCGGAAGCAAGATGCTTTGGGGCCCTTCTCACCCTTTGGAAAGAAGGCAGCACTTTGTGCCTTGCAGCTCTAGGGCAATGTAGCACACCCACAGCAGAAGTTCTACTTCAGCCAGATCAGGCCCGCAAAGAAACTGCGTTTCACAGGCCTTTGTAAGAGATGTTCGCGGTAGGCTGTTAGAGCACTGTGCAGAGCGACTTGTTTCTTAGCTTCCAAAAGGGCTGGAAGCAAGATGCTTTGGGGCCCTTCTCAACCTTTGGAAAGAAGGCAGCACTTTGTGCCTTGCAGCTCTAGGGCAATGTAGCACACCCAGAGCCGAAGTTCTACTTCAGCTAGATCAGACCTGCAAAGAAACTTCGTTTCACAGGCCTTTGTAAGAGATGTTCCCGGTAGGCTGTTAGAGCACTGTGCAGAGCGAGTTGTTTCTTAGCTTCCCAGAGAGCTGGAAGCAAGATGCTTTGGCGCCCGTTAATTTTATACCCTGCTACTTTGCTGTAGTTGTTGATTATTTCTAATAGTTTTTCTGTGGATTCTTTGGGGTTTTCTATGTATAAGATCATGTCGTCTGCAAACAACGCGAGTTTTACTTCTTCGTTACCTATTTGGATTCCTTTTATTTTTTTTTCCTGCCGAATTGCTCTGGCCAGCACCTCCAGTACTATGTTGAATAGGAGTGGTGAAAGTGGGCACCCTTGTCTTGTTCCTGTCCTCAGAGGGATGGCTTTCAGCTTTTGTCCATTGAGTATGATGTTGGCTGTGGGTCTATCATATATGGCCTTTATTATGTTGAGGTACTTTCCTTCTACACCCATTTTACTGAGGGTTTTTATCATAAATGGGTGTTGGATCTTGTCGAATGCTTTCTCTGCGTCTATTGAGATGATCATGTGGTTTTTGTTTTTCATTTTGTTGATGTAGTGTATCACGTTGATTGACTTGCGGGTGTTGAACCATCCCTGTGTCCCTGGTATAAATCCCACTTGATCATGGTGTATAATCTTTTTGATGTATTGCTGTAATCGGTTTGCCAAAATTTTGTTGAGGATTTTTGCATCTATGTTCATCAGTGATATCGGCCTGTAGTTCTCCTTCTTTGTGTTGTCCTTGTCAGGTTTGGGGATCAGAGTGATGTTGGCTTCATAGAATGTGTTAGGGAGTTCTCCATCTTTCTCAATTTTCTGGAACACTTTGAGTAGAATGGGTACAAAGAACTCACACTGCTTAACAAAAAAAAACAAACAACCCGATCAAAAAATGGGCAGAGGACATGAACAGACATTTCTCAAAAGAAGATATGAATATGGCCAATAGACACATGAAAAGATGTTCATCATCGCTAATCATCAGGGAAATGCAAATCAAAACTACACTAAGATATCACCTTACCCCCGTTAGATTGGCAAAAACATCCAAAACCAAGAACGACAAATGTTGGAGAGGTTGTGGAGAAAGAGGAACCCTCATACACTGTGGGTGGGAATGCAAACTGGTACAGCCACTATGGAAAACAGTATGGAGATTTCTCAAAAAGTTAAAAATAGAAATACCCTATGACCCAGCCATCCCATTACTGGGTATCTATCCTAAGAACCTGATATCAGATATCTCAAGAGTCCGTTGCACCCCTATGTTCATCGCAGCATTATTTACAATAGCCAAGACGTGGAACCAGCCTACATGCCCAGAAACTGATGATTGGATAAAGAAGATGTGGTATATATACACAATGGAATACTACTCAGCCACAAAAAAAGACGAAATTGGCCCCTTCACAACAATGTGGATGGACCTCGAGGGCATTATGTTAAGCGAAATAAGTCAGTCAGAGAAAGACGAACTCTATATGACTCCACTCATAGGTGGAAATTAGTATATTGAGAAGGAGATCTGATCGGTGGTTACCAGGGAAAAGGGGGGGTGGGGCGAGGGCACGGAGGGGGAAGTGGTGTTCCCACAACATGACTAACAAAAATGTACAACTGAAATTTCACAAGCTTGTAATCCATCATAACATTAATAAACAACAAAAAAAAAAAGATGCTTTGGGGCCCATCTGCCCCTATGGAAAGAACGCAGCACTTTCTGCCTTGCTGCTCTAGCGCAATGTAGCACACCCAGAGCAGAAGTTCTACTTCAGCCAGATGAGGCCCGCAAAGAAACTGCGTTTCACAGGCCTTTGTAAGAGATGTTCCCGGTAGGCTGTTAGAGCACTGTGCAGAGCGAGTTGTTTCTCAGCTTCCAAAAGAGTTGGAAGCAAGATGCTTTGGGGCCCATCTGCCCCTATGTAAAGAAGGCAGCACTTTGTGCCTTGCAGCTCTAGGGCAATGTAGCTCACCCAGAGAAGTTCTACTTCAGCCACATCAGGCCTGCAAAGAAACTGCGTTTCACAGGCCTTTGTAAGAAATGTTCGCGGTAGGCTGTTAGAGCAATGTGCAGAGCGAGTTGTTTCTCAGCTTCCAAAAGAGTTGGAAGCAAGATGCTTTGGGGCTCATCTGCCCCTTTGAAAAGCAGGCAGCACTTTGTGGCTTGCAGCTCTAGGGCAATGTAGCACACCCAGAGCAGAAGTTCTACTTCAGCCAGATGAGGCCCGCAAAGAAACTGCATTTCACAGGCCTTTGTAACAGATTTTCCCGGTAGGCTGTTAGAGCACTGTGCAGAGCGAGTTGTTTCTTAGCTTCCCAAAGAGCTGGAAGCAAGATGCTTTGGGGCCCTACTCACCCTTTGGAAAGAAGGCAGCACTTTGTGCCTTGCAGCTCTAGGGCAATGTAGCACACCTAGAGCAGAAGTTGACCTTCAGCCAGATCAGGCCTGCAAAGAATCTGCGTTTCACAGGCCTTTGTAAGAGATGTTCCCTGTAGGCTGTTAGAGCACTGTGCAGAGCGAGTTCTTTCTTAGCTTCCCAAAGACCTGGAAGCAAGATGCTTTTGGGCCCTTCTCACCCTTTGGCAAGAAGGCAGCACTTTGTGCCTTGCAGCTCTAGGGCAATGTAGCACACCCAGAGCCGAAGTTCTACTTCAGTTAGATCAGACCTGCAAAGAAACTTCGTTTCACAGGCCTTTGTAAGAGATGTTCCCGGTAGGCTGTAAGAGCACTGTGCAGAGCGACTACTTTCTTAGCTTCCCAGAGAGCTGGAAGCAAGATGCTTTGGGGCCCATCTGCCCCTATGGAAAGAACGCAGCACTTTGTGCCTTGCAGCTCTAGGGCAATGTAGCTCACCCAGAGAAGTTCTACTTCAGCCACATCAGGCCTGCAAAGAAACTGCGTTTCACAGGCCTTTGTAAGAGATGTTCCCTGTAGGCTGTTAGAGCACTGTGCAGAGCGAGTTCTTTCTTAACTTACCAAAGAGCTTGAAGCAAGATGCTTTGGGGGCCATCTGTCGTTAAGTAAAGAAGGCAGCACTTTGTGCCTTGCAGCTCTAGTGCAATGTAGCACACCCAGAGCAAATGTTCTACTTCTGCCACGTCAGCCCTGCAAAGAAACTGCGTTTCACAGGCCTTTGTAAGAGATGTTCCCCGTAGGCTGTTAGAGCACTGTGCAGAGCGAGTTGTTTCTCAGCTTCCCAAACAGCCGGAAGCAAGATGCTTTGGGGCCCTTCTCACCCTTTGGAAAGAAGGCAGCACTTTGTGCCTTGCAGCTCTAGGGCAATGTAGCACACCCACAGCAGAAGTTCTACTTCAGCCAGATCAGGCCCGCAAAGAAACTGCGTTTCACAGGCCTTTGTAAGAGATGTTCGCGGTAGGCTGTTAGAGCACTGTGCAGAGCGACTTGTTTCTTAGCTTCCAAAAGGGCTGGAAGCAAGATGCTTTGGGGCCCTTCTCAACCTTTGGAAAGAAGGCAGCACTTTGTGCCTTGCAGCTCTAGGGCAATGTAGCACACCCAGAGCCGAAGTTCTACTTCAGCTAGATCAGACCTGCAAAGAAACTTCGTTTCACAGGCCTTTGTAAGAGATGTTCCCGGTAGGCTGTTAGAGCACTGTGCAGAGCGAGTTGTTTCTTAGCTTCCCAGAGAGCTGGAAGCAAGATGCTTTGGCGCCCGTTAATTTTATACCCTGCTACTTTGCTGTAGTTGTTGATTATTTCTAATAGTTTTTCTGTGGATTCTTTGGGGTTTTCTATGTATAAGATCATGTCGTCTGCAAACAACGCGAGTTTTACTTCTTCGTTACCTATTTGGATTCCTTTTATTTTTTTTTCCTGCCGAATTGCTCTGGCCAGCACCTCCAGTACTATGTTGAATAGGAGTGGTGAAAGTGGGCACCCTTGTCTTGTTCCTGTCCTCAGAGGGATGGCTTTCAGCTTTTGTCCATTGAGTATGATGTTGGCTGTGGGTCTATCATATATGGCCTTTATTATGTTGAGGTACTTTCCTTCTACACCCATTTTACTGAGGGTTTTTATCATAAATGGGTGTTGGATCTTGTCGAATGCTTTCTCTGCGTCTATTGAGATGATCATGTGGTTTTTGTTTTTCATTTTGTTGATGTAGTGTATCACGTTGATTGACTTGCGGGTGTTGAACCATCCCTGTGTCCCTGGTATAAATCCCACTTGATCATGGTGTATAATCTTTTTGATGTATTGCTGTAATCGGTTTGCCAAAATTTTGTTGAGGATTTTTGCATCTATGTTCATCAGTGATATCGGCCTGTAGTTCTCCTTCTTTGTGTTGTCCTTGTCAGGTTTGGGGATCAGAGTGATGTTGGCTTCATAGAATGTGTTAGGGAGTTCTCCATCTTTCTCAATTTTCTGGAACACTTTGAGTAGAATGGGTACAAAGAACTCACACTGCTTAACAAAAAAAAACAAACAACCCGATCAAAAAATGGGCAGAGGACATGAACAGACATTTCTCAAAAGAAGATATGAATATGGCCAATAGACACATGAAAAGATGTTCATCATCGCTAATCATCAGGGAAATGCAAATCAAAACTACACTAAGATATCACCTTACCCCCGTTAGATTGGCAAAAACATCCAAAACCAAGAACGACAAATGTTGGAGAGGTTGTGGAGAAAGAGGAACCCTCATACACTGTGGGTGGGAATGCAAACTGGTACAGCCACTATGGAAAACAGTATGGAGATTTCTCAAAAAGTTAAAAATAGAAATACCCTATGACCCAGCCATCCCATTACTGGGTATCTATCCTAAGAACCTGATATCAGATATCTCAAGAGTCCGTTGCACCCCTATGTTCATCGCAGCATTATTTACAATAGCCAAGACGTGGAACCAGCCTACATGCCCAGAAACTGATGATTGGATAAAGAAGATGTGGTATATATACACAATGGAATACTACTCAGCCACAAAAAAAGACGAAATTGGCCCCTTCACAACAATGTGGATGGACCTCGAGGGCATTATGTTAAGCGAAATAAGTCAGTCAGAGAAAGACGAACTCTATATGACTCCACTCATAGGTGGAAATTAGTATATTGAGAAGGAGATCTGATCGGTGGTTACCAGGGAAAAGGGGGGGTGGGGCGAGGGCACGGAGGGGGAAGTGGTGTTCCCACAACATGACTAACAAAAATGTACAACTGAAATTTCACAAGCTTGTAATCCATCATAACATTAATAAACAACAAAAAAAAAAAGATGCTTTGGGGCCCATCTGCCCCTATGGAAAGAACGCAGCACTTTCTGCCTTGCTGCTCTAGCGCAATGTAGCACACCCAGAGCAGAAGTTCTACTTCAGCCAGATGAGGCCCGCAAAGAAACTGCGTTTCACAGGCCTTTGTAAGAAATGTTCGCGGTAGGCTGTTAGAGCAATGTGCAGAGCGAGTTGTTTCTCAGCTTCCAAAAGAGTTGGAAGCAAGATGCTTTGGGGCTCATCTGCCCCTTTGAAAAGCAGGCAGCACTTTGTGGCTTGCAGCTCTAGGGCAATGTAGCACACCCAGAGCAGAAGTTCTACTTCAGCCAGATGAGGCCCGCAAAGAAACTGCATTTCACAGGCCTTTGTAACAGATTTTCCCGGTAGGCTGTTAGAGCACTGTGCAGAGCGAGTTGTTTCTTAGCTTCCCAAAGAGCTGGAAGCAAGATGCTTTGGGGCCCTACTCACCCTTTGGAAAGAAGGCAGCACTTTGTGCCTTGCAGCTCTAGGGCAATGTAGCTCACCTAGAGCAGAAGTTGTACTTCAGCCAGATCAGGCCTGCAAAGAATCTGCGTTTCACAGGCCTTTGTAAGAGATGTTCCCTGTAGGCTGTTAGAGCACTGTGCAGAGCGAGTTCTTTCTTAGCTTCCCAAAGACCTGGAAGCAAGATGCTTTTGGGCCCTTCTCACCCTTTGGCAAGAAGGCAGCACTTTGTGCCTTGCAGCTCTAGGGCAATGCAGCACACCCCGAGCAGAAGTTCTACTTCAGCCAGATCAGGCCTGCAAAGAAACTGCGTTTCACAGGCCTTTGTAAGAGATGTTCCCGGTAGGCTGTTAGAGCACTGTGCAGAGCGTGTTGTTTCTTAGCTTCCCAGAGAGCTGGAAGCAAGATGCTTTGGCGCCCGTTAATTTTATACCCTGCTACTTTGCTGTAGTTGTTGATTATTTCTAATAGTTTTTCTGTGGATTCTTTGGGGTTTTCTATGTATAAGATCATGTCGTCTGCAAACAACACGAGTTTTACTTCTTCGTTACCTATTTGAATTCCTTTTATTTTTTTTTCCTGCCGAATTGCTCTGGCCAGCACCTCCAGTACTATGTTGAATAGGAGTGGTGAAAGTGGGCACCCTTGTCTTGTTCCTGTCCTCAGAGGGATGGCTTTCAGCTTTTGTCCATTGAGTATGATGTTGGCTGTGGGTCTATCATATATGGCCTTTATTATGTTGAGGTACTTTCCTTCTATACCCATTTTACTGAGGGTTTTTATCATAAATGGGTGTTGGATCTTGTCGAATGCTTTCTCTGCGTCTATTGAGATGATCATGTGGTTTTTGTTTTTCATTTTGTTGATGTAGTGTATCACGTTGATTGACTTGCGGGTGTTGAACCATCCCTGTGTCCCTGGTATAAATCCCACTTGATCATGGTGTATAATCTTTTTGATGTATTGCTGTAATCGGTTTGCCAAAATTTTGTTGAGGATTTTTGCATCTATGTTCATCAGTGATATCGGCCTGTAGTTCTCCTTCTTTGTGTTGTCCTTGTCAGGTTTGGGGATCAGCGTGATGTTGGCTTCATAGAATGTGGTAGGGAGTTCTCCATCTTTCTCAATTTTCTGGAACACTTTGAGTAGAATGGGTACAAAGAACTCACACTGCTTAACAAAAAAAAACAAACAACCCGATCAAAAAATGGGCAGAGGACATGAACAGACATTTCTCAAAAGAAGATATGAATATGGCCAATAGACACATGAAAAGATGTTCATCATCGCTAATCATCAGGGAAATGCAAATCAAAACTACACTAAGATATCACCTTACCCCCGTTAGATTTGCAAAAACACCCAAAACCAAGAACGACAAATGTTGGAGAGGTTGTGGAGAAAGAGGAACCCTCATACACTGTGGGTGGGAATGCAAACTGGTACAGCCACTATGGAAAACATTTTGGAGATTTCTCAAAAAGTTAAAAATAGAAATACCCTATGACCCAGCCATCCCATTACTGGGTATCTATCCTAAGAACCTGATATCAGATATCTCAAGAGTCCGTTGCACCCCTATGTTCATCGCAGCATTATTTACAATAGCCAAGACGTGGAACCAGCCTACATGCCCAGAAACTGATGATTGGATAAAGAAGATGTGGTATATATACACAATGGAATACTACTCAGCCACAAAAAAAGACGAAATTGGCCCCTTCACAACAATGTGGATGGACCTCGAGGGCATTATGTTAAGCGAAATAAGTCAGTCAGAGAAAGACGAACTCTATATGACTCCACTCATAGGTGGAAATTAGTATATTGAGAAGGAGATCTGATCGGTGGTTACCAGGGAAAAGGGGGGGTGGGGCGAGGGCACGGAGGGGGAAGTGGTGTTCCCACAACATGACTAACAAAAATGTACAACTGAAATTTCACAAGCTTGTAATCCATCATAACATTAATAAACAAACAAAAAAAAAAAAGATGCTTTGGGGCCCATCTGCCCCTATGGAAAGAACGCAGCACTTTCTGCCTTGCAGCTCTAGCGCAATGTAGCACACCCAGAGCAGAAGTTCTACTTCAGCCAGATGAGGCCCGCAAAGAAACTGCGTTTCACAGGCCTTTGTAAGAGATGTTCCCGGTAGGCTGTTAGAGCACTGTGCAGAGCGAGTTGTTTCTCAGCTTCCAAAAGAGTTGGAAGCAAGATGCTTTGGGGCCCATCTGCCCCTATGTAAAGAAGGCAGCACTTTGTGCCTTGCAGCTCTAGGGCAATGTAGCTCACCCAGAGAAGTTCTACTTCAGCCACATCAGGCCTGCAAAGAAACTGCGTTTCACAGGCCTTTGTAAGAAATGTTCGCGGTAGGCTGTTAGAGCAATGTGCAGAGCGAGTTGTTTCTCAGCTTCCAAAAGAGTTGGAAGCAAGATGCTTTGGGGCTCATCTGCCCCTTTGAAAAGCAGGCAGCACTTTGTGGCTTGCAGCTCTAGGGCAATGTAGCACACCCAGAGCAGAAGTTCTACTTCAGCCAGATGAGGCCCGCAAAGAAACTGCATTTCACAGGCCTTTGTAACAGATTTTCCCGGTAGGCTGTTAGAGCACTGTGCAGAGCGAGTTGTTTCTTAGCTTCCCAAAGAGCTGGAAGCAAGATGCTTTGGGGCCCTACTCACCCTTTGGAAAGAAGGCAGCACTTTGTGCCTTGCAGCTCTAGGGCAATGTAGCACACCTAGAGCAGAAGTTGACCTTCAGCCAGATCAGGCCTGCAAAGAATCTGCGTTTCACAGGCCTTTGTAAGAGATGTTCCCTGTAGGCTGTTAGAGCACTGTGCAGAGCGAGTTCTTTCTTAGCTTCCCAAAGACCTGGAAGCAAGATGCTTTTGGGCCCTTCTCACCCTTTGGCAAGAAGGCAGCACTTTGTGCCTTGCAGCTCTAGGGCAATGTAGCACACCCAGAGCCGAAGTTCTACTTCAGTTAGATCAGACCTGCAAAGAAACTTCGTTTCACAGGCCTTTGTAAGAGATGTTCCCGGTAGGCTGTAAGAGCACTGTGCAGAGCGACTACTTTCTTAGCTTCCCAGAGAGCTGGAAGCAAGATGCTTTGGGGCCCATCTGCCCCTATGGAAAGAACGCAGCACTTTGTGCCTTGCAGCTCTAGGGCAATGTAGCTCACCCAGAGAAGTTCTACTTCAGCCACATCAGGCCTGCAAAGAAACTGCGTTTCACAGGCCTTTGTAAGAGATGTTCCCTGTAGGCTGTTAGAGCACTGTGCAGAGCGAGTTCTTTCTTAACTTACCAAAGAGCTGGAAGCAAGATGCTTTGGGGGCCATCTGTCGTTAAGTAAAGAAGGCAGCACTTTGTGCCTTGCAGCTCTAGTGCAATGTAGCACACCCAGAGCAAATGTTCTACTTCTGCCACGTCAGCCCTGCAAAGAAACTGCGTTTCACAGGCCTTTGTAAGAGATGTTCCCCGTAGGCTGTTAGAGCACTGTGCAGAGCGAGTTGTTTCTCAGCTTCCCAAACAGCCGGAAGCAAGATGCTTTGGGGCCCTTCTCACCCTTTGGAAAGAAGGCAGCACTTTGTGCCTTGCAGCTCTAGGGCAATGTAGCACACCCACAGCAGAAGTTCTACTTCAGCCAGATCAGGCCCGCAAAGAAACTGCGTTTCACAGGCCTTTGTAAGAGATGTTCGCGGTAGGCTGTTAGAGCACTGTGCAGAGCGACTTGTTTCTTAGCTTCCAAAAGGGCTGGAAGCAAGATGCTTTGGGGCCCTTCTCAACCTTTGGAAAGAAGGCAGCACTTTGTGCCTTGCAGCTCTAGGGCAATGTAGCACACCCAGAGCCGAAGTTCTACTTCAGCTAGATCAGACCTGCAAAGAAACTTCGTTTCACAGGCCTTTGTAAGAGATGTTCCCGGTAGGCTGTTAGAGCACTGTGCAGAGCGAGTTGTTTCTTAGCTTCCCAGAGAGCTGGAAGCAAGATGCTTTGGCGCCCGTTAATTTTATACCCTGCTACTTTGCTGTAGTTGTTGATTATTTCTAATAGTTTTTCTGTGGATTCTTTGGGGTTTTCTATGTATAAGATCATGTCGTCTGCAAACAACGCGAGTTTTACTTCTTCGTTACCTATTTGGATTCCTTTTATTTTTTTTTCCTGCCGAATTGCTCTGGCCAGCACCTCCAGTACTATGTTGAATAGGAGTGGTGAAAGTGGGCACCCTTGTCTTGTTCCTGTCCTCAGAGGGATGGCTTTCAGCTTTTGTCCATTGAGTATGATGTTGGCTGTGGGTCTATCATATATGGCCTTTATTATGTTGAGGTACTTTCCTTCTACACCCATTTTACTGAGGGTTTTTATCATAAATGGGTGTTGGATCTTGTCGAATGCTTTCTCTGCGTCTATTGAGATGATCATGTGGTTTTTGTTTTTCATTTTGTTGATGTAGTGTATCACGTTGATTGACTTGCGGGTGTTGAACCATCCCTGTGTCCCTGGTATAAATCCCACTTGATCATGGTGTATAATCTTTTTGATGTATTGCTGTAATCGGTTTGCCAAAATTTTGTTGAGGATTTTTGCATCTATGTTCATCAGTGATATCGGCCTGTAGTTCTCCTTCTTTGTGTTGTCCTTGTCAGGTTTGGGGATCAGAGTGATGTTGGCTTCATAGAATGTGTTAGGGAGTTCTCCATCTTTCTCAATTTTCTGGAACACTTTGAGTAGAATGGGTACAAAGAACTCACACTGCTTAACAAAAAAAAACAAACAACCCGATCAAAAAATGGGCAGAGGACATGAACAGACATTTCTCAAAAGAAGATATGAATATGGCCAATAGACACATGAAAAGATGTTCATCATCGCTAATCATCAGGGAAATGCAAATCAAAACTACACTAAGATATCACCTTACCCCCGTTAGATTGGCAAAAACATCCAAAACCAAGAACGACAAATGTTGGAGAGGTTGTGGAGAAAGAGGAACCCTCATACACTGTGGGTGGGAATGCAAACTGGTACAGCCACTATGGAAAACAGTATGGAGATTTCTCAAAAAGTTAAAAATAGAAATACCCTATGACCCAGCCATCCCATTACTGGGTATCTATCCTAAGAACCTGATATCAGATATCTCAAGAGTCCGTTGCACCCCTATGTTCATCGCAGCATTATTTACAATAGCCAAGACGTGGAACCAGCCTACATGCCCAGAAACTGATGATTGGATAAAGAAGATGTGGTATATATACACAATGGAATACTACTCAGCCATAAAAAAAGACGACATTGGCCCATTCACAACAATGTGGATGGACCTCGAGGGCATTATGTTAAGCGAAATAAGTCAGTCAGAGAAAGACGAACTCTATATGACTCCACTCATAGGTGGAAATTAGTATATTGAGAAGGAGATGTGATCGGTGGTTACCAGGGAAAAGAGGGGGTGGGGGGAGGGCACGGAGGGGGAAGTGGTGTTCCCACAACATGACTAACAAAAATGTACAACTGAAATTTCACAAGCTTGTAATCCATCATAACATTAATAAACAAAAAAAAAAAAAAGATGCTTTGGGGCCAATCTGCCCCTATGGAAAGAACGCAGCACTTTCTGCCTTGCAGCTCTAGGGCAATGTAGCACACCCAGAGCAGAAGTTCTACTTCAGCCAGATCAGGCCCGCAAAGAAACTGCGTTTCACAGGCCTTTGTAAGAGATGTTCCCGGTAGGGTGTTAGAGCACTGTGCAGAGCGAGTTGTTTCTTAGCTTGCAAAAGAGTTGGAAGCAAGATGCTTTGGGGCCCATCAGCCCCTATGGAAAGAACGAAGCACTTTCTGCCTTGCAGCTCTAGGGCAATGTAGCTCACGCAGAGCAGATGTTCTACTTCTGCCAGGTCAGGCCTGCAAAGAAACTGCGTGTCACAGGCCTTTGTAAGAGATGTTCCCGGTAGGCTGTAAGAGCACTGTGCAGAGCGTGTTTTCTCTTAGCTTCCCAGAGAGCTGGAAACAAAACGCTGTTGGTCCCGTCTCCCCCTTTGGATTCAAGGCAGCACTTGGTGCCTTGCACCTCTAGGGCAATGTAGCACATGGCAGAGCAGAAGTTCTACTTCAGGGAGATCAGGCCTGCAAAGAAACTGCGTTTCACAGGCCTTTGTAAGAGATGTTCCCGGTAGGCTGTTAGAGCACTGTGCAGAGCGAGTTGTTTCTTAGCTTCCCAGAGAGCTGGAAGCAAGATGCTTTGCGGCCCATCTGCCCCTATGGAAAGAACGCAGCACTTTGTGCCTTGCAGCTCTAGGGCAATGTAGCACACCCAGAGCAGAAGTTCTACTTCAGCCAGATCTTGCCTGCAAAAAAACTGCGTTTCACTGGCCTTTGTAAGAGGTGTTCCCGGTAGGCTGTTAGAGCACTGTGCAGAGCGAGTTGTTCCTTAGCTTCCCAAAGAGCTGGAAGCAAGATGCTTTGAGGCCCTTCTCACCCTTTGGAAAGAAGGCAGCACTTTGTGCCTTACAGCTCTAGGACAATGTAGCACACCCAGAGCAGAAGTTCTTCTTCAGCCAGATCAGGCCTGCAAAGAAACTGCTTTTCACAGGACTTTGTAAGAGATGTTCCCTGTAGGCTGTTAGAGCACTGTGCAGAGCGAGTTCTTTCTTAGCTTCCCAAAGACCTGGAAGCAAGATGCTTTGGGGGCCATCTGCCGTTAAGTAAAGAAGGCAGTACTTTCTGTCTTTCAGCTCTAGGGCAATGTAGCACACCCAGAGGAGATGTTCTACTTCTGCCAGGTCAGGCCTGCAAGGAAACTGCGTTTCACAGGCCTTTGTAAGAAATGTTCCCGGTAGGCTGTTAGAGCACTGTGCAGAGCGAGTTGTTTCTTAGCTTCCCAAACAGCCGGAAGCTAGATGCTTTGGGGCCCTTCTCACCCTTTGGAAAGAAGTCAGCACTTTGTGCCTTGCAGCTGTAGGGCAATGTAGCACACCCAGAGCATAAGTTGTACTTCAGCCAGATCAGACCTGCAAAGAAACTGCGTTTCACAGGCCTTTGTAAGAGATGTTCCCTGTAGGCTGTTAGAGCACTGTGCAGAGCGAGTTGTTTCTTAGCTTCCCAAAGAGCTGGAAGCAAGATGCTTTGGGGCCCATCTGCCCCTATGGAAAGAACGCAGCACTTTGTGCCTTGCAGCTCTAGCGCAATGCAGCACACCCAGAGCAGAAGTTCTACTTCAGCCAGATCAGGCCCGCAAAGAAACTGCGTTTCACAGGCCTTTGTAAGAGACGTTCCCTGTAGGCTGTTAGAGCACTTTGCAGAGCGAGTTGTTTCTTAGCTTCCCAACGAGCTGGAAGCAAGATGCTTTAGGGGCCATCTGCCCTTAAGGAAAGAAGCAGCACTTTGTGCCTTGCAGCTCTAGGGCAATGTAGCACACCCACAGCAGTTGTTCTACTTCTGCCAGGTCAGGCCTGCAAAGAATCTTCGTTTCACAGGCCTTTGTTAGAGATGTTCCCAGTAGGCTGTAAGAGCACTGTGCAAAGCGAATTGTTTCTTGGCTTCCCAGATAGCTGGAAGCAAGATGCTTTGGGGCCCTTCTCACCCTTTGGCAAGAAGGCAGCACTTTGTGCCTTGCAGCTCTAGGGCAATGTAGCACACCCAGAGCAGAAGTTCTAATTCAGCTAGATCAGACCTGCAAAGAGACTGCGTTTCACAGGCCTTTGTAAGAGATGTTCCCTGTAGGCTGTTAGAGCACTGTGCAGAGCGACTTGTTTCTTGGCTTCCCAGAGAGCTGGAAGCAAGATGCTTTGGGGCCCTTCTCACCCTTTGGCAAGAAGGCAGCACTTTGTCCCTTGCAGCTCTAGGGCAATGTAGCACACCCAGAGCATAAGTTCTACTTCAGCCAGAGCAGGCCTGCAAAGAAACTGCGTTTCACAGGCCTTTGTAAGAGATGTTCGTGGTAGGCTGTTAGAGCACTGTCTAGAGCGAATTGTTTCTCAGCTTCCAAAAGAGTTGGAAGCAAGATGCTTTGGGGCTCATCTGCCCCTAAGAAAAGAAGTCAGCACTTTGTGCCTTGCAGCTCTTGGGCAATGTAGCACACCCAGAGCAGAAGTTCTACTTCAGCCAGATCAGGCCCGCAAAGAAACTGCATTTCACAGGCCTTTGTAAGAGATGTTCCCGGTAGGCTGTTAGAGCACTGTGCAGAGCGAGTTGTTTCTTAGCTTCCCAAAGAGCTGGAAGCAAGATGCTTTGGGGCCCTTCTCACCCTTTGGAAAGAAGGCAGCACTTGATGCCTTGCACCTCTAGTGCAATGTGGCACACCCAGAGCAGAAGTTGTACTTCAGCCAGATCAGGCCTGCAAAGAAACTGCGTTTCACAGGCCTTTGTAAGAGATGTTCCCGGCAGGCTGTTAGAGCACTGTGCAGAGCGAGTTCTTTCTTAGCTTCCCAAAGACCTGGAAGCAAGATGCTATGGGGGCCATCTGCCCTTAAGAAAAGAAGGCAGCACTTAGTGCCTTGCAGCTCTAGGGCAATGTAGCTCACGCAGAGCAGTTGTTCTACTTCTGCCAGGTCAGGCCTGCAAAGAAACTGCGTTTCACAGGCCTTTGTAAGAGATGTTCCCGGTAGGCTGTTAGAGCACTGTGCAGAGCGAGTTGTTTCTTAGCTTCCCAAAGAGCTGGAAGCAAGATGCTTTAGGGGCCATCTGCCCTTAAGGAAAGATGCAGCACTTTGTGCCTTGCAGCTCTAGGGAAATGTAGCAGACCCAGACCAGTTGTTCTACTTCTGCAAAGTCAGGCCTGCAAAGAAACTTCGTTTCACAGGCCTTTGTAAGAGATGTTCCCGGTAGGCTGTTAGAGCACTGTGCAGAGCGAGTTGTTTCTTAGCTTCCCAAAGAGCTGGAAGCAAGATGCTTTGGGGCCCTTCTCACCCTTTGGAAAGAAGGCAGCACTTTGTGCCTTGCAGCTCTAGGGCAATGTAGCACACCCAGAGCAGAAATTCTACTTCAGCCAGATCAGGCCTGCAAGGAAACTGCGTTTCACAGGCCTTTTTAAGAGATGTTCCCGGTAGGCTGTTAGAGCACTGTGCAGAGCGAGTTGTTTCTTAGCTTCCCAAACAGCCGGAAGCAAGATGCTTTGGGGCCCTTCTCACCCTTTGGAAAGAAGTCAGCACTTTGTGCCTTGCAGCTCTAGGGCAATGTAGCACACCCAGAGCATAAGTTGTACTTCAGCCAGATCAGGCCTGCAAATAAACTGCGTTTCACAGGACTTTGTAATAGATGTTCCCTGTAGGCTGTTAGAGCACTGTGCAGAGCGAGTTGTTTCTTAGCTTCCCTAGGAGCTGGAAGCAAGATGCTTTAGGGCCCATCTGCCCTTAAGGAAAGAAGGCAGCACTTTGTGCCTTGCATCTCTAGGGCAATGTAGCACACCCAGAGCAGTTGTTCTACTTCTGCCAGGTCAGGACTGCAAAGAAACTTCGTTTCACAGGCCTTTGTAAGAGATGTTCCCTGTAGGCTGTTAGAGCACTGTGCGAGCGACTTGTTTCTTAGCTTCCCAAAGAGCTGAAAGCAAGATGCTTTGGGGCCCATCTGCCCCTATGGAAAGAACGCAGCACTTTGTGCCTTGCAGCTCTAGGGCAATGCAGCACACCCAGAGCAGAAGTTCTACTTCAGCCAGATCAGGCCCGCAAAGAAACTGCGTTTCACAGGCCTTTCTAAGAGATGTTCCCTGTATGCTGTTAGAGCACTTTGCAGAGCGAGTTGTTTCTTAGCTTCCCAACGAGCTTTAAGCAAGATGCTTTAGGGGCCATCTGCCCTTAAGGAAACTAGGCAGCACTTTGTGCCTTGTAGCTCTAGGGCAATGTAGCGCACCCAGAGCAGTTGTTCTACTTCTGCCAGGTCAGGCCTGCAAAGAATCTTCGTTTAACAGGCCTTTGTAAGAGATGTTCCCGGTAGGCTGTAAGAGCACTGTGCAGAGCGACTTGTTTCTTGGCTTCCCAGAGAGCTGGAAGCAAGATGCTTTGGGGCCCTTCTCACCCTTTGGAAAGAACGCAGCACTTTGTGCCTTGCAGCTCTAGGGCAATGTAGCACATGGCAGAGCAGAAGTTCTTCTTCAGCCAGATCAGGCCCGCAAAGAAACTGCATTTCACAGGCCTTTGTAAGGGATGCTCCCGGTAGGCTGTTACAGCACTGTGCAGAGCGAGTTGTTTCTTAGGTTCCCAGAGAGCTGGAAGCAAGATGCTTTGGGGCCCATCTGCCCCTATGTAAAGAAGGCAGCACTTGGTGCCTTGCACCTCTAGTGCAATGTAGCACACCCAGAGCAGAAGTTGTACTTCAGCCAGATCAGGCCTGCAAAGAAACTGCGTTTCACAGGCCTTTGTAAGAGGTGTTCCCGGTAGGCTGTTAGAGCACTGTGCAGAGCGAGTTCTTTCTTAGCTTCCCAAAGAGCTGGAAGCAAGACGCTTTGGGGCCCTTCTCACCCTTTGGAAAGAAGGCAGTACCTTCTGCCTTACAGCTCTAGGAGAATGTAGCACACCCAGAGCAGAAGTTCTTCTTCAGCCAGATCAGGCCTGCAAAGCAACTTCGTTTCACAGGCCTTTGTAAGAGATGTTCCCGGTAGGCTGTTAGAGCACTGTGCAGAGCGACTTCTTTCTTAGCTTCCCAAAGACCTGGAAGCAAGATGCTTTGGGGGCCATCTGCCGTTAAGTAAAGAAGGCAGTACTTTGTGCCTGTCAGCTCTAGGGCAATGTAGCACACCCAGAGCACAAGTTCTACTTCAGCCAGATCAGGCCCGCAAAGAAACTGCATTTCACAGGCCTTTGTAAGGGATGTTCCCGGTAGGCTGTTAGAGCACTGTGCAGAGCGAGTTGTTTCTTAGCTTCCCAAAGAGCTGGAAGCAAGATGATTTGGGGCCCTTCAAACCCTTTGGAAAGAAGTCAGCACTTTGTGCTTTGCACCTCTAGGGCAATGTAGCACACCCAGAGCAGAAGTTCTACTTCAGCCAGATCAGGCCTGCAAAGAAACTGCGTTTCACAGGCCTTTGTAAGAGATGTTCCCGGTAGGCTGTTAGAGCACTGTGCAGAGCGAGTTGTTTCTTAGCTTCCCAAAGACCTGGAAGCAAGATGCTTTGGGGGCCATCTGCCCTTAAGGAAAGAAGGCAGCACTTTGTGCCTTGCAGCTCTAGGGCAATGTAGCACACCCAGAGCAGATGTTCCACTTATGCCAGGTCAGGCCTGCAAACAAACTGCGTTTCACGGGCCTTTGTAAGAGATGTTCCCGGTAGGCTGTAAGAGCACTGTGCAGAGCGACTAGTTTCTTAGCTTCCCAGAGAGCTGGAAGCAAGATGCTTTGAGGCCCTTCTCACCCTTTGGAAAGAAGGCAGCACTTTGTGCCTTACAGCTCTAGGACAATGTAGCACACCCAGAGCAGAAGTTCTTCTTCAGCCAGATCAGGCCTGCAAAGAAACTGCGTTTCACAGGCCTTTGTAAGAGATGTTCCCTGTAGGCTGTTAGAGCACTGTGCAGAGCGAGTTCTTTCTTAGCTTCCCAAAGACCTGGAAGCAAGATGCTTTGGGGGCCATCTGCCGTTAAGTAAAGAAGGCGGTACTTTCTGTCTTTCAGCTCTAGGGCAATGTAGCACACCCAGAGGAGATGTTCTACTTCTGCCAGGTCAGGCCTGCAAGGAAACTGCGTTTCACAGGCCTTTGTAAGAGATGTTCCCGGTAGGCTGTTAGAGCACTGTGCAGAGCGAGTTGTTTATTAGCTTCCCAAACAGCCGGAAGCTAGATGCTTTGGGGCCCTTCTCACCCCTTGGAAAGAAGTCAGCACTTTGTGCCTTGCAGCTGTAGGGCAATGTAGCACACCCAGAGCATAAGTTGTACTTCAGCCAGATCAGGCCTGCAAAGAAACTGCGTTTCACAGGCCTTTGTAAGAGATGTTCCCTGTAGGCTGTTAGAGCACTGTGCAGAGCGAGTTGTTTCTTAGCTTCCCAAGGAGCTGGAAGCAAGATGCTTTAGGGCCCATCTGCCCTTTAGGAAAGAAGGCAGCACTTTGTGCCTTGCATCTCTAGGGCAATGTAGCACACCCAGAGCAGTTGTTCTACTTCTGCCAGGTCAGGCCTGCAAAGAAACTTCGTTTCACAGGCCTTTGTAAGAGATGTTCCTGGTAGGCTGTAAGAGCACTGTGCAGAGCGACTAGTTTCTTAGCTTCCCAGAGAGCTGGAAGCAAGATGCTTTGGGGCCCATCTGCCCCTATGGAAAGAACGCAGCACTTTGTGCCTTGCAGCTCTAGGGCAATGCAGCACACCCAGAGCAGAAGTTCTACTTCAGCCAGATCAGGCCCGCAAAGAAACTGCGTTTCACAGGCCTTTGTAAGAGACGTTCCCTGTAGGCTGTTAGAGCACTTTGCAGAGCGAGTTGTTTCTTAGCTTCCCAAGGAGCTGGAAGCAAGATGCTTTAGGGCCCATCTGCCCTTAAGGAAAGAAGGCAGCACTTTGTGCCTTGCAGCTCTAGGGCAATGTAGCACACCCAGAGCAGTTGTTCTACTTCTGCCAGGTCAGGCCTGCAAAGAATCTTCGTTTCACAGGCCTTTGTAAGAGATGTTCCCAGTAGGCTGTAAGAGCACTGTGCAGAGCGAATTGTTTCTTGGCTTCCCAGATAGCTGGAAGCAAGATGCTGTGGGGCCCTTCTCACCCTTTGGCAAGAAGGCAGCACTTTGTGCCTTGCAGCTCTAGGGCAATGTAGCACACCCAGAGCAGAAGTTCTACTTCAGCTAGATCAGACCTGCAAAGAGACTGCGTTTCACAGGCCTTTGTAAGAGATGTTCCCTGTAGGCTGTTAGAGCACTGTGCAGAGCGACTTGTTTCTTGGCTTCCCAGAGAGCTGGAAGCAAGATGCTTTGGGGCCCTTCTCACCCTTTGGCAAGAAGGCAGCACTTTGTCCCTTGCAGCTCTAGGGCAATGTAGCACACCCAGAGCAGAAGTTCTACTTCAGCCAGAGCAGGCCTGCAAAGAAACTTCGTTTCACAGGCCTTTGTAAGAGATGTTCGTGGTAGGCTGTTAGAGCACTGTCTAGAGCGAATTGTTTCTCAGCTTCCAAAAGAGTTGGAAGCAAGATGCTTTGGGGCTCATCTGCCCCTTTGAAAAGAAGTCAGCACTTTGTGCCTTGCAGCTCTTGGGCAATGTAGCACACCCAGATCAGAAGTTCTACTTCAGCCAGATCAGGCCCGCAAAGAAACTGCATTTCACAGGCCTTTGTAAGAGATGTTCCCGGTAGGCTGTTAGAGCACTGTGCAGAGCGAGTTGTTTCTTAGCTTCCCAAAGAGCTGGAAACAAAACTCTGTTGGTCCGTCTCCCCATTTGGAAACAAGGCAGCACTTGGTGCCTTGCACCTCTAGGGCAATGTAGCACATGGCAGAGCAGAAGTTCTACTTCAGGGACATCAGTCCTGCAAAGAAACTGCGTTTCACAGGCCTTTGTAAGAGATGTTCCCGGTAGGCTGTTAGAGCACTGTGCAGAGCGAGTTGTTTATTAGCTTCCCAGAGAGCTGGAAGCAAGATGCTTTGGGGCCCATCTGCCCCTATGGAAAGAACGCAGCACTTTGTGCCTTGCAGCTCTAGGGCAATGCAGCACACCCCGAGCAGAACTTCTACTTCAGCCAGATCAGGCCTGCAAAGAAACTGCATTTCACAGGCCTTTGTAAGAGATGTTCCCGGTAGGCTGTTAGAGCACTGTGCAGAGCGAGTTGTTTCTTAGCTTCCCAGAGAGCTGGAAGCAAGATGCTTTGGCGCCCGTTAATTTTATACCCTGCTACTTTGCTGTAGTTGTTGATTATTTCTAATAGTTTTTCTGTGGATTCTTTGGGGTTTTCTATGTATAAGATCATGTCGTCTGCAAACAACGCGAGTTTTACTTCTTCGTTACCTATTTGGATTCCTTTTATTTTTTTTTCCTGCCGAATTGCTCTGGCCAGCACCTCCAGTACTATGTTGAATAGGAGTGGTGAAAGTGGGCACCCTTGTCTTGTTCCTGTCCTCAGAGGGATGGCTTTCAGCTTTTGTCCATTGAGTATGATGTTGGCTGTGGGTCTATCATATATGGCCTTTATTATGTTGAGGTACTTTCCTTCTATACCCATTTTACTGAGGGTTTTTATCATAAATGGGTGTTGGATCTTGTCGAATGCTTTCTCTGCGTCTATTGAGATGATCATGTGGTTTTTGTTTTTCATTTTGTTGATGTAGTGTATCACGTTGATTGACTTGCGGGTGTTGAACCATCCCTGTGTCCCTGGTATAAATCCCACTTGATCATGGTGTATAATCTTTTTGATGTATTGCTGTAATCGGTTTGCCAAAATTTTGTTGAGGATTTTTGCATCTATGTTCATCAGTGATATCGGCCTGTAGTTCTCCTTCTTTGTGTTGTCCTTGTCAGGTTTGGGGATCAGAGTGATGTTGGCTTCATAGAATGTGTTAGGGAGTTCTCCATCTTTCTCAATTTTCTGGAACAGTTTGAGGAGAATAGGTACAAAGAACTCACACTGCTCAACAACAAAAAAACAAACAACCCGATCAAAAAATGGGCAGAGGACATGAACAGACATTTCTCAAAAGAAGATATGAATATGGCCAATAGACACATGAAAAGATGTTCATCATCGCTAATCATCAGGGAGATGCAAATCAAAACTACACTAAGATATCACCTTACCCCCGTTAGATTGGCAAAAACATCCAAAACCAAGAACGACAAATGTTGGAGAGGTTGTGGAGAAAGAGGAACCCTCATACACTCTTGGTGGCAATGCAAACTGGTACAGCCACTATGGAAAAGAATATGGAGATTTCTCAAAAAGTTAAAAATAGAAATACCCTATGACCCAGCCATCCCATTACTGGGTATCTATCCTAAGAACCTGATATCAGATATCTCAAGAGTCCGTTGCACCCCTATGTTCATCGCAGCATTATTTACAATAGCCAAGACGTGGAACCAGCCTACATGCCTAGAAACTGATGATTGGATAAAGAAGATGTGGTATATATACACAATGGAATACTACTCAGCCACAAAAAAAGACGAAATTGGCCCCTTCACAACAATGTGGATGGACCTCGAGGGCATTATGTTAAGCGAAATAAGTCAGTCAGAGAAAGACGAACTCTATATGACTCCACTCATAGGTGGAAATTAGTATATTGAGAAGGAGATCTGATCGGTGGTTACCAGGGAAAAGAGGGGGTGGGGGGAGGGCACGGAGGGGGAAGTGGTGTTCCCACAACATGACTAACAAAAATGTACAACTGAAATTTCACAAGCTTGTAATCCATCATAACATTAATAAACAAAACAAAACAAAAAAAGATGCTTTGGGGCCCATCTGCCCCTATGGAAAGAACGCAGCACTTTCTGCCTTGCAGCTCTAGCGCAATGTAGCACACCCAGAGCAGAAGTTCTACTTCAGCCAGATGAGGCCCGCAAAGAAACTGCGTTTCACAGGCCTTTGTAAGAGATGTTCCCGGTAGGCTGTTAGAGCACTGTGCAGAGCGAGTTGTTTCTCAGCTTCCAAAAGAGTTGGAAGCAAGATGCTTTGGGGCCCATCTGCCCCTATGTAAAGAAGGCAGCACTTTGTGCCTTGCAGCTCTTGGGCAATGTAGCACACCCAGAGCAGAAGTTCTACTTCAGCCAGATCAGGCCCGCAAAGAAACTGCATTTCACAGGCCTTTGTAAGAGATGTTCCCGGTAGGCTGTTAGAGCACTGTGCAGAGCGAGTTGTTTCTTAGCTTCCCAAAGAGCTGGAAACAAAACTCTGTTGGTCCCCTCTCCCCATTTGGAAACAAGGCAGCACTTGGTGCCTTGCACCTCTAGGGCAATGTAGCACATGGCAGAGCAGAAGTTCTACTTCAGGGACATCAGTCCTGCAAAGAAACTGCGTTTCACAGGCATTTGTAAGAGATGTTCCCGGTAGGCTGTTAGAGCACTGTGCAGAGCGAGTTGTTTATTAGCTTCCCAGAGAGCTGGAAGCAAGATGCTTTGGGGCCCATCTGCCCCTATGGAAAGAACGCAGCACTTTGTGCCTTGCAGCTCTAGGGCAATGCAGCACACCCCGAGCAGAACTTCTACTTCAGCCAGATCAGGCCTGCAAAGAAACTGCATTTCACAGGCCTTTGTAAGAGATGTTCCCGGTAGGCTGTTAGAGCACTGTGCAGAGCGAGTTGTTTCTTAGCTTCCCAGAGAGCTGGAAGCAAGATGCTTTGGCGCCCGTTAATTTTATACCCTGCTACTTTGCTGTAGTTGTTGATTATTTCTAATAGTTTTTCTGTGGATTCTTTGGGGTTTTCTATGTATAAGATCATGTCGTCTGCAAACAACGCGAGTTTTACTTCTTCGTTACCTATTTGGATTCCTTTTATTTTTTTTTCCTGCCGAATTGCTCTGGCCAGCACCTCCAGTACTATGTTGAATAGGAGTGGTGAAAGTGGGCACCCTTGTCTTGTTCCTGTCCTCAGAGGGATGGCTTTCAGCTTTTGTCCATTGAGTATGATGTTGGCTGTGGGTCTATCATATATGGCCTTTATTATGTTGAGGTACTTTCCTTCTATACCCATTTTACTGAGGGTTTTTATCATAAATGGGTGTTGGATCTTGTCGAATGCTTTCTCTGCGTCTATTGAGATGATCATGTGGTTTTTGTTTTTCATTTTGTTGATGTAGTGTATCACGTTGATTGACTTGCGGGTGTTGAACCATCCCTGTGTCCCTGGTATAAATCCCACTTGATCATGGTGTATAATCTTTTTGATGTATTGCTGTAATCGGTTTGCCAAAATTTTGTTGAGGATTTTTGCATCTATGTTCATCAGTGATATCGGCCTGTAGTTCTCCTTCTTTGTGTTGTCCTTGTCAGGTTTGGGGATCAGAGTGATGTTGGCTTCATAGAATGTGTTAGGGAGTTCTCCATCTTTCTCAATTTTCTGGAACAGTTTGAGGAGAATAGGTACAAAGAACTCACACTGCTCAACAACAAAAAAACAAACAACCCGATCAAAAAATGGGCAGAGGACATGAACAGACATTTCTCAAAAGAAGATATGAATATGGCCAATAGACACATGAAAAGATGTTCATCATCGCTAATCATCAGGGAGATGCAAATCAAAACTACACTAAGATATCACCTTACCCCCGTTAGATTGGCAAAAACATCCAAAACCAAGAACGACAAATGTTGGAGAGGTTGTGGAGAAAGAGGAACCCTCATACACTCTTGGTGGCAATGCAAACTGGTACAGCCACTATGGAAAAGAATATGGAGATTTCTCAAAAAGTTAAAAATAGAAATACCCTATGACCCAGCCATCCCATTACTGGGTATCTATCCTAAGAACCTGATATCAGATATCTCAAGAGTCCGTTGCACCCCTATGTTCATCGCAGCATTATTTACAATAGCCAAGACGTGGAACCAGCCTACATGCCTAGAAACTGATGATTGGATAAAGAAGATGTGGTATATATACACAATGGAATACTACTCAGCCACAAAAAAAGACGAAATTGGCCCCTTCACAACAATGTGGATGGACCTCGAGGGCATTATGTTAAGCGAAATAAGTCAGTCAGAGAAAGACGAACTCTATATGACTCCACTCATAGGTGGAAATTAGTATATTGAGAAGGAGATCTGATCGGTGGTTACCAGGGAAAAGAGGGGGTGGGGGGAGGGCACGGAGGGGGAAGTGGTGTTCCCACAACATGACTAACAAAAATGTACAACTGAAATTTCACAAGCTTGTAATCCATCATAACATTAATAAACAAAACAAAACAAAAAAAGATGCTTTGGGGCCCATCTGCCCCTATGGAAAGAACGCAGCACTTTCTGCCTTGCAGCTCTAGCGCAATGTAGCACACCCAGAGCAGAAGTTCTACTTCAGCCAGATGAGGCCCGCAAAGAAACTGCGTTTCACAGGCCTTTGTAAGAGATGTTCCCGGTAGGCTGTTAGAGCACTGTGCAGAGCGAGTTGTTTCTCAGCTTCCAAAAGAGTTGGAAGCAAGATGCTTTGGTGCCCATCTGCCCCTATGTAAAGAAGGCAGCACTTTGTGTCTTGCAGCTCTAGGGCAATGTAGCTCACCCAGACAAGTTCTACTTCAGCCACATCAGGCCTGCAAAGAAACTGCGTTTCACAGGCCTTTGTAAGAGATGTTCCCTGTAGGCTGTTAGAGCACTGTGCAGAGCGGGTTCTTTCTTAGCTTACCAAAGAGCTGGAAGCAAGATGCTTTGGGGGCCATCTGCCGTTAAGAAGGCAGCACTTTGTGCCTTGCAGCTCTAGTGCAATGTAGCACACCCAGAGCAAATGTTCTACTTCTGCCACGTCAGCCCTGCAAAGAAACTGCGTTTCACAGGCCTTTGTAAGAGATGTTCCCAGTAGGCTGTTAGAGCACTGTGCAGAGCAACTAGTTTCTTAGCTTCCCAGAGAGCTGGAAGCAAGATGCTTTGGGGCCCATCTGCCCCTATGGAAAGAACGCAGCACTTTGTGCCTTGCAGCTCTAGGGCAATGTAGCACACCCAGAGCAGAAGTTCTACTTCAGCCAGATCAGACCTGCAAAGAAACTTCGTTTCACAGGCCTTTGTAAGAGATGTTCCCGGTAGGCTGTTAGAGCACTGTGCAGAGCGAGTTGTTTCTTAGCTTCCCAGAGAGCTGGAAGCAAGATGCTTTGGGGCCCTTCTCACCCTTTGGCAAGAAGGCAGCACTTTGTCCCTTGCAGCTCTAGGGCAATGTAGCACACCCAGAGCAGAAGTTCTACTTCAGCCAGAGCAGGCCTGCAAAGAAACTGCGTTTCACAGGCCTTTGTAAGAGATGTTCGTGGTAGGCTGTTAGAGCACTGTCTAGAGCGAATTGTTTCTCAGCTTCCAAAAGAGTTGGAAGCAAGATGCTTTGGGGCTCATCTGCCCCTTTGAAAAGAAGTCAGCACTTTGTGCCTTGCAGCTCTTGGGCAATGTAGCACACCCAGAGCAGAAGTTCTACTTCAGCCAGATCAGGCCCGCAAAGAAACTGCATTTCACAGGCCTTTGTAAGAGATGTTCCCGGTAGGCTGTTAGAGCACTGTGCAGAGCGAGTTGTTTCTTAGCTTCCCAAAGAGCTGGAAACAAAACTCTGTTGGTCCCGTCTCCCCATTTGGAAACAAGGCAGCACTTGGTGCCTTGCACCTCTAGGGCAATGTAGCATATGGCAGAGCAGAAGTTCTACTTCAGGGACATCAGGCCTGCAAAGAAACTGCGTTTCACAGGCCTTTGTAAGAGATGTTCCCGGTAGGCTGTTAGAGCACTGTGCAGAGCGAGTTCTTTCTTAGCTTCCCAAGACCTGGAAGCAAGATGCTTTGGGGGCCATCTGCCCTTAAGTAAAGAAGGCAGCACTTTGAGCCTTGCAGCTCTAGGGCAATGTAGCACACCCAGAGCAGAAGTTCTACTTCAGCCAGATCTTGCCTGCAAAAAAACTGCGTTTCACAGGCCTTTGTAAGAGCTGTTCCCGGTAGGCTGTTAGAGCACTGTGCAGAGCGAGTTGTTTCTTAGCTTCCCAAAGAGCTGGAAGCAAGATGCTTTGAGGCCCTTCTCACCCTTTGGAAAGAAGGCAGCACTTTGTGCCTTACAGCTCTAGGACAATGTAGCACACCCAGAGCAGAAGTTCTTCTTCAGCCAGATCAGGCCTGCAAAGAAACTGCGTTTCACAGGCCTTTGTAAGAGATGTTCCCTGTAGGCTCTTAGAGCACTGTGCAGAGCGAGTTCTTTCTTAGCTTCACAAAGACCTGGAAGCAAGATGCTTTGGGGGCCATCTGCCGTTAAGTAAAGAAGGCAGTACTTTCTGTCTTTCAGCTCTAGGGCAATGTAGCACACCCAGAGGAGATGTTCTACTTCTGCCAGGTCAGGCCTGCAAGGAAACTGCGTTTCACAGGCCTTTGTAAGAGATGTTCCCGGTAGGCTGTTAGAGCACTGTGCAGAGCGAGTTGTTTCTTAGCTTCCCAAACAGCCGGAAGCTAGATGCTTTGGGGCCCTTCTCACCCTTTGGAAAGAAGTCAGCACTTTGTGCCTTGCAGCTGTAGGGCAATGTAGCACACCCAGAGCATAAGTTGTACTTCAGCCAGATCAGGCCTGCAAAGAAACTGCGTTTCACAGGCCTTTGTAAGAGATGTTCCCTGTAGGCTGTTAGAGCACTGTGCAGAGCGAGTTGTTTCTTAGCTTCCCAAGGAGCTGGAAGCAAGATGCTTTAGGGCCCATCTGCCCTTAAGGAAAGAAGGCAGCACTTTGTGCCTTGCAGCTCTAGGGCAATGTAGCACACCCAGAGCAGAAGTTCTACTTCAGCCAGAGCAGGCCTGCAAAGAAACTGCGTTTCACAGGCCTTTGTAAGAGATGTTCGTGGTAGGCTGTTAGAGCACTGTCTAGAGCGAATTGTTTCTCAGCTTCCAAAAGAGTTGGAAGCAAGATGCTTTGGGGCTCATCTGCCCCTTTGAAAAGAAGTCAGCACTTTGTGCCTTGCAGCTCTTGGGCAATGTAGCACACCCAGAGCAGAAGTTCTACTTCAGCCAGATCAGGCCCGCAAAGAAACTGCATTTCACAGGCCTTTGTAAGAGATGTTCCCGGTAGGCAGTTAGAGCACTGTGCAGAGCGAGTTGTTTCTTAGCTTCCCAAAGAGCTGGAAACAAAACTCTGTTGGTCCGGTCTCCCCATTTGGAAACAAGGCAGCACTTGGTGCCTTGCACCTCTAGGGCAATGTAGCACATGGCAGAGCAGAAGTTCTACTTCAGCGACATCAGGCCTGCAAAGAAACTGCGTTTCACAGGCCTTTGTAAGAGATGTTCCCGGTAGGCTGTTAGAGCACTGTGCAGAGCGAGTTGTTTCTTAGCTTCCCAGAGAGCTGGAAGCAAGATGCTTTTGGGCCCTTTGCACCCTTTGGATAGAAGGCAGCACTTGGTGCCTTGCACCTCTAGTGCAATGTAGCACACCCAGAGCAGAAGTTGTACTTCAGCCAGATCAGGCCTGCAAAGAAACTGCGTTTCACAGGCCTTTGTAAGAGATGTTCCCGGTAGGCTGTTAGAGCACTGTGCAGAGCGAGTTCTTTCTTAGCTTCCCAAAGACCTGGAAGCAAGATGCTTTGGGGGCCATCTGCCCTTAAGTAAAGAAGGCAGCACTTTGTGCCTTGCAGCTCTAGGGCAATGTAGCACACCCAGAGCAGAAGTTCTACTTCAGCCAGATCAGACCTGCAAAGAAACTGCGTTTCACAGGCCTTTGTAAGAGATGTTCCCGTAGGCTGTTAGAGCACTGTGCAGAGCGAGTTGTTTCTTAGCTTCCCAGAGAGCTGGAAGCAAGATGCTTTGGGGCCCATCTGCCCCTATGGAAAGAAGGCAGCACTTGGGCCTTGCAGCTCTAGGGCAATGTAGCACACCCAGAGCAGTTGTTCTACTTCTGCCAGGTCAGGCCTGCAAAGAAACTTCGTTTCACAGGCCTTTGTAAGAGATGTTCCCAGTAAGCTGTAAGAGCACTGTGCAGAGCGACTAGTTTCTTAGCTTCCCAGAGAGCTGGAAGCAAGATGCTTTGGGGCCCATCTGCCCCTATGGAAAGAACGCAGCACTTTGTGCCTTGCAGCTCTAGGGCAATGCAGCACACCCCGAGCAGAAGTTCTACTTCAGCCAGATCAGGCCTGCAAAGAAACTGCGTTTCACAGGCCTTTGTAAGAGATGTTCCCGGTAGGCTGTTAGAGCACTGTGCAGAGCGAGTTGTTTCTTAGCTTCCCAGAGAGCTGGAAGCAAGATGCTTTGGGGCCCGTTAATTTTATCCCCTGCTACTTTGCTGTAGTTGTTGATTATTTCTAATCGTTTTTCTGCGGATTCTTTGGGGTTTTCTATGTATAAGATCATGTCGTCTGCAAACAACGCGAGTTTTACTTCTTCGTTACCTATTTGGATTCCTTTTATTTTTTTTTCCTGCCGAATTGCTCTGGCCAGCACCTCCAGTACTATGTTGAATAGGAGTGGTGAAAGTGGGCACCCTTGTCTTGTTCCTGTCCTCAGAGGGATGGCTTTCAGCTTTTGTCCATTGAGTATGATGTTGGCTGTGGGTCTATCATATATGGCCTTTATTATGTTGAGGTACTTTCCTTCTATACCCATTTTACTGAGGGTTTTTATCATAAATGGGTGTTGGATCTTGTCGAATGCTTTCTCTGCATCTATTGAGATGATCATGTGGTTTTTGTTTTTCATTTTGTTGATGTAGTGTATCACGTTGATTGACTTGCGGGTGTTGAACCATCCCTGTGTCCCTGGTATAAATCCCACTTGATCATGGTGTATAATCTTTTTGATGTATTGCTGTAATCGGTTTGCCAAAATTTTGTTGAGGATTTTTGCATCTATGTTCATCAGTGATATCGGCCTGTAGTTCTCCTTCTTTGTGTTGTCCTTGTCAGGTTTGGGGATCAGAGTGATGTTGGCTTCATAGAATGTGTTAGGGAGTTCTCCATCTTTCTCAATTTTCTGGAACAGTTTGAGGAGAATAGGTACAAAGAACTCACACTGCTTAACAACAAAAAAACAAACAACCCGATCAAAAAATGGGCAGAGGACATGAACAGACATTTCTCAAAAGAAGATATGAATATGGCCAATAGACACATGAAAAGATGTGCATCATCGCTAATCATCAGGGAGATGCAAATCAAAACTACACTAAGATATCACCTTACCCCCGTTAGATTGGCAAAAACATCCAAAACAAAGAACGACAAATGTTGGAGAGGTTGTGGAGAAAGAGGAACCCTCATACACTCTTGGTGGCAATGCAAACTGGTACAGCCACTATGGAAAAGAGTATGGAGATTTCTCAAAATGTTAAAAATAGAAATACCCTATGACCCAGCCATCCCATTACTGGGTATCTATCCTAAGAACCTGATATCAGATATCTCAAGAGTCCGTTGCACCCCTATGTTCATCGCAGCATTATTTACAATAGCCAAGACGTGGAACCAGCCTACATGCCCAGAAACTGATGATTGGATAAAGAAGATGTGGTATATATACACAATGGAATACTACTCAGCCATAAAAAAAGACGACATTGGCCCCTTCACAACAATGTGGATGGACCTCGAGGGCATTATGTTAAGCGAAATAAGTCAGTCAGAGAAAGACGAACTCTATATGACTCCACTCATAGGTGGAAATTAGTATATTGAGAAGGAGATCTGATCGGTGGTTACCAGGGAAAAGGGGGGGGGTGGGCACGGAGGGGGAAGTGGTGTTCCCACAACATGACTAACAAAAATGTACAACTGAAATTTCACAAGCTTGTAATCCATCATAACATTAATAAACAAAAAAAAAAAGAAAAAAAAGATGCTTTGGGGCCCATCTGCCCCTATGTAAAGAAGGCAGCACTTTGTGCCTTGCAGCTCTAGGGCAATGTAGCACACCCAGAGCAGAAGTTCTACTTCAGCCAGATCAGGCCTGCAAAGAAACTGCGTTTCACAGGCCTTTGTAAGAGATGTTCCCGGTAGGCTGTTAGAGCACTGTGCAGAGCGAGTTGTTTCTTAGCTTCCCAAAGACCTGGAAGCGACATGCTTTGGGGGCCATCTGCCGTTACGTAAAGAAGGCAGCACTTTGTGCCTTTCAGCTCTAGGGCAATGTAGCACAACCAGAGCAGATGTTCCACTTCTGCCAGGTCAGGCCTGCAAAGAAACTGCGTTTCACAGGCCTTTGTAAGAGATGTTCCCAGTAGGCTGTTAGAGCACTGTGCAGAGCGAGTTGTTTCTTAGCTTCCCAAACAGCCGGAAGCAAGATGCTTTGGGGCCCTTCTCACCCTTTGGAAAGAAGTCAGCACTTTGTGCCTTGCAGCTCTAGGGCAATGTAGCACACCCAGAGCATAAGTTGTACTTCAGCCAGATCAGGCCTGCAAAGAAACTGCGTTTCACAGGCCTTTGTAAGAGATGTTCCCGGTACGCTGTTAGAGCACTGTGCAGAGCGAGTTGTTTCCCAGCTTCCCAAACAGCTGGAAGCAAGATGCTTTGGGGCCCTTCTCACCCTTTGGAAAGAAGGCAGCACTTTGTGCCTTGCAGCTCTAGGGCAATGTAGCACACCCAGAGCAGAAGTTCTACTTCAGCCAGATCAGACCTGCAAAGAAACTTCGTTTCACAGGCCTTTGTAAGAGATGTTCCCTGTAGGCTGTTAGAGCACTGTGCAGAGCGAGTTGATTCTTAGCTTCCCAAGGAGCTGGAAGCAAGATGCTTGAGGGGCCATCTGCCCTTAAGGAAAGAAGGCAGCACTTTGTGCCTTGCAGCTCTAGGGCAATGTAGCACACCCAGAGCAGTTGTTCTACTTCTGCCAGGTCAGGCCTGCAAAGAAACTTCGTTTCACAGGCCTTTGTAAGAGATGTTCCCGGTAGGCTGTTAGAGCACTGTGCAGAGCGACTTGTTTCTTAGCTTCCCAAAGAGCTGGAAGCAAGATGCTTTGGGGCCCTTCTCACCCTTTGGAAAGAAGGCAGCACTTTGTGCCTTGCAGCTCTAGGGCAATGTAGCACACCAAGAGCCGAAGTTCTACTTCAGCTAGATCAGACCTGCAAAGAAACTTCGTTTCACAGGCCTTTGTAAGAGATGTTCCCGGTAGGCTGTAAGAGCACTGTGCAGAGCGACTAGTTTCTTATCTTCCGAGAGAGCCGGAAGCAAGATGCTTTTGGGCCCATCTGCCCCTATGGAAAGAACGCAGCACTTTGTGCCTTGCAGCTCTAGGGCAATGCAGCACACCCCGAGCAGAAGTTCTACTTCAGCCAGATCAGGCCTGCAAAGAAACTGCGTTTCACAGGCCTTTGTAAGAGATGTTCCCGGTAGGCTTTTAGAGCACTGTGCAGAGCGAGTTGTTTCTTAGCTTCCCAGAGAGCTGGAAGCAAGATGCTTTGGCGCCCGTTAATTTTATACCCTGCTACTTTGCTGTAGTTGTTGATTATTTCTAATAGTTTTTCTGTGGATTCTTTGGGGTTTTCTATGTATAAGATCATGTCGTCTGCAAACAACGCGAGTTTTACTTCTTCGTTACCTATTTGGATTCCTTTTATTTTTTTTTCCTGCCGAATTGCTCTGGCCAGCACCTCCAGTACTATGTTGAATAGGAGTGGTGAAAGTGGGCACCCTTGTCTTGTTCCTGTCCTCAGAGGGATGGCTTTCAGCTTTTGTCCATTGAGTATGATGTTGGCTGTGGGTCTATCATATATGGCCTTTATTATGTTGAGGTACTTTCGTTCTATACCCATTTTACTGAGGGTTTTTATCATAAATGGGTGTTGGATCTTGTCGAATGCTTTCTCTGCGTCTATTGAGATGATCATGTGGTTTTTGTTTTTCATTTTGTTGATGTAGTGTATCACGTTGATTGACTTGCGGGTGTTGAACCATCCCTGTGTCCCTGGTATAAATCCCACTTGATCATGGTGTATAATCTTTTTGATGTATTGCTGTAATCGGTTTGCCAAAATTTTGTTGAGGATTTTTGCATCTATGTTCATCAGTGATATCGGCCTGTAGTTCTCCTTCTTTGTGTTGTCCTTGTCAGGTTTGGGGATCAGAGTGATGTTGGCTTCATAGAATGTGTTAGGGAGTTCTCCATCTTTCTCAATTTTCTGGAACAGTTTGAGGAGAATAGGTACAAAGAACTCACACTGCTCAACAACAAAAAAACAAACAACCCGATCAAAAAATGGGCACAGGACATGAACAGACATTTCTCAAAAGAAGATATGAATATGGCCAATAGACACATGAAAAGATGTTCATCATCGCTAATCATCAGGGAGATGCAAATCAAAACTACACTAAGATATCACCTTACCCCCGTTAGATTGGCAAAAACATCCAAAACCAAGAACGACAAATGTTGGAGAGGTTGTGGAGAAAGAGGAACCCTCATACACTGTTGGTGGGAATGCAAACTGGTACAGCCACTATGGAAAAGAATATGGAGATTTCTCAAAAAGTTAAAAATAGAAATACCCTATGACCCAGCCATCCCATTACTGGGTATCTATCCTAAGAACCTGATATCAGATATCTCAAGAGTCCGTTGCACCCCTATGTTCATCGCAGCATTATTTACAATAGCCAAGACGTGGAACCAGCCTACATGCCCAGAAACTGATGATTGGATAAAGAAGATGTGGTATATATACACAATGGAATACTACTCAGCCACAAAAAAAGACGAAATTGGCCCCTTCACAACAATGTGGATGGACCTCGAGGGCATTATGTTAAGCGAAATAAGTCAGTCAGAGAAAGACGAACTCTATATGACTCCACTCATAGGTGGAAATTAGTATATTGAGAAGGAGATCTGATCGGTGGTTACCAGGGAAAAGAGGGGGTGGGGGGAGGGCACGGAGGGGGAAGTGGTGTTCCCACAACATGACTAACAAAAATGTACAACTGAAATTTCACAAGCTTGTAATCCATCATAACATTAATAAACAAAACAAAACAAAAAAAGATGCTTTGGGGCCCATCTGCCCCTATGGAAAGAACGCAGCACTTTCTGCCTTGCAGCTCTAGCGCAATGTAGCACACCCAGAGCAGAAGTTCTACTTCAGCCAGATGAGGCCCGCAAAGAAACTGCGTTTCACAGGCCTTTGTAAGAGATGTTCCCGGTAGGCTGTTAGAGCACTGTGCAGAGCGAGTTGTTTCTCAGCTTCCAAAAGAGTTGGAAGCAAGATGCTTTGGGGCCCGTCTGCCCCTATGTAAAGAAGGCAGCACTTTGTGTCTTGCAGCTCTAGGGCAATGTAGCTCACCCAGACAAGTTCTACTTCAGCCACATCAGGCCTGCAAAGAAACTGCGTTTCACAGGCCTTTGTAAGAGATGTTCCCTGTAGGCTGTTAGAGCACTGTGCAGAGCGGGTTCTTTCTTAGCTTACCAAAGAGCTGGAAGCAAGATGCTTTGGGGGCCATCTGCCGTTAAGAAGGCAGCACTTTGTGCCTTGCAGCTCTAGTGCAATGTAGCACACCCAGAGCAAATGTTCTACTTCTGCCACGTCAGCCCTGCAAAGAAACTGCGTTTCACAGGCCTTTGTAAGAGATGTTCCCCGTAGGCTGTTAGAGCACTGTGCAGAGCAACTAGTTTCTTAGCTTCCCAGAGAGCTGGAAGCAAGATGCTTTGGGGCCCATCTGCCCCTATGGAAAGAACGCAGCACTTTGTGCCTTGCAGCTCTAGGGCAATGTAGCACACCCAGAGCAGAAGTTCTACTTCAGCCAGATCAGACCTGCAAAGAAACTGCGTTTCACAGGCCTTTGTAAGAGATGTTCCCTGTAGGCTGTTAGAGCACTGTGCAGAGCGAGTTGATTCTTAGCTTCCCAAGGAGCTGGAAGCAAGATGCTTGAGGGGCCATCTGCCCTTAAGGAAAGAAGGCAGCACTTTGTGCCTTGCAGCTCTAGGGCAATGTAGCACACCCAGAGCAGTTGTTCTACTTCTGCCAGGTCAGGCCTGCAAAGAAACTTCGTTTCACAGGCCTTTGTAAGAGATGTTCCCGGTAGGCTGTTAGAGCACTGTGCAGAGCGACTTGTTTCTTAGCTTCCCAAAGAGCTGGAAGCAAGATGCTTTGGGGCCCTTCTCACCCTTTGGAAAGAAGGCAGCACTTTGTGCCTTGCAGCTCTAGGGCAATGTAGCACACCAAGAGCCGAAGTTCTACTTCAGCTAGATCAGACCTGCAAAGAAACTTCGTTTCACAGGCCTTTGTAAGAGATGTTCCCGGTAGGCTGTAAGAGCACTGTGCAGAGCGACTAGTTTCTTATCTTCCGAGAGAGCCGGAAGCAAGATGCTTTTGGGCCCATCTGCCCCTATGGAAAGAACGCAGCACTTTGTGCCTTGCAGCTCTAGGGCAATGCAGCACACCCCGAGCAGAAGTTCTACTTCAGCCAGATCAGGCCTGCAAAGAAACTGCGTTTCACAGGCCTTTGTAAGAGATGTTCCCGGTAGGCTTTTAGAGCACTGTGCAGAGCGAGTTGTTTCTTAGCTTCCCAGAGAGCTGGAAGCAAGATGCTTTGGCGCCCGTTAATTTTATACCCTGCTACTTTGCTGTAGTTGTTGATTATTTCTAATAGTTTTTCTGTGGATTCTTTGGGGTTTTCTATGTATAAGATCATGTCGTCTGCAAACAACGCGAGTTTTACTTCTTCGTTACCTATTTGGATTCCTTTTATTTTTTTTTCCTGCCGAATTGCTCTGGCCAGCACCTCCAGTACTATGTTGAATAGGAGTGGTGAAAGTGGGCACCCTTGTCTTGTTCCTGTCCTCAGAGGGATGGCTTTCAGCTTTTGTCCATTGAGTATGATGTTGGCTGTGGGTCTATCATATATGGCCTTTATTATGTTGAGGTACTTTCGTTCTATACCCATTTTACTGAGGGTTTTTATCATAAATGGGTGTTGGATCTTGTCGAATGCTTTCTCTGCGTCTATTGAGATGATCATGTGGTTTTTGTTTTTCATTTTGTTGATGTAGTGTATCACGTTGATTGACTTGCGGGTGTTGAACCATCCCTGTGTCCCTGGTATAAATCCCACTTGATCATGGTGTATAATCTTTTTGATGTATTGCTGTAATCGGTTTGCCAAAATTTTGTTGAGGATTTTTGCATCTATGTTCATCAGTGATATCGGCCTGTAGTTCTCCTTCTTTGTGTTGTCCTTGTCAGGTTTGGGGATCAGAGTGATGTTGGCTTCATAGAATGTGTTAGGGAGTTCTCCATCTTTCTCAATTTTCTGGAACAGTTTGAGGAGAATAGGTACAAAGAACTCACACTGCTCAACAACAAAAAAACAAACAACCCGATCAAAAAATGGGCACAGGACATGAACAGACATTTCTCAAAAGAAGATATGAATATGGCCAATAGACACATGAAAAGATGTTCATCATCGCTAATCATCAGGGAGATGCAAATCAAAACTACACTAAGATATCACCTTACCCCCGTTAGATTGGCAAAAACATCCAAAACCAAGAACGACAAATGTTGGAGAGGTTGTGGAGAAAGAGGAACCCTCATACACTGTTGGTGGGAATGCAAACTGGTACAGCCACTATGGAAAAGAATATGGAGATTTCTCAAAAAGTTAAAAATAGAAATACCCTATGACCCAGCCATCCCATTACTGGGTATCTATCCTAAGAACCTGATATCAGATATCTCAAGAGTCCGTTGCACCCCTATGTTCATCGCAGCATTATTTACAATAGCCAAGACGTGGAACCAGCCTACATGCCCAGAAACTGATGATTGGATAAAGAAGATGTGGTATATATACACAATGGAATACTACTCAGCCACAAAAAAAGACGAAATTGGCCCCTTCACAACAATGTGGATGGACCTCGAGGGCATTATGTTAAGCGAAATAAGTCAGTCAGAGAAAGACGAACTCTATATGACTCCACTCATAGGTGGAAATTAGTATATTGAGAAGGAGATCTGATCGGTGGTTACCAGGGAAAAGAGGGGGTGGGGGGAGGGCACGGAGGGGGAAGTGGTGTTCCCACAACATGACTAACAAAAATGTACAACTGAAATTTCACAAGCTTGTAATCCATCATAACATTAATAAACAAAACAAAACAAAAAAAGATGCTTTGGGGCCCATCTGCCCCTATGGAAAGAACGCAGCACTTTCTGCCTTGCAGCTCTAGCGCAATGTAGCACACCCAGAGCAGAAGTTCTACTTCAGCCAGATGAGGCCCGCAAAGAAACTGCGTTTCACAGGCCTTTGTAAGAGATGTTCCCGGTAGGCTGTTAGAGCACTGTGCAGAGCGAGTTGTTTCTCAGCTTCCAAAAGAGTTGGAAGCAAGATGCTTTGGGGCCCGTCTGCCCCTATGTAAAGAAGGCAGCACTTTGTGTCTTGCAGCTCTAGGGCAATGTAGCTCACCCAGACAAGTTCTACTTCAGCCACATCAGGCCTGCAAAGAAACTGCGTTTCACAGGCCTTTGTAAGAGATGTTCCCTGTAGGCTGTTAGAGCACTGTGCAGAGCGGGTTCTTTCTTAGCTTACCAAAGAGCTGGAAGCAAGATGCTTTGGGGGCCATCTGCCGTTAAGAAGGCAGCACTTTGTGCCTTGCAGCTCTAGTGCAATGTAGCACACCCAGAGCAAATGTTCTACTTCTGCCACGTCAGCCCTGCAAAGAAACTGCGTTTCACAGGCCTTTGTAAGAGATGTTCCCCGTAGGCTGTTAGAGCACTGTGCAGAGCAACTAGTTTCTTAGCTTCCCAGAGAGCTGGAAGCAAGATGCTTTGGGGCCCATCTGCCCCTATGGAAAGAACGCAGCACTTTGTGCCTTGCAGCTCTAGGGCAATGTAGCACACCCAGAGCAGAAGTTCTACTTCAGCCAGATCAGACCTGCAAAGAAACTGCGTTTCACAGGCCTTTGTAAGAGATGTTCCCTGTAGGCTGTTAGAGCACTGTGCAGAGCGAGTTGATTCTTAGCTTCCCAAGGAGCTGGAAGCAAGATGCTTGAGGGGCCATCTGCCCTTAAGGAAAGAAGGCAGCACTTTGTGCCTTGCATCTCTAGGGCAATGTAGCACACCCAGAGCAGTTGTTCTACTTCTGCCAGGTCAGGCCTGCAAAGAAACTTCGTTTCACAGGCCTTTGTAAGAGATGTTCCCGGTAGGCTGTTAGAGCACTGTGCAGAGCGACTTGTTTCTTAGCTTCCCAGAGAGCTGGAAGCAAGATGCTTTGGGGCCCTTCTCACCCTTTGGAAAGAAGGCAGCACTTTGTGCCTTGCAGCTCTAGGGCAATGTAGCACACCAAGAGCCGAAGTTCTACTTCAGCTAGATCAGACCTGCAAAGAAACTTCGTTTCACAGGCCTTTGTAAGAGATGTTCCCGGTAGGCTGTAAGAGCACTGTGCAGAGCGACTAGTTTCTTAGCTTCCCAGAGAGCTGGAAGCAAGATGCTTTGGGGCCCATCTGCCCCTATGGAAAGAACGCAGCCCTTTGTGCCTTGCAGCTCTAGGGCAATGCAGCACACCCCGAGCAGAAGTTCTACTTCAGCCAGATCAGGCCTGCAAAGAAACTGCGTTTCACAGGCCTTTGTAAGAGATGTTCCCGGTAGGCTGTTAGAGCACTGTGCAGAGCGAGTTGTTTCTTAGCTTCCCAGAGAGCTGGAAGCAAGATGCTTTGGCGCCCGTTAATTTTATACCCTGCTACTTTGCTGTAGTTGTTGATTATTTCTAATAGTTTTTCTGTGGATTCTTTGGGGTTTTCTATGTATAAGATCATGTCGTCTGCAAACAACGCGAGTTTTACTTCTTCGTTACCTATTTGGATTCCTTTTATTTTTTTTTCCTGCCGAATTGCTCTGGCCAGCACCTCCAGTACTATGTTGAATAGGAGTGGTGAAAGTGGGCACCCTTGTCTTGTTCCTGTCCTCAGAGGGATGGCTTTCAGCTTTTGTCCATTGAGTATGATGTTGGCTGTGGGTCTATCATATATGGCCTTTATTATGTTGAGGTACTTTCCTTCTATACCCATTTTACTGAGGGTTTTTATCATAAATGGGTGTTGGATCTTGTCGAATGCTTTCTCTGCGTCTATTGAGATGATCATGTGGTTTTTGTTTTTCATTTTGTTGATGTAGTGTATCACGTTGATTGACTTGCGGGTGTTGAACCATCCCTGTGTCCCTGGTATAAATCCCACTTGATCATGGTGTATAATCTTTTTGATGTATTGCTGTAATCGGTTTGCCAAAATTTTGTTGAGGATTTTTGCATCTATGTTCATCAGTGATATCGGCCTGTAGTTCTCCTTCTTTGTGTTGTCCTTGTCAGGTTTGGGGATCAGAGTGATGTTGGCTTCATAGAATGTGTTAGGGAGTTCTCCATCTTTCTCAATTTTCTGGAACAGTTTGAGGAGAATAGGTACAAAGAACTCACACTGCTCAACAACAAAAAAACAAACAACCCGATCAAAAAATGGGCACAGGACATGAACAGACATTTCTCAAAAGAAGATATGAATATGGCCAATAGACACATGAAAAGATGTTCATCATCGCTAATCATCAGGGAGATGCAAATCAAAACTACACTAAGATATCACCTTACCCCCGTTAGATTGGCAAAAACATCCAAAACCAAGAACGACAAATGTTGGAGAGGTTGTGGAGAAAGAGGAACCCTCATACACTGTTGGTGGGAATGCAAACTGGTACAGCCACTATGGAAAAGAATATGGAGATTTCTCAAAAAGTTAAAAATAGAAATACCCTATGACCCAGCCATCCCATTACTGGGTATCTATCCTAAGAACCTGATATCAGATATCTCAAGAGTCCGTTGCACCCCTATGTTCATCGCAGCATTATTTACAATAGCCAAGACGTGGAACCAGCCTACATGCCCAGAAACTGATGATTGGATAAAGAAGATGTGGTATATATACACAATGGAATACTACTCAGCCACAAAAAAAGACGAAATTGGCCCCTTCACAACAATGTGGATGGACCTCGAGGGCATTATGTTAAGCGAAATAAGTCAGTCAGAGAAAGACGAACTCTATATGACTCCACTCATAGGTGGAAATTAGTATATTGAGAAGGAGATCTGATCGGTGGTTACCAGGGAAAAGAGGGGGTGGGGGGAGGGCACGGAGGGGGAAGTGGTGTTCCCACAACATGACTAACAAAAATGTACAACTGAAATTTCACAAGCTTGTAATCCATCATAACATTAATAAACAAAACAAAACAAAAAAAGATGCTTTGGGGCCCATCTGCCCCTATGGAAAGAACGCAGCACTTTCTGCCTTGCAGCTCTAGCGCAATGTAGCACACCCAGAGCAGAAGTTCTACTTCAGCCAGATGAGGCCCGCAAAGAAACTGCGTTTCACAGGCCTTTGTAAGAGATGTTCCCGGTAGGCTGTTAGAGCACTGTGCAGAGCGAGTTGTTTCTCAGCTTCCAAAAGAGTTGGAAGCAAGATGCTTTGGGGCCCGTCTGCCCCTATGTAAAGAAGGCAGCACTTTGTGTCTTGCAGCTCTAGGGCAATGTAGCTCACCCAGACAAGTTCTACTTCAGCCACATCAGGCCTGCAAAGAAACTGCGTTTCACAGGCCTTTGTAAGAGATGTTCCCTGTAGGCTGTTAGAGCACTGTGCAGAGCGGGTTCTTTCTTAGCTTACCAAAGAGCTGGAAGCAAGATGCTTTGGGGGCCATCTGCCGTTAAGAAGGCAGCACTTTGTGCCTTGCAGCTCTAGTGCAATGTAGCACACCCAGAGCAAATGTTCTACTTCTGCCACGTCAGCCCTGCAAAGAAACTGCGTTTCACAGGCCTTTGTAAGAGATGTTCCCCGTAGGCTGTTAGAGCACTGTGCAGAGCAACTAGTTTCTTAGCTTCCCAGAGAGCTGGAAGCAAGATGCTTTGGGGCCCATCTGCCCCTATGGAAAGAACGCAGCACTTTGTGCCTTGCAGCTCTAGGGCAATGTAGCACACCCAGAGCAGAAGTTCTACTTCAGCCAGATCAGACCTGCAAAGAAACTGCGTTTCACAGGCCTTTGTAAGAGATGTTCCCTGTAGGCTGTTAGAGCACTGTGCAGAGCGAGTTGATTCTTAGCTTCCCAAGGAGCTGGAAGCAAGATGCTTGAGGGGCCATCTGCCCTTAAGGAAAGAAGGCAGCACTTTGTGCCTTGCAGCTCTAGGGCAATGTAGCACACCCAGAGCAGTTGTTCTACTTCTGCCAGGTCAGGCCTGCAAAGAAACTTCGTTTCACAGGCCTTTGTAAGAGATGTTCCCGGTAGGCTGTTAGAGCACTGTGCAGAGCGACTTGTTTCTTAGCTTCCCAAAGAGCTGGAAGCAAGATGCTTTGGGGCCCTTCTCACCCTTTGGAAAGAAGGCAGCACTTTGTGCCTTGCAGCTCTAGGGCAATGTAGCACACCAAGAGCCGAAGTTCTACTTCAGCTAGATCAGACCTGCAAAGAAACTTCGTTTCACAGGCCTTTGTAAGAGATGTTCCCGGTAGGCTGTAAGAGCACTGTGCAGAGCGACTAGTTTCTTATCTTCCGAGAGAGCCGGAAGCAAGATGCTTTTGGGCCCATCTGCCCCTATGGAAAGAACGCAGCACTTTGTGCCTTGCAGCTCTAGGGCAATGCAGCACACCCCGAGCAGAAGTTCTACTTCAGCCAGATCAGGCCTGCAAAGAAACTGCGTTTCACAGGCCTTTGTAAGAGATGTTCCCGGTAGGCTTTTAGAGCACTGTGCAGAGCGAGTTGTTTCTTAGCTTCCCAGAGAGCTGGAAGCAAGATGCTTTGGCGCCCGTTAATTTTATACCCTGCTACTTTGCTGTAGTTGTTGATTATTTCTAATAGTTTTTCTGTGGATTCTTTGGGGTTTTCTATGTATAAGATCATGTCGTCTGCAAACAACGCGAGTTTTACTTCTTCGTTACCTATTTGGATTCCTTTTATTTTTTTTTCCTGCCGAATTGCTCTGGCCAGCACCTCCAGTACTATGTTGAATAGGAGTGGTGAAAGTGGGCACCCTTGTCTTGTTCCTGTCCTCAGAGGGATGGCTTTCAGCTTTTGTCCATTGAGTATGATGTTGGCTGTGGGTCTATCATATATGGCCTTTATTATGTTGAGGTACTTTCGTTCTATACCCATTTTACTGAGGGTTTTTATCATAAATGGGTGTTGGATCTTGTCGAATGCTTTCTCTGCGTCTATTGAGATGATCATGTGGTTTTTGTTTTTCATTTTGTTGATGTAGTGTATCACGTTGATTGACTTGCGGGTGTTGAACCATCCCTGTGTCCCTGGTATAAATCCCACTTGATCATGGTGTATAATCTTTTTGATGTATTGCTGTAATCGGTTTGCCAAAATTTTGTTGAGGATTTTTGCATCTATGTTCATCAGTGATATCGGCCTGTAGTTCTCCTTCTTTGTGTTGTCCTTGTCAGGTTTGGGGATCAGAGTGATGTTGGCTTCATAGAATGTGTTAGGGAGTTCTCCATCTTTCTCAATTTTCTGGAACAGTTTGAGGAGAATAGGTACAAAGAACTCACACTGCTCAACAACAAAAAAACAAACAACCCGATCAAAAAATGGGCACAGGACATGAACAGACATTTCTCAAAAGAAGATATGAATATGGCCAATAGACACATGAAAAGATGTTCATCATCGCTAATCATCAGGGAGATGCAAATCAAAACTACACTAAGATATCACCTTACCCCCGTTAGATTGGCAAAAACATCCAAAACCAAGAACGACAAATGTTGGAGAGGTTGTGGAGAAAGAGGAACCCTCATACACTGTTGGTGGGAATGCAAACTGGTACAGCCACTATGGAAAAGAATATGGAGATTTCTCAAAAAGTTAAAAATAGAAATACCCTATGACCCAGCCATCCCATTACTGGGTATCTATCCTAAGAACCTGATATCAGATATCTCAAGAGTCCGTTGCACCCCTATGTTCATCGCAGCATTATTTACAATAGCCAAGACGTGGAACCAGCCTACATGCCCAGAAACTGATGATTGGATAAAGAAGATGTGGTATATATACACAATGGAATACTACTCAGCCACAAAAAAAGACGAAATTGGCCCCTTCACAACAATGTGGATGGACCTCGAGGGCATTATGTTAAGCGAAATAAGTCAGTCAGAGAAAGACGAACTCTATATGACTCCACTCATAGGTGGAAATTAGTATATTGAGAAGGAGATCTGATCGGTGGTTACCAGGGAAAAGAGGGGGTGGGGGGAGGGCACGGAGGGGGAAGTGGTGTTCCCACAACATGACTAACAAAAATGTACAACTGAAATTTCACAAGCTTGTAATCCATCATAACATTAATAAACAAAACAAAACAAAAAAAGATGCTTTGGGGCCCATCTGCCCCTATGGAAAGAACGCAGCACTTTCTGCCTTGCAGCTCTAGCGCAATGTAGCACACCCAGAGCAGAAGTTCTACTTCAGCCAGATGAGGCCCGCAAAGAAACTGCGTTTCACAGGCCTTTGTAAGAGATGTTCCCGGTAGGCTGTTAGAGCACTGTGCAGAGCGAGTTGTTTCTCAGCTTCCAAAAGAGTTGGAAGCAAGATGCTTTGGGGCCCGTCTGCCCCTATGTAAAGAAGGCAGCACTTTGTGTCTTGCAGCTCTAGGGCAATGTAGCTCACCCAGACAAGTTCTACTTCAGCCACATCAGGCCTGCAAAGAAACTGCGTTTCACAGGCCTTTGTAAGAGATGTTCCCTGTAGGCTGTTAGAGCACTGTGCAGAGCGGGTTCTTTCTTAGCTTACCAAAGAGCTGGAAGCAAGATGCTTTGGGGGCCATCTGCCGTTAAGAAGGCAGCACTTTGTGCCTTGCAGCTCTAGTGCAATGTAGCACACCCAGAGCAAATGTTCTACTTCTGCCACGTCAGCCCTGCAAAGAAACTGCGTTTCACAGGCCTTTGTAAGAGATGTTCCCCGTAGGCTGTTAGAGCACTGTGCAGAGCAACTAGTTTCTTAGCTTCCCAGAGAGCTGGAAGCAAGATGCTTTGGGGCCCATCTGCCCCTATGGAAAGAACGCAGCACTTTGTGCCTTGCAGCTCTAGGGCAATGTAGCACACCCAGAGCAGAAGTTCTACTTCAGCCAGATCAGACCTGCAAAGAAACTGCGTTTCACAGGCCTTTGTAAGAGATGTTCCCTGTAGGCTGTTAGAGCACTGTGCAGAGCGAGTTGATTCTTAGCTTCCCAAGGAGCTGGAAGCAAGATGCTTGAGGGGCCATCTGCCCTTAAGGAAAGAAGGCAGCACTTTGTGCCTTGCATCTCTAGGGCAATGTAGCACACCCAGAGCAGTTGTTCTACTTCTGCCAGGTCAGGCCTGCAAAGAAACTTCGTTTCACAGGCCTTTGTAAGAGATGTTCCCGGTAGGCTGTTAGAGCACTGTGCAGAGCGACTTGTTTCTTAGCTTCCCAGAGAGCTGGAAGCAAGATGCTTTGGGGCCCTTCTCACCCTTTGGAAAGAAGGCAGCACTTTGTGCCTTGCAGCTCTAGGGCAATGTAGCACACCAAGAGCCGAAGTTCTACTTCAGCTAGATCAGACCTGCAAAGAAACTTCGTTTCACAGGCCTTTGTAAGAGATGTTCCCGGTAGGCTGTAAGAGCACTGTGCAGAGCGACTAGTTTCTTAGCTTCCCAGAGAGCTGGAAGCAAGATGCTTTGGGGCCCATCTGCCCCTATGGAAAGAACGCAGCCCTTTGTGCCTTGCAGCTCTAGGGCAATGCAGCACACCCCGAGCAGAAGTTCTACTTCAGCCAGATCAGGCCTGCAAAGAAACTGCGTTTCACAGGCCTTTGTAAGAGATGTTCCCGGTAGGCTGTTAGAGCACTGTGCAGAGCGAGTTGTTTCTTAGCTTCCCAGAGAGCTGGAAGCAAGATGCTTTGGCGCCCGTTAATTTTATACCCTGCTACTTTGCTGTAGTTGTTGATTATTTCTAATAGTTTTTCTGTGGATTCTTTGGGGTTTTCTATGTATAAGATCATGTCGTCTGCAAACAACGCGAGTTTTACTTCTTCGTTACCTATTTGGATTCCTTTTATTTTTTTTTCCTGCCGAATTGCTCTGGCCAGCACCTCCAGTACTATGTTGAATAGGAGTGGTGAAAGTGGGCACCCTTGTCTTGTTCCTGTCCTCAGAGGGATGGCTTTCAGCTTTTGTCCATTGAGTATGATGTTGGCTGTGGGTCTATCATATATGGCCTTTATTATGTTGAGGTACTTTCCTTCTATACCCATTTTACTGAGGGTTTTTATCATAAATGGGTGTTGGATCTTGTCGAATGCTTTCTCTGCGTCTATTGAGATGATCATGTGGTTTTTGTTTTTCATTTTGTTGATGTAGTGTATCACGTTGATTGACTTGCGGGTGTTGAACCATCCCTGTGTCCCTGGTATAAATCCCACTTGATCATGGTGTATAATCTTTTTGATGTATTGCTGTAATCGGTTTGCCAAAATTTTGTTGAGGATTTTTGCATCTATGTTCATCAGTGATATCGGCCTGTAGTTCTCCTTCTTTGTGTTGTCCTTGTCAGGTTTGGGGATCAGAGTGATGTTGGCTTCATAGAATGTGGTAGGGAGTTCTCCATCTTTCTCAATTTTCTGGAACAGTTTGAGGAGAATAGGTACAAAGAACTCACACTGCTTAACAACAAAAAAACAAACAACCCGATCAAAAAATGGGCAGAGGACATGAACAGACATTTCTCAAAAGAAGATAAGAATATGGCCAATAGACACATGAAAAGATGTTCATCATCGCTAATCATCAGGGAGATGCAAATCAAAACTACACTAAGATATCACCTTACCCCCGTTAGATTGGCAAAAACATCCAAAACCAAGAACGACAAATGTTGGAGAGGTTGTGGAGAAAGAGGAACCCTCATACACTGTTGGTGGGAATGCAAACTGGTACAGCCACTATGGAAAAGAGTATGGAGATTTCTCAAAAAGTTAAAAATAGAAAAACCCTATGACCCAGCCATCCCATTACTGGGTATCTATCCTAAGAACCTGATATCAGATATCTCAAGAGTCTGTTGCACCCCTATGTTCATCGCAGCATTATTTACAATAGCCAAGACGTGGAACCAGCCTACATGCCCAGAAACTGATGATTGGATAAAGAAGATGTGGTATATATACACAATGGAATACTACTCAGCCATAAAAAAAGACGACATTGGCCCATTCACAACAATGTGGATGGACCTCGAGGGCATTATGTTAAGCGAAATAAGTCAGTCAGAGAAAGACGAACTCTATATGACTCCACTCATAGGTGGAAATTAGTATATTGAGAAGGAGATCTGATCGGTGGTTACCAGGGAAAAGGGGGGGTGGGGCGAGGGCACGGAGGGGGAAGTGGTGTTCCCACAACATGACTAACAAAAATGTACAACTGAAATTTCACAAGCTTGTAATCCACCATAACATTAATAAACAAAAAAAAAAAGAAAAAAAAGATGCTTTGGGGCCCATCTGCCCCATGGAAAGAACGCAGCACTTTCTGCCTTGCAGCTCTAGGGCAATGTAGCACACCCAGAGCAGAAGTTCTACTTCAGCCAGATCAGGCCTGCAAAGAAACTGCGTTTCACAGGCCTTTGTAAGAGATGTTCCCGGTAGGCTGTTAGAGCACTGTGCAGAGCGAGTTGTTTCTCAGCTTCCAAAAGAGTTGGAAGCAAGATGCTTTGGGGCCCATCTGCCCCTATGTAAAGAAGGCAGCACTTTGTGTCTTGCAGCTCTAGGGCAATGTAGCTCACCCAGAGCAGAAGTTCTACTTCAGCCAGATCAGACCTGCAAAGAAACTGCGTTTCACAGGCCTTTGTAAGAGATGTTCCCTGTAGGCTGTTAGAGCACTGTGCAGAGCGGGTTCTTTCTTAGCTTACCAAAGAGCTGGAAGCAAGATGCTTTGGGGGCCATCTGCCGTTAAGAAGGCAGCACTTTGTGCCTTGCAGCTCTAGTGCAATGTAGCACACCCAGAGCAAATGTTCTACTTCTGCCACGTCAGCCCTGCAAAGAAACTGCGTTTCACAGGCCTTTGTAAGAGATGTTCCCCGTAGGCTGTTAGAGCACTGTGCAGAGCAACTAGTTTCTTAGCTTCCCAGAGAGCTGGAAGCAAGATGCTTTGGGGCCCATCTGCCCCTATGGAAAGAACGCAGCACTTTGTGCCTTGCAGCTCTAGGGCAATGTAGCACACCCAGAGCAGAAGTTCTACTTCAGCCAGATCAGACCTGCAAAGAAACTGCGTTTCACAGGCCTTTGTAAGAGATGTTCCCTGTAGGCTGTTAGAGCACTGTGCAGAGCGAGTTGATTCTTAGCTTCCCAAGGAGCTGGAAGCAAGATGCTTGAGGGGCCATCTGCCCTTAAGGAAAGAAGGCAGCACTTTGTGCCTTGCATCTCTAGGGCAATGTAGCACACCCAGAGCAGTTGTTCTACTTCTGCCAGGTCAGGCCTGCAAAGAAACTTCGTTTCACAGGCCTTTGTAAGAGATGTTCCCGGTAGGCTGTTAGAGCACTGTGCAGAGCGACTTGTTTCTTAGCTTCCCAAAGAGCTGGAAGCAAGATGCTTTGGGGCCCTTCTCACCCTTTGGAAAGAAGGCAGCACTTTGTGCCTTGCAGCTCTAGGGCAATGTAGCACACCAAGAGCCGAAGTTCTACTTCAGCTAGATCAGACCTGCAAAGAAACTTCGTTTCACAGGCCTTTGTAAGAGATGTTCCCGGTAGGCTGTAAGAGCACTGTGCAGAGCGACTAGTTTCTTAGCTTCCCAGAGAGCTGGAAGCAAGATGCTTTGGGGCCCATCTGCCCCTATGGAAAGAACGCAGCCCTTTGTGCCTTGCAGCTCTAGGGCAATGCAGCACACCCCGAGCAGAAGTTCTACTTCAGCCAGATCAGGCCTGCAAAGAAACTGCGTTTCACAGGCCTTTGTAAGAGATGTTCCCGGTAGGCTGTTAGAGCACTGTGCAGAGCGAGTTGTTTCTTAGCTTCCCAGAGAGCTGGAAGCAAGATGCTTTGGCGCCCGTTAATTTTATACCCTGCTACTTTGCTGTAGTTGTTGATTATTTCTAATAGTTTTTCTGTGGATTCTTTGGGGTTTTCTATGTATAAGATCATGTCGTCTGCAAACAACGCGAGTTTTACTTCTTCGTTACCTATTTGGATTCCTTTTATTTTTTTTTCCTGCCGAATTGCTCTGGCCAGCACCTCCAGTACTATGTTGAATAGGAGTGGTGAAAGTGGGCACCCTTGTCTTGTTCCTGTCCTCAGAGGGATGGCTTTCAGCTTTTGTCCATTGAGTATGATGTTGGCTGTGGGTCTATCATATATGGCCTTTATTATGTTGAGGTACTTTCCTTCTATACCCATTTTACTGAGGGTTTTTATCATAAATGGGTGTTGGATCTTGTCGAATGCTTTCTCTGCGTCTATTGAGATGATCATGTGGTTTTTGTTTTTCATTTTGTTGATGTAGTGTATCACGTTGATTGACTTGCGGGTGTTGAACCATCCCTGTGTCCCTGGTATAAATCCCACTTGATCATGGTGTATAATCTTTTTGATGTATTGCTGTAATCGGTTTGCCAAAATTTTGTTGAGGATTTTTGCATCTATGTTCATCAGTGATATCGGCCTGTAGTTCTCCTTCTTTGTGTTGTCCTTGTCAGGTTTGGGGATCAGAGTGATGTTGGCTTCATAGAATGTGTTAGGGAGTTCTCCATCTTTCTCAATTTTCTGGAACAGTTTGAGGAGAATAGGTACAAAGAACTCACACTGCTTAACAACAAAAAAACAAACAACCCGATCAAAAAATGGGCAGAGGACATGAACAGACATTTCTCAAAAGAAGATATGAATATGGCCAATAGACACATGAAAAGATGTTCATCATCGCTAATCATCAGGGAGATGCAAATCAAAACTACACTAAGATATCACCTTACCCCCGTTAGATTGGCAAAAACATCCAAAACCAAGAACGACAAATGTTGGAGAGGTTGTGGAGAAAGAGGAACCCTCATACACTGTTGGTGGGAATGCAAACTGGTACAGCCACTATGGAAAAGAATATGGAGATTTCTCAAAAAGTTAAAAATAGAAATACCCTATGACCCAGCCATCCCATTACTGGGTATCTATCCTAAGAACCTGATATCAGATATCTCAAGAGTCCGTTGCACCCCTATGTTCATCGCAGCATTATTTACAATAGCCAAGACGTGGAACCAGCCTACATGCCTAGAAACTGATGATTGGATAAAGAAGATGTGGTATATATACACAATGGAATACTACTCAGCCACAAAAAAAGACGAAATTGGCCCCTTCACAACAATGTGGATGGACCTCGAGGGCATTATGTTAAGCGAAATAAGTCAGTCAGAGAAAGACGAACTCTATATGACTCCACTCATAGGTGGAAATTAGTATATTGAGAAGGAGATCTGATCGGTGGTTACCAGGGAAAAGAGGGGGTGGGGGGAGGGCACGGAGGGGGAAGTGGTGTTCCCACAACATGACTAACAAAAATGTACAACTGAAATTTCACAAGCTTGTAATCCATCATAACATTAATAAACAAAACAAAAAAAAAAAAGATGCTTTGGGGCCCATCTGCCCCTATGGAAAGAACGCAGCACTTTCTGCCTTGCAGCTCTAGCGCAATGTAGCACACCCAGAGCAGAAGTTCTACTTCAGCCAGATGAGGCCCGCAAAGAAACTGCGTTTCACAGGCCTTTGTAAGAGATGTTCCCGGTAGGCTGTTAGAGCACTGTGCAGAGCGAGTTGTTTCTCAGCTTCCAAAAGAGTTGGAAGCAAGATGCTTTGGGGCCCATCTGCCCCTATGTAAAGAAGGCAGCACTTTGTGCCTTGCAGCTCTAGGGCAATGTAGCTCACCCAGACAAGTTCTACTTCAGCCACATCAGGCCTGCAAAGAAACTGCGTTTCACAGGCCTTTGTAAGAGATGTTCCCTGTAGGCTGTTAGAGCACTGTGCAGAGCGGGTTCTTTCTTAGCTTACCAAAGAGCTGGAAGCAAGATGCTTTGGGGCCGATCTGCCGTTAAGAAGGCAGCACTTTGTGCCTTGCAGCTCTAGTGCAATGTAGCACACCCAGAGCAAATGTTCTACTTCTGCCACGTCAGCCCTGCAAAGAAACTGCGTTTCACAGGCCTTTGTAAGAGATGTTCCCCATAGGCTGTTAGAGCACTGTGCAGAGCAACTAGTTTCTTAGCTTCCCAGAGAGCTGGAAGCAAGATGCTTTGGGGCCCATCTGCCCCTATGGAAAGAACGCAGCACTTTGTGCCTTGCAGCTCTAGGGCAATGTAGCACACCCACAGCAGAAGTTCTACTTCAGCTAGATCAGACCTGCAAAGAAACTGCGTTTCACAGGCCTTTGTAAGAGATGTTCCCCGTAGGCTGTTAGAGCACTGTGCAGAGCAACTTCTTTCTTAGCTTCCCAAAGAGCTGGAAGCAAGATGCTTTGGGAACCTTCTCACCCTTTCGAAAGAAGGCAGCACCTTGTGCCTTGCAGCTCTAGGGCAATGTAGCACACCCACAGCCGAAGTTCTACTTCAGCTAGATCAAACCTGCAAAGAAACTTCGTTTCACAGGCCTTTGTAAGAGATGTTCCCGGTAGGCTGTAAGAGCACTGTGCAGAGCGAGTTGTTTCTTAGCTTCCCAGAGAGCTGGAAGCAAGATGCTTTGGCGCCCGTTAATTTTATACCCTGCTACTTTGCTGTAGTTGTTGATTATTTCTAATAGTTTTTCTGTGGATTCTTTGGGGTTTTCTATGTATAAGATCATGTCGTCTGCAAACAACGCGAGTTTTACTTCTTCGTTACCTATTTGGATTCCTTTTATTTTTTTTTCCTGCCGAATTGCTCTGGCCAGCACCTCCAGTACTATGTTGAATAGGAGTGGTGAAAGTGGGCACCCTTGTCTTGTTCCTGTCCTCAGAGGGATGGCTTTCAGCTTTTGTCCATTGAGTATGATGTTGGCTGTGGGTCTATCATATATGGCCTTTATTATGTTGAGGTACTTTCCTTCTATACCCATTTTACTGAGGGTTTTTATCATAAATGGGTGTTGGATCTTGTCGAATGCTTTCTCTGCGTCTATTGAGATGATCATGTGGTTTTTGTTTTTCATTTTGTTGATGTAGTGTATCACGTTGATTGACTTGCGGGTGTTGAACCATCCCTGTGTCCCTGGTAGAAATCCCACTTGATCATGGTGTATAATCTTTTTGATGTATTGCTGTAATCGGTTTGCCAAAATTTTGTTGAGGATTTTTGCATCTATGTTCATCAGTGATATCGGCCTGTAGTTCTCCTTCTTTGTGTTGTCCTTGTCAGGTTTGGGGATCAGAGTGATGTTGGCTTCATAGAATGTGTTAGGGAGTTCTCCATCTTTCTCAATTTTCTGGAACAGTTTGAGGAGAATAGGTACAAAGAACTCACACTGCTTAACAACAAAAAAACAAACAACCCGATCAAAAAATGGGCAGAGGACATGAACAGACATTTCTCAAAAGAAGATATGAATATGGCCAATAGACACATGAAAAGATGTTCATCATCGCTAATCATCAGGGAGATGCAAATCAAAACTACACTAAGATATCACCTTACCCCCGTTAGATTGGCAAAAACATCCAAAACCAAGAACGACAAATGTTGGAGTGGTTGTGGAGAAAGAGGAACACTCATACACTGTTGGTGGGAATGCAAACTGGTACAGCCACTATGGAAAACAGTATGGAGATTTCTCAAAATGTTAAAAATAGAAATACCCTATGACCCAGCCATCCCATTACTGGGTATCTATCCTAAGAACCTGATATCAGATATCTCAAGAGTCCGTTGCACCCCTATGTTCATCGCAGCATTATTTACAATAGCCAAGACGTGGAACCAGCCTACATGCCCAGAAACTGATGATTGGATAAAGAAGATGTGGTATATATACCCAATGGAATACTACTCAGCCATAAAAAAAGACGACATTGGCCCATTCACAACAATGTGGATGGACCTCGAGGGCATTATGTTAAGCGAAATAAGTCAGTCAGAGAAAGACGAACTCTATATGACTCCACTCATAGGTGGAAATTAGTATATTGAGAAGGAGATCTGATCGGTGGTTACCAGGGAAAAGGGGGGGTGGGGCGAGGGCACGGAGGGGGAAGTGGTGTTCCCACAACATGACTAACAAAAATGTACAACTGGAATTTCACAAGCTTGTAATCCATCATAACATTAATAAACAAACAAACAAAAAAAAAAGATGCTTTGGGGCCCATCTGCCCCATGGAAAGAACGCAGCACTTTCTGCCTTGCAGCTCTAGGGCAATGTAGCACACCCAGAGCAGAAGTTCTACTTCAGCCACAGCAGGCCCGCAAAGAAACTGCGTTTCACAGGCCTTTGTAAGAGATGTTCCCGGTAGGCTGCTAGAGCACTGTGCAGAGCGAGTTGTTTCCCAGCTTCCCAAACAGCTGGAAGCAAGATGCTTTGGGGCCCTTCTCACCCTTTGGAAAGAAGGCAGCAATTTGTGCCTTGCAGCTCTAGGGCAATGTAGCACACCCAGAGCAGAAGTTCTACTTCAGCCAGATCAGACCTGCAAAGAAACTGCGTTTCACAGGCCTTTGTAAGAGATGTTCCCTGTAGGCTGTTAGAGCACTGTGCAGAGCGAGTTGATTCTTAGCTTCCCAAGGAGCTGGAAGCAAGATGCTTGAGGGGCCATCTGCCCTTAAGGAAAGAAGGCAGCACTTTGTACCTTGCAGCTCTAGGGCAATGTAGCACACCCAGAGCAGTTGTTCTACTTCTGCCAGGTCAGGCCTGCAAAGAAACTTCGTTTCACAGGCCTTTGTAAGAGATGTTCCCGGTAGGCTGTTAGAGCACTGTGCAGAGCGACTTGTTTCTTAGCTTCCCAAAGAGCTGGAAGCAAGATGCTTTGGGGCCCTTCTCACCCTTTGGAAAGAAGGCAGCACTTTGTGCCTTGCAGCTCTAGGGCAATGTAGCACACCAAGAGCCCAAGTTCTACTTCAGCTAGATCAGACCTGCAAAGAAACTTCGTTTCACAGGCCTTTGTAAGAGATGTTCCCGGTAGGCTGTAAGAGCACTGTGCAGAGCGACTAGTTTCTTAGCTTCCCAGAGAGCTGGAAGCAAGATGCTTTGGGTCCCATCTGCCCCTATGGAAAGAACGCAGCCCTTTGTGCCTTGCAGCTCTAGGGCAATGCAGCACACCCCGAGCAAAAGTTCTACTTCAGCCAGATCAGGCCTGCAAAGAAACTGCGTTTCACAGGCCTTTGTAAGAGATGTTCCCGGTAGGCTGTTAGAGCACTGTGCAGAGCGAGTTGCTTCTTAGCTTCCCAGAGAGCTGGAAGCAAGATGCTTTGGCGCCCGTTAATTTTATACCCTGCTACTTTGCTGTAGTTGTTGATTATTTCTAATAGTTTTTCTGTGGATTCTTTGGGGTTTTCTATGTATAAGATCATGTCGTCTGCAAACAACGCGAGTTTTACTTCTTCGTTACCTATTTGGATTCCTTTTATTTTTTTTTCCTGCCGAATTGCTCTGGCCAGCACCTCCAGTACTATGTTGAATAGGAGTGGTGAAAGTGGGCACCCTTGTCTTGTTCCTGTCCTCAGAGGGATGGCTTTCAGCTTTTGTCCATTGAGTATGATGTTGGCTGTGGGTCTATCATATATGGCCTTTATTATGTTGAGGTACTTTCCTTCTATACCCATTTTACTGAGGGTTTTTATCATAAATGGGTGTTGGATCTTGTCGAATGCTTTCTCTGCGTCTATTGAGATGATCATGTGGTTTTTGTTTTTCATTTTGTTGATGTAGTGTATCACGTTGATTGACTTGCGGGTGTTGAACCATCCCTGTGTCCCTGGTAGAAATCCCACTTGATCATGGTGTATAATCTTTTTGATGTATTGCTGTAATCGGTTTGCCAAAATTTTGTTGAGGATTTTTGCATCTATGTTCATCAGTGATATCGGCCTGTAGTTCTCCTTCTTTGTGTTGTCCTTGTCAGGTTTGGGGATCAGAGTGATGTTGGCTTCATAGAATGTGTTAGGGAGTTCTCCATCTTTCTCAATTTTCTGGAACAGTTTGAGGAGAATAGGTACAAAGAACTCACACTGCTTAACAACAAAAAAACAAACAACCCGATCAAAAAATGGGCAGAGGACATGAACAGACATTTCTCAAAAGAAGATATGAATATGGCCAATAGACACATGAAAAGATGTTCATCATCGCTAATCATCAGGGAGATGCAAATCAAAACTACACTAAGATATCACCTTACCCCCGTTAGATTGGCAAAAACATCCAAAACCAAGAACGACAAATGTTGGAGAGGTTGTGGAGAAAGAGGAACCCTCATACACTGTTGGTGGGAATGCAAACTGGTACAGCCACTATGGAAAAGAATATGGAGATTTCTCAAAAAGTTAAAAATAGAAATACCCTATGACCCAGCCATCCCATTACTGGGTATCTATCCTAAGAACCTGATATCAGATATCTCAAGAGTCCGTTGCACCCCTATGTTCATCGCAGCATTATTTACAATAGCCAAGACGTGGAACCAGCCTACATGCCTAGAAACTGATGATTGGATAAAGAAGATGTGGTATATATACACAATGGAATACTACTCAGCCACAAAAAAAGACGAAATTGGCCCCTTCACAACAATGTGGATGGACCTCGAGGGCATTATGTTAAGCGAAATAAGTCAGTCAGAGAAAGACGAACTCTATATGACTCCACTCATAGGTGGAAATTAGTATATTGAGAAGGAGATCTGATCGGTGGTTACCAGGGAAAAGAGGGGGTGGGGGGAGGGCACGGAGGGGGAAGTGGTGTTCCCACAACATGACTAACAAAAATGTACAACTGAAATTTCACAAGCTTGTAATCCATCATAACATTAATAAACAAAACAAAAAAAAAAAAGATGCTTTGGGGCCCATCTGCCCCTATGGAAAGAACGCAGCACTTTCTGCCTTGCAGCTCTAGCGCAATGTAGCACACCCAGAGCAGAAGTTCTACTTCAGCCAGATGAGGCCCGCAAAGAAACTGCGTTTCACAGGCCTTTGTAAGAGATGTTCCCGGTAGGCTGTTAGAGCACTGTGCAGAGCGAGTTGTTTCTCAGCTTCCAAAAGAGTTGGAAGCAAGATGCTTTGGGGCCCATCTGCCCCTATGTAAAGAAGGCAGCACTTTGTGCCTTGCAGCTCTAGGGCAATGTAGCTCACCCAGACAAGTTCTACTTCAGCCACATCAGGCCTGCAAAGAAACTGCGTTTCACAGGCCTTTGTAAGAGATGTTCCCTGTAGGCTGTTAGAGCACTGTGCAGAGCGGGTTCTTTCTTAGCTTACCAAAGAGCTGGAAGCAAGATGCTTTGGGGCCGATCTGCCGTTAAGAAGGCAGCACTTTGTGCCTTGCAGCTCTAGTGCAATGTAGCACACCCAGAGCAAATGTTCTACTTCTGCCACGTCAGCCCTGCAAAGAAACTGCGTTTCACAGGCCTTTGTAAGAGATGTTCCCCATAGGCTGTTAGAGCACTGTGCAGAGCAACTAGTTTCTTAGCTTCCCAGAGAGCTGGAAGCAAGATGCTTTGGGGCCCATCTGCTCCTATGGAAAGAAGGCAGCACTTTGTGCCTTGCAGCTCTAGGGCAATGTAGCACACCCAGAGCAGAAGTTCTACTTCAGCCAGATCAGGCCCACAAAGAAACTGCATTTCACAGGCCTTTGTGAGAGATGTTCCCGGTAGACTGTTAGAGCACTGTGCAGAACGAGTTGTTTCTTAGCTTCCCAAAGAGCTGGAAGCAAGATGCTTTGGGGCCCTTCTCACCCTTTGGAAAGAAGGCAGCACTTTGTGCCTTGCAGCTCTAGGGCAATGTAGCACACCCAGAGCAGAAGTTCTACTTCAGCCAGCTCAGACCTGCAAAGAAACTGCGTTTCACAGGCCTTTGTTAGAGATGTTCCCTGTAGGCTGTTAGAGCACTGTGCAGAGCGAGTTGTTTCTTAGCTTCCCAAAGAGCCGTAAGCAAGATGCTTTGGGTCCCTTCTCACCGTTGGGCAAGAAGGCAGCACTTTGTGCCTTGCAGCTCTATGACAATGTAGCACACCCAGAGCAGAAGTTCTACTTCAGCTAGATCAGACCTGCAAAGAAACTTCGTTGCACAGGACTTTGTAAGAGATGTTCCCAGTAGGCTGTTAGAGCACTGTGCAGAGCGTGTTCTTTCTTATCTTCCCAAAGAGCTGGAAGCAAGATGCTTTGGGGGCCATCTGCCCTTAAGTAAAGAAGGCAGCACTTTGTGCCTTGCAGCTCTAGGGCAATGTAGCTCACCCACAGCAGATGTTCTACTTCTGCCAGGTCAGGCTTGCAAAGAAAGTGCGTGTCACAGGCCTTTGTAAGAGATGTTCCCGGTAGGCTGTTAGAGCACTGTGCAGAGCGTGTTTTCTCTTAGCTTCCCAAAGAGCTGGAAACAAAACGCTTTTGGTCCTGTCTCCCTCTTTGGAAACAAGGCAGCACTTGGTGCCTTGCATCTCTAGGGCAATGTAGCACATGGCAGAGCAGAAGTTCTACTTCAGGGAGATCACGCCTGCATAGAAACTGCATTTCACAGGCCATTTTAAAAGATGTTCACAGTAGGCTGTAAGAGCACTGTGCAGAGCGACTTGTTTCTTACCCTCCCAAAGAGCTGGAAGCAAGATGCTTTGGTGTCCTTCTCACCCTTTGGAAAGAAGGCAGCACTTTGTGCCTTGCAGCTCTAGGGCAATGCAGCACACCCAGAGCAGAAGTTCTACTTCAGCCAGATAAGGCCTTCCAAGAAACTGCGTTTCACAGGCCTTTGTAAGAGATGTTCCCGGTAGGCTGTAAGAGCACTGTGCAGAGCGACTTGTTTCTTAGCTTCCCAAAGAGCTGGAAGCAAAATGCTTTGGGACTTATCTGCCCCTTTGGAAAGAAGGCAGCACTTTGTGCCTTGCAGCTCTAGGGCAATGTAGCACACCCATAACAGAAGTTCTACTTCAGCCAGATCAGGCCTGCAAAGAAACTGCGGTTCACAGGCCTTTGTAAGAGCTGTTCCCCGTAGGCTGTTAGAGCACTGTGCAGAGCGAGTTCTTTCTTAGCTTCCCAAAGAGCTGGAAGCAAGATGCTTTGGGGCCCATCTGCCCCTTTGAAAAGAAGACAGCACTTTGTGCCTTGCAGCTCTAGGGCAATGTAGCACACCCATAACAGAAGTTCTACTTCAGCCAGATCAGGCCTGCAAAGAAACTGCGGTTCACAGGCATTTGTAAGAGCTGTTCCCCGTAGGCTGTTAGAGCACTGTGCAGAGCGACTTGTTTCTTAGCTTCCCATAGAGCCGGAAGCAAGATGCTTTGGGGCCCTTCTCACCCTTTGGAAAGAAGGCAGCACTTTGTGCCTTGCAGCTCTAGGGCAATGTAGCACACCCAGAGCAGAAGTTCTACTTCAGCTAGATCAGACCTGCAAAGAAACTTCTTTGCACAGGCCTTTGTAAGAGATGTTCCCTGTAGGCTGTTAGAGCACTGTGCAGAGCGAGTTGTTTCTTAGCTTCCCAAAGAGCTGGAAGCAAGATGCTTTGGGGGCCATCTGCCGTTAAGGAAAGAAGGCAGCACTTTGTGCCTTGCAGCTCTAGGGCAATGTTGCACACCCAGAGCAGATGTTCTACTTCAGCCAGCTCAGACCTGCAAAGAAACTGCGTTTCACAGGCCTTTGTAAGGGATGTTCCCGGTAGGCTGTTAGAGCACTGTGCAGAGCGAGTTGTTTCTTAGCTTCCCAACGAGCTGGAAGCAAGATGCTTTGGGGGCCATCTGCCCTTAAGGAAAGAACGCAGCACTTGGTGCCTTGCAGCTCTTGGGCAATGTAGCACACCCAGAGCAGAAGTTCTACTTCAGCCAGATCAGGCCTGCAAAGAAACTACGTTTCACAGGCCTTTGTAAGAGATATTCACGGTAGGCTGTTAGAGCACTGTGCAGAGCGAGTTCTATCTTAGCTTCCCAAAGAGCCGGAAGCAAGATGCTTTGGGGGCCATCTGCCGTTAAGTAAAGAAGGCAGCACTTTGTGACTTGCAGCTCTAGGGCAATGTAGCACACCCAGAGCAGAAGTTCTACTTCAGCCAGATCAGTCTTGCAAAGGAACTTCGTTTCACAGGCCTTTGTAAGAGATGTTCCCGGTAGGCTGTTAGAGCACTGTGCAGAGCGACTTGTTTCTAAGCTTCCCAAAGAGCCGGAAGCAAGATGCTTTGGGGCGCTTCTCACCCTTTGGAAAGAAGGCAGCACTTTGTGAATTGCAGCTCTAGGGCAATGTAGCACACCCAGAACAGAAGTTCTACTTCAGCTAGATCAGACCTGCAAAGAAACTTCGTTGCACAGGCCTTTGTAAGAGATGTTCCCGGTGGGCTGTCAGAGCACTGTGCAGAACGAGTTCTTTCTTAGCTTCCCAAAGAGCTGGAAGCAAGATGCTTTGGGGGCCATCTGCCGTTAAGTAAAGAAGGCAGCACTTTGTGCCTTGCAGCTCTACGGCAATGTAGCACACCCAGAGCAGATGTTCTACTTCTGCCAGGTCAGGCCTGCAAAGAAACTGCGTTTCACAGGCCTTTGTAAGAGATATTCCCGGTAAGTTGTTAGAGCACTGTGCAGAGCGAGTTGTTTCTTAGCTTCCCAAAGAGCTGGAAGCAAAATGCTTTGGGACTCATCTGCCCCTTTGGAAAGAAGGCAGCACTTTGTGCCTTGCAGCTCTAGGGCAATGTAGCACACCCAGAGCAGAAGTTCTACTTCAGCCAGATCAGGCCCACAAAGAAACTGCATTTCACAGGCCTTTGTGAGAGATGTTCCCGGTAGACTGTTAGAGCACTGTGCAGAGCGAGTTGTTTCTTAGCTTCCCAAAGAGCTGGAAGCAAGATGCTTTGGGGCCCTTCTCACCCTTTGGAAAGAAGGCAGCACTTTGTGCCTTGCAGCTCTAGGGCAATGTAGCACACCCAGAGCAGAAGTTCTACTTCAGCCAGCTCAGACCTGCAAAGAAACTGCGTTTCACAGGCCTTTGTTAGAGATGTTCCCTGTAGGCTGTTAGAGCACTGTGCAGAGCGAGTTGTTTCTTAGCTTCCCAACGAGCTGAAAGTAGATGCTTTGGGGGCCATCGGCCCTTAAGGAAAGAACGCAGCACTTTGTGCCTTGCAGCTCTAGGGCAAGGTAGCACACCCAGAGCAGAAGTTCTACTTCAGCTAGATCAGACCTGCAAAGAAACTTCGTAGCACAGGCCTTTGTAAGAGATGTTCCCGGTAGGCTGTTAGAGCACTGTGCAGAGCGAGTTGTTTCTTAGCTTCCCAAACAGCTGGAAGCAAGATGCTTTGGGGGCCATCTGCCGTTAAGGAAAGAAGGCAGCACTTTGTGCCTTGCAGCTCTAGGGCAATGTAGCACACCCAGAGCAGAAGTTCTACTTCAGCCAGATCAGGCATGCAAAGAAACTTCGTTGCACAGGCCATTGTAAGAGATTTTCCCGGTAGGCTGTTAGAGCACTGTGCAGAGCGAGTTCTTTCTGAGCTTCCCAAAGAGCTGGAAGCAAGATGCTTTGGGGGCGATCTGCCCTTAAGTTAAGAAGGCAGCACTTTGTGCCTTGCAGCTCTAGGGCAATGCAGCACACCCTGAGCAGAAGTTCTACTTCAGCTTGATCAGACCTGCAAAGAAACTTCGTTGCACAGGCCTTTGTAAGAGATGTTCCCGGTAGGCTGTTAGAGCACTGTGCAGAGCGAGTTCTTTCTTAGCTTCCCAAAGAGCTGGAAGCAAGATGCTTTGGGGGCCATCTGCCCTTAAGTAAAGAAGTCAGCACTTTGTGCCTTGCAGCTCTAGGGCAATGTTGCACACCCAGAGCAGATGTTCTACTTCAGCCAGCTCAGACCTGCCTAGAAACTGCGTTTCACAGGCCTTTGTAAGAGATGTTCCAGGTAGGCTGTTAGAGCACTGTGCAGAGCGAGTTCTTTCTTAGCTTCCCAAAGAGCTGGAAGCAAGATGCTTTGGGGGCCATCTGGCCTTAAGTAAAGAAGTCAGCACTTTGTGCCTTGCAGCTCTAGGGCAATGTTGCACACCCAGAGCAGATGTTCTACTTCAGCCAGCTCAGACCTGCAAAGAAACTGCGTTTCACAGGCCTTTGTAAGAGATGTTCCCGGTAGGCTGTTAGAGCACTGTGCAGAGCGAGTTGTTTCTTAGCTTCCCAACGAGCTGGAAGCAAGATGCTTTGGGGGCCATCTGACCTTAAGGAAAGAACGCAGCACTTGGTGCCTTGCAGCTCTTGGGCAATGTAGCACACCAAGAGCAGAAGTTCTACTTCAGCCAGATCAGGCCTGCAAAGAAACTACGTTTCACAGGCCTTTGTAAGAGATATTCACAGTAGGCTGTTAGAGCACTGTGCAGAGCGAGTTCTATCTTAGCTTCCCAAAGAGCCGGAAGCAAGATGCTTTGGGGGCCATCTGCCGTTAAGTAAAGAAGGCAGCACTTTGTGACTTGCAGCTCTAGGGCAATGTAGCACACCCAGAGCAGAAGTTCTACTTCAGCCAGATCAGTCTTGCAAAGGAACTTCGTTTCACAGGCCTTTGTAAGAGATGTTCCCGGTAGGCTGTTAGAGCACTGTGCAGAGCGACTTGTTTCTAAGCTTCCCAAAGAGCCGGAAGCAAGATGCTTTGGGGCGCTTCTCACCCTTTGGAAAGAAGGCAGCACTTTGTGATTTGCAGCTCTAGGGCAATGTAGCACACCCAGAACAGAAGTTCTACTTCAGCTAGATCAGACCTGCAAATAAACTTCGTTGCACAGGCCTTTGTAAGAGATGTTCCCGGTAGGCTGTCAGAGCACTGTGCAGAACGAGTTCTTTCTTAGCTTCCCAAAGAGCTGGAAGCAAGATGCTTTGGGGGCCATCTGCCGTTAAGTAAAGAAGGCAGCACTTTGTGCCTTGCAGCTCTAGGACAATGAAGCACACCCAGAGCAGATGTTCTACTTCTGCCAGGTCAGGCCTGCAAAGAAACAGCGTTTCACAGGCCTTTGTAAGAGATATTCCCGGTAGGCTGTTAGAGCACTGTGCAGAGCGAGTTGTTTCTTAGCTTCCCAAAGAGCTGGAAGCAAAATGCTTTGGGACTCATCTGCCCCTTTGGAAAGAAGGCAGCACTTTGTGCCTTGCAGCTCTAGGGCAATGTAGCACACCCAGAGCAGAAGTTCTACTTCAGCCAGATCAGGCCCACAAAGAAACTGCATTTCACAGGCCTTTGTGAGAGATGTTCCCGGTAGACTGTTAGAGCACTGTGCAGAGCGAGTTGTTTCTTAGCTTCCCAAAGAGCTGGAAGCAAGATGCTTTGGGGCCCTTCTCACCCTTTGGAAAGAAGGCAGCACTTTGTGCCTTGCAGCTCTAGGGCAATGTAGCACACCCAGAGCAGAAGTTCTACTTCAGCCAGCTCAGACCTGCAAAGAAACTGCGTTTCACAGGCATTTGTTAGAGATGTTCCCTGTAGGCTGTTAGAGCACTGTGCAGAGCGAGTTGTTTCTTAGCTTCCCAACGAGCTGGAAGTAGATGCTTTGGGGGCCATCGGCCCTTAAGGAAAGAACGCAGCACTTTGTGCCTTGCAGCTCTAGGGCAAGGTAGCACACCCAGAGCAGAAGTTCTACTTCACCTTGATCAGACCTGCAAAGAAACTTCGTTGCACAGGCCTTTGTAAGAGATGTTCGCGGTAGGCAGTTAGAGCACTGTGCAGAGCGAGTTGTTTCTTAGCCTCCCAAACAGCCGGAAGCAAGATGCTTTGGGGGCCATCTGCCCTTAAGGAAAGAAGGCAGCACTTTGTGCCTTGCAGCTCTAGGACAATGTAGCACACCCAGAGCAGATGTTCTACTTCTGCCACGTCAGGCGTGCAAAAACTGCGTTTCACAGGCCTTTGTAAGAGATGTTCCCGGTAGGCTGTTAGACCACTGTGCAGAGCGAGTTGTTTCTTAGCTTCCCAAAGAGCCGTAAGCAAGATGCTTTGGGTCCCTTCTCACCCTTGGGCAAGAAGGCAGCACTTTGTGCCTTGCAGCTCTATGACAATGTAGCACACCCAGAGCAGAAGTTCTACTTCAGCTAGATCAGACCTGCAAAGAAACTTCGTTGCACAGGACTTTGTAAGAGATGTTCCCAGTAGGCTGTTAGAGCACTGTGCAGAGCGAGTTGTTTCTTAGCTTCCCAAAGAGCTGGAAGCAAGATGCTTTGGGGGCCATCTGCCGTTAAGGAAAGAAGGCAGCACTTTGTGCCTTGCAGCTCTAGGGCAATGTAGCACACCCAGAGCAGAAGTTCTACTTCAGCCAGATCAGGCATGCAAAGAAACTTCGTTGCACAGGCCATTGTAAGAGATTTTCCCGGTAGGCTGTTAGAGCACTGTGCAGAGCGAGTTCTTTCTGAGCTTCCCAAAGAGCTGGAAGCAAGATGCTTTGGGGGCGATCTGCCCTTAAGTTAAGAAGGCAGCACTTTGTGCCTTGCAGCTCTAGGGCAATGCAGCACACCCAGAGCAGAAGTTCTACTTCAGCTTGATCAGACCTGCAAAGAAACTTCGTTTCACAGGCCTTTGTAAGAGATGTTCCCGGTAGGCTGTTAGAGCACTGTGCAGAGCGAGTTCTTTCTTAGCTTCCCAAAGAGCTGGAAGCAAGATGCTTTGGGGGCCATCTGCCCTTAAGTAAAGAAGTCAGCACTTTGTGCCTTGCAGCTCTAGGGCAATGTTGCACACCCAGAGCAGATGTTCTACTTCAGCCAGCTCAGACCTGCCTAGAAACTGCGTTTCACAGGCCTTTGTAAGAGATGTTCCCGGTAGGCTGTTAGAGCACTGTGCAGAGCGAGTTGTTTCTTAGCTTCCCAACGAGCTGGAAGCAAGATGCTTTGGGGGCCATCTGCCCTTAAGGAAAGAACGCAGCACTTGGTGCCTTGCAGCTCTAGGGCAATGTAGCACACCCAGAGCAGAAGTTCTACTTCAGCCAGATCAGGCCTGCAAAGAAACTACGTTTCACAGGCCTTTGTAAGAGATATTCACGGTAGGCTGTTAGAGCACTGTGCAGAGCGAGTTCTATCTTAGCTTCCCAAAGAGCTGGAAGCAAGATGCTTTGGGGGCCATCTGCCGTTAAGTAAAGAAGGCAGCACTTTGTGCCTTGCAGCTCTAGGGCAATGTAGCACACCCAGAGCAGAAGTTCTACTTCAGCCAGATCAGTCTTGCAAAGGAACTTCGTTTCACAGGCCTTTGTAAGAGATGTTCCCGGTAGGCTCTTAGAGCACTGTGCAGAGCGACTTGTTTCTTAGCTTCTCAAAGAGCCGGAAGCAAGATGCTTTGGGGCCCTTCTCACCCTTTGGAAAGAAGGCAGCACTTTGTGCCTTGCAGCTCTAGGGCAATGTAGCACACCCAGAGCAGATGTTCTACTTCTGCCAGGTCAGGCCTGCAAAGAAACTGCGTTTCACAGGCCTTTGTAAGAGATATTCCCGGTAGGCTGTTAGAGCACTGTGCAGAGCGAGTTGTTTCTTAGCTTCCCAAAGAGCTGTAAGCAAGATGCTTTGGGGCCCTTCTCACCCTTTGGAAAGAAGGCAGCACTTTGTGCCTTGCAGCTCTAGGGCAATGTAGCACACCCAGAGCAGAAGTTCTACTTCAGCCAGCTCAGACCTGCAAAGAAACTGCGTTTCACAGGCCTTTGTAAGAGATGTTCCCAGTAGGCTGTTAGAGCACTGTGCAGAGCGAGTTCTTTCTTAGCTTCCCAAAGAGCTGGAAGCAAGATGCTTTGGGGGCCATCTGCCCTTAAGTAAAGAAGGCAGCACTTTGTGCCTTGCAGCTCTAGGGCAATGCAGCACACCCAGAGCAGAAGTTCTACTTCAGCTTGATCAGACCTGCAAAGAAACTTCGTTGCACAGGCCTTTGTAAGAGATGTTCCCGGTAGGCTGTTAGAGCACTGTGCAGAGCGAGTTCTTTCTTAGCTTCCCAAAGAGCTGGAAGCAAGATGCTTTGGGGGCCATCTGCCCTTAAGTAAAGAAGTCAGCACTTTGTGCCTTGCAGCTCTAGGGCAATGTTGCACACCCAGAGCAGATGTTCTACTTCAGCCAGCTCAGACCTGCAAAGAAACTGCGTTTCACAGGCCTTTGTAAGAGATGTTCCCTTTAGGCTGTTAGAGCACTGTGCAGAGCGAGTTGTTTCTTAGCTTCCCAACGAGCTGGAAGCAAGATGCTTTGGGGGCCATCTGCCCTTAAGGAAAGAACGCAGCACTTGGTTCCTTGCAGCTCTTGGGCAATGTAGCACACCCAGAGCAGAAGTTCTACTTCAGCCAGATCAGGCCTGCAAAGAAACTACGTTTCACAGGCCTTTGTAAGAGATATTCACGGTAGGCTGTTAGAGCACTGTGCAGAGCGAGTTCTATCTTAGCTTCCCAAAGAGCCGGAAGCAAGATGCTTTGGGGGCCATCTGCCGTTAAGTAAAGAAGGCAGCACTTTGTGACTTGCAGCTCTAGGGCAATGCAGCACACCCAGAGCAGAAGTTCTACTTCAGCCAGATCAGTTTTGCAAAGGAACTTCGTTTCACAGGCCTTTGTAAGAGATGTTCCCGGTAGGCTGTTAGAGCACTGTGCAGAGCGAGTTGTTTCTTAGCTTCCCAAAGAGCTGGAAGCAAGATGCTTTGGGGCCCTTCTCACCCTTTGGAAAGAAGGCAGCACTTTGTGCCTTGCAGCTCTAGGGCAATGTAGCACACCCAGAGCAGAAGTTCTACTTCAGCCAGCTCAGACCTGCAAAGAAACTGCGTTTCACAGGCCTTTGTTAGAGATGTTCCCTGTAGGCTGTTAGAGCACTGTGCAGAGCGAGTTGTTTCTTAGCTTCCCAACGAGCTGGAAGTAGATGCTTTGGGGGCCATCGGCCCTTAAGGAAAGAACGCAGCACTTTGTGCCTTGCAGCTCTAGGGCAATGCAGCACACCCAGAGCAGAAGTTCTACTTCAGCTTGATCAGACCTGCAAAGAAACTTCGTTGCACAGGCCTTTGTAAGAGATGTTCCCGGTAGGCTGTTAGAGCACTGTGCAGAGCGAGTTCTATCTTAGCTTCCCAAAGAGCCGGAAGCAAGATGCTTTGGGGGCCATCTGCCGTTAAGTAAAGAAGGCAGCACTTTGTGACTTGCAGCTCTAGGGCAATGTAGCACACCCAGAGCAGAAGTTCTACTTCAGCCAGATCAGTCTTGCAAAGGAACTTCGTTTCACAGGCCTTTGTAAAAGATGTTCCCGGTAGGCTGTTAGAGCACTGTGCAGAGCGACTTCTTTCTAAGCTTCCCAAAGAGCCGGAAGCAAGATGCTTTGGGGCGCTTCTCACCCTTTGGAAAGAAGGCAGCACTTTGTGAATTGCAGCTCTAGGGCAATGTAGCACACCCAGAACAGAAGTTCTACTTCAGCTAGATCAGACCTGCAAAGAAACTTCGTTGCACAGGCCTTTGTAAGAGATGTTCCCGGTAGGCTGTCAGAGCACTGTGCAGAACGAGTTCTTTCTTAGCTTCCCAAAGAGCTGGAAGCAAGATGCTTTGGGGGCCATCTGCCGTTAAGTAAAGAAGGCAGCACTTTGTGCCTTGCAGCTCTAGGGCAATGTAGCACACCCAGAGCAGATGTTCTACTTCTGCCAGGTCAGGCCTGCAAAGAAACTGCGTTTCACAGGCCTTTGTAAGAGATATTCCCGGTAGGCTGTTAGAGCACTGTGCAGAGCGAGTTGTTTCTTAGCTTCCCAAAGAGCTGGAAGCAAAATGCTTTGGGACTCATCTGCCCCTTTGGAAAGAAGGCAGCACTTTGTGCCTTGCAGCTCTAGGGCAATGTAGCACACCCAGAGCAGAAGTTCTACTTCAGCCAGATCAGGCCCACAAAGAAACTGCATTTCACAGGCCTTTGTGAGAGATGTTCCCGGTAGACTGTTAGAGCACTGTGCAGAGCGAGTTGTTTCTTAGCTTCCCAAAGAGCTGTAAGCAAGATGCTTTGGGGCCCTTCTCACCCTTTGGAAAGAAGGCAGCACTTTGTGCCTTGCAGCTCTAGGGCAATGTAGCACACCCAGAGCAGAGGTTCTACTTCAGCCAGCTCAGACCTGCAAAGAAACTGCCTTTCACAGGCCTTTGTTAGAGATGTTCCCTGTAGGCTGTTAGAGCACTGTGCAGAGAGAGTTGTTTCTTAGCTTCCCAACGAGCTGGAAGTAGATGCTTTGGGGGCCATCGGCCCTTAAGGAAAGAACGCAGCACTTTGTGCCTTGCAGCTCTAGGGCAAGGTAGCACACCCAGAGCAGAAGTTCTACTTCAGCTAGATCAGACCTGCAAAGAAACTTCGTTGCACAGGCCTTTGTAAGAGATGTTCCCGGTAGGCTGTTAGAGCACTGTGCAGAGCGAGTTTTTTCTTAGCTTCCCAAAGAGCTGGAAGCCAAATGCTTTGGGGGCCATCTGCCGTTAAGTAAAGAAGGCAGCACTTTGTGCCTTGCAGCTCTAGGGCAATGTAGCACACCCAGAGCAGATGTTCTACTTCTGCCAGGTCAGGCCTGCAAAGAAACTGCGTTTCACAGGCCTTTGTAAGAGATATTCCCGGTAGGCTGTTAGAGCACTGTGCAGAGCGAGTTGTTTCTTAGCTTCCCAAAGAGCTGGAAGCAAAATGCTTTGGGACTCATCTGCCCCTTTGGAAAGAAGGCAGCACTTTGTGCCTTGCAGCTCTAGGGCAATGTAGCACACCCAGAGCAGAAGTTCTACTTCAGCCAGATCAGGCCCACAAAGAAACTGCATTTCACAGGCCTTTGTAAGAGATTTTCCCGGTAGACTGTTAGAGCACTGTGCAGAGCGAGTTGTTTCTTAGCTTCCCAAAGAGCTGGAAGCAAGATGCTTTGGGGCCCTTCTCACCCTTTGGCAAGAAGGCAGCACTTTGTGCCTTGCAGCTCTAGGGCAATGTAGCACACCCAGAGCAGAAGTTCTACTTCAGCCAGCTCAGACCTGCAAAGAAACTGCGTTTCACAGGCCTTTGTTAGAGATGTTCCCTGTAGGCTGTTAGAGCACTGTGCAGAGCGAGTTGTTTCTCAGCTTCCCAACGAGCTGGAAGTAGATGCTTTGGGGGCCATCGGCCCTTAAGGAAAGAACGTAGCACTTTGTGCCTTGCAGCTCTAGGGCAATGCAGCACACCCAGAGCAGAAGTTCTACTTCAGCTTGATCAGACCTGCAAAGAAACTTCGTTGCACAGGCCTTTGTAAGAGATGTTCCCGGTAGGCTGTTAGAGCACTGTGCAGAGCGAGTTCTTTCTTAGCTTCCCAAAGATCTGGAAGCAAGATGCTTTGGGGGCCATCTGCCCTTAAGTAAAGAAGTCAGCACTTTGTGCCTTGCAGCTCTAGGGCAATGTTGCACACCCAGAGCAGATGTTCTACTTCAGCCAGCTCAGACCTGCAAAGAAACTGCGTTTCACAAGCCTTTGTAAGAGATGTTCCCGGTAGGCTGTTAGAGCACTGTGCAGAGCGAGTTGTTTCTTAGCTTCCCAACGAGCTGGAAGCAAGATGCTTTGGGGGCCATCTGCCCTTAAGGAAAGAACGCAGCACTTGGTGCCTTGCAGCTCTTGGGCAATGTAGCACACCCAGAGCAGAAGTTCTACTTCAGCCAGATCAGGCCTGCAAAGAAACTACGTTTCACAGGCCTTTGTAAGAGGTATTCACGGTAGGCTGTTAGAGCACTGTGCAGAGCGAGTTCTATCTTAGCTTCCCAAAGAGCCGGAAGCAAGATGCTTTGGGGGCCATCTGCCGTTAAGTAAAGAAGGCAGCACTTTGTGACTTGCAGCTCTAGGGCAATGCAGCACACCCAGAGCAGAAATTCTACTTCAGCCAGATCAGGCCTTCAAAGAAACTGCGTTTCACAGGCCTTTGTAAGAGATGTTCCCGGTAGGCTGTAAGAGCACTGTGCAGAGCGACTTGTTTCTTAGCTTCTCAAAGAGCTGGAAGCAAAATGCTTTGGGACTCATCTGCCCCTTTGGAAAGAAGGCAGCACTTTGTGCCTTGCAGCTCTAGGGCAATGTAGCACACCCAGAGCAGAAGTTCTACTTCAGCCAGATCAGGCCCACAAAGAAACTGCATTTCACAGGCCTTTGTAAGAGATGTTCCCGGTAGGCTGTTAGAGCACTGTGCAGAGCGAGTTGTTTCTTAGCTTCCCAAAGAGCTGGAAGCAAGATGCTTTGGGGCCCTACTCACCCTTTGGAAAGTAGGCAGCACTTTGTGCCTTGCAGCTCTAGGGCAATGTAGCACACCCAGAGCAGAAGTTCTACTTCAGCCAGCTCAGACCTGCAAAGAAACTGCGTTTCACAGGCCTTTGTTAGAGATGTTCCCTGTAGGCTGTTAGAGCACTGTGCAGAGCGAGTTGTTTCTTAGCTTCCCAACGAGCTGGAAGTAGATGCTTTGGGGTCCATCGGCCCTTAAGGAAAGAACGCAGCACTTTGTGCCTTGCAGCTCTAGGGCAATGCAGCACACCCAGAGCAGAAGTTCTACTTCAGCTTGATCAGACCTGCAAAGAAACTTCGTTGCACAGGCCTTTGTAAGAGATGTTACCGGTAGGCTGTTAGAGCACTGTGCAGAGCGAGTTCTTTCTTAGCTTCCCAAAGAGCTGGAAGCAAGATGCTTTGGGGGCCATCTGCCCTTAAGTAAAGAAGTCAGCACTTTGTGCCTTGCAGCTCTAGGGCAATGTTGCACACCCAGAGCAGATGTTCTACTTCAGCCAGCTCAGACCTGCAAAGAAACTGCGTTTCACAGGCCTTTGTAAGAGATGTTCCTGGTAGGCTGTTAGAGCACTGTGCAGAGCGAGTTGTTTCTTAGCTTCCCAACGAGCTGGAAGCAAGATGCTTTGGGGGCCATCTGCCCTTAAGGAAAGAACGCAGCACTTGGTGCCTTGCAGCTCTTGGGCAATGTAGCACACCCAGAGCAGAAGTTCTACTTCAGCCAGATCAGGCCTGCAAAGAAACTACGTTTCACAGGCCTTTGTAAGATATATTCACAGTAGGCTGTTAGAGCACTGTGCAGAGCGAGTTCTATCTTAGCTTCCCAAAGAGCCGGAAGCAAGATGCTTTGGGGGCCATCTGCCGTTAAGTAAAGAAGGCAGCACTTTGTGACTTGCAGCTCTAGGGCAATGTAGCACACCCAGAGCAGAAGTTCTACTTCAGCCAGATCAGTCTTGCAAAGGAACTTCGTTTCACAGGCCTTTGTAAGAGATGTTCCCGGTAGGCTGTTAGAGCACTGTGCAGAGCGACTTGTTTCTAAGCTTCCCAAAGAGCCGGAAGCAAGATGCTTTGGGGCGCTTCTCACCCTTTGGAAAGAAGGCAGCACTTTGTGAATTGCAGCTCTAGGGCAATGTAGCACACCCAGAACAGAAGTTCTACTTCAGCTAGATCAGACCTGCAAAGAAACTTCGTTGCACAGGCCTTTGTAAGAGATGTTCCCGGTAGGCTGTCAGAGCACTGTGCAGAACGAGTTCTTTCTTAGCTTCCCAAAGAGCTGGAAGCAAGATGCTTTGGGGGCCATCTGCCGTTAAGTAAAGAAGGCAGCACTTTGTGCCTTGCAGCTCTAGGGCAATGTAGCACACCCAGAGCAGATGTTCTACTTCTGCCAGGTCAGGCCTGCAAAGAAACTGCGTTTCACAGGCCTTTGTAAGAGATATTCCCGGTAGGCTGTTAGAGCACTGTGCAGAGCGAGTTGTTTCTTAGCTTCCCAAAGAGCTGGAAGCAAAATGCTTTGGGACTCATCTGCCCCTTTGGAAAGAAGGCAGCACTTTGTGCCTTGCAGCTCTAGGGCAATGTAGCACACCCAGAGCAGAAGTTCTACTTCAGCCAGATCAGGCCCACAAAGAAACTGCATTTCACAGGCCTTTGTGAGAGATGTTCCCGGTAGACTGTTAGAGCACTGTGCAGAGCGAGTTGTTTCTTAGCTTCCCAAAGAGCTGGAAGCAAGATGCTTTGGGGCCCTTCTCACCCTTTGGAAAGAAGGCAGCACTTTGTGCCTTGCAGCTCTAGGGCAATGTAGCACACCCAGAGCAGAAGTTCTACTTCAGCCAGCTCAGACCTGCAAAGAAACTGCGTTTCACAGGCCTTTGTTAGAGATGTTCCCTGTAGGCTGTTAGAGCACTGTGCAGAGCGAGTTGTTTCTTAGCTTCCCAACGAGCTGGAAGTAGATGCTTTGGGGGCCATCGGCCCTTAAGGAAAGAACGCAGCACTTTGTGCCTTGCAGCTCTAGGGCAAGGTAGCACACCCAGAGCAGAAGTTCTACTTCAGCTAGATCAGACCTGCAAAGAAACTTCGTTGCACAGGCCTTTGTAAGAGATGTTCGCGGTAGGCAGTTAGAGCACTGTGCAGAGCGAGTTGTTTCTTAGCCTCCCAAACAGCCGGAAGCAAGATGCTTTGGGGGCCATCTGCCCTTAAGGAAAGAAGGCAGCACTTTGTGCCTTGCAGCTCTAGGACAATGTAGCACACCCAGAGCAGATGTTCTACTTCTGCCAGGTCAGGCGTGCAAAAACTGCGTTTCACAGGCCTTTGTAAGAGATGTTCCTGGTAGGCTGTTAGAGCACTGTGCAGAGCGACTTGTTTCTTAGCTTCCCAAAGAGCCGTAAGCAAGATGCTTTGGGTCCCTTCTCACCCTTGGGCAAGAAGGCAGCACTTTGTGCCGTGCAGCTCTATGACAATGTAGCACACCCAGAGCAGAAGTTCTACTTCAGCTAGATCAGACCTGCAAAGAAACTTCGTTGCACAGGACTTTGTAAGAGATGTTCCCAGTAGGCTGTTAGAGCACTGTGCAGAGCGTGTTCTTTCTTATCTTCCCAAAGAGCTGGAAGCAAGATGCTTTGGGGGCCATCTGCCCTTAAGTAAAGAAGGCAGCACTTTGTGCCTTGCAGCTCTAGGGCAATGTAGCTCACCCAGAGCAGATGTTCTACCTCTGCCAGGTCAGGCTTGCAAAGAAAGTGCGTGTCACAGGCCTTTGTAAGAGATGTTCCCGGTAGGCTGTTAGAGCACTGTGCAGAGCGTGTTTTCTCTTAGCTTCCCAAAGAGCTGGAAACAAAACGCTTTTGGTCCTGTCTCCCTCTTTGGAAACAAGGCAGCACTTGGTGCCTTGCATCTCTAGGGCAATGTAGCACATGGCAGAGCAGAAGTTCTACTTCAGGGAGATCACGCCTGCATAGAAACTGCATTTCACAGGCCATTGTAAAAGATGTTCCCAGTAGGCTGTAAGAGCACTGTGCAGAGCGACTTGTTTCTTACCCTCCCAAAGAGCTGGAAGCAAGATGCTTTGGGGTCCTTCTCACCCTTTGGAAAGAAGGCAGCACTTTGTGCCTTGCAGCTCTAGGGCAATGCAGCACAAACAGAGCAGAAGTTCTACTTCAGCCAGATAAGGCCTTCCAAGAAACTGCGTTTCACAGGCCTTTGTAAGAGATGTTCCCGGTAGGCTGTAAGAGCACTGTGCAGAGCGACTTGTTTCTTAGCTTCCCAAAGAGCTGGAAGCAAAATGCTTTGGGACTCATCTGCCCCTTTGGAAAGAAGGCAGCACTTTGTGCCTTGCAGCTCTAGGGCAATGTAGCACACCCATAACAGAAGTTCTACTTCAGCCAGATCAGGCCTGCAAAGAAACTGCGGTTCACAGGCCTTTGTAAGAGCTGTTCCCCGTAGGCTGATAGAGCACTGTGCAGAGCGAGTTCTTTCTTAGCTTCCCAAAGAGCTGGAAGCAAGATGCTTTGGGGCCCATCTGCCCCTTTGAAAATAAGGCAGCACTTTGTGCCTTGCAGCTCTAGGGCAATGTAGCACACCCAGAGCAGAAGTTCTACTTCAGCCAGCTCAGGCCTGCAAAGAAACTGCGGTTCACAGGCATTTGTAAGAGCTGTTCCCCGTAGGCTGTTAGAGCACTGTGCAGAGCGAGTTCTTTCTTCGCTTCCCAAAGACCTGGAAGCAAGATGCTTTGGGGCCCTTCTCACCCTTTGGAAAGAAGGCAGCACTTTGTGCCTTGCAGCTCTAGGGCAATGTAGCACACCCAGAGCAGCAGTTCTACTTCAGCCAGATCAGGCTTGCAAAGAAAATTCGTTTCACAGGCCTTTGTAAGAGATGTTCCGGTAGGCAGTTAGAGCACTGTGCAGAGCGACTTGTTTCTTAGCTTCCCATAGAGCCGGAAGCAAGATGCTTTGGGGCCCTTCTCACCCTTTGGAAAGAAGGCAGCACTTTGTGCCTTGCAGCTCTAGGGCAATGTAGCACACCCAGAGCAGAAGTTCTACTTCAGCTAGATCAGACCTGCAAAGAAACTTCTTTGCACAGGCCTTTGTAAGAGATGTTCCCTGTAGGCTGTTAGAGCACTGTGCAGAGCGAGTTGTTTCTTAGCTTCCCAAAGAGCTGGAAGCAAGATGCTTTGGGGGCCATCTGCCGTTAAGGAAAGAAGGCAGCACTTTGTGCCTTGCAGCTCTAGGGCAATGTAGCACACCCAGAGCAGAAGTTCTACTTCAGCCAGATCAGGCATGCAAAGAAACTTCGTTGCACAGGCCATTGTAAGAGATTTTCCCGGTAGGCTGTTAGAGCACTGTGCAGAGCGAGTTCTTTCTGAGCTTCCCAAAGAGCTGGAAGCAAGATGCTTTGGGGGCGATCTGCCCTTAAGTTAAGAAGGCAGCACTTTGTGCCTTGCAGCTCTAGGGCAATGCAGCACACCCAGAGCAGAAGTTCTACTTCAGCTTGATCAGACCTGCAAAGAAACTTCGTTTCACAGGCCTTTGTAAGAGATGTTCCCGGTAGGCTGTTAGAGCACTGTGCAGAGCGAGTTCTTTCTTAGCTTCCCAAAGAGCTGGAAGCAAGATGCTTTGGGGTCCATCTGCCCTTAAGTAAAGAAGTCAGCACTTTGTGCCTTGCAGCTGTAGGGCAATGTTGCACACCCAGAGCAGATGTTCTACTTCAGCCAGCTCAGACCTGCCTAGAAACTGCGTTTCACAGGCCTTTGTAAGAGATGTTCCCGGTAGGCTGTTAGAGCACTGTGCAGAGCGAGTTGTTTCTTAGCTTCCCAACGAGCTGGAAGCAAGATGCTTTGGGGGCCATCTGCCCTTAAGGAAAGAACGCAGCACTTGGTGCCTTGCAGCTCTAGGGCAATGCAGCACACCCAGAGCAGAAGTTCTACTTCAGCCAGATCAGGCCTGCAAAGAAACTACGTTTCACAGGCCTTTGTAAGAGATATTCACGGTAGGCTGTTAGAGCACTGTGCAGAGCGAGTTCTATCTTAGCTTCCCAAAGAGCTGGACGCAAGATGCTTTGGGGGCCATCTGCCGTTAAGTAAAGAAGGCAGCACTTTGTGCCTTGCAGCTCTAGGGCAATGTAGCACACCCAGAGCAGAAGTTCTACTTCAGCCAGATCAGTCTTGCAAAGGAACTTCGTTTCACAGGCCTTTGTAAGAGATGTTCCCGGTAGGCTCTTAGAGCACTGTGCAGAGCGACTTGTTTCTTAGCTTCCCAAAGAGCCGGAAGCAAGATGCTTTGGGGCCCTTCTCACCCTTTGGAAAGAAGGCAGCACTTTGTGCCTTGCAGCTCTAGGGCAATGTAGCACACCCAGAGCAGATGTTCTACTTCTGCCAGGTCAGGCCTGCAAAGAAACTGCGTTTCACAGGCCTTTGTAAGAGATATTCCCGGTAGGCTGTTAGAGCACTGTGCAGAGCGAGTTGTTTCTTAGCTTCCCAAAGAGCTGGAAGCAAAATGCTTTGGGACTCATCTGCCCCTTTGGAAAGAAGGCAGCACTTTGTGCCTTGCAGCTCTAGGGCAATGTAGCACACCCAGAGCAGAAGTTCTACTTCAGCCAGATCAGGCCCACAAAGAAACTGCATTTCACAGGCCTTTGTAAGAGATGTTCCCGGTAGACTGTTAGAGCACTGTGCAGAGCGAGTTGTTTCTTAGCTTCCCAAAGAGCTGTAAGCAAGATGCTTTGGGGCCCTTCTCACCCTTTGGAAAGAAGGCAGCACTTTGTGCCTTGCAGCTCTAGGGCAATGTAGCACACCCAGAGCAGAAGTTCTACTTCAGCCAGCTCAGACCTGCAAAGAAACTGCGTTTCACAGGCCTTTGTAAGAGATGTTCCCGGTAGGCTGTTAGAGCACTGTGCAGAGCGAGTTCTTTCTTAGCTTCCCAAAGAGCTGGAAGCAAGATGCTTTGGGGGCCATCTGCCCTTAAGTAAAGAAGGCAGCACTTTGTGCCTTGCAGCTCTAGGGCAATGTTGCACACCCAGAGCAGATGTTCTACTTCAGCCAGCTCAGACCTGCAAAGAAACTGCGTTTCACAGGCCTTTGTAAGAGATGTTCCCAGTAGGCTGTTAGAGCACTGTGCAGAGCGAGTTGTTTCTTAGCTTCCCAACGAGCTGGAAGCAAGATGCTTTGGGGGCCATCTGCCCTTAAGGAAAGAACGCAGCACTTGGTGCCTTGCAGCTCTTGGGCAATGTAGCACACCCAGAGCAGAAGTTCTACTTCAGCCAGATCAGGCCTGCAAAGAAACTACGTTTCACAGGCCTTTGTAAGAGATATTCACGGTAGGCTGTTAGAGCACTGTGCAGAGCGAGTTCTATCTTAGCTTCCCAAAGAGCCGGAAGCAAGATGCTTTGGGGGCCATCTGCCGTTAAGTAAAGAAGGCAGCACTTTGTGACTTGCAGCTCTAGGGCAATGTAGCACACCCAGAGCAGAAGTTCTACTTCAGCCAGATCAGTCTTGCAAAGGAACTTCGTTTCACAGGCCTTTGTAAGAGATGTTCCCGGTAGGCTGTTAGAGCACTGTGCAGAGCGACTTGTTTCTAAGCTTCCCAAAGAGCCGGAAGCAAGATGCTTTGGGGCGCTTCTCACCCTTTGGAAAGAAGGCAGCACTTTGTGAATTGCAGCTCTAGGGCAATGTAGCACACCCAGAACAGAAGTTCTACTTCAGCTAGATCAGACCTGCAAAGAAACTTCGTTGCACAGGCCTTTGTAAGAGATGTTCCCGGTGGGCTGTCAGAGCACTGTGCAGAACGAGTTCTTTCTTAGCTTCCCAAAGAGCTGGAAGCAAGATGCTTTGGGGGCCATCTGCCGTTAAGTAAAGAAGGCAGCACTTTGTGCCTTGCAGCTCTAGGGCAATGTAGCACACCCAGAGCAGATGTTCTACTTCTGCCAGGTCAGGCCTGCAAAGAAACTGCGTTTCACAGGCCTTTGTAAGAGATATTCCCGGTAGGCTGTTAGAGCACTGTGCAGAGCGAGTTGTTTCTTAGCTTCCCAAAGAGCTGGAAGCAAAATGCTTTGGGACTCATCTGCCCCTTTGGAAAGAAGGCAGCACTTTGTGCCTTGCAGCTCTAGGGCAATGTAGCACACCCAGAGCAGAAGTTCTACTTCAGCCAGATCAGGCCCACAAAGAAACTGCATTTCACAGGCCTTTGTGAGAGATGTTCCCGGTATACTGTTAGAGCACTGTGCAGAGCGAGTTGTTTCTTAGCTTCCCAAAGAGCTGGAAGCAAGATGCTTTGGGGCCCTTCTCACCCTTTGGAAAGAAGGCAGCACTTTGTGCCTTGCAGCTCTAGGGCAATGTAGCACACCCAGAGCAGAAGTTCTACTTCAGCCAGCTCAGACCTGCAAAGAAACTGCGTTTCACAGGCCTTTGTTAGAGATGTTCCCTGTAGGCTGTTAGAGCACTGTGCAGAGCGAGTTGTTTCTTAGCTTCCCAACGAGCTGGAAGTAGATGCTTTGGGGGCCATCGGCCCTTAAGGAAAGAACGCAGCACTTTGTGCCTTGCAGCTCTAGGGCAATGCAGCACACCCAGAGCAGAAGTTCTACTTCAGCTTGATCAGACCTGCAAAGAAACTTCGTTGCACAGGCCTTTGTAAGAGATGTTCCCGGTAGGCTGTTAGAGCACTGTGCAGAGCGAGTTCTTTCTTAGCTTCCCAAAGAGCTGGAAGCAAGATGCTTTGGGGGCCATCTGCCCTTAAGTAAAGAAGTCAGCACTTTGTGCCTTGCAGCTGTAGGGCAATGTTGCACACCCAGAGCAGATGTTCTACTTCAGCCAGCTCAGACCTGCAAAGAAACTGCGTTTCACAGGCCTTTGTAAGAGATGTTCCCGGTAGGCTGTTAGAGCACTGTGCAGAGCGAGTTGTTTCTTAGCTTCCCAACGAGCTGGAAGCAAGATGCTTTGGGGGCCATCTGCCCTTAAGGAAAGAACGCAGCACTTGGTGCCTTGCAGCTCTTGGGCAATGTAGCACACCCAGAGCAGAAGTTCTACTTCAGCCAGATCAGGCCTGCAAAGAAACTACGTTTCACAGGCCTTTGTAAGAGATATTCACGGTAGGCTGTTAGAGCACTGTGCAGAGCGAGTTCTATCTTAGCTTCCCAAAGAGCCGGAAGCAAGATGCTTTGGGGGCCATCTGCCGTTAAGTAAAGAAGGCAGCACTTTGTGACTTGCAGCTCTAGGGCAATGCAGCACACCCAGAGCAGAAGTTCTACTTCAGCCAGATCAGTTTTGCAAAGGAACTTCGTTTCACAGGCCTTTGTAAGAGATGTTCCCGGTAGGCTGTTAGAGCACTGTGCAGAGCGAGTTGTTTCTTAGCTTCCCAAAGAGCTGGAAGCAAGATGCTTTGGGGCCCTTCTCACCCTTTGGAAAGAAGGCAGCACTTTGTGCCTTGCAGCTCTAGGGCAATGTAGCACACCCAGAGCAGAAGTTCTACTTCAGCCAGCTCAGACCTGCAAAGAAACTGCGTTTCACAGGCCTTTGTTAGAGATGTTCCCTGTAGGCTGTTAGAGCACTGTGCAGAGCGAGTTGTTTCTTAGCTTCCCAACGAGCTGGAAGTAGATGCTTTGGGGGCCATCGGCCCTTAAGGAAAGAACGCAGCACTTTGTGCCTTGCAGCTCTAGGGCAATGCAGCACACCCAGAGCAGAAGTTCTACTTCAGCTTGATCAGACCTGCAAAGAAACTTCGTTGCACAGGCCTTTGTAAGAGATGTTCCCGGTAGGCTGTTAGAGCACTGTGCAGAGCGAGTTCTATCTTAGCTTCCCAAAGAGCCGGAAGCAAGATGCTTTGGGGGCCATCTGCCGTTAAGTAAAGAAGGCAGCACTTTGTGACTTGCAGCTCTAGGGCAATGTAGCACACCCAGAGCAGAAGTTCTACTTCAGCCAGATCAGTCTTGCAAAGGAACTTCGTTTCACAGGCCTTTGTAAAAGATGTTCCCGGTAGGCTGTTAGAGCACTGTGCAGAGCGACTTGTTTCTAAGCTTCCCAAAGAGCCGGAAGCAAGATGCTTTGGGGCGCTTCTCACCCTTTGGAAAGAAGGCAGCACTTTGTGAATTGCAGCTCTAGGGCAATGTAGCACACCCAGAACAGAAGTTCTACTTCAGCTAGATCAGACCTGCAAAGAAACTTCGTTGCACAGGCCTTTGTAAGAGATGTTCCCGGTAGGCTGTCAGAGCACTGTGCAGAACGAGTTCTTTCTTAGCTTCCCAAAGAGCTGGAAGCAAGATGCTTTGGGGGCCATCTGCCGTTAAGTAAAGAAGGCAGCACTTTGTGCCTTGCAGCTCTAGGGCAATGTAGCACACCCAGAGCAGATGTTCTACTTCTGCCAGGTCAGGCCTGCAAAGAAACTGCGTTTCACAGGCCTTTGTAAGAGATATTCCCGGTAGGCTGTTAGAGCACTGTGCAGAGCGAGTTGTTTCTTAGCTTCCCAAAGAGCTGGAAGCAAAATGCTTTGGGACTCATCTGCCCCTTTGGAAAGAAGGCAGCACTTTGTGCCTTGCAGCTCTAGGGCAATGTAGCACACCCAGAGCAGAAGTTCTACTTCAGCCAGATCAGGCCCACAAAGAAACTGCATTTCACAGGCCTTTGTGAGAGATGTTCCCGGTAGACTGTTAGAGCACTGTGCAGAGCGAGTTGTTTCTTAGCTTCCCAAAGAGCTGTAAGCAAGATGCTTTGGGGCCCTTCTCACCCTTTGGAAAGAAGGCAGCACTTTGTGCCTTGCAGCTCTAGGGCAATGTAGCACACCCAGAGCAGAGGTTCTACTTCAGCCAGCTCAGACCTGCAAAGAAACTGCCTTTCACAGGCCTTTGTTAGAGATGTTCCCTGTAGGCTGTTAGAGCACTGTGCAGAGAGAGTTGTTTCTTAGCTTCCCAACGAGCTGGAAGTAGATGCTTTGGGGGCCATCGGCCCTTAAGGAAAGAACGCAGCACTTTGTGCCTTGCAGCTCTAGGGCAAGGTAGCACACCCAGAGCAGAAGTTCTACTTCAGCTAGATCAGACCTGCAAAGAAACTTCGTTGCACAGGCCTTTGTAAGAGATGTTCCCGGTAGGCTGTTAGAGCACTGTGCAGAGCGAGTTTTTTCTTAGCTTCCCAAAGAGCTGGAAGCCAAATGCTTTGGGGGCCATCTGCCGTTAAGTAAAGAAGGCAGCACTTTGTGCCTTGCAGCTCTAGGGCAATGTAGCACACCCAGAGCAGATGTTCTACTTCTGCCAGGTCAGGCCTGCAAAGAAACTGCGTTTCACAGGCCTTTGTAAGAGATATTCCCGGTAGGCTGTTAGAGCACTGTGCAGAGCGAGTTGTTTCTTAGCTTCCCAAAGAGCTGGAAGCAAAATGCTTTGGGACTCATCTGCCCCTTTGGAAAGAAGACAGCACTTTGTGCCTTGCAGCTCTAGGGCAATGTAGCACACCCAGAGCAGAAGTTCTACTTCAGCCAGATCAGGCCCACAAAGAAACTGCATTTCACAGGCCTTTGTAAGAGATTTTCCCGGTAGACTGTTAGAGCACTGTGCAGAGCGAGTTGTTTCTTAGCTTCCCAAAGAGCTGGAAGCAAGATGCTTTGGGGCCCTTCTCACCCTTTGGCAAGAAGGCAGCACTTTGTGCCTTGCAGCTCTAGGGCAATGTAGCACACCCAGAGCAGAAGTTCTACTTCAGCCAGCTCAGACCTGCAAAGAAACTGCGTTTCACAGGCCTTTGTTAGAGATGTTCCCTGTAGGCTGTTAGAGCACTGTGCAGAGCGAGTTGTTTCTCAGCTTCCCAACGAGCTGGAAGTAGATGCTTTGGGGGCCATCGGCCCTTAAGGAAAGAACGCAGCACTTTGTGCCTTGCAGCTCTAGGGCAATGCAGCACACCCAGAGCAGAAGTTCTACTTCAGCTTGATCAGACCTGCAAAGAAACTTCGTTGCACAGGCCTTTGTAAGAGATGTTCCCGGTAGGCTGTTAGAGCACTGTGCAGAGCGAGTTCTTTCTTAGCTTCCCAAAGATCTGGAAGCAAGATGCTTTGGGGGCCATCTGCCCTTAAGTAAAGAAGTCAGCACTTTGTGCCTTGCAGCTCTAGGGCAATGTTGCACACCCAGAGCAGATGTTCTACTTCAGCCAGCTCAGACCTGCAAAGAAACTGCGTTTCACAAGCCTTTGTAAGAGATGTTCCCGGTAGGCTGTTAGAGCACTGTGCAGAGCGAGTTGTTTCTTAGCTTCCCAACGAGCTGGAAGCAAGATGCTTTGGGGGCCATCTGCCCTTAAGGAAAGAACGCAGCACTTGGTGCCTTGCAGCTCTTGGGCAATGTAGCACACCCAGAGCAGAAGTTCTACTTCAGCCAGATCAGGCCTGCAAAGAAACTACGTTTCACAGGCCTTTGTAAGAGATATTCACGGTAGGCTGTTAGAGCACTGTGCAGAGCGAGTTCTATCTTAGCTTCCCAAAGAGCCGGAAGCAAGATGCTTTGGGGGCCATCTGCCGTTAAGTAAAGAAGGCAGCACTTTGTGACTTGCAGCTCTAGGGCAATGCAGCACACCCAGAGCAGAAATTGTACTTCAGCCAGATCAGGCCTTCAAAGAAACTGCGTTTCACAGGCCTTTGTAAGAGATGTTCCCGGTAGGCTGTAAGAGCACTGTGCAGAGCGACTTGTTTCTTAGCTTCCCAAAGAGCTGGAAGCAAAATGCTTTGGGACTCATCTGCCCCTTTGGAAAGAAGGCAGCACTTTGTGCCTTGCAGCTCTAGGGCAATGTAGCACACCCAGAGCAGAAGTTCTACTTCAGCCAGATCAGGCCCACAAAGAAACTGCATTTCACAGGCCTTTGTAAGAGATGTTCCCGGTAGGCTGTTAGAGCACTGTGCAGAGCGAGTTGTTTCTTAGCTTCCCAAAGAGCTGGAAGCAAGATGCTTTGGGGCCCTACTCACCCTTTGGAAAGTAGGCAGCACTTTGTGCCTTGCAGCTCTAGGGCAATGTAGCACACCCAGAGCAGAAGTTCTACTTCAGCCAGCTCAGACCTGCAAAGAAACTGCGTTTCACAGGCCTTTGTTAGAGATGTTCCCTGTAGGCTGTTAGAACACTGTGCAGAGCGAGTTGTTTCTTAGCTTCCCAACGAGCTGGAAGTAGATGCTTTGGGGTCCATCGGCCCTTAAGGAAAGAACGCAGCACTTTGTGCCTTGCAGCTCTAGGGCAATGCAGCACACCCAGAGCAGAAGTTCTACTTCAGCTTGATCAGACCTGCAAAGAAACTTCGTTGCACAGGCCTTTGTAAGAGATGTTCCCGGTAGGCTGTTAGAGCACTGTGCAGAGCGAGTTCTTTCTTAGCTTCCCATAGAGCTGGAAGCAAGATGCTTTGGGGGCCATCTGCCCTTAAGTAAAGAAGTCAGCACTTTGTGCCTTGCAGCTCTAGGGCCATGTTGCACACCCAGAGCAGATGTTCTACTTCAGCCAGCTCAGACCTGCAAAGAAACTGCGTTTCACAGGCCTTTGTAAGAGATGTTCCTGGTAGGCTGTTAGAGCACTGTGCAGAGCGAGTTGTTTCTTAGCTTCCCAACGAGCTGGAAGCAAGATGCTTTGGGGGCCATCTGCCCTTAAGGAAAGAACGCAGCACTTGGTGCCTTGCAGCTCTTGGGCAATGTAGCACACCCAGAGCAGAAGTTCTACTTCAGCCAGATCAGGCCTGCAAAGAAACTACGTTTCACAGGCCTTTGTAAGAGATATTCACAGTAGGCTGTTAGAGCACTGTGCAGAGCGAGTTCTATCTTAGCTTCCCAAAGAGCCGGAAGCAAGATGCTTTGGGGGCCATCTGCCGTTAAGTAAAGAAGGCAGCACTTTGTGACTTGCAGCTCTAGGGCAATGTAGCACACCCAGAGCAGAAGTTCTACTTCAGCCAGATCAGTCTTGCAAAGGAACTTCGTTTCACAGGCCTTTGTAAGAGATGTTCCCGGTAGGCTGTTAGAGCACTGTGCAGAGCGACTTGTTTCTAAGCTTCCCAAAGAGCCGGAAGCAAGATGCTTTGGGGCGCTTCTCACCCTTTGGAAAGAAGGCAGCACTTTGTGAATTGCAGCTCTAGGGCAATGTAGCACACCCAGAACAGAAGTTCTACTTCAGCTAGATCAGACCTGCAAAGAAACTTCGTTGCACAGGCCTTTGTAAGAGATGTTCCCGGTAGGCTGTCAGAGCACTGTGCAGAACGAGTTCTTTCTTAGCTTCCCAAAGAGCTGGAAGCAAGATGCTTTGGGGGCCATCTGCCGTTAAGTAAAGAAGGCAGCACTTTGTGCCTTGCAGCTCTAGGGCAATGTAGCACACCCAGAGCAGATGTTCTACTTCTGCCAGGTCAGGCCTGCAAAGAAACTGCGTTTCACAGGCCTTTGTAAGAGATATTCCCGGTAGGCTGTTAGAGCACTGTGCAGAGCGAGTTGTTTCTTAGCTTCCCAAAGAGCTGGAAGCAAAATGCTTTGGGACTCATCTGCCCCTTTGGAAAGAAGGCAGCACTTTGTGCCTTGCAGCTCTAGGGCAATGTAGCACACCCAGAGCAGAAGTTCTACTTCAGCCAGATCAGGCCCACAAAGAAACTGCATTTCACAGGCCTTTGTGAGAGATGTTCCCGGTAGACTGTTAGAGCACTGTGCAGAGCGAGTTGTTTCTTAGCTTCCCAAAGAGCTGGAAGCAAGATGCTTTGGGGCCCTTCTCACCCTTTGGAAAGAAGGCAGCACTTTGTGCCTTGCAGCTCTAGGGCAATGTAGCACACCCAGAGCAGAAGTTCTACTTCAGCCAGCTCAGACCTGCAAAGAAACTGCGTTTCACAGGCATTTGTTAGAGATGTTCCCTGTAGGCTGTTAGAGCACTGTGCAGAGCGAGTTGTTTCTTAGCTTCCCAACGAGCTGGAAGTAGATGCTTTGGGGGCTTTCGGCCCTTAAGGAAAGAACGCAGCACTTTGTGCCTTGCAGCTCTAGGGCAAGGTAGCACACCCAGAGCAGAAGTTCTACTTCAGCTAGATCAGACCTGCAAAGAAACTTCGTTGCACAGGCCTTTGTAAGAGATGTTCGCGGTAGGCAGTTAGAGCACTGTGCAGAGCGAGTTGTTTCTTAGCCTCCCAAACAGCCGGAAGCAAGATGCTTTGGGGGCCATCTGCCCTTAAGGAAAGAAGGCAGCACTTTGTGCCTTGCAGCTCTAGGACAATGTAGCACACCCAGAGCAGATGTTCTACTTCTGCCAGGTCAGGCGTGCAAAAACTGCGTTTCACAGGCCTTTGTAAGAGATGTTCCTGGTAGGCTGTTAGAGCACTGTGCAGAGCGACTTGTTTCTTAGCTTCCCAAAGAGCCGTAAGCAAGATGCTTTGGGTCCCTTCTCACCCTTGGGAAAGAAGGCAGCACTTTGTGCCGTGCAGCTCTATGACAATGTAGCACACCCAGAGCAGAAGTTCTACTTCAGCTAGATCAGACCTGCAAAGAAACTTCGTTGCACAGGACTTTGTAAGAGATGTTCCCAGTAGGCTGTTAGAGCACTGTGCAGAGCGTGTTCTTTCTTATCTTCCCAAAGAGCTGGAAGCAAGATGCTTTGGGGGCCATCTGCCCTTAAGTAAAGAAGGCAGCACTTTGTGCCTTGCAGCTCTAGGGCAATGTAGCTCACCCAGAGCAGATGTTCTACTTCTGCCAGGTCAGGCTTGCAAAGAAAGTGCGTGTCACAGGCCTTTGTAAGAGATGTTCCCGGTAGGCTGTTAGAGCACTGTGCAGAGCGTGTTTTCTCTTAGCTTCCCAAAGAGCTGGAAACAAAACCCTTTTGGTCCTGTCTCCCTCTTTGGAAACAAGGCAGCACTTGGTGCCTTGCATCTCTAGGGCAATGTAGCACATGGCAGAGCAGAAGTTCTACTTCAGGGAGATCACGCCTGCATAGAAACTGCATTTCACAGGCCATTGTAAAAGATGTTCCCAGTAGGCTGTAAGAGCACTGTGCAGAGCGACTTGTTTCTTACCCTCCCAAAGAGCTGGAAGCAAGATGCTTTGGGGTCCTTCTCACCCTTTGGAAAGAAGGCAGCACTTTGTGCCTTGCAGCTCTAGGGCAATGCAGCACACCCAGAGCAGAAGTTCTACTTCAGCCAGATAAGGCCTTCCAAGAAACTGCGTTTCACAGGCCTTTGTAAGAGATGTTCCCGGTAGGCTGTAAGAGCACTGTGCAGAGCGACTTGTTTCTTAGCTTCCCAAAGAGCTGGAAGCAAAATGCTTTGGGACTCATCTGCCCCTTTGGAAAGAAGGCAGCACTTTGTGCCTTGCAGCTCTAGGGCAATGTAGCACACCCATAACAGAAGTTCTACTTCAGCCAGATCAGGCCTGCAAAGAAACTGCGGTTCACAGGCCTTTGTAAGAGCTGTTCCCCGTAGGCTGATAGAGCACTGTGCAGAGCGAGTTCTTTCTTAGCTTCCCAAAGAGCTGGAAGCAAGATGCTTTGGGGCCCATCTGCCCCTTTGAAAATAAGGCAGCACTTTGTGCCTTGCAGCTCTAGGGCAATGTAGCACACCCATAACAGAAGTTCTACTTCAGCCAGCTCAGGCCTGCAAAGAAACTGCGGTTCACAGGCATTTGTAAGAGCTGTTCCCCGTAGGCTGTTAGAGCACTGTGCAGAGCGAGTTCTTTCTTCGCTTCCCAAAGACCTGGAAGCAAGATGCTTTGGGGCCCTTCTCACCCTTTGGAAAGAAGGCAGCACTTTGTGCCTTGCAGCTCTAGGGCAATGTAGCACACCCAGAGCAGCAGTTCTACTTCAGCCAGATCAGGCTTGCAAAGAAAATTCGTTTCACAGGCCTTTGTAAGAGATGTTCCGGTAGGCAGTTAGAGCACTGTGCAGAGCGACTTGTTTCTTAGCTTCCCATAGAGCCGGAAGCAAGATGCTTTGGGGCCCTTCTCACCCTTTGGAAAGAAGGCAGCACTTTGTGCCTTGCAGCTCTAGGGCAATGTAGCACACCCAGAGCAGAAGTTCTACTTCAGCTAGATCAGACCTGCAAAGAAACTTCTTTGCACAGGCCTTTGTAAGAGATGTTCTCTGTAGGCTGTTAGAGCACTGTGCAGAGCGAGTTGTTTCTTAGCTTCCCAAAGAGCTGGAAGCAATATGCTTTGGGGGCCATCTGCCATTAAGGAAAGAAGGCAGCACTTTGTGCCTTGCAGCTCTAGGGCAATGTAGCACACCCAGAGCAGAAGTTCTACTTCAGCCAGATCAGGCATGCAAAGAAACTTCGTTGCACAGGCCATTGTAAGAGATTTTCCCGGTAGGCTGTTAGAGCACTGTGCAGAGCGAGTTCTTTCTGAGCTTCCCAAAGAGCTGGAAGCAAGATGCTTTGGGGGCGATCTGCCCTTAAGTTAAGAAGGCAGCACTTTGTGCCTTGCAGCTCTAGGGCAATGTAGCACACCCAGAGCAGAAGTTCTACTTCAGCTTGATCAGACCTGCAAAGAAACTTCGTTTCACAGGCCTTTGTAAGAGATGTTCCCGGTAGGCTGTTAGAGCACTGTGCAGAGCGAGTTCTTTCTTAGCTTCCCAAAGAGCTGGAAGCAAGATGCTTTGGGGGCCATCTGCCCTTAAGTAAAGAAGTCAGCACTTTGTGCCTTGCAGCTCTAGGGCAATGTTGCACACCCAGAGCAGATGTTCTACTTCAGCCAGCTCAGACCTGCCTAGAAACTGCGTTTCACAGGCCTTTGTAAGAGATGTTCCCGGTAGGCTGTTAGAGCACTGTGCAGAGCGAGTTGTTTCTTAGCTTCCCAACGAGCTGGAAGCAAGATGCTTTGGGGGCCATCTGCCCTTAAGGAAAGAACGCAGCACTTGGTGCCTTGCAGCTCTAGGGCAATGTAGCACACCCAGAGCAGAAGTTCTACTTCAGCCAGATCAGGCCTGCAAAGAAACTACGTTTCACAGGCCTTTGTAAGAGATATTCACGGTAGGCTGTTAGAGCACTGTGCAGAGCGAGTTCTATCTTAGCTTCCCAAAGAGCTGGAAGCAAGATGCTTTGGGGGCCATCTGCCGTTAAGTAAAGAAGGCAGCACTTTGTGCCTTGCAGCTCTAGGGCAAAGTAGCACACCCAGAGCAGAAGTTCTACTTCAGCCAGATCAGTCTTGCAAAGGAACTTCGTTTCACAGGCCTTTGTAAGAGATGTTCCCGGTAGGCTCTTAGAGCACTGTGCAGAGCGACTTGTTTCTTAGCTTCCCAAAGAGCCGGAAGCAAGATGCTTTGGGGCCCTTCTCACCCTTTGGAAAGAAGGCAGCACTTTGTGCCTTGCAGCTCTAGGGCAATGTAGCACACCCAGAGCAGATGTTCTACTTCTGCCAGGTCAGGCCTGCAAAGAAACTGCGTTTCACAGGCCTTTGTAAGAGATATTCCCGGTAGGCTGTTAGAGCACTGTGCAGAGCGAGTTGATTCTTAGCTTCCCAAAGAGCTGGTAGCAAAATGCTTTGGGACTCATCTGCCCCTTTGGAAAGAAGGCAGCACTTTGTGCCTTGCAGCTCTAGGGCAATGTAGCACACCCAGAGCAGAAGTTCTACTTCAGCCAGATCAGGCCCACAAAGAAACTGCATTTCACAGGCCTTTGTAAGAGATGTTCCCGGTAGACTGTTAGAGCACTGTGCAGAGCGAGTTGTTTCTTAGCTTCCCAAAGAGCTGTAAGCAAGATGCTTTGGGGCCCTTCTCACCCTTTGGAAAGAAGGCAGCACTTTGTGCCTTGCAGCTCTAGGGCAATGTAGCACACCCAGAGCAGAAGTTCTACTTCAGCCAGCTCAGACCTGCAAAGAAACTGCGTTTCACAGGCCTTTGTAAGAGATGTTCCCGGTAGGCTGTTAGAGCACTGTGCAGAGCGAGTTCTTTCTGAGCTTCCCAAAGAGCTGGAAGCAAGATGCTTTGGGGGCTATCTGCCCTTAAGTTAAGAAGGCAGCACTTTGTGCCTTGCAGCTCTAGGGCAATGCAGCACACCCAGAGCAGAAGTTCTACTTCAGCTTGATCAGACCTGCAAAGAAACTTCGTTGCACAGGCCTTTGTAAGAGATTTTCCCGGTAGGCTGTTAGAGCACTGTGCAGAGCGAGTTCTTTCTTAGCTTCCCAAAGAGTTGGAAGCAAGATGCCTTGGGGGCCATCTGCCCTTAAGTAAAGAAGGCAGCACTTTGTGCCTTGCAGCTCTAGGGCAATGTTGCACACCCAGAGCAGATGTTCTACTTCAGCCAGCTCAGACCTGCAAAGAAACTGCGTTTCACAGGCCTTTGTAAGAGATGTTCCCAGTAGGCTGTTAGAGCACTGTGCAGAGCGAGTTGTTTCTTAGCTTCCCAACGAGCTGGAAGCAAGATGCATTGGGGGCCATCTGCCCTTAAGGAAAGAACGCAGCACTTGGTGCGTTGCAGCTCTTGGGCAATGTAGCACACCCAGAGCAGAAGTTCTACTTCAGCCAGATCAGGCCTGCAAATAAACTACGTTTCACAGGCCTTTGTAAGAGATATTCACGGTAGGCTGTTAGAGCACTGTGCAGAGCGAGTTCTATCTTAGCTTCCCAAAGAGCCGGAAGCAAGATGCTTTGGGGGCCATCTGCCGTTAAGTAAAGAAGGCAGCACTTTGTGACTTGCAGCTCTAGGGCAATGTAGCACACCCAGAGCAGAAGTTCTACTTCAGCCAGATCAGTCTTGCAAAGGAACTTCGTTTCACAGGCCTTTGTAAGAGATGTTCCCGGTAGGCTGTTAGAGCACTGTGCAGAGCGACTTGTTTCTAAGCTTCCCAAAGAGCCGGAAGCAAGATGCTTTGGGGCGCTTCTCACCCTTTGGAAAGAAGGCAGCACTTTGTGAATTGCAGCTCTAGGGCAATGTAGCACACCCAGAACAGAAGTTCTACTTCAGCTAGATCAGACCTGCAAAGAAACTTCGTTGCACAGGCCTTTGTAAGAGATGTTCCCGGTGGGCTGTCAGAGCACTGTGCAGAACGAGTTCTTTCTTAGCTTCCCAAAGAGCTGGAAGCAAGATGCTTTGGGGGCCATCTGCCGTTAAGTAAAGAAGGCAGCACTTTGTGCCTTGCAGCTCTAGGGCAATGTAGCACACCCAGAGCAGATGTTCTACTTCTGCCAGGTCAGGCCTGCAAAGAAACTGCGTTTCACAGGCCTTTGTAAGAGATATTCCCGGTAGGCTGTTAGAGCACTGTGCAGAGCGAGTTGTTTCTTAGCTTCCCAAAGAGCTGGAAGCAAAATGCTTTGGGACTCATCTGCCCCTTTGGAAAGAAGGCAGCACTTTGTGCCTTGCAGCTCTAGGGCAATGTAGCACACCCAGAGCAGAAGTTCTACTTCAGCCAGATCAGGCCCACAAAGAAACTGCATTTCACAGGCCTTTGTGAGAGATGTTCCCGGTAGACTGTTAGAGCACTGTGCAGAGCGAGTTGTTTCTTAGCTTCCCAAAGAGCTGGAAGCAAGATGCTTTGGGGCCCTTCTCACCCTTTGGAAAGAAGGCAGCACTTTGTGCCTTGCAGCTCTAGGGCAATGTAGCACACCCAGAGCAGAAGTTCTACTTCAGCCAGCTCAGACCTGCAAAGAAACTGCGTTTCACAGGCCTTTGTTAGAGATGTTCCCTGTAGGCTGTTAGAGCACTGTGCAGAGAGAGTTGTTTCTTAGCTTCCCAACGAGCTGGAAGTAGATGCTTTGGGGGCCATCGGCCCTTAAGGAAAGAAAGCAGCACTTTGTGCCTTGCAGCTCTAGGGCAAGGTAGCACACCCAGAGCAGAAGTTCTACTTCAGCTAGATCAGACCTGCAAAGAAACTTCGTTGCACAGGCCTTTGTAAGAGATGTTCCCGGTAGGCTGTTAGAGCACTGTGCAGAGCGAGTTTTTTCTTAGCTTCCCAAAGAGCTGGAAGCAAGATGCTTTGGGGGCCATCTGCCGTTAAGTAAAGAAGGCAGCACTTTGTGCATTGCAGCTCTAGGGCAATGTAGCACACCCAGAGCAGATGTTCTACTTCTGCCAGGTCAGGCCTGCAAAGAAACTGCGTTTCACAGGCCTTTGTAAGAGATATTCCCGGTAGGCTGTTAGAGCACTGTGCAGAGCGAGTTGTTTCTTAGCTTCCCAAAGAGCTGGAAGCAAAATGCTTTGGGACTCATCTGCCCCTTTGGAAAGAAGGCAGCACTTTGTGCCTTGCAGCTCTAGGGCAATGTAGCACACCCAGAGCAGAAGTTCTACTTCAGCCAGATCAGGCCCACAAAGAAACTGCATTTCACAGGCCTTTGTAAGAGATTTTCCCGGTAGACTGTTAGAGCACTGTGCAGAGCGAGTTGTTTATTAGCTTCCCAAAGAGCTGGAAGCAAGATGCTTTGGGGCCCTTCTCACCCTTTGGAAAGAAGGCAGCACTTTGTGCCTTGCAGCTCTAGGGCAATGTAGCACACCCAGAGCAGAAGTTCTACTTCAGCCAGCTCAGACCTGCAAAGAAACTGCGTTTCACAGGCCTTTGTAAGAGATGTTCCCAGTAGGCTGTTAGAGCACTGTGCAGAGCGAGTTGTTTCTTAGCTTCCCAACGAGCTGGAAGCAAGATGCTTTGGGGGCCATCTGCCCTTAAGGAAAGAACGCAGCACTTGGTGCCTTGCAGCTCTTGGGCAATGTAGCACACCCAGAGCAGAAGTTCTACTTCAGCCAGATCAGGCCTGCAAAGAAACTACGTTTCACAGGCCTTTGTAAGAGATATTCACGGTAGGCTGTTAGAGCACTGTGCAGAGCGAGTTCTATCTTAGCTTCCCAAAGAGCCGGAAGCAAGATGCTTTGGGGGCCATCTGCCGTTAAGTAAAGAAGGCAGCACTTTGTGACTTGCAGCTCTAGGGCAATGTAGCACACCCAGAGCAGAAGTTCTACTTCAGCCAGATCAGTCTTGCAAAGGAACTTCGTTTCACAGGCCTTTGTAAGAGATGTTCCCGGTAGGCTGTTAGAGCACTGTGCAGAGCGACTTGTTTCTAAGCTTCCCAAAGAGCCGGAAGCAAGATGCTTTGGGGCGCTTCTCACCCTTTGGAAAGAAGGCAGCACTTTGTGAATTGCAGCTCTAGGGCAATGTAGCACACCCAGAACAGAAGTTCTACTTCAGCTAGATCAGACCTGCAAAGAAACTTCGTTGCACAGGCCTTTGTAAGAGATGTTCCCGGTGGGCTGTCAGAGCACTGTGCAGAACGAGTTCTTTCTTAGCTTCCCAAAGAGCTGGAAGCAAGATGCTTTGGGGGCCATCTGCCGTTAAGTAAAGAAGGCAGCACTTTGTGCCTTGCAGCTCTAGGGCAATGTAGCACACCCAGAGCAGATGTTCTACTTCTGCCAGGTCAGGCCTGCAAAGAAACTGCGTTTCACAGGCCTTTGTAAGAGATATTCCCGGTAGGCTGTTAGAGCACTGTGCAGAGCGAGTTGTTTCTTAGCTTCCCAAAGAGCTGGAAGCAAAATGCTTTGGGACTCATCTGCCCCTTTGGAAAGAAGGCAGCACTTTGTGCCTTGCAGCTCTAGGGCAATGTAGCACACCCAGAGCAGAAGTTCTACTTCAGCCAGATCAGGCCCACAAAGAAACTGCATTTCACAGGCCTTTGTGAGAGATGTTCCCGGTATACTGTTAGAGCACTGTGCAGAGCGAGTTGTTTCTTAGCTTCCCAAAGAGCTGGAAGCAAGATGCTTTGGGGCCCTTCTCACCCTTTGGAAAGAAGGCAGCACTTTGTGCCTTGCAGCTCTAGGGCAATGTAGCACACCCAGAGCAGAAGTTCTACTTCAGCCAGCTCAGACCTGCAAAGAAACTGCGTTTCACAGGCCTTTGTTAGAGATGTTCCCTGTAGGCTGTTAGAGCACTGTGCAGAGCGAGTTGTTTCTTAGCTTCCCAACGAGCTGGAAGTAGATGCTTTGGGGGCCATCGGCCCTTAAGGAAAGAACGCAGCACTTTGTGCCTTGCAGCTCTAGGGCAATGCAGCACACCCAGAGAAGAAGTTCTACTTCAGCTTGATCAGACCTGCAAAGAAACTTCGTTGCACAGGCCTTTGTAAGAGATGTTCCCGGTAGGCTGTTAGAGCACTGTGCAGAGCGAGTTCTTTCTTAGCTTCCCAAAGAGCTGGAAGCAAGATTCTTTGGGGGCCATCTGCCCTTAAGTAAAGAAGTCAGCACTTTGTGCCTTGCAGCTCTAGGGCAATGTTGCACACCCAGAGCAGATGTTCTACTTCAGCCAGCTCAGACGTTCAAAGAAACTGCGTTTCACAGGCCTTTGTAAGAGATGTTCCCGGTAGGCTGTTAGAGCACTGTGCAGAGCGAGTTGTTTCTTAGCTTCCCAACGAGCTGGAAGCAAGATGCTTTGGGGGCCATCTGCCCTTAAGGAAAGAACGCAGCACTTGGTGCCTTGCAGCTCTTGGGCAATGTAGCACACCCAGAGCAGAAGTTCTACTTCAGCCAGATCAGGCCTGCAAAGAAACTACGTTTCACAGGCCTTTGTAAGAGATATTCACAGTAGGCTGTTAGAGCACTGTGCAGAGCGAGTTCTATCTTAGCTTCCCAAAGAGCCGGAAGCAAGATGCTTTGGGGGCCATCTGCCGTTAAGTAAAGAAGGCAGCACTTTGTTACTTGCAGCTCTAGGGCAATGTAGCACACCCAGAGCAGAAGTTCTACTTCAGCCAGATCAGGCCCACAAAGAAACTGCATTTAACAGGCCTTTGTGAGAGATGTTCCCGGTAGACTGTTAGAGCACTGTGCAGAGCGAGTTGTTTCTTAGCTTCCCAAAGAGCTGGAAGCAAGATGCTTTGGGGCCCTTCTCACCCTTTGGAAAGAAGGCAGCACTTTGTGCCTTGCAGCTCTAGGGCAATGTAGCACACCCAGAGCAGAAGTTCTACTTCAGCCAGCTCAGACCTGCAAAGAAACTGCGTTTCACAGGCCTTTGTTAGAGATGTTCCCTGTAGGCTGTTAGAGCACTGTGCAGAGAGAGTTGTTTCTTAGCTTCCCAACGAGCTGGAAGTAGATGCTTTGGGGGCCATCGGCCCTTAAGGAAAGAAAGCAGCACTTTGTGCCTTGCAGCTCTAGGGCAAGGTAGCACACCCAGAGCAGAAGTTCTACTTCAGCTAGATCAGACCTGCAAAGAAACTTCGTTGCACAGGCCTTTGTAAGAGATGTTCCCGGTAGGCTGTTAGAGCACTGTGCAGAGCGAGTTTTTTCTTAGCTTCCCAAAGAGCTGGAAGCAAGATGCTTTGGGGGCCATCTGCCGTTAAGTAAAGAAGGCAGCACTTTGTGCATTGCAGCTCTAGGGCAATGTAGCACACCCAGAGCAGATGTTCTACTTCTGCCAGGTCAGGCCTGCAAAGAAACTGCGTTTCACAGGCCTTTGTAAGAGATATTCCCGGTAGGCTGTTAGAGCACTGTGCAGAGCGAGTTGTTTCTTAGCTTCCCAAAGAGCTGGAAGCAAAATGCTTTGGGACTCATCTGCCCCTTTGGAAAGAAGGCAGCACTTTGTGCCTTGCAGCTCTAGGGCAATGTAGCACACCCAGAGCAGAAGTTCTACTTCAGCCAGATCAGGCCCACAAAGAAACTGCATTTCACAGGCCTTTGTAAGAGATTTTCCCGGTAGACTGTTAGAGCACTGTGCAGAGCGAGTTGTTTATTAGCTTCCCAAAGAGCTGGAAGCAAGATGCTTTGGGGCCCTTCTCACCCTTTGGAAAGAAGGCAGCACTTTGTGCCTTGCAGCTCTAGGGCAATGTAGCACACCCAGAGCAGAAGTTCTACTTCAGCCAGCTCAGACCTGCAAAGAAACTGCGTTTCACAGGCCTTTGTAAGAGATGTTCCCAGTAGGCTGTTAGAGCACTGTGCAGAGCGAGTTGTTTCTTAGCTTCCCAACGAGCTGGAAGCAAGATGCTTTGGGGGCCATCTGCCCTTAAGGAAAGAACGCAGCACTTGGTGCCTTGCAGCTCTTGGGCAATGTAGCACACCCAGAGCAGAAGTTCTACTTCAGCCAGATCAGGCCTGCAAAGAAACTACGTTTCACAGGCCTTTGTAAGAGATATTCACGGTAGGCTGTTAGAGCACTGTGCAGAGCGAGTTCTATCTTAGCTTCCCAAAGAGCCGGAAGCAAGATGCTTTGGGGGCCATCTGCCGTTAAGTAAAGAAGGCAGCACTTTGTGACTTGCAGCTCTAGGGCAATGTAGCACACCCAGAGCAGAAGTTCTACTTCAGCCAGATCAGTCTTGCAAAGGAACTTCGTTTCACAGGCCTTTGTAAGAGATGTTCCCGGTAGGCTGTTAGAGCACTGTGCAGAGCGACTTGTTTCTAAGCTTCCCAAAGAGCCGGAAGCAAGATGCTTTGGGGCGCTTCTCACCCTTTGGAAAGAAGGCAGCACTTTGTGAATTGCAGCTCTAGGGCAATGTAGCACACCCAGAACAGAAGTTCTACTTCAGCTAGATCAGACCTGCAAAGAAACTTCGTTGCACAGGCCTTTGTAAGAGATGTTCCCGGTGGGCTGTCAGAGCACTGTGCAGAGCGAGTTGTTTCTTAGCTTCCCAAAGAGCTGGAAGCAAGATGCTTTGGGGCCCTTCTCACCCTTTGGAAAGAAGGCAGCACTTTGTGCCTTGCAGCTCTAGGGCAATGTAGCACACCCAGAGCAGAAGTTCTACTTCAGCCAGCTCAGACCTGCAAAGAAACTGCGTTTCACAGGCCTTTGTTAGAGATGTTCCCTGTAGGCTGTTAGAGCACTGTGCAGAGAGAGTTGTTTCTTAGCTTCCCAACGAGCTGGAAGTAGATGCTTTGGGGGCCATCGGCCCTTAAGGAAAGAAAGCAGCACTTTGTGCCTTGCAGCTCTAGGGCAAGGTAGCACACCCAGAGCAGAAGTTCTACTTCAGCTAGATCAGACCTGCAAAGAAACTTCGTTGCACAGGCCTTTGTAAGAGATGTTCCCGGTAGGCTGTTAGAGCACTGTGCAGAGCGAGTTTTTTCTTAGCTTCCCAAAGAGCTGGAAGCAAGATGCTTTGGGGGCCATCTGCCGTTAAGTAAAGAAGGCAGCACTTTGTGCATTGCAGCTCTAGGGCAATGTAGCACACCCAGAGCAGATGTTCTACTTCTGCCAGGTCAGGCCTGCAAAGAAACTGCGTTTCACAGGCCTTTGTAAGAGATATTCCCAGTAGGCTGTTAGAGCACTGTGCAGAGCGAGTTGTTTCTTAGCTTCCCAAAGAGCTGGAAGGAAAATGCTTTGGGACTCATCTGCCCCTTTGGAAAGAAGGCAGCACTTTGTGCCTTGCAGCTCTAGGGCAATGTAGCACACCCAGAGCAGAAGTTCTACTTCAGCCAGATCAGGCCCACAAAGAAACTGCATTTCACAGGCCTTTGTAAGAGATTTTCCCGGTAGACTGTTAGAGCACTGTGCAGAGCGAGTTGTTTATTAGCTTCCCAAAGAGCTGGAAGCAAGATGCTTTGGGGCCCTTCTCACCCTTTGGAAAGAAGGCAGCACTTTGTGCCTTGCAGCTCTAGGGCAATGTAGCACACCCAGAGCAGAAGTTCTACTTCAGCCAGCTCAGACCTGCAAAGAAACTGCGTTTCACAGGCCTTTGTTAGAGATGTTCCCTGTAGGCTGTTAGAGCACTGTGCAGAGCGAGTTGTTTCTCAGCTTCCCAACGAGCTGGAAGTAGATGCTTTGGGGGCCATCGGCCCTTAAGGAAAGAACGCAGCACTTTGTGCCTTGCAGCTCTAGGGCAATGCAGCACACCCAGAGCAGAAGTTCTACTTCAGCCAGCTCAGACCTGCAAAGAAACTTCGTTGCACAGGCCTTTGTAAGAGATGTTCCCGGTAGGCTGTTAGAGCACTGTGCAGAGCGAGTTCTTTCTTAGCTTCCCAAAGAGTTGGAAGCAAGATGCCTTGGGGGCCATCTGCCCTTAAGTAAAGAAGGCAGCACTTTGTGCCTTGCAGCTCTAGGGCAATGTTGCACACCCAGAGCAGATGTTCTACTTCAGCCAGCTCAGACCTGCAAAGAAACTGCGTTTCACAGGCCTTTGTAAGAGATGTTCCCAGTAGGCTGTTAGAGCACTGTGCAGAGCGAGTTGTTTCTTAGCTTCCCAACGAGCTGGAAGCAAGATGCTTTGGGGGCCATCTGCCCTTAAGGAAAGAACGCAGCACTTGGTGCCTTGCAGCTCTTGGGCAATGTAGCACACCCAGAGCAGAAGTTCTACTTCAGCCAGATCAGGCCTGCAAAGAAACTACGTTTCACAGGCCTTTGTAAGAGATATTCACGGTAGGCTGTTAGAGCACTGTGCAGAGCGAGTTCTATCTTAGCTTCCCAAAGAGCCGGAAGCAAGATGCTTTGGGGGCCATCTGCCGTTAAGTAAAGAAGGCAGCACTTTGTGACTTGCAGCTCTAGGGCAATGTAGCACACCCAGAGCAGAAGTTCTACTTCAGCCAGATCAGTCTTGCAAAGGAACTTCGTTTCACAGGCCTTTGTAAGAGATGTTCCCGGTAGGCTGTTAGAGCACTGTGCAGAGCGACTTGTTTCTAAGCTTCCCAAAGAGCCGGAAGCAAGATGCTTTGGGGCGCTTCTCACCCTTTGGAAAGAAGGCAGCACTTTGTGAATTGCAGCTCTAGGGCAATGTAGCACACCCAGAACAGAAGTTCTACTTCAGCTAGATCAGACCTGCAAAGAAACTTCGTTGCACAGGCCTTTGTAAGAGATGTTCCCGGTGGGCTGTCAGAGCACTGTGCAGAACGAGTTCTTTCTTAGCTTCCCAAAGAGCTGGAAGCAAGATGCTTTGGGGGCCATCTGCCGTTAAGTAAAGAAGGCAGCACTTTGTGCCTTGCAGCTCTAGGGCAATGTAGCACACCCAGAGCAGATGTTCTACTTCTGCCAGGTCAGGCCTGCAAAGAAACTGCGTTTCACAGGCCTTTGTAAGATATATTCCCGGTAGGCTGTTAGAGCACTGTGCAGAGCGAGTTGTTTCTTAGCTTCCCAAAGAGCTGGAAGCAAAATGCTTTGGGACTCATCTGCCCCTTTGGAAAGAAGGCAGCACTTTGTGCCTTGCAGCTCTAGGGCAATGTAGCACACCCAGAGCAGAAGTTCTACTTCAGCCAGATCAGGCCCACAAAGAAACTGCATTTCACAGGCCTTTGTGAGAGATGTTCCCGGTAGACTGTTAGAGCACTGTGCAGAGCGAGTTGTTTCTTAGCTTCCCAAAGAGCTGGAAGCAAGATGCTTTGGGGGCCATCTGCCCTTAAGTAAAGAAGGCAGCACTTTGTGCCTTGCAGCTCTAGGGCAATGTAGCACACCCAGAGCAGAAGTTCTACTTCAGCCAGATCAGGCCCACAAAGAAACTGCATTTCACAGGCCTTTGTGAGAGATGTTCCCGGTAGACTGTTAGAGCACTGTGCAGAGCGAGTTGTTTCTTAGCTTCCCAAAGAGCTGGAAGCAAGATGCTTTGGGGCCCTTCTCACCCTTTGGAAAGAAGGCAGCACTTTGTGCCTTGCAGCTCTAGGGCAATGTAGCACACCCAGAGCAGAAGTTCTACTTCAGCCAGCTCAGACCTGCAAAGAAACTGCGTTTCACAGGCCTTTGTTAGAGATGTTCCCTGTAGGCTGTTAGAGCACTGTGCAGAGAGAGTTGTTTCTTAGCTTCCCAACGAGCTGGAAGTAGATGCTTTGGGGGCCATCGGCCCTTAAGGAAAGAAAGCAGCACTTTGTGCCTTGCAGCTCTAGGGCAAGGTAGCACACCCAGAGCAGAAGTTCTACTTCAGCTAGATCAGACCTGCAAAGAAACTTCGTTGCACAGGCCTTTCTAAGAGATGTTCCCGGTAGGCTGTTAGAGCACTGTGCAGAGCGAGTTTTTTCTTAGCTTCCCAAAGAGCTGGAAGCAAGATGCTTTGGGGGCCATCTGCCGTTAAGTAAAGAAGGCAGCACTTTGTGCATTGCAGCTCTAGGGCAATGTAGCACACCCAGAGCAGATGTTCTACTTCTGCCAGGTCAGGCCTGCAAAGAAACTGCGTTTCACAGGCCTTTGTAAGAGATATTCCCGGTAGGCTGTTAGAGCACTGTGCAGAGCGAGTTGTTTCTTAGCTTCCCAAAGAGCTGGAAGCAAAATGCTTTGGGACTCATCTGCCCCTTTGGAAAGAAGGCAGCACTTTGTGCCTTGCAGCTCTAGGGCAATGTAGCACACCCAGAGCAGAAGTTCTACTTCAGCCAGATCAGGCCCACAAAGAAACTGCATTTCACAGGCCTTTGTAAGAGATTTTCCCGGTAGACTGTTAGAGCACTGTGCAGAGCGAGTTGTTTATTAGCTTCCCAAAGAGCTGGAAGCAAGATGCTTTGGGGCCCTTCTCACCCTTTGGAAAGAAGGCAGCACTTTGTGCCTTGCAGCTCTAGGGCAATGTAGCACACCCAGAGCAGAAGTTCTACTTCAGCCAGCTCAGACCTGCAAAGAAACTGCGTTTCACAGGCCTTTGTTAGAGATGTTCCCTGTAGGCTGTTAGAGCACTGTGCAGAGCGAGTTGTTTCTCAGCTTCCCAACGAGCTGGAAGTAGATGCTTTGGGGGCCATCGGCCCTTAAGGAAAGAACGCAGCACTTTGTGCCTTGCAGCTCTAGGGCAATGCAGCACACCCAGAGCAGAAGTTCTACTTCAGCTTGATCAGACCTGCAAAGAAACTTCGTTGCACAGGCCTTTGTAAGAGATGTTCCCGGTAGGCTGTTAAAGCACTGTGCAGAGCGAGTTCTTTCTTAGCTTCCCAAAGAGCTGGAAGCAAGATGCTTTGGGGGCCATCTGCCCTTAAGTAAAGAAGTCAGCACTTTGTGCCTTGCAGCTCTAGGGCAATGTTGCACACCCAGAGCAGATGTTCTACTTCAGCCAGCTCAGACCTGCAAAGAAACTGCGTTTCACAAGCCTTTGTAAGAGATGTTCCCGGTAGGCTGTTAGAGCACTGTGCAGAGCGAGTTGTTTCTTAGCTTCCCAACGAGCTGGAAGCAAGATGCTTTGGGGGCCATCTGCCCTTAAGGAAAGAACGCAGCACTTGGTGCCTTGCAGCTCTTGGGCAATGTAGCACACCCAGAGCAGAAGTTCTACTTCAGCCAGATCAGGCCTGCAAAGAAACTACGTTTCACAGGCCTTTGCAAGAGATATTCACGGTAGGCTGTTAGAGCACTGTGCAGAGCGAGTTCTATCTTAGCTTCCCAAAGAGCCGGAAGCAAGATGCTTTGGGGGCCATCTGCCGTTAAGTAAAGAAGGCAGCACTTTGTGACTTGCAGCTCTAGGGCAATGCAGCACACCCAGAGCAGAAATTCTACTTCAGCCAGATCAGGCCTTCAAAGAAACTGCGTTTCACAGGCCTTTGTAAGAGATGTTCCCGGTAGGCTGTAAGAGCACTGTGCAGAGCGACTTGTTTCTTAGCTTCCCAAAGAGCTGGAAGCAAAATGCTTTGGGACTCATCTGCCCCTTTGGAAAGAAGGCAGCACTTTGTGCCTTGCAGCTCTAGGGCAATGTAGCACACCCAGAGCAGAAGTTCTACTTCAGCTTGATCAGACCTGCAAAGAAACTTCGTTTCACAGGCCTTTGTAAGAGATGTTCCCGGTAGGCTGTTAGAGCACTGTGCAGAGCGAGTTCTTTCTTAGCTTCCCAAAGAGCTGGAAGCAAGATGCTTTGGGGGCCATCTGCCCTTAATTAAAGAAGGCAGCACTTTGTGCCTTGCAGCTCTAGGGCAATGTAGCTCACCCAGAGCAGATGTTCTACTTCTGCCAGGTCAGGCCTGCAAAGAAACTGCATTTCACAAGCCTTTGTAAGAGATGTTCCCGGTAGGCTGTTAGAGCACTGTGCAGAGCGTGTTTTCTCTTAGCTTCCAAAAGAGCTGGAAACAAAACGCTTTTGGTCCTGTCTCCCTCTTTGGAAACAAGGCAGCACTTGGTGCTTTGCACCTCTAGGGCAATGTAGCACATGGCAGAGCAGAAGTTCTACTTCAGGGAGATCACGCCTGCAAAGAAACTGCATTTCACAGGCCATTGTAAAAGATGTTCCCAGTAGGCTGTAAGAGCACTGTGCAGAGCGACTTGTTTCTTAGCCTCCCAAAGAGCTGGAAGCAAGATGCTTTGGGGTCCTTCTCACCCTTTGGAAAGAAGGCAGCACTTTGTGCCTTGCAGCTCTAGGGCAATGTAGCACACCCAGAGAAGAAGTTGTACTTCAGCCAGATCAGGCCTGCAAAGAAACGGCGTTTCACAGGCCTTTGTAAGAGATGTTCCCTGTAGGCTGTTAGAGCACTGTGCAGAGCGAGTTCTTTCTTAGCTTCCCAAGTAGCTGGAAGCAAGATGCTTTAGGGGCCATCTGCCCTTAAGGAAAGAAGGCAGCACTCTGTGCCTTGCATCTCTAGGGCAATGTAGCACACCCAGAGCAGTTGTTCTACTTCTGCCAGGTCAGGCCTGCAAAGAAACTTCGTTTCACAGGCCTTTGTAAGAGATGTTCCTGGTAGGCTGTTAGAGCACTGTGCAGAGCGACGTGTTTCTTAGCTTCCCAAAGAGCTCGAAGCAAGATGCTTTGGGGCCCTTCTCACCCTTTGGAAAAAGGCAGCACTTTGTGCCTTGCAGCTCTAGGGCAATGTAGCACACCCAGAGCAGAAGTTCTACTTCAGCCAGATCAGGCCTGCAAAGAAACTGCGTATCACAGGCCTTTGTAAGAGATGTTCGCGGTAGGATGTTAGAGCACTGTGCAGAGCGAGTTGTTTCTCAGCTTCCAAAAGAGTTGGAAGCAAGATGCTTTGGGGCTCATCTGCCCCTTTGAAAAGAAGGCAGCACTTTGTGCCTTGCAGCTCTAGGGCAATGCAGCACACCCCGAGCAGAAGTTCTACTTCAGCCAGATCAGGCCTTCAAAGAAACTTCGTTTCACAGGCCTTTGTAAGAGATGTTCCCGGTAGGCTGTTAGAGCACTGTGCAGAGCGAGTTGTTTCTTAGCTTCCCAGAGAGCTGGAAGCAAGATGCTTTGGGGCCTGTTAATTTTATACCCTGCTACTTTGCTGTAGTTGTTGATTATTTCTAATAGTTTTTCTGTGGATTCTTTGGGGTTTTCTATGTATAAGATCATGTCGTCTGCAAACAACGCGAGTTTTACTTCTTCGTTACCTATTTGGATTCCTTTTATTTTTTTTTCCTGCCGAATTGCTCTGGCCAGCACCTCCAGTACTATGTTGAATAGGAGTGGTGAAAGTGGGCACCCTTGTCTTGTTCCTGTCCTCAGAGAGATGGCTTTCAGCTTTTGTCCATTGAGTATGATGTTGGCTGTGGGTCTATCATATATGGCCTTTATTATGTTGAGGTACTTTCCTTCTATACCCATTTTACTGAGGGTTTTTATCATAAATGGGTGTTGGATCTTGTCCAATGCTTTCTCTGCGTCTATTGAGATGATCATGTGGTTTTTGTTTTTCATTTTGTTGATGTAGTGTATCACGTTGATTGACTTGCGGGTGTTGAACCATCCCTGTGTCCCTGGTATAAATCCCACTTGATAATGGTGTATAATCTTTTTGATGTATTGCTGTAATCGGTTTGCCAAAATTTTGTTGAGGATTTTTGCATCTATGTTCATCAGTAATATCGGCCTGTAGTTCTCCTTCTTTGTGTTTTCCTTGTCAGGTTTGGGGATCAGAGTGATGTTGGCTTCATAGAATGTGTTAGGGAGTTCTCCATCTTTCTCAATTTTCTGGAACAGTTTGAGGAGAATAGGTACAAAGAACTCACACTGCTTAACAACAAAAAAACAAACACCCCAATCAAAAAATGGGCAGAGGACATGAACAGACATTTCTCAAAAGAAGATATGAATATGGCCAATAGACACATGAAAAGATGTTCATCATCGCTAATCATCAGGGAAATGCAAATCAAAACTACACTAAGATATCACCTTACCCCCGTTAGATTGGCAAAAACATCCAAAACCAAGAACGACAAATGTTGGAGAGGTTGTGGAGAAAGAGGAACCCTCATACACTGTTGGTGGGAATGCAAACTGGTACAGCCACTAAGGAAAACAGTATGGAGATTTCTCAAAAAGTTAAAAATAGAAATACCCTATGACCCAGCCATCCCATTACTGGGTATCTATCCTAAGAACCTGATATCAGATATCTCAAGAGTCCGTTGCACCCCTATGTTCATCGCAGCATTATTTACAATAGCCAAGACGTGGAACCAGCCTACATGCCCAGAAACTGATGATTGGATAAAGAAGATGTGGTATATATACACAATGGAATACTACTCAGCCATAAAAAAAGACGACATTGGCCCATTCACAACAATGTGGATGGACCTCGAGGGCATTATGTTAAGCGAAATAAGTCAGTCAGAGAAAGACGAACTCTATATGACTCCACTCATAGGTGGAAATTAGTATATTGAGAAGGAGATCTGATCGGTGGTTACCAGGGAAAAGGGGGGGTGGGGGGAGGGCACGGAGGGGGAAGTGGTGTTCCCACAACATGACTAACAAAAATGTACATCTGAAATTTCACAAGCTTGTAATCCATCATAAGATTAATAAACAAACAAACAAACAAAAAAAAAGATGCTTTGGGGCCCATCTGCCCCTATGGAAAGAACGCAGCACTTTCTGCCTTGCAGCTCTAGGGCAAAGTAGCACACCCAGAGCAGAAGTTCTACTTCAGCCAGATCAGTCTTGCAAAGGAACTTCGTTTCACAGGCCTTTGTAAGAGATGTTCCCGGTAGGCTCTTAGAGCACTGTGCAGAGCGACTTGTTTCTTAGCTTCCCAAAGAGCCGGAAGCAAGATGCTTTGGGGCCCTTCTCACCCTTTGGAAAGAAGGCAGCACTTTGTGCCTTGCAGCTCTAGGGCAATGTAGCACACCCAGAGCAGATGTTCTACTTCTGCCAGGTCAGGCCTGCAAAGAAACTGCGTTTCACAGGCCTTTGTAAGAGATATTCCCGGTAGGCTGTTAGAGCACTGTGCAGAGCGAGTTGATTCTTAGCTTCCCAAAGAGCTGGAAGCAAAATGCTTTGGGACTCATCTGCCCCTTTGGAAAGAAGGCAGCACTTTGTGCCTTGCAGCTCTAGGGCAATGTAGCACACCCAGAGCAGAAGTTCTACTTCAGCCAGATCAGGCCCACAAAGAAACTGCATTTCACAGGCCTTTGTAAGAGATGTTCCCGGTAGACTGTTAGAGCACTGTGCAGAGCGAGTTGTTTCTTAGCTTCCCAAAGAGCTGTAAGCAAGATGCTTTGGGGCCCTTCTCACCCTTTGGAAAGAAGGCAGCACTTTGTGCCTTGCAGCTCTAGGGCAATGTAGCACACCCAGAGCAGAAGTTCTACTTCAGCCAGCTCAGACCTGCAAAGAAACTGCGTTTCACAGGCCTTTGTAAGAGATGTTCCCGGTAGGCTGTTAGAGCACTGTGCAGAGCGAGTTCTTTCTGAGCTTCCCAAAGAGCTGGAAGCAAGATGCTTTGGGGGCTATCTGCCCTTAAGTTAAGAAGGCAGCACTTTGTGCCTTGCAGCTCTAGGGCAATGCAGCACACCCAGAGCAGAAGTTCTACTTCAGCTTGATCAGACCTGCAAAGAAACTTCGTTGCACAGGCCTTTGTAAGAGATTTTCCCGGTAGGCTGTTAGAGCACTGTGCAGAGCGAGTTCTTTCTTAGCTTCCCAAAGAGTTGGAAGCAAGATGCCTTGGGGGCCATCTGCCCTTAAGTAAAGAAGGCAGCACTTTGTGCCTTGCAGCTCTAGGGCAATGTAGCACACCCAGAGCAGAAGTTCTACTTCAGCCAGCTCAGACCTGCAAAGAAACTGCGTTTCACAGGCCTTTGTTAGAGATGTTCCCTGTAGGCTGTTAGAGCACTGTGCAGAGAGAGTTGTTTCTTAGCTTCCCAACGAGCTGGAAGTAGATGCTTTGGGGGCCATCGGCCCTTAAGGAAAGAAAGCAGCACTTTGTGCCTTGCAGCTCTAGGGCAAGGTAGCACACCCAGAGCAGAAGTTCTACTTCAGCTAGATCAGACCTGCAAAGAAACTTCGTTGCACAGGCCTTTCTAAGAGATGTTCCCGGTAGGCTGTTAGAGCACTGTGCAGAGCGAGTTTTTTCTTAGCTTCCCAAAGAGCTGGAAGCAAGATGCTTTGGGGGCCATCTGCCGTTAAGTAAAGAAGGCAGCACTTTGTGCATTGCAGCTCTAGGGCAATGTAGCACACCCAGAGCAGATGTTCTACTTCTGCCAGGTCAGGCCTGCAAAGAAACTGCGTTTCACAGGCCTTTGTAAGAGATATTCCCGGTAGGCTGTTAGAGCACTGTGCAGAGCGAGTTGTTTCTTAGCTTCCCAAAGAGCTGGAAGCAAAATGCTTTGGGACTCATCTGCCCCTTTGGAAAGAAGGCAGCACTTTGTGCCTTGCAGCTCTAGGGCAATGTAGCACACCCAGAGCAGAAGTTCTACTTCAGCCAGATCAGGCCCACAAAGAAACTGCATTTCACAGGCCTTTGTAAGAGATTTTCCCGGTAGACTGTTAGAGCACTGTGCAGAGCGAGTTGTTTATTAGCTTCCCAAAGAGCTGGAAGCAAGATGCTTTGGGGCCCTTCTCACCCTTTGGAAAGAAGGCAGCACTTTGTGCCTTGCAGCTCTAGGGCAATGTAGCACACCCAGAGCAGAAGTTCTACTTCAGCCAGCTCAGACCTGCAAAGAAACTGCGTTTCACAGGCCTTTGTTAGAGATGTTCCCTGTAGGCTGTTAGAGCACTGTGCAGAGCGAGTTGTTTCTCAGCTTCCCAACGAGCTGGAAGTAGATGCTTTGGGGGCCATCGGCCCTTAAGGAAAGAACGCAGCACTTTGTGCCTTGCAGCTCTAGGGCAATGCAGCACACCCAGAGCAGAAGTTCTACTTCAGCTTGATCAGACCTGCAAAGAAACTTCGTTGCACAGGCCTTTGTAAGAGATGTTCCCGGTAGGCTGTTAAAGCACTGTGCAGAGCGAGTTCTTTCTTAGCTTCCCAAAGAGCTGGAAGCAAGATGCTTTGGGGGCCATCTGCCCTTAAGTAAAGAAGTCAGCACTTTGTGCCTTGCAGCTCTAGGGCAATGTTGCACACCCAGAGCAGATGTTCTACTTCAGCCAGCTCAGACCTGCAAAGAAACTGCGTTTCACAAGCCTTTGTAAGAGATGTTCCCGGTAGGCTGTTAGAGCACTGTGCAGAGCGAGTTGTTTCTTAGCTTCCCAACGAGCTGGAAGCAAGATGCTTTGGGGGCCATCTGCCCTTAAGGAAAGAACGCAGCACTTGGTGCCTTGCAGCTCTTGGGCAATGTAGCACACCCAGAGCAGAAGTTCTACTTCAGCCAGATCAGGCCTGCAAAGAAACTACGTTTCACAGGCCTTTGCAAGAGATATTCACGGTAGGCTGTTAGAGCACTGTGCAGAGCGAGTTCTATCTTAGCTTCCCAAAGAGCCGGAAGCAAGATGCTTTGGGGGCCATCTGCCGTTAAGTAAAGAAGGCAGCACTTTGTGACTTGCAGCTCTAGGGCAATGCAGCACACCCAGAGCAGAAATTCTACTTCAGCCAGATCAGGCCTTCAAAGAAACTGCGTTTCACAGGCCTTTGTAAGAGATGTTCCCGGTAGGCTGTAAGAGCACTGTGCAGAGCGACTTGTTTCTTAGCTTCCCAAAGAGCTGGAAGCAAAATGCTTTGGGACTCATCTGCCCCTTTGGAAAGAAGGCAGCACTTTGTGCCTTGCAGCTCTAGGGCAATGTAGCACACCCAGAGCAGAAGTTCTACTTCAGCTTGATCAGACCTGCAAAGAAACTTCGTTTCACAGGCCTTTGTAAGAGATGTTCCCGGTAGGCTGTTAGAGCACTGTGCAGAGCGAGTTCTTTCTTAGCTTCCCAAAGAGCTGGAAGCAAGATGCTTTGGGGGCCATCTGCCCTTAATTAAAGAAGGCAGCACTTTGTGCCTTGCAGCTCTAGGGCAATGTAGCTCACCCAGAGCAGATGTTCTACTTCTGCCAGGTCAGGCCTGCAAAGAAACTGCATTTCACAGGCCTTTGTAAGAGATGTTCCCGGTAGGCTGTTAGAGCACTGTGCAGAGCGTGTTTTCTCTTAGCTTCCAAAAGAGCTGGAAACAAAACGCTTTTGGTCCTGTCTCCCTCTTTGGAAACAAGGCAGCACTTGGTGCTTTGCACCTCTAGGGCAATGTAGCACATGGCAGAGCAGAAGTTCTACTTCAGGGAGATCACGCCTGCAAAGAAACTGCATTTCACAGGCCATTGTAAAAGATGTTCCCAGTAGGCTGTAAGAGCACTGTGCAGAGCGACTTGTTTCTTAGCCTCCCAAAGAGCTGGAAGCAAGATGCTTTGGGGTCCTTCTCACCCTTTGGAAAGAAGGCAGCACTTTGTGCCTTGCAGCTCTAGGGCAATGTAGCACACCCAGAGAAGAAGTTGTACTTCAGCCAGATCAGGCCTGCAAAGAAACGGCGTTTCACAGGCCTTTGTAAGAGATGTTCCCTGTAGGCTGTTAGAGCACTGTGCAGAGCGAGTTCTTTCTTAGCTTCCCAAGTAGCTGGAAGCAAGATGCTTTAGGGGCCATCTGCCCTTAAGGAAAGAAGGCAGCACTCTGTGCCTTGCATCTCTAGGGCAATGTAGCACACCCAGAGCAGTTGTTCTACTTCTGCCAGGTCAGGCCTGCAAAGAAACTTCGTTTCACAGGCCTTTGTAAGAGATGTTCCTGGTAGGCTGTTAGAGCACTGTGCAGAGCGACGTGTTTCTTAGCTTCCCAAAGAGCTCGAAGCAAGATGCTTTGGGGCCCTTCTCACCCTTTGGAAAAAGGCAGCACTTTGTGCCTTGCAGCTCTAGGGCAATGTAGCACACCCAGAGCAGAAGTTCTACTTCAGCCAGATCAGGCCTGCAAAGAAACTGCGTATCACAGGCCTTTGTAAGAGATGTTCGCGGTAGGATGTTAGAGCACTGTGCAGAGCGAGTTGTTTCTCAGCTTCCAAAAGAGTTGGAAGCAAGATGCTTTGGGGCTCATCTGCCCCTTTGAAAAGAAGGCAGCACTTTGTGCCTTGCAGCTCTAGGGCAATGCAGCACACCCCGAGCAGAAGTTCTACTTCAGCCAGATCAGGCCTTCAAAGAAACTTCGTTTCACAGGCCTTTGTAAGAGATGTTCCCGGTAGGCTGTTAGAGCACTGTGCAGAGCGAGTTGTTTCTTAGCTTCCCAGAGAGCTGGAAGCAAGATGCTTTGGGGCCTGTTAATTTTATACCCTGCTACTTTGCTGTAGTTGTTGATTATTTCTAATAGTTTTTCTGTGGATTCTTTGGGGTTTTCTATGTATAAGATCATGTCGTCTGCAAACAACGCGAGTTTTACTTCTTCGTTACCTATTTGGATTCCTTTTATTTTTTTTTCCTGCCGAATTGCTCTGGCCAGCACCTCCAGTACTATGTTGAATAGGAGTGGTGAAAGTGGGCACCCTTGTCTTGTTCCTGTCCTCAGAGAGATGGCTTTCAGCTTTTGTCCATTGAGTATGATGTTGGCTGTGGGTCTATCATATATGGCCTTTATTATGTTGAGGTACTTTCCTTCTATACCCATTTTACTGAGGGTTTTTATCATAAATGGGTGTTGGATCTTGTCCAATGCTTTCTCTGCGTCTATTGAGATGATCATGTGGTTTTTGTTTTTCATTTTGTTGATGTAGTGTATCACGTTGATTGACTTGCGGGTGTTGAACCATCCCTGTGTCCCTGGTATAAATCCCACTTGATCATGGTGTATAATCTTTTTGATGTATTGCTGTAATCGGTTTGCCAAAATTTTGTTGAGGATTTTTGCATCTATGTTCATCAGTAATATCGGCCTGTAGTTCTCCTTCTTTGTGTTTTCCTTGTCAGGTTTGGGGATCAGAGTGATGTTGGCTTCATAGAATGTGTTAGGGAGTTCTCCATCTTTCTCAATTTTCTGGAACAGTTTGATGAGAATAGGTACAAAGAACTCACACTGCTTAACAACAAAAAAACAAACACCCCAATCAAAAAATGGGCAGAGGACATGAACAGACATTTCTCAAAAGAAGATATGAATATGGCCAATAGACACATGAAAAGATGTTCATCATCGCTAATCATCAGGGAAATGCAAATCAAAACTACACTAAGATATCACCTTACCCCCGTTAGATTGGCAAAAACATCCAAAACCAAGAACGACAAATGTTGGAGAGGTTGTGGAGAAAGAGGAACCCTCATACACTGTTGGTGGGAATGCAAACTGGTACAGCCACTAAGGAAAACAGTATGGAGATTTCTCAAAAAGTTAAAAATAGAAATACCCTATGACCCAGCCATCCCATTACTGGGTATCTATCCTAAGAACCTGATATCAGATATCTCAAGAGTCCGTTGCACCCCTATGTTCATCGCAGCATTATTTACAATAGCCAAGACGTGGAACCAGCCTACATGCCCAGAAACTGATGATTGGATAAAGAAGATGTGGTATATATACACAATGGAATACTACTCAGCCATAAAAAAAGACGACATTGGCCCATTCACAACAATGTGGATGGACCTCGAGGGCATTATGTTAAGCGAAATAAGTCAGTCAGAGAAAGACGAACTCTATATGACTCCACTCATAGGTGGAAATTAGTATATTGAGAAGGAGATCTGATCGGTGGTTACCAGGGAAAAGGGGGGGTGGGGGGAGGGCACGGAGGGGGAAGTGGTGTTCCCACAACATGACTAACAAAAATGTACATCTGAAATTTCACAAGCTTGTAATCCATCATAAGATTAATAAACAAACAAACAAAAAAAAAAAAAGATGCTTTGGGGCCCATCTGCCCCTATGGAAAGAACGCAGCACTTTCTGCCTTGCAGCTCTAGGGCAATGTAGCACACCCAGAGCAGAAGTTCTACTTCAGCCAGATCAGGCCCGCAAAGAAACTGCGTTTCACAGGCCTTTGTAAGAGATGTTCCCGGCAGGCTGTTAGAGCACTGTGCAGAGCGAGTTGTTTCTTAGCTTCCCAAAGAGCCGGAAGCAAGATGCTTTGGGGCCCTTCTCACCCTTTGGCAAGAAGGCAGCACTTTGTGCCTTGCAGCTCTAGGGCAATGTAGCACACCCAGAGAAGAAGTTGTACTTCAGCCAGATCAGGCCTGCAAGGAAACGGCGTTTCACAGGCCTTTGTAAGAGATGTTCCCCGTAGGCTGTTAGAGCACTGTGCAGAGCGAGTTCTTTCTTAGCTTCCCAAAGACCTGGAAGCAAGATGCTTTGGGGGCCATCTGCCCTTAAGGAAAGAAGGCAGCACTTTGTGCCTTGCAGCTCTAGGGCAATGTAGCACACCCAGAGCAGAAGTTCTACTTCAGCCAGATCAGGCCCGCAAAGAAACTGCGTTTCACAGGCCTTTGTAAGAGATGTTCCCGGTAGGCTGTTAGAGCACTGTGCAGAACGAGTTGTTTCTTAGCTTCCCAGAAAGCTGGAAGCAAGATGCTTTGGGGCCCTTCTCACCCTTTGGAAAGACGGCAGCACTTTGTGCCTTGCAGCTCTAGGGCAATGTAGCACACCCAGAGCAGAAGTTCTACTTCAGCCAGATCAAGCCTGCAAAGAAACTGCGTTTCACAGGCCTTTGTAAGAGATGTTCCCGGTAGGCTGTTAGAGCACTGTGCAGAGCGAGTTGTTTCTCAGCTTCCAAAAGAGTTGGAAGCAAGATGCTTTGGGGCTCATCTGCCCCTTTGAAAAGAAGGCAGCACTTTGTGCCTTGCAGCTCTAGGGCAATGTAGCACACCCAGAGCAGATGTTCTACTTCTGCCAGGTCAGGCATGCAAAGAAACTGCGTTTCACAGGCCTTTGTAACAGATGTTCCTGGTAGGCTGTTAGAGCACTGTGCAGAGCGTTTTGTTTCTTAGCTTCCCAAAGAGCTGGAAGCAAGATGCTTTGGTGCCCTTCTCACCCTTTGGAAAGAAGGCAGCACTTTGTGCCTTGCAGCTCTAGGGCAATGTAGCACACCCAGAGCAGAAGTTCTACTTCAGCTAGATCAGACCTGCAAAGAAACTTTGTTGCACAGGCCTTTGTAAGAGATGTTCCCGGTAGGCTGTTAGAGCACTGTGCAGAGCGAGTTCTTTCTTAGCTTCCCAAAGAGCTGGAAGCAAGAGGCTTGGGGGGCCATCTGCCCTTAAGTAAAGAAGGCAGCACTTTGTGCCTTGAAGCTCTAGGGCAATGTAGCTCACCCAGAGCAGATGTTCTACTTCTGCCAGGTCAGGCCTGCAAAGAAACTGCGTTTCACAGGCCTTTGTAAGAGATGTTCCCGGTACGCTGTTAGAGCACTGTGCAGAGCGTGTTTTCTCTTAGCTTCCCAAAGAGCTGGAAACAAAACGCTTTTGGTCCTGTCTCCCTCTTTGGAAACAAGGCAGCACTTGGTGCCTTGCACCTCTAGGGCAATGTAGCACATGGCAGAGCAGAAGTTCTACTTCAGGGAGATCACGCCTGCAAAGAAACTGCATTTCACAGGCCATTGTAAAAGATGTTCCCAGTAGGCTGTAAGAGCACTGTGCAGAGCGACTTGTTTCTTAGCCTCCCAAAGAGCTGGAAGCAAGATGCTTTGGGGTCCTTCTCACCCTTTGGAAAGAAGGCAGCACTTTGTGCCTTGCAGCTCTAGGGCAATGCAGCACACCCAGAGCAGAAGTTCTACTTCAGCCAGATCAGGCCTGCAAAGAAACTGCGTTTCACAGGCCTTTGTAAGAGATGTTCCCGGTAGGCTTTAAGAGCACTGTGCAGAGCGACTTGTTTCTTAGCTTCCCAAAGAGCTGGAAGCAAAATGCTTTGGGACTCATCTGCCCCTTTGGAAAGAAGGCAGCACATTGTGCCTTGCAGCTCTAGGGCAATGTAGCACACCCAGAGCGGAAGTTCTACATCAGCCAGATCAGGCCTGCAAAGAAACTGCGTTTCACAGGCCTTTGTAAGAGATGTTCCCTGTAGGCTGTTAGAGCACTGTGCAGAGCGAGTTGTTTCTTAGCTTCCCAAGGAGCTGGAAGCAAGATGCTTTAGGGGCCATCTGCCCTTAAGGAAAGAAGGCAGCACTTTGTGCCTTGCATCTCTAGGGCAATGTAGCACACCCAGAGCAGTTGTTCTACTTCTGCCAGGTCAGGCCTGCAAAGAAACTTCGTTTCACAGGCCTTTGTAAGAGATGTTCCTGGTAGGCTGTTAGAGCACTGTGCAGAGCGACGTGTTTCTTAGCTTCCCAAAGAGCTGGAAGCAAGATGCTTTGGGGCCCTTCTCACCCTTTGGAAAGAAGGCAGCACTTTGTGCCTTGCAGCTCTAGGGCAATGTAGCACACCCAGAGCAGAAGTTCTATTTCAGCCAGATCAGGCCTGCAAAGAAACTGCGTTTCACAGGCCTTTGTAACAGATGTTCCTGGTAGGCTGTAGGAGCACTGTGCAGAGCGTGTTGTTTCTTAGCTTCCCAAAGAGCTGGAAGCAAGATGCTTTGGTGCCCTTCTCACCTTTGGAAAGAAGGCAGCACTTTGTGCCTTGCAGCTGTAGGGCAATGTAGCACACCCAGAGCAGAAGTTCTACTTCAGCTAGATCAGACCTGCAAAGAAACTTCGTAGCACAGGCCTTTGTAAGAGATGTTCCCGGTAGGCTGTTAGAGCACTGTGCAGAGCGAGTTCTTTCTTAGCTTCCCAAAGAGCTGGAAGCAAGATGCTTTGGGGGCCATCTGCCCTTAAGTAAAGAAGGCAGCACTTTGTTCCTTGCAGCTCTAGGGCAATGTAGCTCACCCAGAGCAGATGTTCTACTTCTGCCAGGTCAGGCCTGCAAAGAAACTGCGTTTCACAGGCCTTTGTAAGAGATGTTCCCGGTAGGCTGTTAGAGCACTGTGCAGAGCGAGTTGTTTCTCAGCTTCCAAAAGAGTTGGAAGCAAGATGCTTTGGGGCTCATCTGCCCCTTTGAAAAGAAGGCAGCACTTTGTGCCTTGCAGCTCTAGGGCAATGTAGCACACCCAGAGCAGATGTTCTACTTCTGCCAGGTCAGGCATGCAAAGAAACTGCGTTTCACAGGCCTTTGTAACAGATGTTCCTGGTAGGCTGTTAGAGCACTGTGCAGAGCGAGTTCTTTCTTAGCTTCCCAAAGACCTGGAAGCAAGATGCTTTGGGGGCCATCTGCCCTTAAGGAAAGAAGGCAGCACTTTGTGCCTTGCAGCTCTAGGGCAATGTAGCACACCCAGAGCAGAAGTTCTACTTCAGCCAGATCAGGCCCGCAAAGAAACTGCGTTTCACAGGCCTTTGTAAGAGATGTTCCCGGTAGGCTGTTAGAGCACTGTGCAGAACGAGTTGTTTCTTAGCTTCCCAGAAAGCTGGAAGCAAGATGCTTTGGGGCCCTTCTCACCCTTTGGAAAGACGGCAGCACTTTGTGCCTTGCAGCTCTAGGGCAATGTAGCACACCCAGAGCAGAAGTTCTACTTCAGCCAGATCAAGCCTGCAAAGAAACTGCGTTTCACAGGCCTTTGTAAGAGATGTTCCCGGTAGGCTGTTAGAGCACTGTGCAGAGCGAGTTGTTTCTCAGCTTCCAAAAGAGTTGGAAGCAAGATGCTTTGGGGCTCATCTGCCCCTTTGAAAAGAAGGCAGCACTTTGTGCCTTGCAGCTCTAGGGCAATGTAGCACACCCAGAGCAGATGTTCTACTTCTGCCAGGTCAGGCATGCAAAGAAACTGCGTTTCACAGGCCTTTGTAACAGATGTTCCTGGTAGGCTGTTAGAGCACTGTGCAGAGCGTTTTGTTTCTTAGCTTCCCAAAGAGCTGGAAGCAAGATGCTTTGGTGCCCTTCTCACCCTTTGGAAAGAAGGCAGCACTTTGTGCCTTGCAGCTCTAGGGCAATGTAGCACACCCAGAGCAGAAGTTCTACTTCAGCTAGATCAGACCTGCAAAGAAACTTTGTTGCACAGGCCTTTGTAAGAGATGTTCCCGGTAGGCTGTTAGAGCACTGTGCAGAGCGAGTTCTTTCTTAGCTTCCCAAAGAGCTGGAAGCAAGAGGCTTGGGGGGCCATCTGCCCTTAAGTAAAGAAGGCAGCACTTTGTGCCTTGAAGCTCTAGGGCAATGTAGCTCACCCAGAGCAGATGTTCTACTTCTGCCAGGTCAGGCCTGCAAAGAAACTGCGTTTCACAGGCCTTTGTAAGAGATGTTCCCGGTAGGCTGTTAGAGCACTGTGCAGAGCGAGTTGTTTCTCAGCTTCCAAAAGAGTTGGAAGCAAGATGCTTTGGGGCTCATCTGCCCCTTTGAAAAGAAGGCAGCACTTTGTGCCTTGCAGCTCTAGGGCAATGTAGCACACCCAGAGCAGATGTTCTACTTCTGCCAGGTCAGGCCTGCAAAGAAACTGCATTTCACAGGCCTTTGTAAGAGATGTTCCCGGTAGGCTGTTAGAGCACTGTGCAGAGCGTGTTTTCTCTTAGCTTCCAAAAGAGCTGGAAACAAACGCTTTTGGTCCTGTCTCCCTCTTTGGAAACAAGGCAGCACTTGGTGCTTTGCACCTCTAGGGCAATGTAGCACATGGCAGAGCAGAAGTTCTACTTCAGGGAGATCACGCCTGCAAAGAAACTGCATTTCACAGGCCATTGTAAAAGATGTTCCCAGTAGGCTGTAAGAGCACTGTGCAGAGCGACTTGTTTCTTAGCCTCCCAAAGAGCTGGAAGCAAGATGCTTTGGGGTCCTTCTCACCCTTTGGAAAGAAGGCAGCACTTTGTGCCTTGCAGCTCTAGGGCAATGTAGCACACCCAGAGAAGAAGTTGTACTTCAGCCAGATCAGGCCTGCAAAGAAACGGCGTTTCACAGGCCTTTGTAAGAGATGTTCCCTGTAGGCTGTTAGAGCACTGTGCAGAGCGAGTTCTTTCTTAGCTTCCCAAGTAGCTGGAAGCAAGATGCTTTAGGGGCCATCTGCCCTTAAGGAAAGAAGGCAGCACTCTGTGCCTTGCATCTCTAGGGCAATGTAGCACACCCAGAGCAGTTGTTCTACTTCTGCCAGGTCAGGCCTGCAAAGAAACTTCGTTTCACAGGCCTTTGTAAGAGATGTTCCTGGTAGGCTGTTAGAGCACTGTGCAGAGCGACGTGTTTCTTAGCTTCCCAAAGAGCTCGAAGCAAGATGCTTTGGGGCCCTTCTCACCCTTTGGAAAAAGGCAGCACTTTGTGCCTTGCAGCTCTAGGGCAATGTAGCACACCCAGAGCAGAAGTTCTACTTCAGCCAGATCAGGCCTGCAAAGAAACTGCGTATCACAGGCCTTTGTAAGAGATGTTCGCGGTAGGATGTTAGAGCACTGTGCAGAGCGAGTTGTTTCTCAGCTTCCAAAAGAGTTGGAAGCAAGATGCTTTGGGGCTCATCTGCCCCTTTGAAAAGAAGGCAGCACTTTGTGCCTTGCAGCTCTAGGGCAATGCAGCACACCCCGAGCAGAAGTTCTACTTCAGCCAGATCAGGCCTTCAAAGAAACTTCGTTTCACAGGCCTTTGTAAGAGATGTTCCCGGTAGGCTGTTAGAGCACTGTGCAGAGCGAGTTGTTTCTTAGCTTCCCAGAGAGCTGGAAGCAAGATGCTTTGGGGCCTGTTAATTTTATACCCTGCTACTTTGCTGTAGTTGTTGATTATTTCTAATAGTTTTTCTGTGGATTCTTTGGGGTTTTCTATGTATAAGATCATGTCGTCTGCAAACAACGCGAGTTTTACTTCTTCGTTACCTATTTGGATTCCTTTTATTTTTTTTTCCTGCCGAATTGCTCTGGCCAGCACCTCCAGTACTATGTTGAATAGGAGTGGTGAAAGTGGGCACCCTTGTCTTGTTCCTGTCCTCAGAGAGATGGCTTTCAGCTTTTGTCCATTGAGTATGATGTTGGCTGTGGGTCTATCATATATGGCCTTTATTATGTTGAGGTACTTTCCTTCTATACCCATTTTACTGAGGGTTTTTATCATAAATGGGTGTTGGATCTTGTCGAATGCTTTCTCTGCGTCTATTGAGATGATCATGTGGTTTTTGTTTTTCATTTTGTTGATGTAGTGTATCACGTTGATTGACTTGCGGGTGTTGAACCATCCCTGTGTCCCTGGTATAAATCCCACTTGATCATGGTGTATAATCTTTTTGATGTATTGCTGTAATCGGTTTGCCAAAATTTTGTTGAGGATTTTTGCATCTATGTTCATCAGTAATATCGGCCTGTAGTTCTCCTTCTTTGTGTTTTCCTTGTCAGGTTTGGGGATCAGAGTGATGTTGGCTTCATAGAATGTGTTAGGGAGTTCTCCATCTTTCTCAATTTTCTGGAACAGTTTGATGAGAATAGGTACAAAGAACTCACACTGCTTAACAACAAAAAAACAAACACCCCAATCAAAAAATGGGCAGAGGACATGAACAGACATTTCTCAAAAGAAGATATGAATATGGCCAATAGACACATGAAAAGATGTTCATCATCGCTAATCATCAGGGAAATGCAAATCAAAACTACACTAAGATATCACCTTACCCCCGTTAGATTGGCAAAAACATCCAAAACCAAGAACGACAAATGTTGGAGAGGTTGTGGAGAAAGAGGAACCCTCATACACTGTTGGTGGGAATGCAAACTGGTACAGCCACTAAGGAAAACAGTATGGAGATTTCTCAAAAAGTTAAAAATAGAAATACCCTATGACCCAGCCATCCCATTACTGGGTATCTATCCTAAGAACCTGATATCAGATATCTCAAGAGTCCGTTGCACCCCTATGTTCATCGCAGCATTATTTACAATAGCCAAGACGTGGAACCAGCCTACATGCCCAGAAACTGATGATTGGATAAAGAAGATGTGGTATATATACACAATGGAATACTACTCAGCCATAAAAAAAGACGACATTGGCCCATTCACAACAATGTGGATGGACCTCGAGGGCATTATGTTAAGCGAAATAAGTCAGTCAGAGAAAGACGAACTCTATATGACTCCACTCATAGGTGGAAATTAGTATATTGAGAAGGAGATCTGATCGGTGGTTACCAGGGAAAAGGGGGGGTGGGGGGAGGGCACGGAGGGGGAAGTGGTGTTCCCACAACATGACTAACAAAAATGTACATCTGAAATTTCACAAGCTTGTAATCCATCATAAGATTAATAAACAAACAAACAAAAAAAAAAAAAGATGCTTTGGGGCCCATCTGCCCCTATGGAAAGAACGCAGCACTTTCTGCCTTGCAGCTCTAGGGCAATGTAGCACACCCAGAGCAGAAGTTCTACTTCAGCCAGATCAGGCCCGCAAAGAAACTGCGTTTCACAGGCCTTTGTAAGAGATGTTCCCGGCAGGCTGTTAGAGCACTGTGCAGAGCGAGTTGTTTCTTAGCTTCCCAAAGAGCCGGAAGCAAGATGCTTTGGGGCCCTTCTCACCCTTTGGCAAGAAGGCAGCACTTTGTGCCTTGCAGCTCTAGGGCAATGTAGCACACCCAGAGAAGAAGTTGTACTTCAGCCAGATCAGGCCTGCAAGGAAACGGCGTTTCACAGGCCTTTGTAAGAGATGTTCCCCGTAGGCTGTTAGAGCACTGTGCAGAGCGAGTTCTTTCTTAGCTTCCCAAAGACCTGGAAGCAAGATGCTTTGGGGGCCATCTGCCCTTAAGGAAAGAAGGCAGCACTTTGTGCCTTGCAGCTCTAGGGCAATGTAGCACACCCAGAGCAGAAGTTCTACTTCAGCCAGATCAGGCCCGCAAAGAAACTGCGTTTCACAGGCCTTTGTAAGAGATGTTCCCGGTAGGCTGTTAGAGCACTGTGCAGAACGAGTTGTTTCTTAGCTTCCCAGAAAGCTGGAAGCAAGATGCTTTGGGGCCCTTCTCACCCTTTGGAAAGACGGCAGCACTTTGTGCCTTGCAGCTCTAGGGCAATGTAGCACACCCAGAGCAGAAGTTCTACTTCAGCCAGATCAAGCCTGCAAAGAAACTGCGTTTCACAGGCCTTTGTAAGAGATGTTCCCGGTAGGCTGTTAGAGCACTGTGCAGAGCGAGTTGTTTCTCAGCTTCCAAAAGAGTTGGAAGCAAGATGCTTTGGGGCTCATCTGCCCCTTTGAAAAGAAGGCAGCACTTTGTGCCTTGCAGCTCTAGGGCAATGTAGCACACCCAGAGCAGATGTTCTACTTCTGCCAGGTCAGGCATGCAAAGAAACTGCGTTTCACAGGCCTTTGTAACAGATGTTCCTGGTAGGCTGTTAGAGCACTGTGCAGAGCGTTTTGTTTCTTAGCTTCCCAAAGAGCTGGAAGCAAGATGCTTTGGTGCCCTTCTCACCCTTTGGAAAGAAGGCAGCACTTTGTGCCTTGCAGCTCTAGGGCAATGTAGCACACCCAGAGCAGAAGTTCTACTTCAGCTAGATCAGACCTGCAAAGAAACTTTGTTGCACAGGCCTTTGTAAGAGATGTTCCCGGTAGGCTGTTAGAGCACTGTGCAGAGCGAGTTCTTTCTTAGCTTCCCAAAGAGCTGGAAGCAAGAGGCTTGGGGGGCCATCTGCCCTTAAGTAAAGAAGGCAGCACTTTGTGCCTTGAAGCTCTAGGGCAATGTAGCTCACCCAGAGCAGATGTTCTACTTCTGCCAGGTCAGGCCTGCAAAGAAACTGCGTTTCACAGGCCTTTGTAAGAGATGTTCCCGGTACGCTGTTAGAGCACTGTGCAGAGCGTGTTTTCTCTTAGCTTCCCAAAGAGCTGGAAACAAAACGCTTTTGGTCCTGTCTCCCTCTTTGGAAACAAGGCAGCACTTGGTGCCTTGCACCTCTAGGGCAATGTAGCACATGGCAGAGCAGAAGTTCTACTTCAGGGAGATCACGCCTGCAAAGAAACTGCATTTCACAGGCCATTGTAAAAGATGTTCCCAGTAGGCTGTAAGAGCACTGTGCAGAGCGACTTGTTTCTTAGCCTCCCAAAGAGCTGGAAGCAAGATGCTTTGGGGTCCTTCTCACCCTTTGGAAAGAAGGCAGCACTTTGTGCCTTGCAGCTCTAGGGCAATGCAGCACACCCAGAGCAGAAGTTCTACTTCAGCCAGATCAGGCCTGCAAAGAAACTGCGTTTCACAGGCCTTTGTAAGAGATGTTCCCGGTAGGCTTTAAGAGCACTGTGCAGAGCGACTTGTTTCTTAGCTTCCCAAAGAGCTGGAAGCAAAATGCTTTGGGACTCATCTGCCCCTTTGGAAAGAAGGCAGCACATTGTGCCTTGCAGCTCTAGGGCAATGTAGCACACCCAGAGCGGAAGTTCTACATCAGCCAGATCAGGCCTGCAAAGAAACTGCGTTTCACAGGCCTTTGTAAGAGATGTTCCCTGTAGGCTGTTAGAGCACTGTGCAGAGCGAGTTGTTTCTTAGCTTCCCAAGGAGCTGGAAGCAAGATGCTTTAGGGGCCATCTGCCCTTAAGGAAAGAAGGCAGCACTTTGTGCCTTGCATCTCTAGGGCAATGTAGCACACCCAGAGCAGTTGTTCTACTTCTGCCAGGTCAGGCCTGCAAAGAAACTTCGTTTCACAGGCCTTTGTAAGAGATGTTCCTGGTAGGCTGTTAGAGCACTGTGCAGAGCGACGTGTTTCTTAGCTTCCCAAAGAGCTGGAAGCAAGATGCTTTGGGGCCCTTCTCACCCTTTGGAAAGAAGGCAGCACTTTGTGCCTTGCAGCTCTAGGGCAATGTAGCACACCCAGAGCAGAAGTTCTATTTCAGCCAGATCAGGCCTGCAAAGAAACTGCGTTTCACAGGCCTTTGTAACAGATGTTCCTGGTAGGCTGTTAGAGCACTGTGCAGAGCGTGTTGTTTCTTAGCTTCCCAAAGAGCTGGAAGCAAGATGCTTTGGTGCCCTTCTCACCTTTGGAAAGAAGGCAGCACTTTGTGCCTTGCAGCTGTAGGGCAATGTAGCACACCCAGAGCAGAAGTTCTACTTCAGCTAGATCAGACCTGCAAAGAAACTTCGTAGCACAGGCCTTTGTAAGAGATGTTCCCGGTAGGCTGTTAGAGCACTGTGCAGAGCGAGTTCTTTCTTAGCTTCCCAAAGAGCTGGAAGCAAGATGCTTTGGGGGCCATCTGCCCTTAAGTAAAGAAGGCAGCACTTTGTTCCTTGCAGCTCTAGGGCAATGTAGCTCACCCAGAGCAGATGTTCTACTTCTGCCAGGTCAGGCCTGCAAAGAAACTGCGTTTCACAGGCCTTTGTAAGAGATGTTCCCGGTAGGCTGTTAGAGCACTGTGCAGAGCGAGTTGTTTCTCAGCTTCCAAAAGAGTTGGAAGCAAGATGCTTTGGGGCTCATCTGCCCCTTTGAAAAGAAGGCAGCACTTTGTGCCTTGCAGCTCTAGGGCAATGTAGCACACCCAGAGCAGATGTTCTACTTCTGCCAGGTCAGGCATGCAAAGAAACTGCGTTTCACAGGCCTTTGTAACAGATGTTCCTGGTAGGCTGTTAGAGCACTGTGCAGAGCGAGTTCTTTCTTAGCTTCCCAAAGACCTGGAAGCAAGATGCTTTGGGGGCCATCTGCCCTTAAGGAAAGAAGGCAGCACTTTGTGCCTTGCAGCTCTAGGGCAATGTAGCACACCCAGAGCAGAAGTTCTACTTCAGCCAGATCAGGCCCGCAAAGAAACTGCGTTTCACAGGCCTTTGTAAGAGATGTTCCCGGTAGGCTGTTAGAGCACTGTGCAGAACGAGTTGTTTCTTAGCTTCCCAGAAAGCTGGAAGCAAGATGCTTTGGGGCCCTTCTCACCCTTTGGAAAGACGGCAGCACTTTGTGCCTTGCAGCTCTAGGGCAATGTAGCACACCCAGAGCAGAAGTTCTACTTCAGCCAGATCAAGCCTGCAAAGAAACTGCGTTTCACAGGCCTTTGTAAGAGATGTTCCCGGTAGGCTGTTAGAGCACTGTGCAGAGCGAGTTGTTTCTCAGCTTCCAAAAGAGTTGGAAGCAAGATGCTTTGGGGCTCATCTGCCCCTTTGAAAAGAAGGCAGCACTTTGTGCCTTGCAGCTCTAGGGCAATGTAGCACACCCAGAGCAGATGTTCTACTTCTGCCAGGTCAGGCATGCAAAGAAACTGCGTTTCACAGGCCTTTGTAACAGATGTTCCTGGTAGGCTGTTAGAGCACTGTGCAGAGCGTTTTGTTTCTTAGCTTCCCAAAGAGCTGGAAGCAAGATGCTTTGGTGCCCTTCTCACCCTTTGGAAAGAAGGCAGCACTTTGTGCCTTGCAGCTCTAGGGCAATGTAGCACACCCAGAGCAGAAGTTCTACTTCAGCTAGATCAGACCTGCAAAGAAACTTTGTTGCACAGGCCTTTGTAAGAGATGTTCCCGGTAGGCTGTTAGAGCACTGTGCAGAGCGAGTTCTTTCTTAGCTTCCCAAAGAGCTGGAAGCAAGAGGCTTGGGGGGCCATCTGCCCTTAAGTAAAGAAGGCAGCACTTTGTGCCTTGAAGCTCTAGGGCAATGTAGCTCACCCAGAGCAGATGTTCTACTTCTGCCAGGTCAGGCCTGCAAAGAAACTGCGTTTCACAGGCCTTTGTAAGAGATGTTCCCGGTAGGCTGTTAGAGCACTGTGCAGAGCGAGTTGTTTCTCAGCTTCCAAAAGAGTTGGAAGCAAGATGCTTTGGGGCTCATCTGCCCCTTTGAAAAGAAGGCAGCACTTTGTGCCTTGCAGCTCTAGGGCAATGTAGCACACCCAGAGCAGATGTTCTACTTCTGCCAGGTCAGGCATGCAAAGAAACTGCGTTTCACAGGCCTTTGTAACAGATGTTCCTGGTAGGCTGTTAGAGCACTGTGCAGAGCGAGTTCTTTCTTAGCTTCCCAAAGACCTGGAAGCAAGATGCTTTGGGGGCCATCTGCCCTTAAGGAAAGAAGGCAGCACTTTGTGCCTTGCAGCTCTAGGGCAATGTAGCACACCCAGAGCAGAAGTTCTACTTCAGCCAGATCAGGCCCGCAAAGAAACTGCGTTTCACAGGCCTTTGTAAGAGATGTTCCCGGTAGGCTGTTAGAGCACTGTGCAGAACGAGTTGTTTCTTAGCTTCCCAGAAAGCTGGAAGCAAGATGCTTTGGGGCCCTTCTCACCCTTTGGAAAGACGGCAGCACTTTGTGCCTTGCAGCTCTAGGGCAATGTAGCACACCCAGAGCAGAAGTTCTACTTCAGCCAGATCAAGCCTGCAAAGAAACTGCGTTTCACAGGCCTTTGTAAGAGATGTTCCCGGTAGGCTGTTAGAGCACTGTGCAGAGCGAGTTGTTTCTCAGCTTCCAAAAGAGTTGGAAGCAAGATGCTTTGGGGCTCATCTGCCCCTTTGAAAAGAAGGCAGCACTTTGTGCCTTGCAGCTCTAGGGCAATGTAGCACACCCAGAGCAGATGTTCTACTTCTGCCAGGTCAGGCATGCAAAGAAACTGCGTTTCACAGGCCTTTGTAACAGATGTTCCTGGTAGGCTGTTAGAGCACTGTGCAGAGCGTTTTGTTTCTTAGCTTCCCAAAGAGCTGGAAGCAAGATGCTTTGGTGCCCTTCTCACCCTTTGGAAAGAAGGCAGCACTTTGTGCCTTGCAGCTCTAGGGCAATGTAGCACACCCAGAGCAGAAGTTCTACTTCAGCTAGATCAGACCTGCAAAGAAACTTTGTTGCACAGGCCTTTGTAAGAGATGTTCCCGGTAGGCTGTTAGAGCACTGTGCAGAGCGAGTTCTTTCTTAGCTTCCCAAAGAGCTGGAAGCAAGAGGCTTGGGGGGCCATCTGCCCTTAAGTAAAGAAGGCAGCACTTTGTGCCTTGAAGCTCTAGGGCAATGTAGCTCACCCAGAGCAGATGTTCTACTTCTGCCAGGTCAGGCCTGCAAAGAAACTGCGTTTCACAGGCCTTTGTAAGAGATGTTCCCGGTACGCTGTTAGAGCACTGTGCAGAGCGTGTTTTCTCTTAGCTTCCCAAAGAGCTGGAAACAAAACGCTTTTGGTCCTGTCTCCCTCTTTGGAAACAAGGCAGCACTTGGTGCCTTGCACCTCTAGGGCAATGTAGCACATGGCAGAGCAGAAGTTCTACTTCAGGGAGATCACGCCTGCAAAGAAACTGCATTTCACAGGCCATTGTAAAAGATGTTCCCAGTAGGCTGTAAGAGCACTGTGCAGAGCGACTTGTTTCTTAGCCTCCCAAAGAGCTGGAAGCAAGATGCTTTGGGGTCCTTCTCACCCTTTGGAAAGAAGGCAGCACTTTGTGCCTTGCAGCTCTAGGGCAATGCAGCACACCCAGAGCAGAAGTTCTACTTCAGCCAGATCAGGCCTGCAAAGAAACTGCGTTTCACAGGCCTTTGTAAGAGATGTTCCCGGTAGGCTTTAAGAGCACTGTGCAGAGCGACTTGTTTCTTAGCTTCCCAAAGAGCTGGAAGCAAAATGCTTTGGGACTCATCTGCCCCTTTGGAAAGAAGGCAGCACATTGTGCCTTGCAGCTCTAGGGCAATGTAGCACACCCAGAGCGGAAGTTCTACATCAGCCAGATCAGGCCTGCAAAGAAACTGCGTTTCACAGGCCTTTGTAAGAGATGTTCCCTGTAGGCTGTTAGAGCACTGTGCAGAGCGAGTTGTTTCTTAGCTTCCCAAGGAGCTGGAAGCAAGATGCTTTAGGGGCCATCTGCCCTTAAGGAAAGAAGGCAGCACTTTGTGCCTTGCATCTCTAGGGCAATGTAGCACACCCAGAGCAGTTGTTCTACTTCTGCCAGGTCAGGCCTGCAAAGAAACTTCGTTTCACAGGCCTTTGTAAGAGATGTTCCCGGTAGGCTGTTAGAGCACTGTGCAGAGCGACGTGTTTCTTAGCTTCCCAAAGAGCTGGAAGCAAGATGCTTTGGGGCCCTTCTCACCCTTTGGAAAGAAGGCAGCACTTTGTGCCTTGCAGCTCTACGGCAATGTAGCACACCCAGAGCAGAAGTTCTACTTCAGCCAGATCAGGCCCGCAAAGAAACTGCGTTTCACAGGCCTTTGTAAGAGATGTTCCCGGTAGGCTGTTAGAGCACTGTGCAGAACGAGTTGTTTCTTAGCTTCCCAGAAAGCTGGAAGCAAGATGCTTTGGGGCCCTTCTCACCCTTTGGAAAGAAGGCAGCACTTTGTGCCTTGCAGCTCTAGGGCAATGTAGCACACCCAGAGCAGAAGTTCTACTTCAGCCAGATCAAGCCTGCAAAGAAACTGCGTTTCACAGGCCTTTGTAAGAGATGTTCCCGGTAGGCTGTTAGAGCACTGCTGCAGAGCGAGTTCTTTCTTAGCTTCCCAAAGAGCTGGAAGCAAGAGGCTTGGGGGGCCATCTGCCCTTAAGTAAAGAAGGCAGCACTTTGTGCCTTGAAGCTCTAGGGCAATGTAGCTCACCCAGAGCAGATGTTCTACTTCTGCCAGGTCAGGCCTGCAAAGAAACTGCGTTTCACAGGCCTTTGTAAGAGATGTTCCCGGTACGCTGTTAGAGCACTGTGCAGAGCGTGTTTTCTCTTAGCTTCCCAAAGAGCTGGAAACAAAACGCTTTTGGTCCTGTCTCCCTCTTTGGAAACAAGGCAGCACTTCGTGCCTTGCACCTCTAGGGCAATGTAGCACATGGCAGAGCAGAAGTTCTACTTCAGGGAGATCACGCCTGCAAAGAAACTGCATTTCACAGGCCATTGTAAAAGATGTTCCCAGTAGGCTGTAAGAGCACTGTGCAGAGCGACTTGTTTCTTAGCCTCCCAAAGAGCTGGAAGCAAGATGCTTTGGGGTCCTTCTCACCCTTTGGAAAGAAGGCAGCACTTTGTGCCTTGCAGCTCTAGGGCAATGCAGCACACCCAGAGCAGAAGTTCTACTTCAGCCAGATCAGGCCTGCAAAGAAACTGCGTTTCACAGGCCTTTGTAAGAGATGTTCCCGGTAGGCTTTAAGAGCACTGTGCAGAGCGACTTGTTTCTTAGCTTCCCAAAGAGCTGGAAGCAAAATGCTTTGGGACTCATCTGCCCCTTTGGAAAGAAGGCAGCACATTGTGCCTTGCAGCTCTAGGGCAATGTAGCACACCCAGAGCGGAAGTTCTACTTCAGCCAGATCAGGCCTGCAAAGAAACTGCGTTTCACAGGCCTTTGTAAGAGATGTTCCCTGTAGGCTGTTAGAGCACTGTGCACAGCGAGTTGTTTCTTAGCTTCCCAAGGAGCTGGAAGCAAGATGCTTTAGGGGCCATCTGCCCTTAAGGAAAGAAGGCAGCACTTTGTGCCTTGCATCTCTAGGGCAATGTAGCACACCCAGAGCAGTTGTTCTACTTCTGCCAGGTCAGGCCTGCAAAGAAACTTCGTTTCACAGGCCTTTGTAAGAGATGTTCCTGGTAGGCTGTTAGAGCACTGTGCAGAGCGACGTGTTTCTTAGCTTCCCAAAGAGCTGGAAGCAAGATGCTTTGGGGCCCTTCTCACCCTTTGGAAAGAAGGCAGCACTTTGTGCCTTGCAGCTCTAGGGCAATGTAGCACACCCAGAGCAGAAGTTCTATTTCAGCCAGATCAGGCCTGCAAAGAAACTGCGTTTCACAGGCCTTTGTAACAGATGTTCCTGGTAGGCTGTTAGAGCACTGTGCAGAGCGTGTTGTTTCTTAGCTTCCCAAAGAGCTGGAAGCAAGATGCTTTGGTGCCCTTCTCACCTTTGGAAAGAAGGCAGCACTTTGTGCCTTGCAGCTGTAGGGCAATGTAGCACACCCAGAGCAGAAGTTCTACTTCAGCTAGATCAGACCTGCAAAGAAACTTCGTAGCACAGGCCTTTGTAAGAGATGTTCCCGGTAGGCTGTTAGAGCACTGTGCAGAGCGAGTTCTTTCTTAGCTTCCCAAAGAGCTGGAAGCAAGATGCTTTGGGGGCCATCTGCCCTTAAGTAAAGAAGGCAGCACTTTGTTCCTTGCAGCTCTAGGGCAATGTAGCTCACCCAGAGCAGATGTTCTACTTCTGCCAGGTCAGGCCTGCAAAGAAACTGCGTTTCACAGGCCTTTGTAAGAGATGTTCCCGGTAGGCTGTTAGAGCACTGTGCAGAGCGTGTTTTCTCTTAGCTTCCCAAAGAGCTGGAAAAAAAACGCTTTTGGTCCTGTCTCCCTCTTTGGAAACAAGGCAGCACTTGGTGCTTTTCACCTCTAGGGCAATGTAGCACATGGCAGAGCAGAAGTTCTACTTCAGGGAGATCACGCCTGCAAAGAAACTGCATTTCACAGGCCATTGTAAAAGATGTTCCCCGTAGGCTGTAAGAGCACTGTGCAGAGCGACTTGTTTCTTAGCCTCCCAAAGAGCTGGAAGCAAGATGCTTTGGGGTCCTTCTCACCCTTTGGAAAGAAGACAGCACTTTGTGCCTTGCAGCTCTAGGGCAATGTAGCACACCCAGAGCAGTTGTTCTACTTCTGCCAGGTCAGGCCTGCAAAGAAACTTCGTTTCACAGGCCTTTGTAAGAGATGTTCCCGGTAGGCTGTTAGAGCACTGTGCAGAGGGAGTTGTTTCTCAGCTTCCACAAGAGTTGGAAGCAAGATGCTTTGGGGCTCATCTGCCCCTTTGAAAAGAAGGCAGCACTTTGTGCCTTGCAGCTCTAGGGCAATGCAGCACACCCCGAGCAGAAGTTCTACTTCAGCCAGATCAGGCCTTCAAAGAAACTTCGTTTCACAGGCCTGTGTAAGAGATGTTCCCGGTAGGCTGTTAGAGCACTGTGCAGAGCGAGTTGTTTCTTAGCTTCCCAGAGAGCTGGAAGCAAGATGCTTTGGGGCCCGTTAATTTTATACCCTGCTACTTTGCTGTAGTTGTTGATTATTTCTAATAGTTTTTCTGTGGATCTTTGGGGTTTTCTATGTATAAGATCATGTCGTCTGCAAACAACGCTAGTTTTACTTCTTCGTTACCTATTTGGATTCCTTTTATTTTTTTTTCCTGCCGAATTGCTCTGGCCAGCACCTCCAGTACTATGTTGAATAGGAGTGGTGAAAGTGGGCACCCTTGTCTTGTTCCTGTCCTCAGAGAGATGGCTTTCAGCTTTTGTCCATTGAGTATGATGTTGGCTGTGGGTCTATCATATATGGCCTTTATTATGTTGAGGTACTTTCCTTCTATACCCATTTTACTGAGGGTTTTTATCATAAATGGGTGTTGGATCTTGTCGAATGCTTTCTCTGCGTCTATTGAGATGATCATGTGGTTTTTGTTTTTCATTTTGTTGATGTAGTGTATCACGTTGATTGACTTGCGGGTGTTGAACCATCCCTGTGTCCCTGGTATAAATCCCACTTGATCATGGTGTATAATCTTTTTGATGTATTGCTGTAATCGGTTTGCCAAAATTTTGTTGAGGATTTTTGCATCTATGTTCATCAGTGATATCGGCCTGTAGTTCTCCTTCTTTGTGTTTTCCTTGTCAGGTTTGGGGATCAGAGTGATGTTGGCTTCATAGAATGTGTTAGGGAGTTCTCCATCTTTCTCAATTTTCTGGAACAGTTTGATGAGAATAGGTACAAAGAACTCACACTGCTTAACAACAAAAAAACAAACACCCCGATCAAAAAATGGGCAGAGGACATGAACAGACATTTCTCAAAAGAAGATATGAATATGGCCAATAGACACATGAAAAGATGTTCATCATCGCTAATCATCAGGGAAATGCAAATCAAAACTACACTAAGATATCACCTTACCCCCGTTAGATTGGCAAAAACATCCAAAACCAAGAACGACAAATGTTGGAGAGGTTGTGGAGAAAGAGGAACCCTCATACACTGTTGGTGGGAATGCAAACTGGTACAGCCACTAAGGAAAACAGTATGGAGATTTCTCAAAAAGTTAAAAATAGAAATACCCTATGACCCAGCCATCCCATTACTGGGTATCTATCCTAAGAACCTGATATCAGATATCTCAAGAGTCCGTTGCACCCCTATGTTCATCGCAGCATTATTTACAATAGCCAAGACGTGGAACCAGCCTACATGCCCAGAAACTGATGATTGGATAAAGAAGATGTGGTATATATACACAATGGAATACTACTCAGCCATAAAAAAAGACGACATTGGCCCATTCACAACAATGTGGATGGACCTCGAGGGCATTATGTTAAGCGAAATAAGTCAGTCAGAGAAAGACGAACTCTATATGACTCCACTCATAGGTGGAAATTAGTATATTGAGAAGGAGATCTGATCGGTGGTTACCAGGGAAAAGGGGGGGTGGGGGGAGGGCACGGAGGGGGAAGTGGTGTTCCCACAACATGACTAACAAAAATGTACAACTGAAATTTCACAAGCTTGTAATCCATCATAACATTAATAAACAAACAAACAAAAAAAAAAAAAGATGCTTTGGGGCCCATCTGCCCCTATGGAAAAAACGCAGCACTTTCTGCCTTGCAGCTCTAGGGCAATGTAGCACACCCAGAGCAGAAGTTCTACTTCAGCCAGATCAGGCCCGCAAAGAAACTGCGTTTCACAGGCCTTTGTAAGAGATGTTCCCGGCAGGCTGTTAGAGCACTGTGCAGAGCGAGTTGTTTCTTAGCTTCCCAAAGAGCCGGAAGCAAGATGCTTTGGGGCCCTTCTCACCCTTTGGCAAGAAGGCAGCACTTTGTGCCTTGCAGCTCTAGGGCAATGTAGCACACCCAGAGAAGAAGTTGTACTTCAGCCAGATCAGGCCTGCAAGGAAACGGCGTTTCACAGGCCTTTGTAAGAGATGTTCCCCGTAGGCTGTTAGAGCACTGTGCAGAACGAGTTGTTTCTTAGCTTCCCAGAGAGCTGGAAGCAAGATGCTTTGGGGCCCTTCTCACCCTTTGGAAAGACGGCAGCACTTTGTGCCTTGCAGCTCTAGGGCAATGTAGCACACCCAGAGCAGTTGTTCTACTTCTGCCAGGTCAGGCCTGCAAAGAAACTTCGTTTCACAGGCCTTTGTAAGAGATGTTCCAGGTAGGTTGTTAGAGCACTGTGCAGAGCGACGTGTTTCTTAGCTTCCCAAAGAGCTGGAAGCAAGATGCTTTGGGGCCCTTCTCACCCTTTGGAAAGAAGGCAGCACTTTGTGCCTTGCAGCTCTAGGGCAATGTAGCACACCCAGAGCAGAAGTTCTATTTCAGCCAGATCAGGCCTGCAAAGAAACTGCGTTTCACAGGCCTTTGTAACAGATGTTCCTGGTAGGCTGTTAGAGCACTGTGCAGAGCGTGTTGTTTCTTAGCTTCCCAAAGAGCTGGAAGCAAGATGCTTTGGTGCCCTTCTCACCTTTGGAAAGAAGGCAGCACTTTGTGCCTTGCAGGTGTAGGGCAATGTAGCACACCCAGAGCAGAAGTTCTACTTCAGCTAGATCAGACCTGCAAAGAAACTTCGTAGCACAGGCCATTGTAAGAGATGTTCCCGGTAGGCTGTTAGAGCACTGTGCAGAGCGAGTTCTTTCTTAGCTTCCCAAAGAGCTGGAAGCAAGATGCTTTGGGGGCCATCTGCCCTTAAGTAAAGAAGGCAGCACTTTGTTCCTTGCAGCTCTAGGGCAATGTAGCTCACCCAGAGCAGATGTTCTACTTCTGCCAGGTCAGGCCTGCAAAGAAACTGCGTTTCACAGGCCTTTGTAAGAGATGTTCCCGGTAGGCTGTTAGAGCACTGTGCAGAGCGTGTTTTCTCTTAGCTTCCCAAAGAGCTGGAAACAAAACGCTTTTGGTCCTGTCTCCCTCTTTGGAAACAAGGCAGCACTTGGTGCTTTTCACCTCTAGGGCAATGTAGCACATGGCAGAGCAGAAGTTCTACTTCAGGGAGATCACGCCTGCAAAGAAACTGCATTTCACAGGCCATTGTAAAAGATGTTCCCAGTAGGCTGTAAGAGCACTGTGCAGAGCGACTTGTTTCTTAGCCTCCCAAAGAGCTGGAAGCAAGATGCTTTGGGGTCCTTCTCACCCTTTGGAAAGAAGACAGCACTTTGTGCCTTGCAGCTCTAGGGCAATGTAGCACACCCAGAGCAGTTGTTCTACTTCTGCCAGGTCAGGCCTGCAAAGAAACTTCGTTTCACAGGCCTTTGTAAGAGATGTTCCCGGTAGGCTGTTAGAGCACTGTGCAGAGCGAGTTGTTTCTTAGCTTCCCAGAGAGCTGGAAGCAAGATGCTTTGGGGCCCGTTAATTTTATACCCTGCTACTTTGCTGTAGTTGTTGATTATTTCTAATAGTTTTTCTGTGGATCTTTGGGGTTTTCTATGTATAAGATCATGTCGTCTGCAAACAACGCTAGTTTTACTTCTTCGTTACCTATTTGGATTCCTTTTATTTTTTTTTCCTGCCGAATTGCTCTGGCCAGCACCTCCAGTACTATGTTGAATAGGAGTGGTGAAAGTGGGCACCTTTGTCTTGTTCCTGTCCTCAGAGAGATGGCTTTCAGCTTTTGTCCATTGAGTATGATGTTGGCTGTGGGTCTATCATCTATGGCCTTTATTATGTTGAGGTACTTTCCTTCTATACCCATTTTACTGAGGGTTTTTATCATAAATGGGTGTTGGATCTTGTCGAATGCTTTCTCTGCGTCTATTGAGATGATCATGTGGTTTTTGTTTTTCATTTTGTTGATGTAGTGTATCACGTTGATTGACTTGCGGGTGTTGAACCATCCCTGTGTCCCTGGTATAAATCCCACTTGATCATGGTGTATAATCTTTTTGATGTATTGCTGTAATCGGTTTGCCAAAATTTTGTTGAGGATTTTTGCATCTATGTTCATCAGTGATATCGGCCTGTAGTTCTCCTTCTTTGTGTTTTCCTTGTCAGGTTTGGGGATCAGAGTGATGTTGGCTTCATAGAATGTGTTAGGGAGTTCTCCATCTTTCTCAAATTTCTGGAACAGTTTGATGAGAATAGGTACAAAGAACTCACACTGCTTAACAACAAAAAAACAAACACCCCGATCAAAAAATGGGCAGAGGACATGAACAGACATTTCTCAAAAGAAGATATGAATATGGCCAATAGACACATGAAAAGATGTTCATCATCGCTAATCATCAGGGAAATGCAAATCAAAACTACACTAAGATATCACCTTACCCCCATTAGATTGGCAAAAACATCCAAAACCAAGAACGACAAATGTTGGAGAGGTTGTGGAGAAAGAGGAACCCTCATACACTGTTGGTGGGAATGCAAACTGGTACAGCCACTAAGGAAAACAGTATGGAGATTTCTCAAAAAGTTAAAAATAGAAATACCCTATGACCCAGCCATCCCATTACTGGGTATCTATCCTAAGAACCTGATATCAGATATCTCAAGAGTCCGTTGCACCCCTATGTTCATCGCAGCATTATTTACAATAGCCAAGACGTGGAACCAGCCTACATGCCCAGAAACTGATGATTGGATAAAGAAGATGTGGTATATATACACAATGGAATACTACTCAGCCATAAAAAAAGACGACATTGGCCCATTCACAACAATGTGGATGGACCTCGAGGGCATTATGTTAAGCGAAATAAGTCAGTCAGAGAAAGACGAACTCTATATGACTCCACTCATAGGTGGAAATTAGTATATTGAGAAGGAGATCTGATCGGTGGTTACCAGGGAAAAGGGGGGGTGGGGGGAGGGCACGGAGGGGGAAGTGGTGTTCCCACAACATGACTAACAAAAATGTACAACTGAAATTTCACAAGCTTGTAATCCATCATAACATTAATAAACAAACAAACAAACAAAAAAAAAGATGCTTTGGGGCCCATCTGCCCCTATGGAAAAAACGCAGCACTTTCTGCCTTGCAGCTCTAGGGCAATGTAGCACACCCAGAGCAGAAGTTCTACTTCAGCCAGATCAGGCCCGCAAAGAAACTGCGTTTCACAGGCCTTTGTAAGAGATGTTCCCGGCAGGCTGTTAGAGCACTGTGCAGAGCGAGTTGTTTCTTAGCTTCCCAAAGAGCCGGAAGCAAGATGCTTTGGGGCCCTTCTCACCCTTTGGCAAGAAGGCAGCACTTTGTGCCTTGCAGCTGTAGGGCAATGTAGCACACCCAGAGCAGAAGTTCTACTTCAGCTAGATCAGACCTGCAAAGAAACTTCGTAGCACAGGCCATTGTAAGAGATGTTCCCGGTAGGCTGTTAGAGCACTGTGCAGAGCGAGTTCTTTCTTAGCTTCCCAAAGAGCTGGAAGCAAGATGCTTTGGGGGCCATCTGCCCTTAAGTAAAGAAGGCAGCACTTTGTTCCTTGCAGCTCTAGGGCAATGCAGCTCACCCAGAGCAGATGTTCTACTTCTGCCAGGTCAGGCCTGCAAAGAAACTGCGTTTCACATGCCTTTGTAAGAGATGTTCCCGGTAGGCTGTTAGAGCACTGTGCAGAGCGTGTTTTCTCTTAGCTTCCCAAAGAGCTGGAAACAAAACGCTTTTGGTCCTGTCTCCCTCTTTGGAAACAAGGCAGCACTTGGTGCTTTTCACCTCTAGGGCAATGTAGCACATGGCAGAGCAGAAGTTCTACTTCAGGGAGATCACGCCTGCAAAGAAACTGCATTTCACAGGCCATTGTAAAAGATGTTCCCAGTAGGCTGTAAGAGCACTGTGCAGAGCGACTTGTTTCTTAGCCTCCCAAAGAGCTGGAAGCAAGATGCTTTGGGGTCCTTCTCACCCTTTGGAAAGAAGACAGCACTTTGTGCCTTGCAGCTCTAGGGCAATGTAGCACACCCAGAGCAGTTGTTCTACTTCTGCCAGGTCAGGCCTGCAAAGAAACTTCGTTTCACAGGCCTTTGTAAGAGATGTTCCCGGTAGGCTGTTAGAGCACTGTGCAGAGCGAGTTCTTTCTTAGCTTCCCAAAGAGCTGGAAGCAAGATGCTTTGGGGCTCATCTGCCCCTTTGAAAAGAAGGCAGCACTTTGTGCCTTGCAGCTCTAGGGCAATGCAGCACACCCCGAGCAGAAGTTCTACTTCAGCCAGATCAGGCCTTCAAAGAAACTTCGTTTCACAGGCCTTTGTAAGAGATGTTCCCGGTAGGCTGTTAGAGCACTGTGCAGAGCGAGTTGTTTCTTAGCTTCCCAGAGAGCTGGAAGCAAGATGCTTTGGGGCCCGTTAATTTTATACCCTGCTACTTTGCTGTAGTTGTTGATTATTTCTAATAGTTTTTCTGTGGATCTTTGGGGTTTTCTATGTATAAGATCATGTCGTCTGCAAACAACGCTAGTTTTACTTCTTCGTTACCTATTTGGATTCCTTTTATTTTTTTTTCCTGCCGAATTGCTCTGGCCAGCACCTCCAGTACTATGTTGAATAGGAGTGGTGAAAGTGGGCACCTTTGTCTTGTTCCTGTCCTCAGAGAGATGGCTTTCAGCTTTTGTCCATTGAGCATGATGTTGGCTGTGGGTCTATCATCTATGGCCTTTATTATGTTGAGGTACTTTCCTTCTATACCCATTTTACTGAGGGTTTTTATCATAAATGGGTGTTGGATCTTGTCGAATGCTTTCTCTGCGTCTATTGAGATGATCATGTGGTTTTTGTTTTTCATTTTGTTGATGTAGTGTATCACGTTGATTGACTTGCGGGTGTTGAACCATCCCTGTGTCCCTGGTATAAATCCCACTTGATCATGGTGTATAATCTTTTTGATGTATTGCTGTAATCGGTTTGCCAAAATTTTGTTGAGGATTTTTGCATCTATGTTCATCAGTGATATCGGCCTGTAGTTCTCCTTCTTTGTGTTTTCCTTGTCAGGTTTGGGGATCAGAGTGATGTTGGCTTCATAGAATGTGTTAGGGAGTTCTCCATCTTTCTCAATTTTCTGGAACAGTTTGATGAGAATAGGTACAAAGAACTCACACTGCTTAACAACAAAAAAACAAACACCCCGATCAAAAAATGGGCAGAGGACATGAACAGACATTTCTCAAAAGAAGATATGAATATGGCCAATAGACACATGAAAAGATGTTCATCATCGCTAATCATCAGGGAAATGCAAATCAAAACTACACTAAGATATCACCTTACCCCCATTAGATTGGCAAAAACATCCAAAACCAAGAACGACAAATGTTGGAGAGGTTGTGGAGAAAGAGGAACCCTCATACACTGTTGGTGGGAATGCAAACTGGTACAGCCACTAAGGAAAACAGTATGGAGATTTCTCAAAAAGTTAAAAATAGAAATACCCTATGACCCAGCCATCCCATTACTGGGTATCTATCCTAAGAACCTGATATCAGATATCTCAAGAGTCCGTTGCACCCCTATGTTCATCGCAGCATTATTTACAATAGCCAAGACGTGGAACCAGCCTACATGCCCAGAAACTGATGATTGGATAAAGAAGATGTGGTATATATACACAATGGAATACTACTCAGCCATAAAAAAAGACGACATTGGCCCATTCACAACAATGTGGATGGACCTCGAGGGCATTATGTTAAGCGAAATAAGTCAGTCAGAGAAAGACGAACTCTATATGACTCCACTCATAGGTGGAAATTAGTATATTGAGAAGGAGATCTGATCGGTGGTTACCAGGGAAAAGGGGGGGTGGGGGGAGGGCACGGAGGGGGAAGTGGTGTTCCCACAACATGACTAACAAAAATGTACAACTGAAATTTCACAAGCTTGTAATCCATCATAACATTAATAAACAAACAAACAAACAAAAAAAAAGATGCTTTGGGGCCCATCTGCCCCTATGGAAAAAACGCAGCACTTTCTGCCTTGCAGCTCTAGGGCAATGTAGCACACCCAGAGCAGAAGTTCTACTTCAGCCAGATCAGGCCCGCAAAGAAACTGCGTTTCACAGGCCTTTGTAAGAGATGTTCCCGGCAGGCTGTTAGAGCACTGTGCAGAGCGAGTTGTTTCTTAGCTTCCCAAAGAGCCGGAAGCAAGATGCTTTGGGGCCCTTCTCACCCTTTGGCAAGAAGGCAGCACTTTGTGCCTTGCAGCTCTAGGGCAATGTAGCACACCCAGAGAAGAAGTTGTACTTCAGCCAGATCAGGCCTGCAAAGAAACTGCGTTTCACAGGCCTTTGTAAGAGATGTTCCCGGTAGGCTGTTAGAGCACTGTGCAGAGCGAGTTGTTTCTCAGCTTCCAAAAGAGTTGGAAGCAAGATGTTTTGGGGCTCATCTGCTCCTTTGAAAAGAAGGCAGCACTTTGTGCCTTGCAGCTCTAGGGCAATGTAGCACACCCAGAGCAGATGTTCTACTTCTGCCAGGTCAGGCATGCAAAGAAACTGCGTTTCACAGGCCTTTGTAACAGATGTTCCTGGTAGGCTGTTAGAGCACTGTGCAGAGCGTGTTGTTTATTAGCTTCCCAAAGAGCTGGAAGCAAGATGCTTTGGTGCCCTTCTCACCCTTTGGAAAGAAGGCAGCACTTTGTGCCTTGCAGCTCTAGGGCAATGTAGCACACCCAGAGCAGAAGTTCTACTTCAGCTAGATCAGACCTGCAAAGAAACTTTGTTGCACAGGCCTTTGTAAGAGATGTTCCCGGTAGGCTGTTAGAGCACTGTGCAGAGCGAGTTCTTTCTGAGCTTCCCAAAGAGCTGGAAGCAAGAGGCTTTGGGGGCCATCTGCCCTTAAGTAAAGAAGGCAGCACTTTGTGCCTTGAAGCTCTAGGGCAATGTAGCTCACCCAGAGCAGATGTTCTACTTCTGCCAGGTCAAGCCTGCAAAGAAACTGCGTTTCACAGCCCTTTGTAAGAGATGTTCCCGGTACGCTGTTAGAGCACTTTGCAGAGCGTGTTTTCTCTTAGCTTCCCAAAGAGCTGGAAACAAAACGCTTTTGGTCCTGTCTCCCTCTTTGGAAACAAGGCAGCACTTGGTGCCTTGCACCTCTAGGGCAATGTAGCACATGGAAGAGCAGAAGTTCTACTTCAGGGAGATCACGCCTGCAAAGAAACTGCATTTCACAGGCCATTGTAAAAGATGTTCCCAGTAGGCTGTAAGAGCACTGTGCAGAGCGACTTGTTTCTTAGCCTCCCAAAGAGCTGGAAGCAAGATGCTTTGGGGTCCTTCTCACCCTTTGGAAAGAAGGCAGCAATTTGTGCCTTGCAGCTCTAGGGCAATGCAGCACACCCAGAGCAGAAGTTCTACTTCAGCCAGATCAGGCCTGCAAAGAAACTGCGTTTCACAGGCCTTTGTAAGAGATGTTCCCTGTAGGCTGTTAGAGCACTGTGCAGAGCGAGTTGTTTCTTAGCTTCCCAAGGAGCTGGAAGCAAGATGCTTTAGGGGCCATCTGCCCTTAAGGAAAGAAGGCAGCACTTTGTGCCTTGCATCTCTAGGGCAATGTAGCACACCCAGAGCAGTTGTTCTACTTCTGCCAGGTCAGGCCTGCAAAGAAACTTCGTTTCACAGGCCTTTGTAAGAGATGTTCCTGGTAGGCTGTTAGAGCACTGTGCAGAGCGACGTGTTTCTTAGCTTCCCAAAGAGCTGGAAGCAAGATGCTTTGGCGCCCTTCTCACCCTTTGGAAAGAAGGCAGCACTTTGTGCCTTGCAGCTCTAGGGCAATGTAGCACACCCAGAGCAGAAGTTCTATTTCAGCCAGATCAGGCCTGCAAAGAAACTGCGTTTCACAGGCCTTTGTAAGAGATGTTCGCGGTAGGCTGTTAGAGCACTGTGCAGAGCGAGTTGTTTCTCAGCTTCCAAAAGAGTTGGAAGCAAGATGCTTTGGGGCTCATCTGCCCCTTTGCAAAGAAGGCAACACTTTGTGCCTTTCAGCTCTAGGGCAATGCAGCACACCCCGAGCAGAAGTTCTACTTCAGCCAGATCAGGCCTGCAAAGAAACTGCGTTTCACAGGCCTTTGTAAGAGATGTTCCCGGTAGGCTGTTAGAGCACTGTGCAGAGCGAGTTGTTTCTTAGCTTCCCAGAGAGCTGGAAGCAAGATGCTTTGGGGCCCGTTAATTTTATACCCTGCTACTTTGCTGTAGTTGTTGATTATTTCTAATAGTTTTTCTGTGGATTCTTTGGGGTTTTCTATGTATAAGATCATGTTGTCTGCAAACAACGCTAGTTTTACTTCTTCGTTACCTATTTGGATTCCTTTTATTTTTTTTTCCTGCCGAATTGCTCTGGCCAGCACCTCCAGTACTATGTTGAATAGGAGTGGTGAAAGTGGGCCCCCTTTTCTAGTTCCTGTCCTCAGAGGGATGGCTTTCAGCTTTTGTCCATTGAGTATGATGTTGGCTGTGGGTCTATCATCTATGGCCTTTATTATGTTGAGGTACTTTCCTTCTATACCCATTTTACTGAGGGTTTTTATCATAAATGGGTGTTGGATCTTGTCGAATGCTTTCTCTGCGTCTATTGAGATGATCATGTGGTTTTTGTTTTTCATTTTGTTGATGTAGTGTATCACGTTGATTGACTTGCGGGTGTTGAACCATCCCTGTGTCCCTGGTATAAATCCCACTTGATCATGGTGTATAATCTTTTTGATGTATTGCTGTAATCGGTTTGCCAAAATTTTGTTGAGGATTTTTGCATCTATGTTCATCAGTGATATCGGCCTGTAGTTCTCCTTCTTTGTGTTTTCCTTGTCAGGTTTGAGGATCAGAGTGATGTTGGCTTCATAGAATGTGTTAGGGAGTTCTCCATCTTTCTCAATTTTCTGGAACAGTTTGATGAGAATAGGTACAAAGAACTCACACTGCTTAACAACAAAAAAACAAACACCCCGATCAAAAAATGGGCAGAGGACATGAACAGACATTTCTCAAAAGAAGATATGAATATGGCCAATAGACACATGAAAAGATGTTCATCATCGCTAATCATCAGGGAAATGCAAATCAAAACTACACTAAGATATCACCTTACCCCCGTTAGATTGGCAAAAACATCCAAAACCAAGAACGACAAATGTTGGAGAGGTTGTGGAGAAAGAGGAACCCTCATACACTGTTGGTGGGAATGCAAACTGGTACCGCCACTAAGGAAAACAGTATGGAGATTTCTCAAAAAGTTAAAAATAGAAATACCCTATGACCCAGCCATCCCATTACTGGGTATCTATCCTAAGAACCTGATATCAGATATCTCAAGAGTCCGTTGCACCCCTATGTTCATCGCAGCATTATTTACAATAGCCAAGACGTGGAACCAGCCTACATGCCCAGAAACTGATGATTGGATAAAGAAGATGTGGTATATATACACAATGGAATACTACTCAGCCATAAAAAAAGACGACATTGGCCCATTCACAACAATGTGGATGGACCTCGAGGGCATTATGTTAAGCGAAATAAGTCAGTCAGAGAAAGACGAACTCTATATGACTCCACTCATAGGTGGAAATTAGTATATTGAGAAGGAGATCTGATCGGTGGTTACCAGGGAAAAGGGGGGGTGGGGGGAGGGCACGGAGGGGGAAGTGGTGTTCCCACAACATGACTAACAAAAATGTACAACTGAAATTTCACAAGCTTGTAATCCATCATAACATTAATAAACAAACAAACAAACAAACAAAAAAGATGCTTTGGGGCCCATCTGCCCCTATGGAAAGAACGCAGCACTTTCTGCCTTGCAGCTCTAGGGCAATGTAGCACACCCAGAGCAGAAGTTCTACTTCAGCCAGATCAGGCCCGCAAAGAAACTGCGTTTCACAGGCCTTTGTAAGAGATGTTCCCGGCAGGCTGTTAGAGCACTGTGCAGAGCGAGTTGTTTCTTAGCTTCCCAAAGAGCCGGAAGCAAGATGCTTTGGGGCCTTTCTCACCCTTTGGCAAGAAGGCAGCACTTTGTGCCTTGCAGCTCTAGGGCAATGTAGCACACCCAGAGCAGATGTTCTACTTCTGCCAGGTCAGGCGTGCAAAGAAACTGCGTTTCACAGGCCTTTGTAAGAGATGTTCCTCGTAGGCTGTTAGAGCACTGTGCAGAGCGAGTTGTTTCTTAGCTTCCCAAAGAGCCGGAAGCAAGATGCTTTGGGGCCCTTCTCACCCTTTGGAAAGAAGGCAGCACTTTGTGCCTTGCAGCTATAGGGCAATGTAGCACACCCAGAGCGGAAGTTCTACATCAGCCAGATCAGGCCTGCAAAGAAACTGCGTTTCACAGGCCTTTGTAAGAGATGTTCCCGGTAGGCTGTTAGAGCACTGTGCAGAGCGAGTTGTTTCTTAGCTTCCCAAGGAGCTGGAAGCAAGATGCTTTAGGGCACATCTGCCCTTAAGGAAAGAAGGCAGCACTTTGTGCCTTGCATCTCTAGGGCAATGTAGCAAACCCAGAGCAGTTGTTCTACTTCTGCCAGGTCAGGCCTGCAAAGAAACTTCGTTTCACAGGCCTTTGTAAGAGATGTTCCCTGTAGGCTGTTAGAGCACTGTGCAGAGCGACTTGTTTCTTAGCTTCCCAAAGAGCTGAAAGCAAGATGCTTTGGGGCCCATCAGCCCCTATGTAAAGAAGGCAGCACTTTGTGCCTTGCAGCTCTAGGGCAATGTAGCACACCCAGAGCAGAAGTTCTACTTCAGCCAGATCAGGCCCGCAAAGAAACTGCATTTCACAGGCCTTTGTAAGAGATGTTCCCGGTAGGCTGTTAGAGCACTGTGCAGAGCGAGTTGTTTCTTAGCTTCCCAAACAGCCGGAAGCAAGATGCTTTGGGGGCCATCTGCCCTTAAGTAAAGAAGGCAGCACTTTGTGCCTTGCATCTCTAGGGCAATGTAGCACACCCAGAGCAGTTGTTCTACTTCTGCCAGGTCAGGCCTGCAAAGAAACTTCGTTTCACAGGCCTTTGTAAGAGATGTTCCTGGTAGGCTGTTAGAGCACTGTGCAGAGCGACGTGTTTCTTAGCTTCCCAAAGAGCTGGAAGCAAGATGCTTTGGCGCCCTTCTCACCCTTTGGAAAGAAGGCAGCACTTTGTGCCTTGCAGCTCTAGGGCAATGTAGCACACCCAGAGCAGAAGTTCTATTTCAGCCAGATCAGGCCTGCAAAGAAACTGCGTTTCACAGGCCTTTGTAAGAGATGTTCGCGGTAGGCTGTTAGAGCACTGTGCAGAGCGAGTTGTTTCTCAGCTTCCAAAAGAGTTGGAAGCAAGATGCTTTGGGGCTCATCTGCCCCTTTGCAAAGAAGGCAGCACTTTGTGCCTTTCAGCTCTAGGGCAATGCAGCACACCCCGAGCAGAAGTTCTACTTCAGCCAGATCAGGCCTGCAAAGAAACTGCGTTTCACAGGCCTTTGTAAGAGATGTTCCCGGTAGGCTGTTAGAGCACTGTGCAGAGCGAGTTGTTTCTTAGCTTCCCAGAGAGCTGGAAGCAAGATGCTTTGGGGCCCGTTAATTTTATACCCTGCTACTTTGCTGTAGTTGTTGATTATTTCTAATAGTTTTTCTGTGGAGTCTTTGGGGTTTTCTATGTATAAGATCATGTTGTCTGCAAACAACGCTAGTTTTACTTCTTCGTTACCTATTTGGATTCCTTTTATTTTTTTTTCCTGCCGAATTGCTCTGGCCAGCACCTCCAGTACTATGTTGAATAGGAGTGGTGAAAGTGGGCCCCCTTTTCTAGTTCCTGTCCTCAGAGGGATGGCTTTCAGCTTTTGTCCATTGAGTATGATGTTGGCTGTGGGTCTATCATCTATGGCCTTTATTATGTTGAGGTACTTTCCTTCTATACCCATTTTACTGAGGGTTTTTATCATAAATGGGTGTTGGATCTTGTCGAATGCTTTCTCTGCGTCTATTGAGATGATCATGTGGTTTTTGTTTTTCATTTTGTTGATGTAGTGTATCACGTTGATTGACTTGCGGGTGTTGAACCATCCCTGTGTCCCTGGTATAAATCCCACTTGATCATGGTGTATAATCTTTTTGATGTATTGCTGTAATCGGTTTGCCAAAATTTTGTTGAGGATTTTTGCATCTATGTTCATCAGTGATATCGGCCTGTAGTTCTCCTTCTTTGTGTTTTCCTTGTCAGGTTTGGGGATCAGAGTGATGTTGGCTTCATAGAATGTGTTAGGGAGTTCTCCATCTTTCTCAATTTTCTGGAACAGTTTGATGAGAATAGGTACAAAGAACTCACACTGCTTAACAACAAAAAAACAAACACCCCGATCAAAAAATGGGCAGAGGACATGAACAGACATTTCTCAAAAGAAGATATGAATATGGCCAATAGACACATGAAAAGATGTTCATCATCGCTAATCATCAGGGAAATGCAAATCAAAACTACACTAAGATATCACCTTACCCCCGTTAGATTGGCAAAAACATCCAAAACCAAGAACGACAAATGTTGGAGAGGTTGTGGAGAAAGAGGAACCCTCATACACTGTTGGTGGGAATGCAAACTGGTACCGCCACTAAGGAAAACAGTATGGAGATTTCTCAAAAAGTTAAAAATAGAAATACCCTATGACCCAGCCATCCCATTACTGGGTATCTATCCTAAGAACCTGATATCAGATATCTCAAGAGTCCGTTGCACCCCTATGTTCATCGCAGCATTATTTACAATAGCCAAGACGTGGAACCAGCCTACATGCCCAGAAACTGATGATTGGATAAAGAAGATGTGGTATATATACACAATGGAATACTACTCGGCCATAAAAAAAGACGACATTGGCCCATTCACAACAATGTGGATGGACCTCGAGGGCATTATGTTAAGCGAAATAAGTCAGTCAGAGAAAGACGAACTCTATATGACTCCACTCATAGGTGGAAATTAGTATATTGAGAAGGAGATCTGATCGGTGGTTACCAGGGAAAAGGGGGGGTGGGGGGAGGGCACGGAGGGGGAAGTGGTGTTCCCACAACATGACTAACAAAAATGTACAACTGAAATTTCACAAGCTTGTAATCCATCATAACATTAATAAACAAACAAACAAACAAACAAAAAAGATGCTTTGGGGCCCATCTGCCCCTATGGAAAGAACGCAGCACTTTCTGCCTTGCAGCTCTAGGGCAATGTAGCACACCCAGAGCAGAAGTTCTACTTCAGCCAGATCAGGCCCGCAAAGAAACTGCGTTTCACAGGCCTTTGTAAGAGATGTTCCCGGCAGGCTGTTAGAGCACTGTGCAGAGCGAGTTGTTTCTTAGCTTCCCAAAGAGCCGGAAGCAAGATGCTTTGGGGCCTTTCTCACCCTTTGGCAAGAAGGCAGCACTTTGTGCCTTGCAGCTCTAGGGCAATGTAGCACACCCAGAGCAGATGTTCTACTTCTGCCAGGTCAGGCGTGCAAAGAAACTGCGTTTCACAGGCCTTTGTAAGAGATGTTCCTCGTAGGCTGTTAGAGCACTGTGCAGAGCGAGTTGTTTCTTAGCTTCCCAAAGAGCCGGAAGCAAGATGCTTTGGGGCCCTTCTCACCCTTTGGAAAGAAGGCAGCACTTTGTGCCTTGCAGCTATAGGGCAATGTAGCACACCCAGAGCGGAAGTTCTACATCAGCCAGATCAGGCCTGCAAAGAAACTGCGTTTCACAGGCCTTTGTAAGAGATGTTCCCGGTAGGCTGTTAGAGCACTGTGCAGAGCGTGTTGTTTATTAGCTTCCCAAAGAGCTGGAAGCAAGATGCTTTGGTGCCCTTCTCACCCTTTGGAAAGAAGGCAGCACTTTGTGCCTTGCAGCTCTAGGGCAATGTAGCACACCCAGAGCAGAAGTTCTACTTCAGCTAGATCAGACCTGCAAAGAAACTTTGTTGCACAGGCCTTTGTAAGAGATGTTCCCGGTAGGCTGTTAGAGCACTGTGCAGAGCGAGTTCTTTCTGAGCTTCCCAAAGAGCTGGAAGCAAGAGGCTTTGGGGGCCATCTGCCCTTAAGTAAAGAAGGCAGCACTTTGTGCCTTGAAGCTCTAGGGCAATGTAGCTCACCCAGAGCAGATGTTCTACTTCTGCCAGGTCAAGCCTGCAAAGAAACTGCGTTTCACAGCCCTTTGTAAGAGATGTTCCCGGTACGCTGTTAGAGCACTTTGCAGAGCGTGTTTTCTCTTAGCTTCCCAAAGAGCTGGAAACAAAACGCTTTTGGTCCTGTCTCCCTCTTTGGAAACAAGGCAGCACTTGGTGCCTTGCACCTCTAGGGCAATGTAGCACATGGAAGAGCAGAAGTTCTACTTCAGGGAGATCACGCCTGCAAAGAAACTGCATTTCACAGGCCATTGTAAAAGATGTTCCCAGTAGGCTGTAAGAGCACTGTGCAGAGCGACTTGTTTCTTAGCCTCCCAAAGAGCTGGAAGCAAGATGCTTTGGGGTCCTTCTCACCCTTTGGAAAGAAGGCAGCAATTTGTGCCTTGCAGCTCTAGGGCAATGCAGCACACCCAGAGCAGAAGTTCTACTTCAGCCAGATCAGGCCTGCAAAGAAACTGCGTTTCACAGGCCTTTGTAAGAGATGTTCCCGGTAGGCTTTAAGAGCACTGTGCAGAGCGACTTGTTTCTTAGCTTCCCAAAGAGCTGGAAGCAAAATGCTTTGGGACTCATCTGCCCCTTTGGAAAGAAGGCAGCACATTGTGCCTTGCAGCTCTAGGGCAATGTAGCACACCCAGAGCGGAAGTTCTACATCAGCCAGATCAGGCCTGCAAAGAAACTGCGTTTCACAGGCCTTTGTAAGAGATGTTCCCTGTAGGCTGTTAGAGCACTGTGCAGAGCGAGTTGTTTCTTAGCTTCCCAAGGAGCTGGAAGCAAGATGCTTTAGGGGCCATCTGCCCTTAAGGAAAGAAGGCAGCACTTTGTGCCTTGCATCTCTAGGGCAATGTAGCACACCCAGAGCAGTTGTTCTACTTCTGCCAGGTCAGGCCTGCAAAGAAACTTCGTTTCACAGGCCTTTGTAAGAGATGTTCCTGGTAGGCTGTTAGAGCACTGTGCAGAGCGACGTGTTTCTTAGCTTCCCAAAGAGCTGGAAGCAAGATGCTTTGGCGCCCTTCTCACCCTTTGGAAAGAAGGCAGCACTTTGTGCCTTGCAGCTCTAGGGCAATGTAGCACACCCAGAGCAGAAGTTCTATTTCAGCCAGATCAGGCCTGCAAAGAAACTGCGTTTCACAGGCCTTTGTAAGAGATGTTCGCGGTAGGCTGTTAGAGCACTGTGCAGAGCGAGTTGTTTCTCAGCTTCCAAAAGAGTTGGAAGCAAGATGCTTTGGGGCTCATCTGCCCCTTTGCAAAGAAGGCAACACTTTGTGCCTTTCAGCTCTAGGGCAATGCAGCACACCCCGAGCAGAAGTTCTACTTCAGCCAGATCAGGCCTGCAAAGAAACTGCGTTTCACAGGCCTTTGTAAGAGATGTTCCCGGTAGGCTGTTAGAGCACTGTGCAGAGCGAGTTGTTTCTTAGCTTCCCAGAGAGCTGGAAGCAAGATGCTTTGGGGCCCGTTAATTTTATACCCTGCTACTTTGCTGTAGTTGTTGATTATTTCTAATAGTTTTTCTGTGGATTCTTTGGGGTTTTCTATGTATAAGATCATGTTGTCTGCAAACAACGCTAGTTTTACTTCTTCGTTACCTATTTGGATTCCTTTTATTTTTTTTTCCTGCCGAATTGCTCTGGCCAGCACCTCCAGTACTATGTTGAATAGGAGTGGTGAAAGTGGGCCCCCTTTTCTAGTTCCTGTCCTCAGAGGGATGGCTTTCAGCTTTTGTCCATTGAGTATGATGTTGGCTGTGGGTCTATCATCTATGGCCTTTATTATGTTGAGGTACTTTCCTTCTATACCCATTTTACTGAGGGTTTTTATCATAAATGGGTGTTGGATCTTGTCGAATGCTTTCTCTGCGTCTATTGAGATGATCATGTGGTTTTTGTTTTTCATTTTGTTGATGTAGTGTATCACGTTGATTGACTTGCGGGTGTTGAACCATCCCTGTGTCCCTGGTATAAATCCCACTTGATCATGGTGTATAATCTTTTTGATGTATTGCTGTAATCGGTTTGCCAAAATTTTGTTGAGGATTTTTGCATCTATGTTCATCAGTAATATCGGCCTGTAGTTCTCCTTCTTTGTGTTTTCCTTGTCAGGTTTGAGGATCAGAGTGATGTTGGCTTCATAGAATGTGTTAGGGAGTTCTCCATCTTTCTCAATTTTCTGGAACAGTTTGATGAGAATAGGTACAAAGAACTCACACTGCTTAACAACAAAAAAACAAACACCCCGATCAAAAAATGGGCAGAGGACATGAACAGACATTTCTCAAAAGAAGATATGAATATGGCCAATAGACACATGAAAAGATGTTCATCATCGCTAATCATCAGGGAAATGCAAATCAAAACTACACTAAGATATCACCTTACCCCCGTTAGATTGGCAAAAACATCCAAAACCAAGAACGACAAATGTTGGAGAGGTTGTGGAGAAAGAGGAACCCTCATACACTGTTGGTGGGAATGCAAACTGGTACCGCCACTAAGGAAAACAGTATGGAGATTTCTCAAAAAGTTAAAAATAGAAATACCCTATGACCCAGCCATCCCATTACTGGGTATCTATCCTAAGAACCTGATATCAGATATCTCAAGAGTCCGTTGCACCCCTATGTTCATCGCAGCATTATTTACAATAGCCAAGACGTGGAACCAGCCTACATGCCCAGAAACTGATGATTGGATAAAGAAGATGTGGTATATATACACAATGGAATACTACTCAGCCATAAAAAAAGACGACATTGGCCCATTCACAACAATGTGGATGGACCTCGAGGGCATTATGTTAAGCGAAATAAGTCAGTCAGAGAAAGACGAACTCTATATGACTCCACTCATAGGTGGAAATTAGTATATTGAGAAGGAGATCTGATCGGTGGTTACCAGGGAAAAGGGGGGGTGGGGGGAGGGCACGGAGGGGGAAGTGGTGTTCCCACAACATGACTAACAAAAATGTACAACTGAAATTTCACAAGCTTGTAATCCATCATAACATTAATAAACAAACAAACAAACAAACAAAAAAGATGCTTTGGGGCCCATCTGCCCCTATGGAAAGAACGCAGCACTTTCTGCCTTGCAGCTCTAGGGCAATGTAGCACACCCAGAGCAGAAGTTCTACTTCAGCCAGATCAGGCCCGCAAAGAAACTGCGTTTCACAGGCCTTTGTAAGAGATGTTCCCGGCAGGCTGTTAGAGCACTGTGCAGAGCGAGTTGTTTCTTAGCTTCCCAAAGAGCCGGAAGCAAGATGCTTTGGGGCCTTTCTCACCCTTTGGCAAGAAGGCAGCACTTTGTGCCTTGCAGCTCTAGGGCAATGTAGCACACCCAGAGCAGATGTTCTACTTCTGCCAGGTCAGGCGTGCAAAGAAACTGCGTTTCACAGGCCTTTGTAAGAGATGTTCCTCGTAGGCTGTTAGAGCACTGTGCAGAGCGAGTTGTTTCTTAGCTTCCCAAAGAGCCGGAAGCAAGATGCTTTGGGGCCCTTCTCACCCTTTGGAAAGAAGGCAGCACTTTGTGCCTTGCAGCTATAGGGCAATGTAGCACACCCAGAGCGGAAGTTCTACATCAGCCAGATCAGGCCTGCAAAGAAACTGCGTTTCACAGGCCTTTGTAAGAGATGTTCCCGGTAGGCTGTTAGAGCACTGTGCAGAGCGAGTTGTTTCTTAGCTTCCCAAGGAGCTGGAAGCAAGATGCTTTAGGGCACATCTGCCCTTAAGGAAAGAAGGCAGCACTTTGTGCCTTGCATCTCTAGGGCAATGTAGCAAACCCAGAGCAGTTGTTCTACTTCTGCCAGGTCAGGCCTGCAAAGAAACTTCGTTTCACAGGCCTTTGTAAGAGATGTTCCCTGTAGGCTGTTAGAGCACTGTGCAGAGCGACTTGTTTCTTAGCTTCCCAAAGAGCTGAAAGCAAGATGCTTTGGGGCCCATCAGCCCCTATGTAAAGAAGGCAGCACTTTGTGCCTTGCAGCTCTAGGGCAATGTAGCACACCCAGAGCAGAAGTTCTACTTCAGCCAGATCAGGCCCGCAAAGAAACTGCATTTCACAGGCCTTTGTAAGAGATGTTCCCGGTAGGCTGTTAGAGCACTGTGCAGAGCGAGTTGTTTCTTAGCTTCCCAAACAGCCGGAAGCAAGATGCTTTGGGGGCCATCTGCCCTTAAGTAAAGAAGGCAGCACTTTGTGCCTTGCATCTCTAGGGCAATGTAGCACACCCAGAGCAGTTGTTCTACTTCTGCCAGGTCAGGCCTGCAAAGAAACTTCGTTTCACAGGCCTTTGTAAGAGATGTTCCTGGTAGGCTGTTAGAGCACTGTGCAGAGCGACGTGTTTCTTAGCTTCCCAAAGAGCTGGAAGCAAGATGCTTTGGCGCCCTTCTCACCCTTTGGAAAGAAGGCAGCACTTTGTGCCTTGCAGCTCTAGGGCAATGTAGCACACCCAGAGCAGAAGTTCTATTTCAGCCAGATCAGGCCTGCAAAGAAACTGCGTTTCACAGGCCTTTGTAAGAGATGTTCGCGGTAGGCTGTTAGAGCACTGTGCAGAGCGAGTTGTTTCTCAGCTTCCAAAAGAGTTGGAAGCAAGATGCTTTGGGGCTCATCTGCCCCTTTGCAAAGAAGGCAGCACTTTGTGCCTTTCAGCTCTAGGGCAATGCAGCACACCCCGAGCAGAAGTTCTACTTCAGCCAGATCAGGCCTGCAAAGAAACTGCGTTTCACAGGCCTTTGTAAGAGATGTTCCCGGTAGGCTGTTAGAGCACTGTGCAGAGCGAGTTGTTTCTTAGCTTCCCAGAGAGCTGGAAGCAAGATGCTTTGGGGCCCGTTAATTTTATACCCTGCTACTTTGCTGTAGTTGTTGATTATTTCTAATAGTTTTTCTGTGGAGTCTTTGGGGTTTTCTATGTATAAGATCATGTTGTCTGCAAACAACGCTAGTTTTACTTCTTCGTTACCTATTTGGATTCCTTTTATTTTTTTTTCCTGCCGAATTGCTCTGGCCAGCACCTCCAGTACTATGTTGAATAGGAGTGGTGAAAGTGGGCCCCCTTTTCTAGTTCCTGTCCTCAGAGGGATGGCTTTCAGCTTTTGTCCATTGAGTATGATGTTGGCTGTGGGTCTATCATATCTGGCCTTTATTATGTTGAGGTACTTTCCTTCTATACCCATTTTACTGAGGGTTTTTATCATAAATGGGTGTTGGATCTTGTCGAATGCTTTCTCTGCGTCTATTGAGATGATCATGTGGTTTTTGTTTTTCATTTTGTTGATGTAGTGTATCACGTTGATTGACTTGCGGGTGTTGAACCATCCCTGTGTCCCTGGTATAAATCCCACTTGATCATGGTGTATAATCTTTTTGATGTATTGCTGTAATCGGTTTGCCAAAATTTTGTTGAGGATTTTTGCATCTATGTTCATCAGTGATATCGGCCTGTAGTTCTCCTTCTTTGTGTTTTCCTTGTCAGGTTTGGGGATCAGAGTGATGTTGGCTTCATAGAATGTGTTAGGGAGTTCTCCATCTTTCTCAATTTTCTGGAACAGTTTGATGAGAATAGGTACAAAGAACTCACACTGCTTAACAACAAAAAAACAAACACCCCGATCAAAAAATGGGCAGAGGACATGAACAGACATTTCTCAAAAGAAGATATGAATATGGCCAATAGACACATGAAAAGATGTTCATCATCGCTAATCATCAGGGAAATGCAAATCAAAACTACACTAAGATATCACCTTACCCCCGTTAGATTGGCAAAAACATCCAAAACCAAGAACGACAAATGTTGGAGAGGTTGTGGAGAAAGAGGAACCCTCATACACTGTTGGTGGGAATGCAAACTGGTACCGCCACTAAGGAAAACAGTATGGAGATTTCTCAAAAAGTTAAAAATAGAAATACCCTATGACCCAGCCATCCCATTACTGGGTATCTATCCTAAGAACCTGATATCAGATATCTCAAGAGTCCGTTGCACCCCTATGTTCATCGCAGCATTATTTACAATAGCCAAGACGTGGAACCAGCCTACATGCCCAGAAACTGATGATTGGATAAAGAAGATGTGGTATATATACACAATGGAATACTACTCGGCCATAAAAAAAGACGACATTGGCCCATTCACAACAATGTGGATGGACCTCGAGGGCATTATGTTAAGCGAAATAAGTCAGTCAGAGAAAGACGAACTCTATATGACTCCACTCATAGGTGGAAATTAGTATATTGAGAAGGAGATCTGATCGGTGGTTACCAGGGAAAAGGGGGGGTGGGGGGAGGGCACGGAGGGGGAAGTGGTGTTCCCACAACATGACTAACAAAAATGTACAACTGAAATTTCACAAGCTTGTAATCCATCATAACATTAATAAACAAACAAACAAACAAACAAAAAAGATGCTTTGGGGCCCATCTGCCCCTATGGAAAGAACGCAGCACTTTCTGCCTTGCAGCTCTAGGGCAATGTAGCACACCCAGAGCAGAAGTTCTACTTCAGCCAGATCAGGCCCGCAAAGAAACTGCGTTTCACAGGCCTTTGTAAGAGATGTTCCCGGCAGGCTGTTAGAGCACTGTGCAGAGCGAGTTGTTTCTTAGCTTCCCAAAGAGCCGGAAGCAAGATGCTTTGGGGCCTTTCTCACCCTTTGGCAAGAAGGCAGCACTTTGTGCCTTGCAGCTCTAGGGCAATGTAGCACACCCAGAGCAGATGTTCTACTTCTGCCAGGTCAGGCGTGCAAAGAAACTGCGTTTCACAGGCCTTTGTAAGAGATGTTCCTCGTAGGCTGTTAGAGCACTGTGCAGAGCGAGTTGTTTCTTAGCTTCCCAAAGAGCCGGAAGCAAGATGCTTTGGGGCCCTTCTCACCCTTTGGAAAGAAGGCAGCACTTTGTGCCTTGCAGCTATAGGGCAATGTAGCACACCCAGAGCGGAAGTTCTACATCAGCCAGATCAGGCCTGCAAAGAAACTGCGTTTCACAGGCCTTTGTAAGAGATGTTCCCGGTAGGCTGTTAGAGCACTGTGCAGAGCGAGTTGTTTCTTAGCTTCCCAAGGAGCTGGAAGCAAGATGCTTTAGGGCCCATCTGCCCTTAAGGAAAGAAGGCAGCACTTTGTGCCTTGCATCTCTAGGGCAATGTAGCAAACCCAGAGCAGTTGTTCTACTTCTGCCAGGTCAGGCCTGCAAAGAAACTTCGTTTCACAGGCCTTTGTAAGAGATGTTCCCTGTAGGCTGTTAGAGCACTGTGCAGAGCGACTTGTTTCTTAGCTTCCCAAAGAGCTGAAAGCAAGATGCTTTGGGGCCCATCTGCCCCTATGTAAAGAAGGCAGCACTTTGTGCCTTGCAGCTCTAGGGCAATGTAGCACACCCAGAGCAGAAGTTCTACTTCAGCCAGATCAGGCCCGCAAAGAAACTGCATTTCACAGGCCTTTGTAAGAGATGTTCCCGGTAGGCTGTTAGAGCACTGTGCAGAGCGAGTTGTTTCTTAGCTTCCCAAACAGCCGGAAGCAAGATGCTTTGGGGGCCATCTGCCCTTAAGTAAAGAAGGCAGCACTTTGTGCCTTGCATCTCTAGGGCAATGTAGCACACCCAGAGCAGTTGTTCTACTTCTGCCAGGTCAGGCCTGCAAAGAAACTTCGTTTCACAGGCCTTTGTAAGAGATGTTCCTGGTAGGCTGTTAGAGCACTGTGCAGAGCGACGTGTTTCTTAGCTTCCCAAAGAGCTGGAAGCAAGATGCTTTGGCGCCCTTCTCACCCTTTGGAAAGAAGGCAGCACTTTGTGCCTTGCAGCTCTAGGGCAATGTAGCACACCTAGAGCAGAAGTTGTACTTCAGCCAGATCAGGCCTGCAAAGAATCTGCGTTTCACAGGCCTTTGTAAGAGATGTTCCCTGTAGGCTGTTAGAGCACTGTGCAGAGCGAGTTCTTTCTTAGCTTCCCAACGAGCTGGAAGCAAGATGCTTTAGGGGCCATCTGCCCTTAAGGAAAGAAGGCAGCACTTTGTGCCTTGCAGCTCTAGGGCAATGTAGCACACCTAGAGCAGAAGTTGTACTTCAGCCAGATCAGGCCTGCAAAGAATCTGCGTTTCACAGGCCTTTGTAAGAGATGTTCCCTGTAGGCTGTTAGAGCACTGTGCAGAGCGAGTTCTTTCTTAGCTTCCCAAAGACCTGGAAGCAAGATGCTTTTGGGCCCTTCTCACCCTTTGGCAAGAAGGCGGCACTTTGTGCCTTGCAGCTCTAGGGCAATGTAGCACACCCAGAGCAGAAGTTCTACTTCAGCCACATCAGGCCTGCAAACAAACTGTGTTTCACAGGCCTTTGTAAGAGATGTTCGCGGTAGGCTGTTAGAGCACTGTGCAGAGCGAGTTGTTTCTCAGCTTCCAAAAGAGTTGGAAGCAAGATGCTTTGGGTCCCATCTGCCCCTTTGAAAAGAAGGCAGCACTTTGTGCCTTGCAGCTCTAGGGGAATGTGGCACACCCCGAGCAGAAGTTCTACTTCAGCCAGATCAGGCCTGCAAAGAAACTGCGTTTCACAGGCCTTTGTAAGAGATGTTCCCTGTAGGCTGTTAGAGCACTGTGCAGAGCGAGTTGTTTCTTAGCTTCCCAGAGAGCTGGAAGCAAGATGCTTTGGGGCCCATTAATTTTATCCCCTGCTACTTTGCTGTAGTTGTTGATTATTTCTAATAGTTTTTCTGTGGATTCTTTAGGGTTTTCTATGTATAAGATCATGTCGTCTGCAAACAACACGAGTTTTACTTCTTCGTTACCTATTTGAATTCCTTTTATTTTTTTTGCCTGCCGAATTGCTCTGGCCAGCACCTCCAGTACTATGTTGAATAGGAGTGGTGAAAGTGGGCACCCTTGTCTTGTTCCTGTCCTCAGAGGGATGGCTTTCAGCTTTTGTCCATTGAGTATGATGTTGGCTGTGGGTCTATCATATATGGCCTTTATTATGTTGAGGTACTTTCCTTCTATACCCATTTTACTGAGGGTTTTTATCATAAATGGGTGTTGGATCTTGTCGAATGCTTTCTCTGCGTCTATTGAGATGATCATGTGGTTTTTGTTTTTCATTTTGTTGATGTAGTGTATCACGTTGATTGACTTGCGGGTGTTGAACCATCCCTGTGTCCCTGGTATAAATCCCACTTGATCATGGTGTATAATCTTTTTGATGTATTGCTGTAATCGGTTTGCCAAAATTTTGTTGAGGATTTTTGCATCTATGTTCATCAGTGATATCGGCCTGTAGTTCTCCTTCTTTGTGTTGTCCTTGTCAGGTTTGGGGATCAGCGTGATGTTGGCTTCATAGAATGTGGTAGGGAGTTCTCCATCTTTCTCAATTTTCTGGAACACTTTGAGTAGAATGGGTACAAAGAACTCACACTGCTTAACAACAAAAAAACAAACAACCCGATCAAAAAATGGGCAGAGGACATGAACAGACATTTCTCCAAAGAAGATATGAATATGGCCAATAGACACATGAAAAGATGTTCATCATCGCTAATCATCAGGGAGATGCAAATCAAAACTACACTAAGATATCACCTTACCCCCGTTAGATTGGCAAAAACATCCAAAACCAAGAACGACAAATGTTGGAGAGGTTGTGGAGAAAGAGGAACCCTCATACACTGTGGGTGGGAATGCAAACTGGTACAGCCACTATGGAAAACAGTATGGAGATTTCTCAAAAAGTTAAAAATAGAAATACCCTATGACCCAGCCATCCCATTACTGGGTATCTATCCTAAGAACCTGATATCAGATATCTCAAGAGTCCGTTGCACCCCTATGTTCATCGCAGCATTATTTACAATAGCCAAGACGTGGAACCAGCCTACATGCCCAGAAACTGATGATTGGATAAAGAAGATGTGGTATATATACACAATGGAATACTACTCAGCCATAAAAAAAGACGACATTGGCCCATTCACAACAATGTGGATGGACCTCGAGGGCATTATGTTAAGCGAAATAAGTCAGTCAGAGAAAGACGAACTCTATATGACTCCACTCATAGGTGGAAGTTAGTATATTGAGAAGGAGATCTGATCGGTGGTTACCAGGGAAAAGGGGGGGTGGGGGGAGGGCACGGAGGGGGAAGTGGTGTTCCCACAACATGACTAACAAAAATGTACAACTGAAATTTCACAAGCTTGTAATCCATCATAACATTAATAAACAAAAAAAAAAAATAAAGATGCTTTGGGGCACATCTGCCCCTATGGAAAGAATGCAGCACTTTCTGCCTTGCAGCTCTAGGGCAATGTAGCACACCCAGAGCAGAAGTTCTACTTCAGCCAGATCAGGCCCGCAAAGAAACTGCGTTTCGCAGGCCTTTGTAAGAGATGTTCCCGGTAGGCTGTTAGAGCACTGTGCAGAGCGAGTTGTTTCTTAGCTTCCCAAAGAGCTGGAAGCAAGATGCTTTGGGGCCCATCTGCCCCTATGTAAAGAAGGCAGCACTTTGTGCCTTGCAGCTCTAGGGCAATGTAGCTCACCCAGAGAAGTTCTACTTCAGCCACATCAGGCCTGCAAAGAAACTGCGTTTCACAGGCCTTTGTAAGAAATGTTCGCGGTAGGCTGTTAGAGCACTGTGCAGAGCGAGTTGTTTCTCAGCTTCCAAAAGAGTTGGAAGCAAGATGCTTTGGGGCTCATCTGCCCCTTTGAAAAGCAGGCAGCACTTTGTGGCTTGCAGCTCTAGGGCAATGTAGCACACCCAGAGCAGAAGTTCTACTTCAGCCAGATGAGGCCCGCAAAGAAACTGCATTTCACAGGCCTTTGTAACAGATTTTCCCGGTAGGCTGTTAGAGCACTGTGCAGAGCGAGTTGTTTCTTAGCTTCCCAAAGAGCTGGAAGCAAGATGCTTTGGGGCCCTACTCACCCTTTGGAAAGAAGGCAGCACTTTGTGCCTTGCAGCTCTAGGGCAATGTAGCACACCTAGAGCAGAAGTTGTACTTCAGCCAGATCAGGCCTGCAAAGAATCTGCGTTTCACAGGCCTTTGTAAGAGATGTTCCCTGTAGGCTGTTAGAGCACTTTGCAGAGCGAGTTCTTTCTTAGCTTCCCAAAGACCTGGAAGCAAGATGCTTTTGGGCCCTTCTCACCCTTTGGCAAGAAGGCAGCACTTTGTGCCTTGCAGCTCTAGGGCAATGTAGCACACCCAGAGCAGAAGTTCTACTTCAGCCACATCAGGCCTGCAAACAAACTGTGTTTCACAGGCCTTTGTAAGAGATGTTCGCGGTAGGCTGTTAGAGCACTGTGCAGAGCGAGTTGTTTCTCAGCTTCCAAAAGAGTTGGAAGCAAGATGCTTTGGGTCCCATCTGCCCCTTTGAAAAGAAGGCAGCACTTTGTGCCTTGCAGCTCTAGGGGAATGTGGCACACCCCGAGCAGAAGTTCTACTTCAGCCAGATCAGGCCTGCAAAGAAACTGCGTTTCACAGGCCTTTGTAAGAGATGTTCCCTGTAGGCTGTTAGAGCACTGTGCAGAGCGAGTTGTTTCTTAGCTTCCCAGAGAGCTGGAAGCAAGATGCTTTGGGGCCCATTAATTTTATCCCCTGCTACTTTGCTGTAGTTGTTGATTATTTCTAATAGTTTTTCTGTGGATTCTTTAGGGTTTTCTATGTATAAGATCATGTCGTCTGCAAACAACACGAGTTTTACTTCTTCGCTACCTATTTGAATTCCTTTTATTTTTTTTGCCTGCCGAATTGCTCTGGCCAGCACCTCCAGTACTATGTTGAATAGGAGTGGTGAAAGTGGGCACCCTTGTCTTGTTCCTGTCCTCAGAGGGATGGCTTTCAGCTTTTGTCCATTGAGTATGATGTTGGCTGTGGGTCTATCATATATGGCCTTTATTATGTTGAGGTACTTTCCTTCTATACCCATTTTACTGAGGGTTTTTATCATAAATGGGTGTTGGATCTTGTCGAATGCTTTCTCTGCGTCTATTGAGATGATCATGTGGTTTTTGTTTTTCATTTTGTTGATGTAGTGTATCACGTTGATTGACTTGCGGGTGTTGAACCATCCCTGTGTCCCTGGTATAAATCCCACTTGATCATGGTGTATAATCTTTTTGTTGTATTGCTGTAATCGGTTTGCCAAAATTTTGTTGAGGATTTTTGCATCTATGTTCATCAGTGATATCGGCCTGTAGTTCTCCTTCTTTGTGTTGTCCTTGTCAGGTTTGGGGATCAGCGTGATGTTGGCTTCATAGAATGTGGTAGGGAGTTCTTCATCTTTCTCAATTTTCTGGAACACTTTGAGTAGAATGGGTACAAAGAACTCACACTGCTTAACAACAAAAAAACAAACAACCCGATCAAAAAATGGGCAGAGGACATGAACAGACATTTCTCCAAAGAAGATATGAATATGGCCAATAGACACATGAAAAGATGTTCATCATCGCTAATCATCAGGGAAATGCAAATCAAAACTACACTAAGATATCACCTTACCCCCGTTAGATTTGCAAAAACACCCAAAACCAAGAACGACAAATGTTGGAGAGGTTGTGGAGAAAGAGGAACCCTCATACACTGTGGGTGGGAATGCAAACTGGTACAGCCACTATGGAAAACAGTATGGAGATTTCTCAAAAAGTTAAAAATAGAAATACCCTATGACCCAGCCATCCCATTACTGGGTATCTATCCTAAGAACCTGATATCAGATATCTCAAGAGTCCGTTGCACCCCTATGTTCATCGCAGCATTATTTACAATAGCCAAGACGTGGAACCAGCCTACATGCCCAGAAACTGATGATTGGATAAAGAAGATATGGTATATATACACAATGGAATACTACTCAGCCACAAAAAAAGACGAAATTGGCCCCTTCACAACAATGTGGATGGACCTCGAGGGCATTATGTTAAGCGAAATAAGTCAGTCAGAGAAAGACGAACTCTATATGACTCCACTCATAGGTGGAAATTAGTATATTGAGAAGGAGATCTGATCGGTGGTTACCAGGGAAAAGGGGGGGTGGGGCGAGGGCACGGAGGGGGAAGTGGTGTTCCCACAACATGACTAACAAAAATGTACAACTGAAATTTCACAAGCTTGTAATCCATCATAACATTAATAAACAAAAAAAAAAAAAATGATGCTTTGGGGCCCATCTGCCCCTATGGAAAGAACGCAGCACTTTCTGCCTTGCAGCTCTAGCGCAATGTAGCACACCCAGAGCAGAAGTTCTACTTCAGCCAGATGAGGCCCGCAAAGAAACTGCGTTTCACAGGCCTTTGTAAGAGATGTTCCCGGTAGGCTGTTAGAGCACTGTGCAGAGCGAGTTGTTTCTCAGCTTCCAAAAGAGTTGGAAGCAAGATGCTTTGGGGCCCATCTGCCACTATGGAAAGAAGGCAGCACTTTGTGCCTTGCAGCTCTAGGGCAATGTAGCTCACCCAGAGAAGTTCTACTTCAGCCACATCAGGCCTGCAAAGAAACTGCGTTTCACAGGCCTTTGTAAGAAATGTTCGCGGTAGGCTGTTAGAGCACTGTGCAGAGCGAGTTGTTTCTCAGCTTCCAAAAGAGTTGGAAGCAAGATGCTTTGGGGCTCATCTGCCCCTTTGAAAAGCAGGCAGCACTTTGTGTCTTGCAGCTCTAGGGCAATGTAGCACACCCAGAGCAGAAGTTCTACTTCAGCCAGATGAGGCCCGCAAAGAAACTGCATTTCACAGGCCTTTGTAACAGATTTTCCCGGTAGGCTGTTAGAGCACTGTGCAGAGCGAGTTGTTTCTTAGCTTCCCAAAGAGCTGGAAGCAAGATGCTTTGGGGCCCTACTCACCCTTTGGAAAGAAGGCAGCACTTTGTGCCTTGCAGCTCTAGGGCAATGTAGCACACCTAGAGCAGAAGTTGTACTTCAGCCAGATCAGGCCTGCAAAGAATCTGCGTTTCACAGGCCTTTGTAAGAGATGTTCCCTGTAGGCTGTTAGAGCACTGTGCAGAGCGAGTTCTTTCTTAGCTTCCCAAAGACCTGGAAGCAAGATGCTTTTGGGCCCTTCTCACCCTTTGGCAAGAAGGCAGCACTTTGTGCCTTGCAGCTCTAGGGCAATGTAGCACACCCAGAGCAGAAGTTCTACTTCAGCCACATCAGGCCTGCAAACAAACTGTGTTTCACAGGCCTTTGTAAGAGATGTTCGCAGTAGGCTGTTAGAGCACTGTGCAGAGCGAGTTGTTTCTCAGCTTCCAAAAGAGTTGGAAGCAAGATGCTTTGGGTCCCATCTGCCCCTTTGAAAAGAAGGCAGCACTTTGTGCCTTGCAGCTCTAGGGGAATGTGGCACACCCCGAGAAGAAGTTCTACTTCAGCCAGATCAGGCCTGCAAAGAAACTGCGTTTCACAGGCCTTTGTAAGAGATGTTCCCTGTAGGCTGTTAGAGCACTGTGCAGAGCGAGTTGTTTCTTAGCTTCCCAGAGAGCTGGAAGCAAGATGCTTTGGGGCCCATTAATTTTATCCCCTGCTACTTTGCTGTAGTTGTTGATTATTTCTAATAGTTTTTCTGTGGATTCTTTAGGGTTTTCTATGTATAAGATCATGTCGTCTGCAAACAACACGAGTTTTACTTCTTCGCTACCTATTTGAATTCCTTTTATTTTTTTTGCCTGCCGAATTGCTCTGGCCAGCACCTCCAGTACTATGTTGAATAGGAGTGGTGAAAGTGGGCACCCTTGTCTTGTTCCTGTCCTCAGAGGGATGGCTTTCAGCTTTTGTCCATTGAGTATGATGTTGGCTGTGGGTCTATCATATCTGGCCTTTATTATGTTGAGGTACTTTCCTTCTATACCCATTTTACTGAGGGTTTTTATCATAAATGGGTGTTGGATCTTGTCGAATGCTTTCTCTGCGTCTATTGAGATGATCATGTGGTTTTTGTTTTTCATTTTGTTGATGTAGTGTATCACGTTGATTGACTTGCGGGTGTTGAACCATCCCTGTGTCCCTGGTATAAATCCCACTTGATCATGGTGTATAACTTATTTGTTGTATTGCTGTAATCGGTTTGCCAAAATTTTGTTGAGGATTTTTGCATCTATGTTCATCAGTGATATCGGCCTGTAGTTCTCCTTCTTTGTGTTGTCCTTGTCAGGTTTGGGGATCAGAGTGATGTTGGCTTCATAGAATGTGTTAGGGAGTTCTCCATCTTTCTCAATTTTCTGGAACAGTTTGAGGAGAATAGGTACAAAGAACTCACACTGCTTAACAACAAAAAAACAAACAACCCGATCAAAAAATGGGCAGAGGACATGAACAGACATTTCTCAAAAGAAGATATGAATATGGCCAATAGACACATGAAAAGATGTTCATCATCGCTAATCATCAGGGAGATGCAAATCAAAACTACACTAAGCTATCACCTTACCCCCGTTAGATTGGCAAAAACACCCAAAACCAAGAACGACAAATGTTGGAGAGGTTGTGGAGAAAGAGGAACCCTCATACACTGTGGGTGGGAATGCAAACTGGTACAGCCACTATGGAAAACAGTATGGAGATTTCTCAAAAAGTTAAAAATAGAAATACCCTATGACCCAGCCATCCCATTACTGGGTATCTATCCTAAGGACCTGATATCAGATATCTCAAGAGTCCGTTGCACCCCTATGTTCGTCGCAGCATTATTTACAATAGCCAAGACGTGGAACCAGCCTACATGCCCAGAAACTGATGATTGGATAAAGAAGATGTGGTATATATACACAATGGAATACTACTCAGCCATAAAAAAAGACGACATTGGCCCATTCACAACAATGTGGATGGACCTCGAGGGCATTATGTTAAGCGAAATAAGTCAGTCAGAGAAAGACGAACTCTATATGACTCCACTCATAGGTGGAAGTTAGTATATTGAGAAGGAGATCTGATCGGTGGTTACCAGGGAAAAGGGGGGGTGGGGGGAGGGCACGGAGGGGGAAGTGGTGTTCCCACAACATGACTAACAAAAATGTACAACTGAAATTTCACAAGCTTGTAATCCATCATAACATTAATAAACAAAAAAAAAAAATAAAGATGCTTTGGGGCACATCTGCCCCTATGGAAAGAATGCAGCACTTTCTGCCTTGCAGCTCTAGGGCAATGTAGCACACCCAGAGCAGAAGTTCTACTTCAGCCAGATCAGGCCCGCAAAGAAACTGCGTTTCGCAGGCCTTTGTAAGAGATGTTCCCGGTAGGCTGTTAGAGCACTGTGCAGAGCGAGTTGTTTCTTAGCTTCCCAAAGAGCTGGAAGCAAGATGCTTTGGGGCCCATCTGCCCCTATGTAAAGAAGGCAGCACTTTGTGCCTTGCAGCTCTAGGGCAATGTAGCACACCCAGAGCAGAAGTTCTACTTCAGCCACATCAGGCCTGCAAACAAACTGTGTTTCACAGGCCTTTGTAAGAGATGTTCGCGGTAGGCTGTTAGAGCACTGTGCAGAGCGAGTTGTTTCTCAGCTTCCAAAAGAGTTGGAAGCAAGATGCTTTGGGTCCCATCTGCCCCTTTGAAAAGAAGGCAGCACTTTGTGCCTTGCAGCTCTAGGGGAATGTGGCACACCCCGAGCAGAAGTTCTACTTCAGCCAGATCAGGCCTGCAAAGAAACTGCGTTTCACAGGCCTTTGTAAGAGATGTTCCCTGTAGGCTGTTAGAGCACTGTGCAGAGCGAGTTGTTTCTTAGCTTCCCAGAGAGCTGGAAGCAAGATGCTTTGGGGCCCATTAATTTTATCCCCTGCTACTTTGCTGTAGTTGTTGATTATTTCTAATAGTTTTTCTGTGGATTCTTTAGGGTTTTCTATGTATAAGATCATGTCGTCTGCAAACAACACGAGTTTTACTTCTTCGTTACCTATTTGAATTCCTTTTATTTTTTTTGCCTGCCGAATTGCTCTGGCCAGCACCTCCAGTACTATGTTGAATAGGAGTGGTGAAAGTGGGCACCCTTGTCTTGTTCCTGTCCTCAGAGGGATGGCTTTCAGCTTTTGTCCATTGAGTATGATGTTGGCTGTGGGTCTATCATATCTGGCCTTTATTATGTTGAGGTACTTTCCTTCTATACCCATTTTACTGAGGGTTTTTATCATAAATGGGTGTTGGATCTTGTCGAATGCTTTCTCTGCGTCTATTGAGATGATCATGTGGTTTTTGTTTTTCATTTTGTTGATGTAGTGTATCACGTTGATTGACTTGCGGGTGTTGAACCATCCCTGTGTCCCTGGTATAAATCCCACTTGATCATGGTGTATAACTTATTTGTTGTATTGCTGTAATCGGTTTGCCAAAATTTTGTTGAGGATTTTTGCATCTATGTTCATCAGTGATATCGGCCTGTAGTTCTCCTTCTTTGTGTTGTCCTTGTCAGGTTTGGGGATCAGAGTGATGTTGGCTTCATAGAATGTGTTAGGGAGTTCTCCATCTTTCTCAATTTTCTGGAACAGTTTGAGGAGAATAGGTACAAAGAACTCACACTGCTTAACAACAAAAAAACAAACAACCCGATCAAAAAATGGGCAGAGGACATGAACAGACATTTCTCAAAAGAAGATATGAATATGGCCAATAGACACATGAAAAGATGTTCATCATCGCTAATCATCAGGGAGATGCAAATCAAAACTACACTAAGATATCACCTTACCCCCGTTAGATTGGCAAAAACACCCAAAACCAAGAACGACAAATGTTGGAGAGGTTGTGGAGAAAGAGGAACCCTCATACACTGTGGGTGGGAATGCAAACTGGTACAGCCACTATGGAAAACAGTATGGAGATTTCTCAAAAAGTTAAAAATAGAAATACCCTATGACCCAGCCATCCCATTACTGGGTATCTATCCTAAGGACCTGATATCAGATATCTCAAGAGTCCGTTGCACCCCTATGTTCGTCGCAGCATTATTTACAATAGCCAAGACGTGGAACCAGCCTACATGCCCAGAAACTGATGATTGGATAAAGAAGATGTGGTATATATACACAATGGAATACTACTCAGCCATAAAAAAAGACGACATTGGCCCATTCACAACAATGTGGATGGACCTCGAGGGCATTATGTTAAGCGAAATAAGTCAGTCAGAGAAAGACGAACTCTATATGACTCCACTCATAGGTGGAAGTTAGTATATTGAGAAGGAGATCTGATCGGTGGTTACCAGGGAAAAGGGGGGGTGGGGGGAGGGCACGGAGGGGGAAGTGGTGTTCCCACAACATGACTAACAAAAATGTACAACTGAAATTTCACAAGCTTGTAATCCATCATAACATTAATAAACAAAAAAAAAAAATAAAGATGCTTTGGGGCACATCTGCCCCTATGGAAAGAATGCAGCACTTTCTGCCTTGCAGCTCTAGGGCAATGTAGCACACCCAGAGCAGAAGTTGTACTTCAGCCAGATCAGGCCCGCAAAGAAACTGCGTTTCGCAGGCCTTTGTAAGAGATGTTCCCGGTAGGCTGTTAGAGCACTGTGCAGAGCGAGTTGTTTCTTAGCTTCCCAAAGAGCTGGAAGCAAGATGCTTTGGGGCCCATCTGCCCCTATGTAAAGAAGGCAGCACTTTGTGCCTTGCAGCTCTAGGGCAATGTAGCACACCCAGAGCAGAAGTTCTACTTCAGCCACATCAGGCCTGCAAACAAACTGTGTTTCACAGGCCTTTGTAAGAGATGTTCGCGGTAGGCTGTTAGAGCACTGTGCAGAGCGAGTTGTTTCTCAGCTTCCAAAAGAGTTGGAAGCAAGATGCTTTGGGTCCCATCTGCCCCTTTGAAAAGAAGGCAGCACTTTGTGCCTTGCAGCTCTAGGGGAATGTGGCACACCCCGAGCAGAAGTTCTACTTCAGCCAGATCAGGCCTGCAAAGAAACTGCGTTTCACAGGCCTTTGTAAGAGATGTTCCCTGTAGGCTGTTAGAGCACTGTGCAGAGCGAGTTGTTTCTTAGCTTCCCAGAGAGCTGGAAGCAAGATGCTTTGGGGCCCATTAATTTTATCCCCTGCTACTTTGCTGTAGTTGTTGATTATTTCTAATAGTTTTTCTGTGGATTCTTTAGGGTTTTCTATGTATAAGATCATGTCGTCTGCAAACAACACGAGTTTTACTTCTTCGTTACCTATTTGAATTCCTTTTATTTTTTTTGCCTGCCGAATTGCTCTGGCCAGCACCTCCAGTACTATGTTGAATAGGAGTGGTGAAAGTGGGCACCCTTGTCTTGTTCCTGTCCTCAGAGGGATGGCTTTCAGCTTTTGTCCATTGAGTATGATGTTGGCTGTGGGTCTATCATATCTGGCCTTTATTATGTTGAGGTACTTTCCTTCTATACCCATTTTACTGAGGGTTTTTATCATAAATGGGTGTTGGATCTTGTCGAATGCTTTCTCTGCGTCTATTGAGATGATCATGTGGTTTTTGTTTTTCATTTTGTTGATGTAGTGTATCACGTTGATTGACTTGCGGGTGTTGAACCATCCCTGTGTCCCTGGTATAAATCCCACTTGATCATGGTGTATAACTTATTTGTTGTATTGCTGTAATCGGTTTGCCAAAATTTTGTTGAGGATTTTTGCATCTATGTTCATCAGTGATATCGGCCTGTAGTTCTCCTTCTTTGTGTTGTCCTTGTCAGGTTTGGGGATCAGAGTGATGTTGGCTTCATAGAATGTGTTAGGGAGTTCTCCATCTTTCTCAATTTTCTGGAACAGTTTGAGGAGAATAGGTACAAAGAACTCACACTGCTTAACAACAAAAAAACAAACAACCCGATCAAAAAATGGGCAGAGGACATGAACAGACATTTCTCAAAAGAAGATATGAATATGGCCAATAGACACATGAAAAGATGTTCATCATCGCTAATCATCAGGGAGATGCAAATCAAAACTACACTAAGATATCACCTTACCCCCGTTAGATTGGCAAAAACACCCAAAACCAAGAACGACAAATGTTGGAGAGGTTGTGGAGAAAGAGGAACCCTCATACACTGTGGGTGGGAATGCAAACTGGTACAGCCACTATGGAAAACAGTATGGAGATTTCTCAAAAAGTTAAAAATAGAAATACCCTATGACCCAGCCATCCCATTACTGGGTATCTATCCTAAGAACCTGATATCAGATATCTCAAGAGTCCGTTGCACCCCTATGTTCATCGCAGCATTATTTACAATAGCCAAGACGTGGAACCAGCCTACATGCCCAGAAACTGATGATTGGATAAAGAAGATGTGGTATATATACACAATGGAATACTACTCAGCCATAAAAAAAGACGACATTGGCCCATTCACAACAATGTGGATGGACCTCGAGGGCATTATGTTAAGCGAAATAAGTCAGTCAGAGAAAGACGAACTCTATATGACTCCACTCATAGGTGGAAGTTAGTATATTGAGAAGGAGATCTGATCGGTGGTTACCAGGGAAAAGGGGGGGTGGGGGGAGGGCACGGAGGGGGAAGTGGTGTTCCCACAACATGACTAACAAAAATGTACAACTGAAATTTCACAAGCTTGTAATCCATCATAACATTAATAAACAAAAAAAAAAAATAAAGATGCTTTGGGGCACATCTGCCCCTATGGAAAGAATGCAGCACTTTCTGCCTTGCAGCTCTAGGGCAATGTAGCACACCCAGAGCAGAAGTTGTACTTCAGCCAGATCAGGCCCGCAAAGAAACTGCGTTTCGCAGGCCTTTGTAAGAGATGTTCCCGGTAGGCTGTTAGAGCACTGTGCAGAGCGAGTTGTTTCTTAGCTTCCCAAAGAGCTGGAAGCAAGATGCTTTGGGGCCCATCTGCCCCTATGTAAAGAAGGCAGCACTTTGTGCCTTGCAGCTCTAGGGCAATGTAGCACACCCAGAGCAGAAGTTCTACTTCAGCCACATCAGGCCTGCAAACAAACTGTGTTTCACAGGCCTTTGTAAGAGATGTTCGCGGTAGGCTGTTAGAGCACTGTGCAGAGCGAGTTGTTTCTCAGCTTCCAAAAGAGTTGGAAGCAAGATGCTTTGGGTCCCATCTGCCCCTTTGAAAAGAAGGCAGCACTTTGTGCCTTGCAGCTCTAGGGGAATGTGGCACACCCCGAGCAGAAGTTCTACTTCAGCCAGATCAGGCCTGCAAAGAAACTGCGTTTCACAGGCCTTTGTAAGAGATGTTCCCTGTAGGCTGTTAGAGCACTGTGCAGAGCGAGTTGTTTCTTAGCTTCCCAGAGAGCTGGAAGCAAGATGCTTTGGGGCCCATTAATTTTATCCCCTGCTACTTTGCTGTAGTTGTTGATTATTTCTAATAGTTTTTCTGTGGATTCTTTAGGGTTTTCTATGTATAAGATCATGTCGTCTGCAAACAACACGAGTTTTACTTCTTCGTTACCTATTTGAATTCCTTTTATTTTTTTTGCCTGCCGAATTGCTCTGGCCAGCACCTCCAGTACTATGTTGAATAGGAGTGGTGAAAGTGGGCACCCTTGTCTTGTTCCTGTCCTCAGAGGGATGGCTTTCAGCTTTTGTCCATTGAGTATGATGTTGGCTGTGGGTCTATCATATCTGGCCTTTATTATGTTGAGGTACTTTCCTTCTATACCCATTTTACTGAGGGTTTTTATCATAAATGGGTGTTGGATCTTGTCGAATGCTTTCTCTGCGTCTATTGAGATGATCATGTGGTTTTTGTTTTTCATTTTGTTGATGTAGTGTATCACGTTGATTGACTTGCGGGTGTTGAACCATCCCTGTGTCCCTGGTATAAATCCCACTTGATCATGGTGTATAACTTATTTGTTGTATTGCTGTAATCGGTTTGCCAAAATTTTGTTGAGGATTTTTGCATCTATGTTCATCAGTGATATCGGCCTGTAGTTCTCCTTCTTTGTGTTGTCCTTGTCAGGTTTGGGGATCAGAGTGATGTTGGCTTCATAGAATGTGTTAGGGAGTTCTCCATCTTTCTCAATTTTCTGGAACAGTTTGAGGAGAATAGGTACAAAGAACTCACACTGCTTAACAACAAAAAAACAAACAACCCGATCAAAAAATGGGCAGAGGACATGAACAGACATTTCTCAAAAGAAGATATGAATATGGCCAATAGACACATGAAAAGATGTTCATCATCGCTAATCATCAGGGAGATGCAAATCAAAACTACACTAAGATATCACCTTACCCCCGTTAGATTGGCAAAAACACCCAAAACCAAGAACGACAAATGTTGGAGAGGTTGTGGAGAAAGAGGAACCCTCATACACTGTGGGTGGGAATGCAAACTGGTACAGCCACTATGGAAAACAGTATGGAGATTTCTCAAAAAGTTAAAAATAGAAATACCCTATGACCCAGCCATCCCATTACTGGGTATCTATCCTAAGAACCTGATATCAGATATCTCAAGAGTCCGTTGCACCCCTATGTTCATCGCAGCATTATTTACAATAGCCAAGACGTGGAACCAGCCTACATGCCCAGAAACTGATGATTGGATAAAGAAGATGTGGTATATATACACAATGGAATACTACTCAGCCATAAAAAAAGACGACATTGGCCCATTCACAACAATGTGGATGGACCTCGAGGGCATTATGTTAAGCGAAATAAGTCAGTCAGAGAAAGACGAACTCTATATGACTCCACTCATAGGTGGAAGTTAGTATATTGAGAAGGAGATCTGATCGGTGGTTACCAGGGAAAAGGGGGGGTGGGGGGAGGGCACGGAGGGGGAAGTGGTGTTCCCACAACATGACTAACAAAAATGTACAACTGAAATTTCACAAGCTTGTAATCCATCATAACATTAATAAACAAAAAAAAAAAATAAAGATGCTTTGGGGCACATCTGCCCCTATGGAAAGAATGCAGCACTTTCTGCCTTGCAGCTCTAGGGCAATGTAGCACACCCAGAGCAGAAGTTGTACTTCAGCCAGATCAGGCCCGCAAAGAAACTGCGTTTCGCAGGCCTTTGTAAGAGATGTTCCCGGTAGGCTGTTAGAGCACTGTGCAGAGCGAGTTGTTTCTTAGCTTCCCAAAGAGCTGGAAGCAAGATGCTTTGGGGCCCATCTGCCCCTATGTAAAGAAGGCAGCACTTTGTGCCTTGCAGCTCTAGGGCAATGTAGCACACCCAGAGCAGAAGTTCTACTTCAGCCACATGAGGCCTGCAAACAAACTGTGTTTCACAGGCCTTTGTAAGAGATGTTCGCGGTAGGCTGTTAGAGCACTGTGCAGAGCGAGTTGTTTCTCAGCTTCCAAAAGAGTTGGAAGCAAGATGCTTTGGGTCCCATCTGCCCCTTTGAAAAGAAGGCAGCACTTTGTGCCTTGCAGCTCTAGGGGAATGTGGCACACCCCGAGCAGAAGTTCTACTTCAGCCAGATCAGGCCTGCAAAGAAACTGCGTTTCACAGGCCTTTGTAAGAGATGTTCCCTGTAGGCTGTTAGAGCACTGTGCAGAGCGAGTTGTTTCTTAGCTTCCCAGAGAGCTGGAAGCAAGATGCTTTGGGGCCCATTAATTTTATCCCCTGCTACTTTGCTGTAGTTGTTGATTATTTCTAATAGTTTTTCTGTGGATTCTTTAGGGTTTTCTATGTATAAGATCATGTCGTCTGCAAACAACACGAGTTTTACTTCTTCGTTACCTATTTGAATTCCTTTTATTTTTTTTGCCTGCCGAATTGCTCTGGCCAGCACCTCCAGTACTATGTTGAATAGGAGTGGTGAAAGTGGGCACCCTTGTCTTGTTCCTGTCCTCAGAGGGATGGCTTTCAGCTTTTGTCCATTGAGTATGATGTTGGCTGTGGGTCTATCATATCTGGCCTTTATTATGTTGAGGTACTTTCCTTCTATACCCATTTTACTGAGGGTTTTTATCATAAATGGGTGTTGGATCTTGTCGAATGCTTTCTCTGCGTCTATTGAGATGATCATGTGGTTTTTGTTTTTCATTTTGTTGATGTAGTGTATCACGTTGATTGACTTGCGGGTGTTGAACCATCCCTGTGTCCCTGGTATAAATCCCACTTGATCATGGTGTATAACTTATTTGTTGTATTGCTGTAATCGGTTTGCCAAAATTTTGTTGAGGATTTTTGCATCTATGTTCATCAGTGATATCGGCCTGTAGTTCTCCTTCTTTGTGTTGTCCTTGTCAGGTTTGGGGATCAGAGTGATGTTGGCTTCATAGAATGTGTTAGGGAGTTCTCCATCTTTCTCAATTTTCTGGAACAGTTTGAGGAGAATAGGTACAAAGAACTCACACTGCTTAACAACAAAAAAACAAACAACCCGATCAAAAAATGGGCAGAGGACATGAACAGACATTTCTCAAAAGAAGATATGAATATGGCCAATAGACACATGAAAAGATGTTCATCATCGCTAATCATCAGGGAGATGCAAATCAAAACTACACTAAGATATCACCTTACCCCCGTTAGATTGGCAAAAACATCCAAAACCAAGAACGACAAATGTTGGAGAGGTTGTGGAGAAAGAGGAACCCTCATACACTGTGGGTGGGAATGCAAACTGGTACAGCCACTATGGAAAACAGTATGGAGATTTCTCAAAAAGTTAAAAATAGAAATACCCTATGACCCAGCCATCCCATTACTGGGTATCTATCCTAAGAACCTGATATCAGATATCTCAAGAGTCCGTTGCACCCCTATGTTCATCGCAGCATTATTTACAATAGCCAAGACGTGGAACCAGCCTACATGCCCAGAAACTGATGATTGGATAAAGAAGATGTGGTATATATACACAATGGAATACTACTCAGCCATAAAAAAAGACGACATTGGCCCATTCACAACAATGTGGATGGACCTCGAGGGCATTATGTTAAGCGAAATAAGTCAGTCAGAGAAAGACGAACTCTATATGACTCCACTCATAGGTGGAAGTTAGTATATTGAGAAGGAGATCTGATCGGTGGTTACCAGGGAAATGGGGGGGTGGGGGGAGGGCACGGAGGGGGAAGTGGTGTTCCCACAACATGACTAACAAAAATGTACAACTGAAATTTCACAAGCTTGTAATCCATCATAACATTAATAAACAAAAAAAAAAAATAAAGATGCTTTGGGGCACATCTGCCCCTATGGAAAGAATGCAGCACTTTCTGCCTTGCAGCTCTAGGGCAATGTAGCACACCCAGAGCAGAAGTTCTACTTCAGCCAGATCAGGCCCGCAAAGAAACTGCGTTTCGCAGGCCTTTGTAAGAGATGTTCCCGGTAGGCTGTTAGAGCACTGTGCAGAGCGAGTTGTTTCTTAGCTTCCCAAAGAGCTGGAAGCAAGATGCTTTGGGGCCCATCTGCCCCTATGTAAAGAAGGCAGCACTTTGTGCCTTGCAGTTCTAGGGCAATGTAGCTCACCCAGAGAAGTTCTACTTCAGCCACATCAGGCCTGCAAAGAAACTGCGTTTCACAGGCCTTTGTAAGAAATGTTCGCGGTAGGCTGTTAGAGCACTGTGCAGAGCGAGTTGTTTCTCAGCTTCCAAAAGAGTTGGAAGCAAGATGCTTTGGGGCTCATCTGCCCCTTTGAAAAGCAGGCAGCACTTTGTGGCTTGCAGCTCTAGGGCAATGTAGCACACCCAGAGCAGAAGTTCTACTTCAGCCAGATGAGGCCCGCAAAGAAACTGCATTTCACAGGCCTTTCTAACAGATTTTCCCGGTAGGCTGTTAGAGCACTGTGCAGAGCGAGTTGTTTCTTAGCTTCCCAAAGAGCTGGAAGCAAGATGCTTTGGGGCCCTACTCACCCTTTGGAAAGAAGGCAGCACTTTGTGCCTTGCAGCTCTAGGGCAATGTAGCACACCTAGAGCAGAAGTTGTACTTCAGCCAGATCAGGCCTGCAAAGAATCTGCGTTTCACAGGCCTTTGTAAGAGATGTTCCCTGTAGGCTGTTAGAGCACTGTGCAGAGCGAGTTCTTTCTTAGCTTCCCAAAGACCTGGAAGCAAGATGCTTTTGGGCCCTTCTCACCCTTTGGCAAGAAGGCAGCACTTTGTGCCTTGCAGCTCTAGGGCAATGTAGCACACCCAGAGCCGAAGTTCTACTTCAGCCACATCAGGCCTGCAAACAAACTGTGTTTCACAGGCCTTTGTAAGAGATGTTCGCGGTAGGCTGTTAGAGCACTGTGCAGAGCGAGTTGTTTCTCAGCTTCCAAAAGAGTTGGAAGCAAGATGCTTTGGGTCCCATCTGCCCCTTTGAAAAGAAGGCAGCACTTTGTGCCTTGCAGCTCTAGGGGAATGTGGCACACCCCGAGCAGAAGTTCTACTTCAGCCAGATCAGGCCTGCAAAGAAACTGCGTTTCACAGGCCTTTGTAAGAGATGTTCCCTGTACGCTGTTAGAGCACTGTGCAGAGCGAGTTGTTTCTTAGCTTCCCAGAGAGCTGGAAGCAAGATGCTTTGGGGCCCATTAATTTTATCCCCTGCTACTTTGCTGTAGTTGTTGATTATTTCTAATAGTTTTTCTGTGGATTCTTTAGGGTTTTCTATGTATAAGATCATGTCGTCTGCAAACAACACGAGTTTTACTTCTTCGTTACCTATTTGAATTCCTTTTATTTTTTTTGCCTGCCGAATTGCTCTGGCCAGCACCTCCAGTACTATGTTGAATAGGAGTGGTGAAAGTGGGCACCCTTGTCTTGTTCCTGTCCTCAGAGGGATGGCTTTCAGCTTTTGTCCATTGAGTATGATGTTGGCTGTGGGTCTATCAATCTGGCCTTTATTATGTTGAGGTACTTTCCTTCTATACCCATTTTACTGAGGGTTTTTATCATAAATGGGTGTTGGATCTTGTCGAATGCTTTCTCTGCGTCTATTGAGATGATCATGTGGTTTTTGTTTTTCATTTTGTTGATGTAGTGTATCACGTTGATTGACTTGCGGGTGTTGAACCATCCCTGTGTCCCTGGTATAAAACCCACTTGATCATGGTGTATAATCTTTTTGATGTATTGCTGTAATCGGTTTGCCAAAATTTTGTTGAGGATTTTTGCATCTATGTTCATCAGTGATATCGGCCTGTAGTTCTCCTTCTTTGTGTTGTCCTTGTCAGGTTTGGGGATCAGCGTGATGTTGGCTTCATAGAATGTGGTAGGGAGTTCTCCATCTTTCTCAATTTTCTGGAACACTTTGAGTAGAATGGGTACAAAGAACTCACACTGCTTAACAAAAAAAAACAAACAACCCGATCAAAAAATGGGCAGAGGACATGAACAGACATTTCTCAAAAGAAGATATGAATATGGCCAATAGACACATGAAAAGATGTTCATCATCGCTAATCATCAGGGAAATGCAAATCAAAACTACACTAAGATATCACCTTACCCCCGTTAGATTTGCAAAAACACCCAAAACCAAGAACGACAAATGTTGGAGAGGTTGTGGAGAAAGAGGAACCCTCATACACTGTGGGTGGGAATGCAAACTGGTACAGCCACTATGGAAAACAGTATGGAGATTTCTCAAAAAGTTAAAAATAGAAATACCCTATGACCCAGCCATCCCATTACTGGGTATCTATCCTAAGAACCTGATATCAGATATCTCAAGAGTCCGTTGCACCCCTATGTTCATCGCAGCATTATTTACAATAGCCAAGACGTGGAACCAGCCTACATGCCCAGAAACTGATGATTGGATAAAGAAGATATGGTATATATACACAATGGAATACTACTCAGCCACAAAAAAAGACGAAATTGGCCCCTTCACAACAATGTGGATGGACCTCGAGGGCATTATGTTAAGCGAAATAAGTCAGTCAGAGAAAGACGAACTCTATATGACTCCACTCATAGGTGGAAATTAGTATATTGAGAAGGAGATCTGATCGGTGGTTACCAGGGAAAAGGGGGGGTGGGGCGAGGGCACGGAGGGGGAAGTGGTGTTCCCACAACATGACTAACAAAAATGTACAACTGAAATTTCACAAGCTTGTAATCCATCATAACATTAATAAACAAAAAAAAAAAAAAAGATGCTTTGGGGCCCATCTGCCCCTATGGAAAGAACGCAGCACTTTCTGCCTTGCAGCTCTAGCGCAATGTAGCACACCCAGAGCAGAAGTTCTACTTCAGCCAGATGAGGCCCGCAAAGAAACTGCGTTTCACAGGCCTTTGTAAGAGATGTTCCCGGTAGGCTGTTAGAGCACTGTGCAGAGCGAGTTGTTTCTCAGCTTCCAAAAGAGTTGGAAGCAAGATGCTTTGGGGCCCATCTGCCACTATGGAAAGAAGGCAGCACTTTGTGCCTTGCAGCTCTAGGGCAATGTAGCTCACCCAGAGAAGTTCTACTTCAGCCACATCAGGCCTGCAAAGAAACTGCGTTTCACAGGCCTTTGTAAGAAATGTTCGCGGTAGGCTGTTAGAGCACTGTGCAGAGCGAGTTGTTTCTCAGCTTCCAAAAGAGTTGGAAGCAAGATGCTTTGGGGCTCATCTGCCCCTTTGAAAAGCAGGCAGCACTTTGTGGCTTGCAGCTCTAGGGCAATGTAGCACACCCAGAGCAGAAGCTCTACTTCAGCCAGATGAGGCCCGCAAAGAAACTGCATTTCACAGGCCTTTGTAACAGATTTTCCCGGTAGGCTGTTAGAGCACTGTGCAGAGCGAGTTGTTTCTTAGCTTCCCAAAGAGCTGGAAGCAAGATGCTTTGGGGCCCTACTCACCCTTTGGAAAGAAGGCAGCACTTTGTGCCTTGCAGCTCTAGGGCAATGTAGCACACCTAGAGCAGAAGTTGTACTTCAGCCAGATCAGGCCTGCAAAGAATCTGCGTTTCACAGGCCTTTGTAAGAGATGTTCCCTGTAGGCTGTTAGAGCACTGTGCAGAGCGAGTTCTTTCTTAGCTTCCCAAAGACCTGGAAGCAAGATGCGTTTGGGCCCTTCTCACCCTTTGGCAAGAAGGCAGCACTTTGTGCCTTGCAGCTCTAGGGCAATGTAGCACACCCAGAGCCGAAGTTCTACTTCAGCCACATCAGGCCTGCAAACAAACTGTGTTTCACAGGCCTTTGTAAGAGATGTTCGCGGTAGGCTGTTAGAGCACTGTGCAGAGCGAGTTGTTTCTCAGCTTCCAAAAGAGTTGGAAGCAAGATGCTTTGGGTCCCATCTGCCCCTTTGAAAAGAAGGCAGCACTTTGTGCCTTGCAGCTCTTGGGCAATGTGGCACACCCCGAGCAGAAGTTCTACTTCAGCCAGATCAGGCCTGCAAAGAAACTGCGTTTCACAGGCCTTTGTAAGAGATGTTCCCTGTAGGCTGTTAGAGCACTGTGCAGAGCGAGTTGTTTCTTAGCTTCCCAGAGAGCTGGAAGCAAGATGCTTTGGGGCCCATTAATTTTATCCCCTGCTACTTTGCTGTAGTTGTTGATTATTTCTAATAGTTTTTCTGTGGATTCTTTAGGGTTTTCTATGTATAAGATCATGTCGTCTGCAAACAACACGAGTTTTACTTCTTCGTTACCTATTTGAATTCCTTTTATTTTTTTTTCCTGCCGAATTGCTCTGGCCAGCACCTCCAGTACTATGTTGAATAGGAGTGGTGAAAGTGGGCACCCTTGTCTTGTTCCTGTCCTCAGAGGGATGGCTTTCAGCTTTTGTCCATTGAGTATGATGTTGGCTGTGGGTCTATCATATATGGCCTTTATTATGTTGAGGTACTTTCCTTCTATACCCATTTTACTGAGGGTTTTTATCATAAATGGGTGTTGGATCTTGTCGAATGCTTTCTCTGCGTCTATTGAGATGATCATGTGGTTTTTGTTTTTCATTTTGTTGATGTAGTGTATCACGTTGATTGACTTGCGGGTGTTGAACCATCCCTGTGTCCCTGGTATAAATCCCACTTGATCATGGTGTATAATCTTTTTGATGTATTGCTGTAATCGGTTTGCCAAAATTTTGTTGAGGATTTTTGCATCTATGTTCATCAGTGATATCGGCCTGTAGTTCTCCTTCTTTGTGTTGTCCTTGTCAGGTTTGGGGATCAGCGTGATGTTGGCTTCATAGAATGTGGTAGGGAGTTCTCCATCTTTCTCAATTTTCTGGAACACTTTGAGTAGAATGGGTACAAAGAACTCACACTGCTTAACAAAAAAAAACAAACAACCCGATCAAAAAATGGGCAGAGGACATGAACAGACATTTCTCAAAAGAAGATATGAATATGGCCAATAGACACATGAAAAGATGTTCATCATCGCTAATCATCAGGGAAATGCAAATCAAAACTACACTAAGATATCACCTTACCCCCGTTAGATTTGCAAAAACACCCAAAACCAAGAACGACAAATGTTGGAGAGGTTGTGGAGAAAGAGGAACCCTCATACACTGTGGGTGGGAATGCAAACTGGTACAGCCACTATGGAAAACAGTATGGAGATTTCTCAAAAAGTTAAAAATAGAAATACCCTATGACCCAGCCATCCCATTACTGGGTATCTATCCTAAGAACCTGATATCAGATATCTCAAGAGTCCGTTGCACCCCTATGTTCATCGCAGCATTATTTACAATAGCCAAGACGTGGAACCAGCCTACATGCCCAGAAACTGATGATTGGATAAAGAAGATGTGGTATATATACACAATGGAATACTACTCAGCCACAAAAAAAGACGAAATTGGCCCCTTCACAACAATGTGGATGGACCTCGAGGGCATTATGTTAAGCGAAATAAGTCAGTCAGAGAAAGACGAACTCTATATGACTCCACTCATAGGTGGAAATTAGTATATTGAGAAGGAGATCTGATCGGTGGTTACCAGGGAAAAGGGGGGGTGGGGCGAGGGCACGGAGGGGGAAGTGGTGTTCCCACAACATGACTAACAAAAATGTACAACTGAAATTTCACAAGCTTGTAATCCATCATAACATTAATAAACAACAACAAAAAAAAAGATGCTTTGGGGCCCATCTGCCCCTATGGAAAGAACGCAGCACTTTCTGCCTTGCTGCTCTAGCGCAATGTAGCACACCCAGAGCAGAAGTTCTACTTCAGCCAGATGAGGCCCGCAAAGAAACTGCGTTTCACAGGCCTTTGTAAGAGATGTTCCCGGTAGGCTGTTAGAGCACTGTGCAGAGCGAGTTGTTTCTCAGCTTCCAAAAGAGTTGGAAGCAAGATGCTTTGGGGCCCATCTGCCCCTATGTAAAGAAGGCAGCACTTTGTGCCTTGCAGCTCTAGGGCAATGTAGCTCACCCAGAGAAGTTCTACTTCAGCCACATCAGGCCTGCAAAGAAACTGCGTTTCACAGGCCTTTGTAAGAAATGTTCGCGGTAGGATGTTAGAGCACTCTGCAGAGCGAGTTGTTTCTCAGCTTCCAAAAGAGTTGGAAGCAAGATGCTTTGGGGCTCATCTGCCCATTTGAAAAGCAGGCAGCACTTTGTGGCTTGCAGCTCTAGGGCAATGTAGCACACCTAGAGCAGAAGTTGTACTTCAGCCAGATCAGGCCTGCAAAGAATCTGCGTTTCACAGGCCTTTGTAAGAGATGTTCCCTGTAGGCTGTTAGAGCACTGTGCAGAGCGAGTTCTTTCTTAGCTTCCCAAAGACCTGGAAGCAAGATGCTTTTGGGCCCTTCTCACCCTTTGGCAAGAAGGCAGCACTTTGTGCCTTGCAGCTCTAGGGCAATGTAGCACACCCAGAGCCGAAGTTCTACTTCAGCCACATCAGGCCTGCAAACAAACTGTGTTTCACAGGCCTTTGTAAGAGATGTTCGCGGTAGGCTGTTAGAGCACTGTGCAGAGCGAGTTGTTTCTCAGCTTCCAAAAGAGTTGGAAGCAAGATGCTTTGGGTCCCATCTGCCCCTTTGAAAAGAAGGCAGCACTTTGTGCCTTGCAGCTCTAGGGCAATGTGGCACACCCCGAGCAGAAGTTCTACTTCAGCCAGATCAGGCCTGCAAAGAAACTGCGTTTCACAGGCCTTTGTAAGAGATGTTCCCTGTAGGCTGTTAGAGCACTGTGCAGAGCGAGTTGTTTCTTAGCTTCCCAGAGAGCTGGAAGCAAGATGCTTTGGGGCCCATTAATTTTATCCCCTGCTACTTTGCTGTAGTTGTTGATTATTTCTAATAGTTTTTCTGTGGATTCTTTAGGGTTTTCTATGTATAAGATCATGTCGTCTGCAAACAACACGAGTTTTACTTCTTCGTTACCTATTTGAATTCCTTTTATTTTTTTTTCCTGCCGAATTGCTCTGGCCAGCACCTCCAGTACTATGTTGAATAGGAGTGGTGAAAGTGGGCACCCTTGTCTTGTTCCTGTCCTCAGAGGGATGGCTTTCAGCTTTTGTCCATTGAGTATGATGTTGGCTGTGGGTCTATCATATATGGCCTTTATTATGTTGAGGTACTTTCCTTCTATACCCATTTTACTGAGGGTTTTTATCATAAATGGGTGTTGGATCTTGTCGAATGCTTTCTCTGCGTCTATTGAGATGATCATGTGGTTTTTGTTTTTCATTTTGTTGATGTAGTGTATCACGTTGATTGACTTGCGGGTGTTGAACCATCCCTGTGTCCCTGGTATAAATCCCACTTGATCATGGTGTATAATCTTTTTGATGTATTGCTGTAATCGGTTTGCCAAAATTTTGTTGAGGATTTTTGCATCTATGTTCATCAGTGATATCGGCCTGTAGTTCTCCTTCTTTGTGTTGTCCTTGTCAGGTTTGGGGATCAGCGTGATGTTGGCTTCATAGAATGTGGTAGGGAGTTCTCCATCTTTCTCAATTTTCTGGAACACTTTGAGTAGAATGGGTACAAAGAACTCACACTGCTTAACAAAAAAAAACAAACAACCCGATCAAAAAATGGGCAGAGGACATGAACAGACATTTCTCAAAAGAAGATATGAATATGGCCAATAGACACATGAAAAGATGTTCATCATCGCTAATCATCAGGGAAATGCAAATCAAAACTACACTAAGATATCACCTTACCCCCGTTAGATTTGCAAAAACACCCAAAACCAAGAACGACAAATGTTGGAGAGGTTGTGGAGAAAGAGGAACCCTCATACACTGTGGGTGGGAATGCAAACTGGTACAGCCACTATGGAAAACAGTTTGGAGATTTCTCAAAAAGTTAAAAATAGAAATACCCTATGACCCAGCCATCCCATTACTGGGTATCTATCCTAAGAACCTGATATCAGATATCTCAAGAGTCCGTTGCACCCCTATGTTCATCGCAGCATTATTTACAATAGCCAAGACGTGGAACCAGCCTACATGCCCAGAAACTGATGATTGGATAAAGAAGATGTGGTATATATACACAATGGAATACTACTCAGCCACAAAAAAAGACGAAATTGGCCCCTTCACAACAATGTGGATGGACCTCGAGGGCATTATGTTAAGCGAAATAAGTCAGTCAGAGAAAGACGAACTCTATATGACTCCACTCATAGGTGGAAATTAGTATATTGAGAAGGAGATCTGATCGGTGGTTACCAGGGAAAAGGGGGGGTGGGGCGAGGGCACGGAGGGGGAAGTGGTGTTCCCACAACATGACTAACAAAAATGTACAACTGAAATTTCACAAGCTTGTAATCCATCATAACATTAATAAACAAACAAACAAAAAAAAGATGCTTTGGGGCCCATCTGCCCCTAAGGAAAGAACGCAGCACTTCCTGCCTTGCAGCTCTAGCGCAATGTAGCACACCCAGAGCAGAAGTTCTACTTCAGCCAGATGAGGCCCGCAAAGAAACTGCGTTTCACAGGCCTTTGTAAGAGATGTTCCCGGTAGGCTGTTAGAGCACTGTGCAGAGCGAGTTGTTTCTCAGCTTCCAAAAGAGTTGGAAGCAAGATGCTTTGGGGCCCATCTGCCCCTATGTAAAGAAGGCAGCACTTTGTGCCTTGCAGCTCTAGGGCAATGTAGCTCACCCAGAGAAGTTCTACTTCAGCCACATCAGGCCTGCAAAGAAACTGCGTTTCACAGGCCTTTGTAAGAAATGTTCGCGGTAGGATGTTAGAGCACTCTGCAGAGCGAGTTGTTTCTCAGCTTCCAAAAGAGTTGGAAGCAAGATGCTTTGGGGCTCATCTGCCCATTTGAAAAGCAGGCAGCACTTTGTGGCTTGCAGCTCTAGGGCAATGTAGCACACCTAGAGCAGAAGTTGTACTTCAGCCAGATCAGGCCTGCAAAGAATCTGCGTTTCACAGGCCTTTGTAAGAGATGTTCGCAGTAGGCTGTTAGAGCACTGTGCAGAGCGAGTTGTTTCTCAGCTTCCAAAAGAGTTGGAAGCAAGATGCTTTGGGTCCCATCTGCCCCTTTGAAAAGAAGGCAGCACTTTGTGCCTTGCAGCTCTAGGGGAATGTGGCACACCCCGAGCAGAAGTTCTACTTCAGCCAGATCAGGCCTGCAAAGAAACTGCGTTTCACAGGCCTTTGTAAGAGATGTTCCCTGAACGCTGTTAGAGCACTGTGCAGAGCGAGTTGTTTCTTAGCTTCCCAGAGAGCTGGAAGCAAGATGCTTTGGGGCCCATTAATTTTATCCCCTGCTACTTTGCTGTAGTTGTTGATTATTTCTAATAGTTTTTCTGTGGATTCTTTAGGGTTTTCTATGTATAAGATCATGTCGTCTGCAAACAACACGAGTTTTACTTCTTCGTTACCTATTTGAATTCCTTTTATTTTTTTTGCCTGCCGAATTGCGCTGGCCAGCACCTCCAGTACTATGTTGAATAGGAGTGGTGAAAGTGGGCACCCTTGTCTTGTTCCTGTCCTCAGAGGGATGGCTTTCAGCTTTTGTCCATTGAGTATGATGTTGGCTGTGGGTCTATCATATCTGGCCTTTATTATGTTGAGGTACTTTCCTTCTATACCCATTTTACTGAGGGTTTTTATCATAAATGGGTGTTGGATCTTGTCGAATGCTTTCTCTGCGTCTATTGAGATGATCATGTGGTTTTTGTTTTTCATTTTGTTGATGTAGTGTATCACGTTGATTGACTTGCGGGTGTTGAACCATCCCTGTGTCCCTGGTATAAATCCCACTTGATCATGGTGTATAACTTATTTGTTGTATTGCTGTAATCGGTTTGCCAAAATTTTGTTGAGGATTTTTGCATCTATGTTCATCAGTGATATCGGCCTGTAGTTCTCCTTCTTTGTGTTGTCCTTGTCAGGTTTGGGGATCAGAGTGATGTTGGCTTCATAGAATGTGTTAGGGAGTTCTCCATCTTTCTCAATTTTCTGGAACAGTTTGAGGAGAATAGGTACAAAGAACTCACACTGCTTAACAACAAAAAAACAAACAACCCGATCAAAAAATGGGCAGAGGACATGAACAGACATTTCTCAAAAGAAGATATGAATATGGCCAATAGACACATGAAAAGATGTTCATCATCGCTAATCATCAGGGAGATGCAAATCAAAACTACACTAAGATATCACCTTACCCCCGTTAGATTGGCAAAAACATCCAAAACCAAGAACGACAAATGTTGGAGAGGTTGTGGAGAAAGAGGAACCCTCATACACTGTGGGTGGGAATGCAAACTGGTACAGCCACTATGGAAAACAGTATGGAGATTTCTCAAAAAGTTAAAAATAGAAATACCCTATGACCCAGCCATCCCATTACTGGGTATCTATCCTAAGAACCTGATATCAGATATCTCAAGAGTCCGTTGCACCCCTATGTTCATCGCAGCATTATTTACAATAGCCAAGACGTGGAACCAGCCTACATGCCCAGAAACTGATGATTGGATAAAGAAGATGTGGTATATATAGACAATGGAATACTACTCAGCCATAAAAAAAGACGACATTGGCCCATTCACAACAATGTGGATGGACCTCGAGGGCATTATGTTAAGCGAAATAAGTCAGTCAGAGAAAGACGAACTCTATATGACTCCACTCATAGGTGGAAGTTAGTATATTGAGAAGGAGATCTGATCGGTGGTTACCAGGGAAAAGGGGGGGTGGGGGGAGGGCACGGAGGGGGAAGTGGTGTTCCCACAACATGACTAACAAAAATGTACAACTGAAATTTCACAAGCTTGTAATCCATCATAACATTAATAAACAAAAAAAAAAAATAAAGATGCTTTGGGGCACATCTGCCCCTATGGAAAGAATGCAGCACTTTCTGCCTTGCAGCTCTAGGGCAATGTAGCACAACCAGAGCAGAAGTTCTACTTCAGCCAGATCAGGCCCGCAAAGAAACTGCGTTTCGCAGGCCTTTGTAAGAGATGTTCCCGGTAGGCTGTTAGAGCACTGTGCAGAGCGAGTTGTTTCTTAGCTTCCCAAAGAGCTGGAAGCAAGATGCTTTGGGGCCCATCTGCCCCTATGTAAAGAAGGCAGCACTTTGTGCCTTGCAGCTCTAGGGCAATGTAGCTCACCCAGAGAAGTTCTACTTCAGCCACATCAGGCCTGCAAAGAAACTGCGTTTCACAGGCCTTTGTAAGAAATGTTCGCGGTAGGCTGTTAGAGCACTGTGCAGAGCGAGTTGTTTCTCAGCTTCCAAAAGAGTTGGAAGCAAGATGCTTTGGGGCTCATCTGCCCCTTTGAAAAGCAGGCAGCACTTTGTGGCTTGCAGCTCTAGGGCAATGTAGCACACCCAGAGCAGAAGTTCTACTTCAGCCAGATGAGGCCCGCAAAGAAACTGCATTTCACAGGCCTTTCTAACAGATTTTCCCGGTAGGCTGTTAGAGCACTGTGCAGAGCGAGTTGTTTCTTAGCTTCCCAAAGAGCTGGAAGCAAGATGCTTTGGGGCCCTACTCACCCTTTGGAAAGAAGGCAGCACTTTGTGCCTTGCAGCTCTAGGGCAATGTAGCACACCTAGAGCAGAAGTTATACTTCAGCCAGATCAGGCCTGCAAAGAATCTGCGTTTCACAGGCCTTTGTAAGAGATGTTCCCTGTAGGCTGTTAGAGCACTGTGCAGAGCGAGTTCTTTCTTAGCTTCCCAAAGACCTGGAAGCAAGATGCTTTTGGGCCCTTCTCACCCTTTGGCAAGAAGGCAGCACTTTGTGCCTTGCAGCTCTAGGGCAATGTAGCACACCCAGAGCCGAAGTTCTACTTCAGCCACATCAGGCCTGCAAACAAACTGTGTTTCACAGGCCTTTGTAAGAGATGTTCGCGGTAGGCTGTTAGAGCACTGTGCAGAGCGAGTTGTTTCTCAGCTTCCAAAAGAGTTGGAAGCAAGATGCTTTGGGTCCCATCTGCCCCTTTGAAAAGAAGGCAGCACTTTGTGCCTTGCAGCTCTAGGGGAATGTGGCACACCCCGAGCAGAAGTTCTACTTCAGCCAGATCAGGCCTGCAAAGAAACTGCGTTTCACAGGCCTTTGTAAGAGATGTTCCCTGTAGGCTGTTAGAGCACTGTGCAGAGCGAGTTGTTTCTTAGCTTCCCAGAGAGCTGGAAGCAAGATGCTTTGGGGCCCATTAATTTTATCCCCTGCTACTTTGCTGTAGTTGTTGATTATTTCTAATAGTTTTTCTGTGGATTCTTTAGGGTTTTCTATGTATAAGATCATGTCGTCTGCAAACAACACGAGTTTTACTTCTTCGTTACCTATTTGAATTCCTTTTATTTTTTTTGCCTGCCGAATTGCTCTGGCCAGCACCTCCAGTACTATGTTGAATAGGAGTGGTGAAAGTGGGCACCCTTGTCTTGTTCCTGTCCTCAGAGGGATGGCTTTCAGCTTTTGTCCATTGAGTATGATGTTGGCTGTGGGTCTATCATATCTGGCCTTTATTATGTTGAGGTACTTTCCTTCTATACCCATTTTACTGAGGGTTTTTATCATAAATGGGTGTTGGATCTTGTCGAATGCTTTCTCTGCGTCTATTGAGATGATCATGTGGTTTTTGTTTTTCATTTTGTTGATGTAGTGTATCACGTTGATTGACTTGCGGGTGTTGAACCATCCCTGTGTCCCTGGTATAAATCCCACTTGATCATGGTGTATAACTTATTTGTTGTATTGCTGTAATCGGTTTGCCAAAATTTTGTTGAGGATTTTTGCATCTATGTTCATCAGTGATATCGGCCTGTAGTTCTCCTTCTTTGTGTTGTCCTTGTCAGGTTTGGGGATCAGAGTGATGTTGGCTTCATAGAATGTGTTAGGGAGTTCTCCATCTTTCTCAATTTTCTGGAACAGTTTGAGGAGAATAGGTACAAAGAACTCACACTGCTTAACAACAAAAAAACAAACAACCCGATCAAAAAATGGGCAGAGGACATGAACAGACATTTCTCAAAAGAAGATATGAATATGGCCAATAGACACATGAAAAGATGTTCATCATCGCTAATCATCAGGGAGATGCAAATCAAAACTACACTAAGATATCACCTTACCCCCGTTAGATTGGCAAAAACATCCAAAACCAAGAACGACAAATGTTGGAGAGGTTGTGGAGAAAGAGGAACCCTCATACACTGTGGGTGGGAATGCAAACTGGTACAGCCACTATGGAAAACAGTATGGAGATTTCTCAAAAAGTTAAAAATAGAAATACCCTATGACCCAGCCATCCCATTACTGGGTATCTATCCTAAGAACCTGATATCAGATATCTCAAGAGTCCGTTGCACCCCTATGTTCATCGCAGCATTATTTACAATAGCCAAGACGTGGAACCAGCCTACATGCCCAGAAACTGATGATTGGATAAAGAAGATGTGGTATATATACACAATGGAATACTACTCAGCCATAAAAAAAGACGACATTGGCCCATTCACAACAATGTGGATGGACCTCGAGGGCATTATGTTAAGCGAAATAAGTCAGTCAGAGAAAGACGAACTCTATATGACTCCACTCATAGGTGGAAGTTAGTATATTGAGAAGGAGATCTGATCGGTGGTTACCAGGGAAAAGGGGGGGTGGGGGGAGGGCACGGAGGGGGAAGTGGTGTTCCCACAACATGACTAACAAAAATGTACAACTGAAATTTCACAAGCTTGTAATCCATCATAACATTAATAAACAAAAAAAAAAAATAAAGATGCTTTGGGGCACATCTGCCCCTATGGAAAGAACGCAGCACTTTCTGCCTTGCAGCTCTAGGGCAATGTAGCACAACCAGAGCAGAAGTTCTACTTCAGCCAGATCAGGCCCGCAAAGAAACTGCGTTTCGCAGGCCTTTGTAAGAGATGTTCCCGGTAGGCTGTTAGAGCACTGTGCAGAGCGAGTTGTTTCTCAGCTTCCCAAAGAGCTGGAAGCAAGATGCTTTGGGGCCCATCTGCCCCTATGTAAAGAAGGCAGCACTTTGTGCCTTGCAGCTCTAGGGCAATGTAGCTCACCCAGAGAAGTTCTACTTCAGCCACATCAGGCCTGCAAAGAAACTGCGTTTCACAGGCCTTTGTAAGAAATGTTCGCGGTAGGCTGTTAGAGCACTGTGCAGAGCGAGTTGTTTCTCAGCTTCCAAAAGAGTTGGAAGCAAGATGCTTTGGGGCTCATCTGCCCCTTTGAAAAGCAGGCAGCACTTTGTGGCTTGCAGCTCTAGGGCAATGTAGCACACCCAGAGCAGAAGCTCTACTTCAGCCAGATGAGGCCCGCAAAGAAACTGCATTTCACAGGCCTTTGTAACAGATTTTCCCGGTAGGCTGTTAGAGCACTGTGCAGAGCGAGTTGTTTCTTAGCTTCCCAAAGAGCTGGAAGCAAGATGCTTTGGGGCCCTACTCACCCTTTGGAAAGAAGGCAGCACTTTGTGCCTTGCAGCTCTAGGGCAATGTAGCACACCTAGAGCAGAAGTTGTACTTCAGCCAGATCAGGCCTGCAAAGAATCTGCGTTTCACAGGCCTTTGTAAGAGATGTTCCCTGTAGGCTGTTAGAGCACTGTGCAGAGCGAGTTCTTTCTTAGCTTCCCAAAGACCTGGAAGCAAGATGCTTTTGGGCCCTTCTCACCCTTTGGCAAGAAGGCAGCACTTTGTGCCTTGCAGCTCTTGGGCAATGTAGCACACCCAGAGCAGAAGTTCTACTTCAGCCACATCAGGCCTGCAAACAAACTGTGTTTCACAGGCCTTTGTAAGAGATGTTCGCGGTAGGCTGTTAGAGCACTGTGCAGAGCGAGTTGTTTCTCAGCTTCCAAAAGAGTTGGAAGCAAGATGCTTTGGGTCCCATCTGCCCCTTTGAAAAGAAGGCAGCACTTTGTGCCTTGCAGCTCTAGGGGAATGTGGCACACCCCGAGCAGAAGTTCTACTTCAGCCAGATCAGGCCTGCAAAGAAACTGCGTTTCACAGGCCTTTGTAAGAGATGTTCCCTGTAGGCTGTTAGAGCACTGTGCAGAGCGAGTTGTTTCTTAGCTTCCCAGAGAGCTGGAAGCAAGATGCTTTGGGGCCCATTAATTTTATCCCCTGCTACTTTGCTGTAGTTGTTGATTATTTCTAATAGTTTTTCTGTGGATTCTTTAGGGTTTTCTATGTATAAGATCATGTCGTCTGCAAACAACACGAGTTTTACTTCTTCGTTACCTATTTGAATTCCTTTTATTTTTTTTGCCTGCCGAATTGCTCTGGCCAGCACCTCCAGTACTATGTTGAATAGGAGTGGTGAAAGTGGGCACCCTTGTCTTGTTCCTGTCCTCAGAGGGATGGCTTTCAGCTTTTGTCCATTGAGTATGATGTTGGCTGTGGGTCTATCATATCTGGCCTTTATTATGTTGAGGTACTTTCCTTCTATACCCATTTTACTGAGGGTTTTTATCATAAATGGGTGTTGGATCTTGTCGAATGCTTTCTCTGCGTCTATTGAGATGATCATGTGGTTTTTGTTTTTCATTTTGTTGATGTAGTGTATCACGTTGATTGACTTGCGGGTGTTGAACCATCCCTGTGTCCCTGGTATAAATCCCACTTGATCATGGTGTATAACTTATTTGTTGTATTGCTGTAATCGGTTTGCCAAAATTTTGTTGAGGATTTTTGCATCTATGTTCATCAGTGATATCGGCCTGTAGTTCTCCTTCTTTGTGTTGTCCTTGTCAGGTTTGGGGATCAGAGTGATGTTGGCTTCATAGAATGTGGTAGGGAGTTCTCCATCTTTCTCAATTTTCTGGAACAGTTTGAGGAGAATGGGTACAAAGAACTCACACTGCTTAACAACAAAAAAACAAACAACCCGATCAAAAAATGGGCAGAGGACATGAACAGACATTTCTCAAAAGAAGATATGAATATGGCCAATAGACACATGAAAAGATGTTCATCATCGCTAATCATCAGGGAGATGCAAATCAAAACTACACTAAGATATCACCTTACCCCCGTTAGATTGGCAAAAACATCCAAAACCAAGAACGACAAATGTTGGAGAGGTTGTGGAGAAAGAGGAACCCTCATACACTGTGGGTGGGAATGCAAACTGGTACAGCCACTATGGAAAACAGTATGGAGATTTCTCAAAAAGTTAAAAATAGAAATACCCTATGACCCAGCCATCCCATTACTGGGTATCTATCCTAAGAACCTGATATCAGATATCTCAAGAGTCCGTTGCACCCCTATGTTCATCGCAGCATTATTTACAATAGCCAAGACGTGGAACCAGCCTACATGCCCAGAAACTGATGATTGGATAAAGAAGATGTGGTATATATACACAATGGAATACTACTCAGCCATAAAAAAAGACGACATTGGCCCCTTCACAACAATGTGGATGGACCTCGAGGGCATTATGTTAAGCGAAATAAGTCAGTCAGAGAAAGACGAACTCTATATGAGTCCACTCATAGGTGGAAGTTAGTATATTGAGAAGGAGATCTGATCGGTGGTTACCAGGGAAAAGGGGGGGTGGGGGGAGGGCACGGAGGGGGAAGTGGTGTTCCCACAACATGACTAACAAAAATGTACAACTGAAATTTCACAAGCTTGTAATCCATCATAACATTAATAAACAAAAAAAAAAAATAAAGATGCTTTGGGGCACATCTGCCCCTATGGAAAGAATGCAGCACTTTCTGCCTTGCAGCTCTAGGGCAATGTAGCACACCCAGAGCAGAAGTTGTACTTCAGCCAGATCAGGCCCGCAAAGAAACTGCGTTTCGCAGGCCTTTGTAAGAGATGTTCCCGGTAGGCTGTTAGAGCACTGTGCAGAGCGAGTTGTTTCTTAGCTTCCCAAAGAGCTGGAAGCAAGATGCTTTGGGGCCCATCTGCCCCTATGTAAAGTAGGCAGCACTTTGTGCCTTGCAGCTCTAGGGCAATGTAGCTCACCCAGAGAAGTTCTACTTCAGCCACATCAGGCCTGCAAAGAAACTGCGTTTCACAGGCCTTTGTAAGAAATGTTCGCGGTAGGCTGTTAGAGCACTGTGCAGAGCGAGTTGTTTCTCAGCTTCCAAAAGAGTTGGAAGCAAGATGCTTTGGGGCTCATCTGCCCCTTTGAAAAGCAGGCAGCACTTTGTGGCTTGCAGCTCTAGGGCAATGTAGCACACCCAGAGCAGAAGTTCTACTTCAGCCAGATGAGGCCCGCAAAGAAACTGCATTTCACAGGCCTTTCTAACAGATTTTCCCGGTAGGCTGTTAGAGCACTGTGCAGAGCGAGTTGTTTCTTAGCTTCCCAAAGAGCTGGAAGCAAGATGCTTTGGGGCCCTACTCACCCTTTGGAAAGAAGGCAGCACTTTGTGCCTTGCAGCTCTAGGGCAATGTAGCACACCTAGAGCAGAAGTTGTACTTCAGCCAGATCAGGCCTGCAAAGAATCTGCGTTTCACAGGCCTTTGTAAGAGATGTTCCCTGTAGGCTGTTAGAGCACTGTGCAGAGCGAGTTCTTTCTTAGCTTCCCAAAGACCTGGAAGCAAGATGCTTTTGGGCCCTTCTCACCCTTTGGCAAGAAGGCAGCACTTTGTGCCTTGCAGCTCTAGGGCAATGTAGCACACCCAGAGCAGAAGTTCTACTTCAGCCACATCAGGCCTGCAAACAAACTGTGTTTCACAGGCCTTTGTAAGAGATGTTCGCGGTAGGCTGTTAGAGCACTGTGCAGAGCGAGTTGTTTCTCAGCTTCCAAAAGAGTTGGAAGCAAGATGCTTTGGGTCCCATCTGCCCCTTTGAAAAGAAGGCAGCACTTTGTGCCTTGCAGCTCTAGGGGAATGTGGCACACCCCGAGCAGAAGTTCTACTTCAGCCAGATCAGGCCTGCAAAGAAACTGCGTTTCACAGGCCTTTGTAAGAGATGTTCCCTGTAGGCTGTTAGAGCACTGTGCAGAGCGAGTTGTTTCTTAGCTTCCCAGAGAGCTGGAAGCAAGATGCTTTGGGGCCCATTAATTTTATCCCCTGCTACTTTGCTGTAGTTGTTGATTATTTCTAATAGTTTTTCTGTGGATTCTTTAGGGTTTTCTATGTATAAGATCATGTCGTCTGCAAACAACACGAGTTTTACTTCTTCGTTACCTATTTGAATTCCTTTTATTTTTTTTGCCTGCCGAATTGCTCTGGCCAGCACCTCCAGTACTATGTTGAATAGGAGTGGTGAAAGTGGGCACCCTTGTCTTGTTCCTGTCCTCAGAGGGATGGCTTTCAGCTTTTGTCCATTGAGTATGATGTTGGCTGTGGGTCTATCATATATGGCCTTTATTATGTTGAGGTACTTTCCTTCTATACCCATTTTACTGAGGGTTTTTATCATAAATGGGTGTTGGATCTTGTCGAATGCTTTCTCTGCGTCTATTGAGATGATCATGTGGTTTTTGTTTTTCATTTTGTTGATGTAGTGTATCACGTTGATTGACTTGCGGGTGTTGAACCATCCCTGTGTCCCTGGTATAAAACCCACTTGATCATGGTGTATAATCTTTTTGATGTATTGCTGTAATCGGTTTGCCAAAATTTTGTTGAGGATTTTTGCATCTATGTTCATCAGTGATATCGGCCTGTAGTTCTCCTTCTTTGTGTTGTCCTTGTCAGGTTTGGGGATCAGCGTGATGTTGGCTTCATAGAATGTGGTAGGGAGTTCTCCATCTTTCTCAATTTTCTGGAACACTTTGAGTAGAATGGGTACAAAGAACTCACACTGCTTAACAAAAAAAAACAAACAACCCGATCAAAAAATGGGCAGAGGACATGAACAGACATTTCTCCAAAGAAGATATGAATATGGCCAATAGACACATGAAAAGATGTTCATCATCGCTAATCATCAGGGAAATGCAAATCAAACTACACTAAGATATCACCTTACCCCCGTTAGATTTGCAAAAACACCCAAAACCAAGAACGACAAATGTTGGAGAGGTTGTGGAGAAAGAGGAACCCTCATACACTGTGGGTGGGAATGCAAACTGGTACAGCCACTATGGAAAACAGTATGGAGATTTCTCAAAAAGTTAAAAATAGAAATACCCTATGACCCAGCCATCCCATTACTGGGTATCTATCCTAAGAACCTGATATCAGATATCTCAAGAGTCCGTTGCACCCCTATGTTCATCGCAGCATTATTTACAATAGCCAAGACGTGGAACCAGCCTACATGCCCAGAAACTGATGATTGGATAAAGAAGATATGGTATATATACACAATGGAATACTACTCAGCCACCAAAAAGACGAAATTGGCCCCTTCACAACAATGTGGATGGACCTCGAGGGCATTATGTTAAGCGAAATAAGTCAGTCAGAGAAAGACGAACTCTATATGACTCCACTCATAGGTGGAAATTAGTATATTGAGAAGGAGATCTGATCGGTGGTTACCAGGGAAAAGGGGGGGTGGGGCGAGGGCACGGAGGGGGAAGTGGTGTTCCCACAACATGACTAACAAAAATGTACAACTGAAATTTCACAAGCTTGTAATCCATCATAACATTAATAAACAAAAAAAAAAAAAAGATGCTTTGGGGCCCATCTGCCCCTATGGAAAGAACGCAGCACTTTCTGCCTTGCAGCTCTAGCGCAATGTAGCACACCCAGAGCAGAAGTTCTACTTCAGCCAGATGAGGCCCGCAAAGAAACTGCGTTTCACAGGCCTTTGTAAGAGATGTTCCCGGTAGGCTGTTAGAGCACTGTGCAGAGCGAGTTGTTTCTCAGCTTCCAAAAGAGTTGGAAGCAAGATGCTTTGGGGCCCATCTGCCCCTATGTAAAGAAGGCAGCACTTTGTGCCTTGCAGCTCTAGGGCAATGTAGCTCACCCAGAGAAGTTCTACTTCAGCCACATCAGGCCTGCAAAGAAACTGCGTTTCACAGGCCTTTGTAAGAAATGTTCGCGGTAGGCTGTTAGAGCAATGTGCAGAGCGAGTTGTTTCTCAGCTTCCAAAAGAGTTGGAAGCAAGATGCTTTGGGGCTCATCTGCCCCTTTGAAAAGCAGGCAGCACTTTGTGGCTTGCAGCTCTAGGGCAATGTAGCACACCCAGAGCAGAAGCTCTACTTCAGCCAGATGAGGCCCGCAAAGAAACTGCATTTCACAGGCCTTTGTAACAGATTTTCCCGGTAGGCTGTTAGAGCACTGTGCAGAGCGAGTTGTTTCTTAGCTTCCCAAAGAGCTGGAAGCAAGATGCTTTGGGGCCCTACTCACCCTTTGGAATGAAGGCAGCACTTTGTGCCTTGCAGCTCTAGGGCAATGTAGCACACCTAGAGCAGAAGTTGTACTTCAGCCAGATCAGGCCTGCAAAGAATCTGCGTTTCACAGGCCTTTGTAAGAGATGTTCCCTGTAGGCTGTTAGAGCACTGTGCAGAGCGAGTTCTTTCTTAGCTTCCCAAAGACCTGGAAGCAAGATGCTTTTGGGCCCTTCTCACCCTTTGGCAAGAAGGCAGCACTTTGTGCCTTGCAGCTCTAGGGCAATGTAGCACACCCAGAGCAGAAGTTCTACTTCAGCCACATCAGGCCTGCAAACAAACTGTGTTTCACAGGCCTTTGTAAGAGATGTTCGCGGTAGGCTGTTAGAGCACTGTGCAGAGCGAGTTGTTTCTCAGCTTCCAAAAGAGTTGGAAGCAAGATGCTTTGGGTCCCATCTGCCCCTTTGAAAAGAAGGCAGCACTTTGTGCCTTGCAGCTCTAGGGGAATGTGGCACACCCCGAGCAGAAGTTCTACTTCAGCCAGATCAGGCCTGCAAAGAAACTGCGTTTCACAGGCCTTTGTAAGAGATGTTCCCTGTAGGCTGTTAGAGCACTGTGCAGAGCGAGTTGTTTCTTAGCTTCCCAGAGAGCTGGAAGCAAGATGCTTTGGGGCCCATTAATTTTATCCCCTGCTACTTTGCTGTAGTTGTTGATTATTTCTAATAGTTTTTCTGTGGATTCTTTAGGGTTTTCTATGTATAAGATCATGTCGTCTGCAAACAACACGAGTTTTACTTCTTCGTTACCTATTTGAATTCCTTTTATTTTTTTTGCCTGCCGAATTGCTCTGGCCAGCACCTCCAGTACTATGTTGAATAGGAGTGGTGAAAGTGGGCACCCTTGTCTTGTTCCTGTCCTCAGAGGGATGGCTTTCAGCTTTTGTCCATTGAGTATGATGTTGGCTGTGGGTCTATCATATCTGGCCTTTATTATGTTGAGGTACTTTCCTTCTATACCCATTTTACTGAGGGTTTTTATCATAAATGGGTGTTGGATCTTGTCGAATGCTTTCTCTGCGTCTATTGAGATGATCATGTGGTTTTTGTTTTTCATTTTGTTGATGTAGTGTATCACGTTGATTGACTTGCGGGTGTTGAACCATCCCTGTGTCCCTGGTATAAATCCCACTTGATCATGGTGTATAACTTATTTGTTGTATTGCTGTAATCGGTTTGCCAAAATTTTGTTGAGGATTTTTGCATCTATGTTCATCAGTGATATCGGCCTGTAGTTCTCCTTCTTTGTGTTGTCCTTGTCAGGTTTGGGGATCAGAGTGATGTTGGCTTCATAGAATGTGGTAGGGAGTTCTCCATCTTTCTCAATTTTCTGGAACAGTTTGAGGAGAATGGGTACAAAGAACTCACACTGCTTAACAACAAAAAAACAAACAACCCGATCAAAAAATGGGCAGAGGACATGAACAGACATTTCTCAAAAGAAGATATGAATATGGCCAATAGACACATGAAAAGATGTTCATCATCGCTAATCATCAGGGAGATGCAAATCAAAACTACACTAAGATATCACCTTACCCCCGTTAGATTGGCAAAAACATCCAAAACCAAGAACGACAAATGTTGGAGAGGTTGTGGAGAAAGAGGAACCCTCATACACTGTGGGTGGGAATGCAAACTGGTACAGCCACTATGGAAAACAGTATGGAGATTTCTCAAAAAGTTAAAAATAGAAATACCCTATGACCCAGCCATCCCATTACTGGGTATCTATCCTAAGAACCTGATATCAGATATCTCAAGAGTCCGTTGCACCCCTATGTTCATCGCAGCATTATTTACAATAGCCAAGACGTGGAACCAGCCTACATGCCCAGAAACTGATGATTGGATAAAGAAGATGTGGTATATATACACAATGGAATACTACTCAGCCATAAAAAAAGACGACATTGGCCCCTTCACAACAATGTGGATGGACCTCGAGGGCATTATGTTAAGCGAAATAAGTCAGTCAGAGAAAGACGAACTCTATATGAGTCCACTCATAGGTGGAAGTTAGTATATTGAGAAGGAGATCTGATCGGTGGTTACCAGGGAAAAGGGGGGGTGGGGGGAGGGCACGGAGGGGGAAGTGGTGTTCCCACAACATGACTAACAAAAATGTACAACTGAAATTTCACAAGCTTGTAATCCATCATAACATTAATAAACAAAAAAAAAAAATAAAGATGCTTTGGGGCACATCTGCCCCTATGGAAAGAATGCAGCACTTTCTGCCTTGCAGCTCTAGGGCAATGTAGCACACCCAGAGCAGAAGTTGTACTTCAGCCAGATCAGGCCCGCAAAGAAACTGCGTTTCGCAGGCCTTTGTAAGAGATGTTCCCGGTAGGCTGTTAGAGCACTGTGCAGAGCGAGTTGTTTCTTAGCTTCCCAAAGAGCTGGAAGCAAGATGCTTTGGGGCCCATCTGCCCCTATGTAAAGTAGGCAGCACTTTGTGCCTTGCAGCTCTAGGGCAATGTAGCTCACCCAGAGAAGTTCTACTTCAGCCACATCAGGCCTGCAAAGAAACTGCGTTTCACAGGCCTTTGTAAGAAATGTTCGCGGTAGGCTGTTAGAGCACTGTGCAGAGCGAGTTGTTTCTCAGCTTCCAAAAGAGTTGGAAGCAAGATGCTTTGGGGCTCATCTGCCCCTTTGAAAAGCAGGCAGCACTTTGTGGCTTGCAGCTCTAGGGTAATGTAGCACACCCAGAGCAGAAGTTCTACTTCAGCCAGATGAGGCCCGCAAAGAAACTGCATTTCACAGGCCTTTCTAACAGATTTTCCCGGTAGGCTGTTAGAGCACTGTGCAGAGCGAGTTGTTTCTTAGCTTCCCAAAGAGCTGGAAGCAAGATGCTTTGGGGCCCTACTCACCCTTTGGAAAGAAGGCAGCACTTTGTGCCTTGCAGCTCTAGGGCAATGTAGCACACCTAGAGCAGAAGTTGTACTTCAGCCAGATCAGGCCTGCAAAGAATCTGCGTTTCACAGGCCTTTGTAAGAGATGTTCCCTGTAGGCTGTTAGAGCACTGTGCAGAGCGAGTTCTTTCTTAGCTTCCCAAAGACCTGGAAGCAAGATGCTTTTGGGCCCTTCTCACCCTTTGGCAAGAAGGCAGCACTTTGTGCCTTGCAGCTCTAGGGCAATGTAGCACACCCAGAGCAGAAGTTCTACTTCAGCCACATCAGGCCTGCAAACAAACTGTGTTTCACAGGCCTTTGTAAGAGATGTTCGCGGTAGGCTGTTAGAGCACTGTGCAGAGCGAGTTGTTTCTCAGCTTCCAAAAGAGTTGGAAGCAAGATGCTTTGGGTCCCATCTGCCCCTTTGAAAAGAAGGCAGCACTTTGTGCCTTGCAGCTCTAGGGGAATGTGGCACACCCCGAGCAGAAGTTCTACTTCAGCCAGATCAGGCCTGCAAAGAAACTGCGTTTCACAGGCCTTTGTAAGAGATGTTCCCTGTAGGCTGTTAGAGCACTGTGCAGAGCGAGTTGTTTCTTAGCTTCCCAGAGAGCTGGAAGCAAGATGCTTTGGGGCCCATTAATTTTATCCCCTGCTACTTTGCTGTAGTTGTTGATTATTTCTAATAGTTTTTCTGTGGATTCTTTAGGGTTTTCTATGTATAAGATCATGTCGTCTGCAAACAACACGAGTTTTACTTCTTCGTTACCTATTTGAATTCCTTTTATTTTTTTTGCCTGCCGAATTGCTCTGGCCAGCACCTCCAGTACTATGTTGAATAGGAGTGGTGAAAGTGGGCACCCTTGTCTTGTTCCTGTCCTCAGAGGGATGGCTTTCAGCTTTTGTCCATTGAGTATGATGTTGGCTGTGGGTCTATCATATATGGCCTTTATTATGTTGAGGTACTTTCCTTCTATACCCATTTTACTGAGGGTTTTTATCATAAATGGGTGTTGGATCTTGTCGAATGCTTTCTCTGCGTCTATTGAGATGATCATGTGGTTTTTGTTTTTCATTTTGTTGATGTAGTGTATCACGTTGATTGACTTGCGGGTGTTGAACCATCCCTGTGTCCCTGGTATAAAACCCACTTGATCATGGTGTATAATCTTTTTGATGTATTGCTGTAATCGGTTTGCCAAAATTTTGTTGAGGATTTTTGCATCTATGTTCATCAGTGATATCGGCCTGTAGTTCTCCTTCTTTGTGTTGTCCTTGTCAGGTTTGGGGATCAGCGTGATGTTGGCTTCATAGAATGTGGTAGGGAGTTCTCCATCTTTCTCAATTTTCTGGAACACTTTGAGTAGAATGGGTACAAAGAACTCACACTGCTTAACAAAAAAAAACAAACAACCCGATCAAAAAATGGGCAGAGGACATGAACAGACATTTCTCCAAAGAAGATATGAATATGGCCAATAGACACATGAAAAGATGTTCATCATCGCTAATCATCAGGGAAATGCAAATCAAACTACACTAAGATATCACCTTACCCCCGTTAGATTTGCAAAAACACCCAAAACCAAGAACGACAAATGTTGGAGAGGTTGTGGAGAAAGAGGAACCCTCATACACTGTGGGTGGGAATGCAAACTGGTACAGCCACTATGGAAAACAGTATGGAGATTTCTCAAAAAGTTAAAAATAGAAATACCCTATGACCCAGCCATCCCATTACTGGGTATCTATCCTAAGAACCTGATATCAGATATCTCAAGAGTCCGTTGCACCCCTATGTTCATCGCAGCATTATTTACAATAGCCAAGACGTGGAACCAGCCTACATGCCCAGAAACTGATGATTGGATAAAGAAGATATGGTATATATACACAATGGAATACTACTCAGCCACCAAAAAGACGAAATTGGCCCCTTCACAACAATGTGGATGGACCTCGAGGGCATTATGTTAAGCGAAATAAGTCAGTCAGAGAAAGACGAACTCTATATGACTCCACTCATAGGTGGAAATTAGTATATTGAGAAGGAGATCTGATCGGTGGTTACCAGGGAAAAGGGGGGGTGGGGCGAGGGCACGGAGGGGGAAGTGGTGTTCCCACAACATGACTAACAAAAATGTACAACTGAAATTTCACAAGCTTGTAATCCATCATAACATTAATAAACAAAAAAAAAAAAAAGATGCTTTGGGGCCCATCTGCCCCTATGGAAAGAACGCAGCACTTTCTGCCTTGCAGCTCTAGCGCAATGTAGCACACCCAGAGCAGAAGTTCTACTTCAGCCAGATGAGGCCCGCAAAGAAACTGCGTTTCACAGGCCTTTGTAAGAGATGTTCCCGGTAGGCTGTTAGAGCACTGTGCAGAGCGAGTTGTTTCTCAGCTTCCAAAAGAGTTGGAAGCAAGATGCTTTGGGGCCCATCTGCCCCTATGTAAAGAAGGCAGCACTTTGTGCCTTGCAGCTCTAGGGCAATGTAGCTCACCCAGAGAAGTTCTACTTCAGCCACATCAGGCCTGCAAAGAAACTGCGTTTCACAGGCCTTTGTAAGAAATGTTCGCGGTAGGCTGTTAGAGCAATGTGCAGAGCGAGTTGTTTCTCAGCTTCCAAAAGAGTTGGAAGCAAGATGCTTTGGGGCTCATCTGCCCCTTTGAAAAGCAGGCAGCACTTTGTGGCTTGCAGCTCTAGGGCAATGTAGCACACCCAGAGCAGAAGCTCTACTTCAGCCAGATGAGGCCCGCAAAGAAACTGCATTTCACAGGCCTTTGTAACAGATTTTCCCGGTAGGCTGTTAGAGCACTGTGCAGAGCGAGTTGTTTCTTAGCTTCCCAAAGAGCTGGAAGCAAGATGCTTTGGGGCCCTACTCACCCTTTGGAATGAAGGCAGCACTTTGTGCCTTGCAGCTCTAGGGCAATGTAGCACACCTAGAGCAGAAGTTGTACTTCAGCCAGATCAGGCCTGCAAAGAATCTGCGTTTCACAGGCCTTTGTAAGAGATGTTCCCTGTAGGCTGTTAGAGCACTGTGCAGAGCGAGTTCTTTCTTAGCTTCCCAAAGACCTGGAAGCAAGATGCTTTTGGGCCCTTCTCACCCTTTGGCAAGAAGGCAGCACTTTGTGCCTTGCAGCTCTAGGGCAATGTAGCACACCCAGAGCAGAAGTTCTACTTCAGCCACATCAGGCCTGCAAACAAACTGTGTTTCACAGGCCTTTGTAAGAGATGTTCGCGGTAGGCTGTTAGAGCACTGTGCAGAGCGAGTTGTTTCTCAGCTTCCAAAAGAGTTGGAAGCAAGATGTTTTGGGTCCCATCTGCCCCTTTGAAAAGAAGGCAGCACTTTGTGCCTTGCAGCTCTAGGGGAATGTGGCACACCCCGAGCAGAAGTTCTACTTCAGCCAGATCAGGCCTGCAAAGAAACTGCGTTTCACAGGCCTTTGTAAGAGATGTTCCCTGTAGGCTGTTAGAGCACTGTGCAGAGCGAGTTGTTTCTTAGCTTCCCAGAGAGCTGGAAGCAAGATGCTTTGGGGCCCATTAATTTTATCCCCTGCTACTTTGCTGTAGTTGTTGATTATTTCTAATAGTTTTTCTGTGGATTCTTTAGGGTTTTCTATGTATAAGATCATGTCGTCTGCAAACAACACGAGTTTTACTTCTTCGTTACCTATTTGAATTCCTTTTATTTTTTTTGCCTGCCGAATTGCTCTGGCCAGCACCTCCAGTACTATGTTGAATAGGAGTGGTGAAAGTGGGCACCCTTGTCTTGTTCCTGTCCTCAGAGGGATGGCTTTCAGCTTTTGTCCATTGAGTATGATGTTGGCTGTGGGTCTATCATATATGGCCTTTATTATGTTGAGGTACTTTCCTTCTATACCCATTTTACTGAGGGTTTTTATCATAAATGGGTGTTGGATCTTGTCGAATGCTTTCTCTGCGTCTATTGAGATGATCATGTGGTTTTTGTTTTTCATTTTGTTGATGTAGTGTATCACGTTGATTGACTTGCGGGTGTTGAACCATCCCTGTGTCCCTGGTATAAATCCCACTTGATCATGGTGTATAATCTTTTTGATGTATTGCTGTAATCGGTTTGCCAAAATTTTGTTGAGGATTTTTGCATCTATGTTCATCAGTGATATCGGCCTGTAGTTCTCCTTCTTTGTGTTGTCCTTGTCAGGTTTGGGGATCAGCGTGATGTTGGCTTCATAGAATGTGGTAGGGAGTTCTCCATCTTTCTCAATTTTCTGGAACACTTTGAGTAGAATGGGTACAAAGAACTCACACTGCTTAACAAAAAAAAACAAACAACCCGATCAAAAAATGGGCAGAGGACATGAACAGACATTTCTCAAAAGAAGATATGAATATGGCCAATAGACACATGAAAAGATGTTCATCATCGCTAATCATCAGGGAAATGCAAATCAAAACTACACTAAGATATCACCTTACCCCCGTTAGATTTGCAAAAACACCCAAAACCAAGAACGACAAATGTTGGAGAGGTTGTGGAGAAAGAGGAACCCTCATACACTGTTGGTGGGAATGCAAACTGGTACAGCCACTATGGAAAACAGTATGGAGATTTCTCAAAAAGTTAAAAATAGAAATACCCTATGACCCAGCCATCCCATTACTGGGTATCTATCCTAAGAACCTGATATCAGATATCTCAAGAGTCCGTTGCACCCCTATGTTCATCGCAGCATTATTTACAATAGCCAAGACGTGGAACCAGCCTACATGCCCAGAAACTGATGATTGGATAAAGAAGATGTGGTATATATACACAATGGAATACTACTCAGCCACAAAAAAAGACGAAATTGGCCCCTTCACAACAATGTGGATGGACCTCAAGGGCATTATGTTAAGCGAAATAAGTCAGTCAGAGAAAGACGAACTCTATATGACTCCACTCATAGGTGGAAATTAGTATATTGAGAAGGAGATCTGATCGGTGGTTACCAGGGAAAAGGGGGGGTGGGGCGAGGGCACGGAGGGGGAAGTGGTGTTCCCACAACATGACTAACAAAAATGTACAACTGAAATTTCACAAGCTTGTAATCCATCATAACATTAATAAACTACAAAAAAAAAAAAAGATGCTTTGGGGCCCATCTGCCCCTATGGAAAGAACGCAGCACTTTCTGCCTTGCTGCTCTAGCGCAATGTAGCACACCCAGAGCAGAAGTTCTACTTCAGCCAGATGAGGCCCGCAAAGAAACTGCGTTTCACAGGCCTTTGTAAGAGATGTTCCCGGTAGGCTGTTAGAGCACTGTGCAGAGCGAGTTGTTTCTCAGCTTCCAAAAGAGTTGGAAGCAAGATGCTTTGGGGCCAATCTGCCCCTATGTAAAGAAGGCAGCACTTTGTGCCTTGCAGCTCTAGGGCAATGTAGCTCACCCAGAGAAGTTCTACTTCAGCCACATCAGGCCTGCAAAGAAACTGCGTTTCACAGGCCTTTGTAAGAAATGTTCGCGGTAGGATGTTAGAGCACTGTGCAGAGCGAGTTGTTTCTCAGCTTCCAAAAGAGTTGGAAGCAAGATGCTTTGGGGCTCATCTGCCCATTTGAAAAGCAGGCAGCACTTTGTGGCTTGCAGCTCTAGGGCAATGTAGCACACCTAGAGCAGAAGTTGTACTTCAGCCAGATCAGGCCTGCAAAGAATCTGCGTTTCACAGGCCTTTGTAAGAGATGTTCCCTGTAGGCTGTTAGAGCACTGTGCAGAGCGAGTTCTTTCTTAGCTTCCCAAAGACCTGGAAGCAAGATGCTTTTGGGCCCTTCTCACCCTTTGGCAAGAAGGCAGCACTTTGTGCCTTGCAGCTCTAGGGCAATGTAGCACACCCAGAGCCGAAGTTCTACTTCAGCCACATCAGGCCTGCAAACAAACTGTGTTTCACAGGCCTTTGTAAGAGATGTTCGCGGTAGGCTGTTAGAGCACTGTGCAGAGCGAGTTGTTTCTCAGCTTCCAAAAGAGTTGGAAGCAAGATGCTTTGGGTCCCATCTGCCCCTTTGAAAAGAAGGCAGCACTTTGTGCCTTGCAGCTCTAGGGCAATGTGGCACACCCCGAGCAGAAGTTCTACTTCAGCCAGATCAGGCCTGCAAAGAAACTGCGTTTCACAGGCCTTTGTAAGAGATGTTCCCTGTAGGCTGTTAGAGCACTGTGCAGAGCGAGTTGTTTCTTAGCTTCCCAGAGAGCTGGAAGCAAGATGCTTTGGGGCCCATTAATTTTATCCCCTGCTACTTTGCTGTAGTTGTTGATTATTTCTAATAGTTTTTCTGTGGATTCTTTAGGGTTTTCTATGTATAAGATCATGTCGTCTGCAAACAACACGAGTTTTACTTCTTCGTTACCTATTTGAATTCCTTTTATTTTTTTTGCCTGCCGAATTGCTCTGGCCAGCACCTCCAGTACTATGTTGAATAGGAGTGGTGAAAGTGGGCACCCTTGTCTTGTTCCTGTCCTCAGAGGGATGGCTTTCAGCTTTTGTCCATTGAGTATGATGTTGGCTGTGGGTCTATCATATATGGCCTTTATTATGTTGAGGTACTTTCCTTCTATACCCATTTTACTGAGGGTTTTTATCATAAATGGGTGTTGGATCTTGTCGAATGCTTTCTCTGCGTCTATTGAGATGATCATGTGGTTTTTGTTTTTCATTTTGTTGATGTAGTGTATCACGTTGATTGACTTGCGGGTGTTGAACCATCCCTGTGTCCCTGGTATAAAACCCACTTGATCATGGTGTATAATCTTTTTGATGTATTGCTGTAATCGGTTTGCCAAAATTTTGTTGAGGATTTTTGCATCTATGTTCATCAGTGATATCGGCCTGTAGTTCTCCTTCTTTGTGTTGTCCTTGTCAGGTTTGGGGATCAGCGTGATGTTGGCTTCATAGAATGTGGTAGGGAGTTCTCCATCTTTCTCAATTTTCTGGAACACTTTGAGTAGAATGGGTACAAAGAACTCACACTGCTTAACAAAAAAAAACAAACAACCCGATCAAAAAATGGGCAGAGGACATGAACAGACATTTCTCCAAAGAAGATATGAATATGGCCAATAGACACATGAAAAGATGTTCATCATCGCTAATCATCAGGGAAATGCAAATCAAAACTACACTAAGATATCACCTTACCCCCGTTAGATTTGCAAAAACACCCAAAACCAAGAACGACAAATGTTGGAGAGGTTGTGGAGAAAGAGGAACCCTCATACACTGTGGGTGGGAATGCAAACTGGTACAGCCACTATGGAAAACAGTATGGAGATTTCTCAAAAAGTTAAAAATAGAAATACCCTATGACCCAGCCATCCCATTACTGGGTATCTATCCTAAGAACCTGATATCAGATATCTCAAGAGTCCGTTGCACCCCTATGTTCATCGCAGCATTATTTACAATAGCCAAGACGTGGAACCAGCCTACATGCCCAGAAACTGATGATTGGATAAAGAAGATATGGTATATATACACAATGGAATACTACTCAGCCACCAAAAAGACGAAATTGGCCCCTTCACAACAATGTGGATGGACCTCGAGGGCATTATGTTAAGCGAAATAAGTCAGTCAGAGAAAGACGAACTCTATATGACTCCACTCATAGGTGGAAATTAGTATATTGAGAAGGAGATCTGATCGGTGGTTACCAGGGAAAAGGGGGGGTGGGGCGAGGGCACGGAGGGGGAAGTGGTGTTCCCACAACATGACTAACAAAAATGTACAACTGAAATTTCACAAGCTTGTAATCCATCATAACATTAATAAACAAAAAAAAAAAAAAGATGCTTTGGGGCCCATCTGCCCCTATGGAAAGAACGCAGCACTTTCTGCCTTGCAGCTCTAGCGCAATGTAGCACACCCAGAGCAGAAGTTCTACTTCAGCCAGATGAGGCCCGCAAAGAAACTGCGTTTCACAGGCCTTTGTAAGAGATGTTCCCGGTAGGCTGTTAGAGCACTGTGCAGAGCGAGTTGTTTCTCAGCTTCCAAAAGAGTTGGAAGCAAGATGCTTTGGGGCCCATCTGCCCCTATGTAAAGAAGGCAGCACTTTGTGCCTTGCAGCTCTAGGGCAATGTAGCTCACCCAGAGAAGTTCTACTTCAGCCACATCAGGCCTGCAAAGAAACTGCGTTTCACAGGCCTTTGTAAGAAATGTTCGCGGTAGGCTGTTAGAGCAATGTGCAGAGCGAGTTGTTTCTCAGCTTCCAAAAGAGTTGGAAGCAAGATGCTTTGGGGCTCATCTGCCCCTTTGAAAAGCAGGCAGCACTTTGTGGCTTGCAGCTCTAGGGCAATGTAGCACACCCAGAGCAGAAGCTCTACTTCAGCCAGATGAGGCCCGCAAAGAAACTGCATTTCACAGGCCTTTGTAACAGATTTTCCCGGTAGGCTGTTAGAGCACTGTGCAGAGCGAGTTGTTTCTTAGCTTCCCAAAGAGCTGGAAGCAAGATGCTTTGGGGCCCTACTCACCCTTTGGAAAGAAGGCAGCACTTTGTGCCTTGCAGCTCTAGGGCAATGTAGCACACCTAGAGCAGAAGTTGTACTTCAGCCAGATCAGGCCTGCAAAGAATCTGCGTTTCACAGGCCTTTGTAAGAGATGTTCCCTGTAGGCTGTTAGAGCACTGTGCAGAGCGAGTTCTTTCTTAGCTTCCCAAAGACCTGGAAGCAAGATGCTTTTGGGCCCTTCTCACCCTTTGGCAAGAAGGCAGCACTTTGTGCCTTGCAGCTCTAGGGCAATGTAGCACACCCAGAGCAGAAGTTCTACTTCAGCCACATCAGGCCTGCAAACAAACTGTGTTTCACAGGCCTTTGTAAGAGATGTTCGCGGTAGGCTGTTAGAGCACTGTGCAGAGCGAGTTGTTTCTCAGCTTCCAAAAGAGTTGGAAGCAAGATGTTTTGGGTCCCATCTGCCCCTTTGAAAAGAAGGCAGCACTTTGTGCCTTGCAGCTCTAGGGGAATGTGGCACACCCCGAGCAGAAGTTCTACTTCAGCCAGATCAGGCCTGCAAAGAAACTGCGTTTCACAGGCCTTTGTAAGAGATGTTCCCTGTAGGCTGTTAGAGCACTGTGCAGAGCGAGTTGTTTCTTAGCTTCCCAGAGAGCTGGAAGCAAGATGCTTTGGGGCCCATTAATTTTATCCCCTGCTACTTTGCTGTAGTTGTTGATTATTTCTAATAGTTTTTCTGTGGATTCTTTAGGGTTTTCTATGTATAAGATCATGTCGTCTGCAAACAACACGAGTTTTACTTCTTCGTTACCTATTTGAATTCCTTTTATTTTTTTTGCCTGCCGAATTGCTCTGGCCAGCACCTCCAGTACTATGTTGAATAGGAGTGGTGAAAGTGGGCACCCTTGTCTTGTTCCTGTCCTCAGAGGGATGGCTTTCAGCTTTTGTCCATTGAGTATGATGTTGGCTGTGGGTCTATCATATATGGCCTTTATTATGTTGAGGTACTTTCCTTCTATACCCATTTTACTGAGGGTTTTTATCATAAATGGGTGTTGGATCTTGTCGAATGCTTTCTCTGTGTCTATTGAGATGATCATGTGGTTTTTGTTTTTCATTTTGTTGATGTAGTGTATCACGTTGATTGACTTGCGGGTGTTGAACCATCCCTGTGTCCCTGGTATAAATCCCACTTGATCATGGTGTATAATCTTTTTGATGTATTGCTGTAATCGGTTTGCCAAAATTTTGTTGAGGATTTTTGCATCTATGTTCATCAGTGATATCGGCCTGTAGTTCTCCTTCTTTGTGTTGTCCTTGTCAGGTTTGGGGATCAGCGTGATGTTGGCTTCATAGAATGTGGTAGGGAGTTCTCCATCTTTCTCAATTTTCTGGAACACTTTGAGTAGAATGGGTACAAAGAACTCACACTGCTTAACAAAAAAAAACAAACAACCCGATCAAAAAATGGGCAGAGGACATGAACAGACATTTCTCAAAAGAAGATATGAATATGGCCAATAGACACATGAAAAGATGTTCATCATCGCTAATCATCAGGGAAATGCAAATCAAAACTACACTAAGATATCACCTTACCCCCGTTAGATTTGCAAAAACACCCAAAACCAAGAACGACAAATGTTGGAGAGGTTGTGGAGAAAGAGGAACCCTCATACACTGTTGGTGGGAATGCAAACTGGTACAGCCACTATGGAAAACAGTATGGAGATTTCTCAAAAAGTTAAAAATAGAAATACCCTATGACCCAGCCATCCCATTACTGGGTATCTATCCTAAGAACCTGATATCAGATATCTCAAGAGTCCGTTGCACCCCTATGTTCATCGCAGCATTATTTACAATAGCCAAGACGTGGAACCAGCCTACATGCCCAGAAACTGATGATTGGATAAAGAAGATGTGGTATATATACACAATGGAATACTACTCAGCCACAAAAAAAGACGAAATTGGCCCCTTCACAACAATGTGGATGGACCTCGAGGGCATTATGTTAAGCGAAATAAGTCAGTCAGAGAAAGACGAACTCTATATGACTCCACTCATAGGTGGAAATTAGTATATTGAGAAGGAGATCTGATCGGTGGTTACCAGGGAAAAGGGGGGGTGGGGCGAGGGCACGGAGGGGGAAGTGGTGTTCCCACAACATGACTAACAAAAATGTACAACTGAAATTTCACAAGCTTGTAATCCATCATAACATTAATAAACTACAAAAAAAAAAAAAGATGCTTTGGGGCCCATCTGCCCCTATGGAAAGAACGCAGCACTTTCTGCCTTGCTGCTCTAGCGCAATGTAGCACACCCAGAGCAGAAGTTCTACTTCAGCCAGATGAGGCCCGCAAAGAAACTGCGTTTCACAGGCCTTTGTAAGAGATGTTCCCGGTAGGCTGTTAGAGCACTGTGCAGAGCGAGTTGTTTCTCAGCTTCCAAAAGAGTTGGAAGCAAGATGCTTTGGGGCCAATCTGCCCCTATGTAAAGAAGGCAGCACTTTGTGCCTTGCAGCTCTAGGGCAATGTAGCTCACCCAGAGAAGTTCTACTTCAGCCACATCAGGCCTGCAAAGAAACTGCGTTTCACAGGCCTTTGTAAGAAATGTTCGCGGTAGGATGTTAGAGCACTGTGCAGAGCGAGTTGTTTCTCAGCTTCCAAAAGAGTTGGAAGCAAGATGCTTTGGGGCTCATCTGCCCATTTGAAAAGCAGGCAGCACTTTGTGGCTTGCAGCTCTAGGGCAATGTAGCACACCTAGAGCAGAAGTTGTACTTCAGCCAGATCAGGCCTGCAAAGAATCTGCGTTTCACAGGCCTTTGTAAGAGATGTTCCCTGTAGGCTGTTAGAGCACTGTGCAGAGCGAGTTCTTTCTTAGCTTCCCAAAGACCTGGAAGCAAGATGCTTTTGGGCCCTTCTCACCCTTTGGCAAGAAGGCAGCACTTTGTGCCTTGCAGCTCTAGGGCAATGTAGCACACCCAGAGCCGAAGTTCTACTTCAGCCACATCAGGCCTGCAAACAAACTGTGTTTCACAGGCCTTTGTAAGAGATGTTCGCGGTAGGCTGTTAGAGCACTGTGCAGAGCGAGTTGTTTCTCAGCTTCCAAAAGAGTTGGAAGCAAGATGCTTTGGGTCCCATCTGCCCCTTTGAAAAGAAGGCAGCACTTTGTGCCTTGCAGCTCTAGGGCAATGTAGCACACCCAGAGCCGAAGTTCTACTTCAGCCACATCAGGCCTGCAAACAAACTGTGTTTCACAGGCCTTTGTAAGAGATGTTCGCGGTAGGCTGTTAGAGCACTGTGCAGAGCGAGTTGTTTCTCAGCTTCCAAAAGAGTTGGAAGCAAGATGCTTTGGGTCCCATCTGCCCCTTTGAAAAGAAGGCAGCACTTTGTGCCTTGCAGCTCTAGGGCAATGTGGCACACCCCGAGCAGAAGTTCTACTTCAGCCAGATCAGGCCTGCAAAGAAACTGCGTTTCACAGGCCTTTGTAAGAGATGTTCCCTGTAGGCTGTTAGAGCACTGTGCAGAGCGAGTTGTTTCTTAGCTTCCCAGAGAGCTGGAAGCAAGATGCTTTGGGGCCCATTAATTTTATCCCCTGCTACTTTGCTGTAGTTGTTGATTATTTCTAATAGTTTTTCTGTGGATTCTTTAGGGTTTTCTATGTATAAGATCATGTCGTCTGCAAACAACACGAGTTTTACTTCTTCGTTACCTATTTGAATTCCTTTTATTTTTTTTGCCTGCCGAATTGCTCTGGCCAGCACCTCCAGTACTATGTTGAATAGGAGTGGTGAAAGTGGGCACCCTTGTCTTGTTCCTGTCCTCAGAGGGATGGCTTTCAGCTTTTGTCCATTGAGTATGATGTTGGCTGTGGGTCTATCATATCTGGCCTTTATTATGTTGAGGTACTTTCCTTCTATACCCATTTTACTGAGGGTTTTTATCATAAATGGGTGTTGGATCTTGTCGAATGCTTTCTCTGCGTCTATTGAGATGATCATGTGGTTTTTGTTTTTCATTTTGTTGATGTAGTGTATCACGTTGATTGACTTGCGGGTGTTGAACCATCCCTGTGTCCCTGTTATAAATCCCACTTGATCATGGTGTATAACTTATTTGTTGTATTGCTGTAATCGGTTTGCCAAAATTTTGTTGAGGATTTTTGCATCTATGTTCATCAGTGATATCGGCCTGTAGTTCTCCTTCTTTGTGTTGTCCTTGTCAGGTTTGGGGATCAGCGTGATGTTGGCTTCATAGAATGTGGTAGGGAGTTCTCCATCTTTCTCAATTTTCTGGAACACTTTGAGTAGAATGGGTACAAAGAACTCACACTGCTTAACAAAAAAAAACAAACAACCCGATCAAAAAATGGGCAGAGGACATGAACAGACATTTCTCAAAAGAAGATATGAATATGGCCAATAGACACATGAAAAGATGTTCATCATCGCTAATCATCAGGGAAATGCAAATCAAAACTACACTAAGATATCACCTTACCCCCGTTAGATTTGCAAAAACACCCAAAACCAAGAACGACAAATGTTGGAGAGGTTGTGGAGAAAGAGGAACCCTCATACACTGTGGGTGGGAATGCAAACTGGTACAGCCACTATGGAAAACAGTTTGGAGATTTCTCAAAAAGTTAAAAATAGAAATACCCTATGACCCAGCCATCCCATTACTGGGTATCTATCCTAAGAACCTGATATCAGATATCTCAAGAGTCCGTTGCACCCCTATGTTCATCGCAGCATTATTTACAATAGCCAAGACGTGGAACCAGCCTACATGCCCAGAAACTGATGATTGGATAAAGAAGATGTGGTATATATACACAATGGAATACTACTCAGCCACAAAAAAAGACGAAATTGGCCCCTTCACAACAATGTGGATGGACCTCGAGGGCATTATGTTAAGCGAAATAAGTCAGTCAGAGAAAGACGAACTCTATATGACTCCACTCATAGGTGGAAATTAGTATATTGAGAAGGAGATCTGATCGGTGGTTACCAGGGAAAAGGGGGGGTGGGGCGAGGGCACGGAGGGGGAAGTGGTGTTCCCACAACATGACTAACAAAAATGTACAACTGAAATTTCACAAGCTTGTAATCCATCATAACATTAATAAACAAACAAACAAAAAAAAGATGCTTTGGGGCCCATCTGCCCCTAAGGAAAGAACGCAGCACTTCCTGCTTTGCAGCTCTAGCGCAATGTAGCACACCCAGAGCAGAAGTTCTACTTCAGCCAGATGAGGCCCGCAAAGAAACTGCGTTTCACAGGCCTTTGTAAGAGATGTTCCCGGTAGGCTGTTAGAGCACTGTGCAGAGCGAGTTGTTTCTCAGCTTCCAAAAGAGTTGGAAGCAAGATGCTTTGGGGCCCATCTGCCCCTATGTAAAGAAGGCAGCACTTTGTGCCTTGCAGCTCTAGGGCAATGTAGCTCACCCAGAGAAGTTCTACTTCAGCCACATCAGGCCTGCAAAGAAACTGCGTTTCACAGGCCTTTGTAAGAAATGTTCGCGGTAGGCTGTTAGAGCAATGTGCAGAGCGAGTTGTTTCTCAGCTTCCAAAAGAGTTGGAAGCAAGATGCTTTGGGGCTCATCTGCCCCTTTGAAAAGCAGGCAGCACTTTGTGGCTTGCAGCTCTAGGGCAATGTAGCACACCCAGAGCAGAAGCTCTACTTCAGCCAGATGAGGCCCGCAAAGAAACTGCATTTCACAGGCCTTTGTAACAGATTTTCCCGGTAGGCTGTTAGAGCACTGTGCAGAGCGAGTTGTTTCTTAGCTTCCCAAAGAGCTGGAAGCAAGATGCTTTGGGGCCCTACTCACCCTTTGGAAAGAAGGCAGCACTTTGTGCCTTGCAGCTCTAGGGCAATGTAGCACACCTAGAGCAGAAGTTGTACTTCAGCCAGATCAGGCCTGCAAAGAATCTGCGTTTCACAGGCCTTTGTAAGAGATGTTCCCTGTAGGCTGTTAGAGCACTGTGCAGAGCGAGTTCTTTCTTAGCTTCCCAAAGACCTGGAAGCAAGATGCTTTTGGGCCCTTCTCACCCTTTGGCAAGAAGGCAGCACTTTGTGCCTTGCAGCTCTAGGGCAATGTAGCACACCCAGAGCAGAAGTTCTACTTCAGCCACATCAGGCCTGCAAACAAACTGTGTTTCACAGGCCTTTGTAAGAGATGTTCGCGGTAGGCTGTTAGAGCACTGTGCAGAGCGAGTTGTTTCTCAGCTTCCAAAAGAGTTGGAAGCAAGATGTTTTGGGTCCCATCTGCCCCTTTGAAAAGAAGGCAGCACTTTGTGCCTTGCAGCTCTAGGGGAATGTGGCACACCCCGAGCAGAAGTTCTACTTCAGCCAGATCAGGCCTGCAAAGAAACTGCGTTTCACAGGCCTTTGTAAGAGATGTTCCCTGTAGGCTGTTAGAGCACTGTGCAGAGCGAGTTGTTTCTTAGCTTCCCAGAGAGCTGGAAGCAAGATGCTTTGGGGCCCATTAATTTTATCCCCTGCTACTTTGCTGTAGTTGTTGATTATTTCTAATAGTTTTTCTGTGGATTCTTTAGGGTTTTCTATGTATAAGATCATGTCGTCTGCAAACAACACGAGTTTTACTTCTTCGTTACCTATTTGAATTTCTTTTATTTTTTTTTCCTGCCGAATTGCTCTGGCCAGCACCTCCAGTACTATGTTGAATAGGAGTGGTGAAAGTGGGCACCCTTGTCTTGTTCCTGTCCTCAGAGGGATGGCTTTCAGCTTTTGTCCATTGAGTATGATGTTGGCTGTGGGTCTATCATATATGGCCTTTATTATGTTGAGGTACTTTCCTTCTATACCCATTTTACTGAGGGTTTTTATCATAAATGGGTGTTGGATCTTGTCGAATGCTTTCTCTGCGTCTATTGAGATGATCATGTGGTTTTTGTTTTTCATTTTGTTGATGTAGTGTATCACGTTGATTGACTTGCGGGTGTGGAACCATCCCTGTGTCCCTGGTATAAATCCCACTTGATCATGGTGTATAATCTTTTTGATGTATTGCTGTAATCGGTTTGCCAAAATTTTGTTGAGGATTTTTGCATCTATGTTCATCAGTGATATCGGCCTGTAGTTCTCCTTCTTTGTGTTGTCCTTGTCAGGTTTGGGGATCAGCGTGATGTTGGCTTCATAGAATGTGGTAGGGAGTTCTCCATCTTTCTCAATTTTCTGGAACACTTTGAGTAGAATGGGTACAAAGAACTCACACTGCTTAACAAAAAAAAACAAACAACCCGATCAAAAAATGGGCAGAGGACATGAACAGACATTTCTCAAAAGAAGATATGAATATGGCCAATAGACACATGAAAAGATGTTCATCATCGCTAATCATCAGGGAAATGCAAATCAAAACTACACTAAGATATCACCTTACCCCCGTTAGATTTGCAAAAACACCCAAAACCAAGAACGACAAATGTTGGAGAGGTTGTGGAGAAAGAGGAACCCTCATACACTGTTGGTGGGAATGCAAACTGGTACAGCCACTATGGAAAACAGTATGGAGATTTCTCAAAAAGTTAAAAATAGAAATACCCTATGACCCAGCCATCCCATTACTGGGTATCTATCCTAAGAACCTGATATCAGATATCTCAAGAGTCCGTTGCACCCCTATGTTCATCGCAGCATTATTTACAATAGCCAAGACGTGGAACCAGCCTACATGCCCAGAAACTGATGATTGGATAAAGAAGATGTGGTATATATACACAATGGAATACTACTCAGCCACAAAAAAAGACGAAATTGGCCCCTTCACAACAATGTGGATGGACCTCGAGGGCATTATGTTAAGCGAAATAAGTCAGTCAGAGAAAGACGAACTCTATATGACTCCACTCATAGGTGGAAATTAGTATATTGAGAAGGAGATCTGATCGGTGGTTACCAGGGAAAAGGGGGGGTGGGGCGAGGGCACGGAGGGGGAAGTGGTGTTCCCACAACATGACTAACAAAAATGTACAACTGAAATTTCACAAGCTTGTAATCCATCATAACATTAATAAACAACAAAAAAAAAAAAGATGCTTTGGGGCCCATCTGCCCCTATGGAAAGAACGCAGCACTTTCTGCCTTGCTGCTCTAGCGCAATGTAGCACACCCAGAGCAGAAGTTCTACTTCAGCCAGATGAGGCCCGCAAAGAAACTGCGTTTCACAGGCCTTTGTAAGAGATGTTCCCGGTAGGCTGTTAGAGCACTGTGCAGAGCGAGTTGTTTCTCAGCTTCCAAAAGAGTTGGAAGCAAGATGCTTTGGGGCCCATCTGCCCCTATGTAAAGAAGGCAGCACTTTGTGCCTTGCAGCTCTAGGGCAATGTAGCTCACCCAGAGAAGTTCTACTTCAGCCACATCAGGCCTGCAAAGAAACTGCGTTTCACAGGCCTTTGTAAGAAATGTTCGCGGTAGGCTGTTAGAGCAATGTGCAGAGCGAGTTGTTTCTCAGCTTCCAAAAGAGTTGGAAGCAAGATGCTTTGGGGCTCATCTGCCCCTTTGAAAAGCAGGCAGCACTTTGTGGCTTGCAGCTCTAGGGCAATGTAGCACACCCAGAGCAGAAGTTCTACTTCAGCCAGATGAGGCCCGCAAAGAAACTGCATTTCACAGGCCTTTGTAACAGATTTTCCCGGTAGGCTGTTAGAGCACTGTGCAGAGCGAGTTGTTTCTTAGCTTCCCAAAGAGCTGGAAGCAAGATGCTTTGGGGCCCTACTCACCCTTTGGAAAGAAGGCAGCACTTTGTGCCTTGCAGCTCTAGGGCAATGTAGCTCACCTAGAGCAGAAGTTGTACTTCAGCCAGATCAGGCCTGCAAAGAATCTGCGTTTCACAGGCCTTTGTAAGAGATGTTCCCTGTAGGCTGTTAGAGCACTGTGCAGAGCGAGTTGTTTCTTAGCTTCCCAGAGAGCTGGAAGCAAGATGATTTTGGGCCCTTCTCACCCTTTGGCAAGAAGGCAGCACTTTGTGCCTTGCAGCTCTAGGGCAATGCAGCACACCCCGGGCAGAAGTTCTACTTCAGCCAGATCAGGCCTGCAAAGAAACTGCGTTTCACAGGCCTTTGTAAGAGATGTTCCCGGTAGGCTGTTAGAGCACTGTGCAGAGCGTGTTGTTTCTTAGCTTCCCAGAGAGCTGGAAGCAAGATGCTTTGGCGCCCGTTAATTTTATACCCTGCTACTTTGCTGTAGTTGTTGATTATTTCTAATAGTTTTTCTGTGGATTCTTTGGGGTTTTCTATGTATAAGATCATGTCGTCTGCAAACAACACGAGTTTTACTTCTTCGTTACCTATTTGAATTCCTTTTATTTTTTTTTCCTGCCGAATTGCTCTGGCCAGCACCTCCAGTACTATGTTGAATAGGAGTGGTGAAAGTGGGCACCCTTGTCTTGTTCCTGTCCTCAGAGGGATGGCTTTCAGCTTTTGTCCATTGAGTATGATGTTGGCTGTGGGTCTATCATATATGGCCTTTATTATGTTGAGGTACTTTCCTTCTATACCCATTTTACTGAGGGTTTTTATCATAAATGGGTGTTGGATCTTGTCGAATGCTTTCTCTGCGTCTATTGAGATGATCATGTGGTTTTTGTTTTTCATTTTGTTGATGTAGTGTATCACGTTGATTGACTTGCGGGTGTTGAACCATCCCTGTGTCCCTGGTATAAATCCCACTTGATCATGGTGTATAATCTTTTTGATGTATTGCTGTAATCGGTTTGCCAAAATTTTGTTGAGGATTTTTGCATCTATGTTCATCAGTGATATCGGCCTGTAGTTCTCCTTCTTTGTGTTGTCCTTGTCAGGTTTGGGGATCAGCGTGATGTTGGCTTCATAGAATGTGGTAGGGAGTTCTCCATCTTTCTCAATTTTCTGGAACACTTTGAGTAGAATGGGTACAAAGAACTCACACTGCTTAACAAAAAAAAACAAACAACCCGATCAAAAAATGGGCAGAGGACATGAACAGACATTTCTCAAAAGAAGATATGAATATGGCCAATAGACACATGAAAAGATGTTCATCATCGCTAATCATCAGGGAAATGCAAATCAAAACTACACTAAGATATCACCTTACCCCCGTTAGATTTGCAAAAACACCCAAAACCAAGAACGACAAATGTTGGAGAGGTTGTGGAGAAAGAGGAACCCTCATACACTGTGGGTGGGAATGCAAACTGGTACAGCCACTATGGAAAACATTTTGGAGATTTCTCAAAAAGTTAAAAATAGAAATACCCTATGACCCAGCCATCCCATTACTGGGTATCTATCCTAAGAACCTGATATCAGATATCTCAAGAGTCCGTTGCACCCCTATGTTCATCGCAGCATTATTTACAATAGCCAAGACGTGGAACCAGCCTACATGCCCAGAAACTGATGATTGGATAAAGAAGATGTGGTATATATACACAATGGAATACTACTCAGCCACAAAAAAAGACGAAATTGGCCCCTTAACAACAATGTGGATGGACCTCGAGGGCATTATGTTAAGCGAAATAAGTCAGTCAGAGAAAGACGAACTCTATATGACTCCACTCATAGGTGGAAATTAGTATATTGAGAAGGAGATCTGATCGGTGGTTACCAGGGAAAAGGGGGGGTGGGGCGAGGGCACGGAGGGGGAAGTGGTGTTCCCACAACATGACTAACAAAAATGTACAACTGAAATTTCACAAGCTTGTAATCCATCATAACATTAATAAACAAAAAAAAAAAAAAAAGATGCTTTGGGGCCCATCTGCCCCTATGGAAAGAACGCAGCACTTTCTGCCTTGCAGCTCTAGCGCAATGTAGCACACCCAGAGCAGAAGTTCTACTTCAGCCAGATGAGGCCCGCAAAGAAACTGCGTTTCACAGGCCTTTGTAAGAGATGTTCCTGGTAGGCTGTTAGAGCACTGTGCAGAGCGAGTTGTTTCTCAGCTTCCAAAAGAGTTGGAAGCAAGATGCTTTGGGGCCCATCTGCCCCTATGTAAAGAAGGCAGCACTTTGTGCCTTGCAGCTCTAGGGCAATGTAGCTCACCCAGAGAAGTTCTACTTCAGCCACATCAGGCCTGCAAAGAAACTGCGTTTCACAGGCCTTTGTAAGAAATGTTCGCGGTAGGCTGTTAGAGCAATGTGCAGAGCGAGTTGTTTCTCAGCTTCCAAAAGAGTTGGAAGCAAGATGCTTTGGGGCTCATCTGCCCCTTTGAAAAGCAGGCAGCACTTTGTGGCTTGCAGCTCTAGGGCAATGTAGCACACCCAGAGCAGAAGTTCTACTTCAGCCAGATGAGGCCCGCAAAGAAACTGCATTTCACAGGCCTTTGTAACAGATTTTCCCGGTAGGCTGTTAGAGCACTGTGCAGAGCGAGTTGTTTCTTAGCTTCCCAAAGAGCTGGAAGCAAGATGCTTTGGGGCCCTACTCACCCTTTGGAAAGAAGGCAGCACTTTGTGCCTTGCAGCTCTAGGGCAATGTAGCACACCTAGAGCAGAAGTTGTACTTCAGCCAGATCAGGCCTGCAAAGAATCTGCGTTTCACAGGCCTTTGTAAGAGATGTTCCCTGTAGGCTGTTAGAGCACTGTGCAGAGCGAGTTCTTTCTTAGCTTCCCAAAGACCTGGAAGCAAGATGCTTTTGGGCCCTTCTCACCCTTTGGCAAGAAGGCAGCACTTTGTGCCTTGCAGCTCTAGGGCAATGTAGCACACCCAGAGCCGAAGTTCTACTTCAGTTAGATCAGACCTGCAAAGACACTTCGTTTCACAGGCCTTTGTAAGAGATGTTCCCGGTAGGCTGTAAGAGCACTGTGCAGAGCGACTACTTTCTTAGCTTCCCAGAGACCTGGAAGCAAGATGCTTTGGGGCCCATCTGCCCCTATGGAAAGAACGCAGCACTTTGTGCCTTGCAGCTCTAGGGCAATGTAGCTCACCCAGAGAAGTTCTACTTCAGCCACATCAGGCCTGCAAAGAAACTGCGTTTCACAGGCCTTTGTAAGAGATGTTCCCTGTAGGCTGTTAGAGCACTGTGCAGAGCGAGTTCTTTCTTAACTTACCAAAGAGCTGGAAGCAAGATGCTTTGGGGGCCATCTGTCGTTAAGTAAAGAAGGCAGCACTTTGTGCCTTGCAGCTCTAGTGCAATGTAGCACACCCAGAGCAAATGTTCTACTTCTGCCACGTCAGCCCTGCAAAGAAACTGCGTTTCACAGGCCTTTGTAAGAGATGTTCCCCGTAGGCTGTTAGAGCACTGTGCAGAGCGAGTTGTTTCTCAGCTTCCCAAACAGCCGGAAGCAAGATGCTTTGGGGCCCTTCTCACCCTTTGGAAAGAAGGCAGCACTTTGTGCCTTGCAGCTCTAGGGCAATGTAGCACACCCACAGCAGAAGTTCTACTTCAGCCAGATCAGGCCCGCAAAGAAACTGCGTTTCACAGGCCTTTGTAAGAGATGTTCGCGGTAGGCTGTTAGAGCACTGTGCAGAGCGACTTGTTTCTTAGCTTCCAAAAGGGCTGGAAGCAAGATGCTTTGGGGCCCTTCTCAACCTTTGGAAAGAAGGCAGCACTTTGTGCCTTGCAGCTCTAGGGCAATGTAGCACACCCAGAGCCGAAGTTCTACTTCAGCTAGATCAGACCTGCAAAGAAACTTCGTTTCACAGGCCTTTGTAAGAGATGTTCCCGGTAGGCTGTTAGAGCACTGTGCAGAGCGAGTTGTTTCTTAGCTTCCCAGAGAGCTGGAAGCAAGATGCTTTGGCGCCCGTTAATTTTATACCTTGCTACTTTGCTGTAGTTGTTGATTATTTCTAATAGTTTTTCTGTGGATTCTTTGGGGTTTTCTATGTATAAGATCATGTCGTCTGCAAACAACGCGAGTTTTACTTCTTCGTTACCTATTTGGATTCCTTTTATTTTTTTTTCCTGCCGAATTGCTCTGGCCAGCACCTCCAGTACTATGTTGAATAGGAGTGGTGAAAGTGGGCACCCTTGTCTTGTTCCTGTCCTCAGAGGGATGGCTTTCAGCTTTTGTCCATTGAGTATGATGTTGGCTGTGGGTCTATCATATATGGCCTTTATTATGTTGAGGTACTTTCCTTCTACACCCATTTTACTGAGGGTTTTTATCATAAATGGGTGTTGGATCTTGTCGAATGCTTTCTCTGCGTCTATTGAGATGATCATGTGGTTTTTGTTTTTCATTTTGTTGATGTAGTGTATCACGTTGATTGACTTGCGGGTGTTGAACCATCCCTGTGTCCCTGGTATAAATCCCACTTGATCATGGTGTATAATCTTTTTGATGTATTGCTGTAATCGGTTTGCCAAAATTTTGTTGAGGATTTTTGCATCTATGTTCATCAGTGATATCGGCCTGTAGTTCTCCTTCTTTGTGTTGTCCTTGTCAGGTTTGGGGATCAGAGTGATGTTGGCTTCATAGAATGTGTTAGGGAGTTCTCCATCTTTCTCAATTTTCTGGAACAGTTTGAGGAGAATAGGTACAAAGAACTCACACTGCTTAACAACAAAAAACAAAGAACCCGATCAAAAAATGGGCAGAGGACATGAACAGACATTTCTCAAAAGAAGATATGAATATGGCCAATAGACACATGAAAAGATGCTCATCATCGCTAATCATCAGGGAGATGCAAATCAAAACTACACTAAGATATCACCTTACCCCCGTTAGATTGGCAAAAACATCCAAAACCAAGAACGACAAGTGTTGGAGAGGTTGTGGAGAAAGAGGAACCCTCATACACTGTTGGTGGGAATGCAAACTGGTACAGCCACTATGGAAAAGAGTATGGAGATTTCTCAAAATGTTAAAAATAGAAATACCCTATGACCCAGCCATCCCAATACTGGGTATCTATCCTAAGAACCTGATATCAGATATCTCAAGAGTCCGTTGCACCCCTATGTTCATCGCAGCATTATTTACAATAGCCAAGACGTGGAACCAGCCTACATGCCCAGAAACTGATGATTGGATAAAGAAGATGTGGTATATATACACAATGGAATACTACTCAGCCATAAAAAAAGACGACACTGGCCCATTCACAACAATGTGGATGGACCTCGAGGGCATTATGTTAAGCGAAATAAGTCAGTCAGAGAAAGACGAACTCTATATGACTCCACTCATAGGTGGAAATTAGTATATTGAGAAGGAGATGTGATCGGTGGTTACCAGGGAAAAGAGGGGGTGGGGGGAGGGCACGGAGGGGGAAGTGGTGTTCCCACAACATGACTAACAAAAATGTACAACTGAAATTTCACAAGCTTGTAATCCATCATAACATTAATAAACAAAAAAAAAAAAAAGATGCTTTGGGGCCAATCTGCCCCTATGGAAAGAACGCAGCACTTTCTGCCTTGCAGCTCTAGGGCAATGTAGCACACCCAGAGCAGAAGTTCTACTTCAGCCAGATCAGGCCCGCAAAGAAACTGCGTTTCACAGGCCTTTGTAAGAGATGTTCCCGGTAGGGTGTTAGAGCACTGTGCAGAGCGAGTTGTTTCTTAGCTTGCAAAAGAGTTGGAAGCAAGATGCTTTGGGGCCCATCAGCCCCTATGGAAAGAACGCAGCACTTTCTGCCTTGCAGCTCTAGGGCAATGTAGCTCACGCAGAGCAGATGTTCTACTTCTGCCAGGTCAGGCCTGCAAAGAAACTGCGTGTCACAGGCCTTTGTAAGAGATGTTCCCGGTAGGCTGTAAGAGCACTGTGCAGAGCGTGTTTTCTCTTAGCTTCCCAGAGAGCTGGAAACAAAACGCTGTTGGTCCCGTCTCCCCCTTTGGATTCAAGGCAGCACTTGGTGCCTTGCACCTCTAGGGCAATGTAGCACATGGCAGAGCAGAAGTTCTACTTCAGGGAGATCAGGCCTGCAAAGAAACTGCGTTTCACAGGCCTTTGTAAGAGATGTTCCCGGTAGGCTGTTAGAGCACTGTGCAGAGCGAGTTGTTTCTTAGCTTCCCAGAGAGCTGGAAGCAAGATGCTTTGCGGCCCATCTGCCCCTATGGAAAGAACGCAGCACTTTGTGCCTTGCAGCTCTAGGGCAATGTAGCACACCCAGAGCAGAAGTTCTACTTCAGCCAGATCTTGCCTGCAAAAAAACTGCGTTTCACTGGCCTTTGTAAGAGGTGTTCCCGGTAGGCTGTTAGAGCACTGTGCAGAGCGAGTTGTTCCTTAGCTTCCCAAAGAGCTGGAAGCAAGATGCTTTGAGGCCCTTCTCACCCTTTGGAAAGAAGGCAGCACTTTGTGCCTTACAGCTCTAGGACAATGTAGCACACCCAGAGCAGAAGTTCTTCTTCAGCCAGATCAGGCCTGCAAAGAAACTGCTTTTGACAGGACTTTGTAAGAGATGGTCCCTGTAGGCTGTTAGAGCACTGTGCAGAGCGAGTTCTTTCTTAGCTTCCCAAAGACCTGGAAGCAAGATGCTTTGGGGGCCATCTGCCGTTAAGTAAAGAAGGCAGTACTTTCTGTCTTTCAGCTCTAGGGCAATGTAGCACACCCAGAGGAGATGTTCTACTTCTGCCAGGTCAGGCCTGCAAGGAAACTGCGTTTCACAGGCCTTTGTAAGAGATGTTCCCGGTAGGCTGTTAGAGCACTGTGCAGAGCGAGTTGTTTCTTAGCTTCCCAAACAGCCGGAAGCTAGATGCTTTGGGGCCCTTCTCACCCTTTGGAAAGAAGTCAGCACTTTGTGCCTTGCAGCTGTAGGGCAATGTAGCACACCCAGAGCATAAGTTGTACTTCAGCCAGATCAGACCTGCAAAGAAACTGCGTTTCACAGGCCTTTGTAAGAGATGTTCCCTGTAGGCTGTTAGAGCACTGTGCAGAGCGAGTTGTTTCTTAGCTTCCCAAGGAGCTGGAAGCAAGATGCTTTAGGGCCCATCTGCCCTTAAGGAAAGAAGGCAGCACTTTGTGCCTTGCATCTCTAGGGCAATGTAGCACACCCAGAGCAGTTGTTCTACTTCTGCCAGGTCAGGCCTGCAAAGAAACTTCGTTTCACAGGCCTTTGTAAGAGATGTTCCTGGTAGGCTGTAAGAGCACTGTGCAGAGCGACTAGTTTCTTAGCTTCCCAGAGAGCTGGAAGCAAGATGCTTTGGGGCCCATCTGCCCCTATGGAAAGGACGCAGCACTTTGTGCCTTGCAGCTCTAGCGCAATGCAGCACACCCAGAGCAGAAGTTCTACTTCAGCCAGATCAGGCCAGCAAAGAAACTGCGTTTCACAGGCCTTTGTAAGAGACGTTCCCTGTAGGCTGTTAGAGCACTTTGCAGAGCGAGTTGTTTCTTAGCTTCCCAACGAGCTGGAAGCAAGATGCTTTAGGGGCCATCTGCCCTTAAGGAAAGAAGCAGCACTTTGTGCCTTGCAGCTCTAGGGCAATGTAGCACACCCACAGCAGTTGTTCTACTTCTGCCAGGTCAGGCCTGCAAAGAATCTTCGTTTCACAGGCCTTTGTTAGAGATGTTCCCAGTAGGCTGTAAGAGCACTGTGCAAAGCGAATTGTTTCTTGGCTTCCCAGATAGCTGGAAGCAAGATGCTTTGGGGCCCTTCTCACCCTTTGGCAAGAAGGCAGCACTTTGTGCCTTGCAGCTCTAGGGCAATGTAGCACACCCAGAGCAGAAGTTCTAATTCAGCTAGATCAGACCTGCAAAGAGACTGCGTTTCACAGGCCTTTGTAAGAGATGTTCCCTGTAGGCTGTTAGAGCACTGTGCAGAGCGACTTGTTTCTTGGCTTCCCAGAGAGCTGGAAGCAAGATGCTTTGGGGCCCTTCTCACCCTTTGGAAAGAAGGCAGCACTTTGTGCCTTGCAGCTCTAGGGCAATGTAGCACACCAAGAGCCGAAGTTCTACTTCAGCTAGATCAGACCTGCAAAGAAACTTCGTCTCACAGGCCTTTGTAAGAGATGTTCCCGGTAGGCTGTAAGAGCACTGTGCAGAGCGACTAGTTTCTTAGCTTCCCAGTGAGCTGGAAGCAAGATGCTTTGGGGCCCATCTGCCCCTATGGAAAGAACGCAGCCCTTTGTGCCTTGCAGCTCTAGGGCAATGCAGCACACCCCGAGCAGAAGTTCTACTTCAGCCAGATCAGGCCTGCAAAGAAACTGCGTTTCACAGGCCTTTGTAAGAGATGTTCCCGGTAGGCTGTTAGAGCACTGTGCAGAGCGAGTTGTTTCTTAGCTTCCCAGAGAGCTGGAAGCAAGATGCTTTGGCGCCCGTTAATTTTATACCCTGCTACTTTGCTGTAGTTGTTGATTATTTCTAATAGTTTTTCTGTGGATTCTTTGGGGTTTTCTATGTATAAGATCATGTCGTCTGCAAACAACGCGAGTTTTACTTCTTCGTTACCTATTTGGATTCCTTTTATTTTTTTTTCCTGCCGAATTGCTCTGGCCAGCACCTCCAGTACTATGTTGAATAGGAGTGGTGAAAGTGGGCACCCTTGTCTTGTTCCTGTCCTCAGAGGGATGGCTTTCAGCTTTTGTCCATTGAGTATGATGTTGGCTGTGGGTCTATCATATATGGCCTTTATTATGTTGAGGTACTTTCCTTCTATACCCATTTTACTGAGGGTTTTTATCATAAATGGGTGTTGGATCTTGTCGAATGCTTTCTCTGCGTCTATTGAGATGATCATGTGGTTTTTGTTTTTCATTTTGTTGATGTAGTGTATCACGTTGATTGACTTGCGGGTGTTGAACCATCCCTGTGTCCCTGGTAGAAATCCCACTTGATCATGGTGTATAATCTTTTTGATGTATTGCTGTAATCGGTTTGCCAAAATTTTGTTGAGGATTTTTGCATCTATGTTCATCAGTGATATCGGCCTGTAGTTCTCCTTCTTTGTGTTGTCCTTGTCAGGTTTGGGGATCAGAGTGATGTTGGCTTCATAGAATGTGTTAGGGAGTTCTCCATCTTTCTCAATTTTCTGGAACAGTTTGAGGAGAATAGGTACAAAGAACTCACACTGCTTAACAACAAAAAAACAAACAACCCGATCAAAAAATGGGCAGAGGACATGAACAGACATTTCTCAAAAGAAGATATGAATATGGCCAATAGACACATGAAAAGATGTTCATCATCGCTAATCATCAGGGAGATGCAAATCAAAACTACACTAAGATATCACCTTACCCCCGTTAGATTGGCAAAAACATCCAAAACCAAGAACGACAAATGTTGGAGAGGTTGTGGAGAAAGAGGAACCCTCATACACTGTTGGTGGGAATGCAAACTGGTACAGCCACTATGGAAAAGAATATGGAGATTTCTCAAAAAGTTAAAAATAGAAATACCCTATGACCCAGCCATCCCATTACTGGGTATCTATCCTAAGAACCTGATATCAGATATCTCAAGAGTCCGTTGCACCCCTATGTTCATCGCAGCATTATTTACAATAGCCAAGACGTGGAACCAGCCTACATGCCTAGAAACTGATGATTGGATAAAGAAGATGTGGTATATATACACAATGGAATACTACTCAGCCACAAAAAAAGACGAAATTGGCCCCTTCACAACAATGTGGATGGACCTCGAGGGCATTATGTTAAGCGAAATAAGTCAGTCAGAGAAAGACGAACTCTATATGACTCCACTCATAGGTGGAAATTAGTATATTGAGAAGGAGATCTGATCGGTGGTTACCAGGGAAAAGAGGGGGTGGGGGGAGGGCACGGAGGGGGAAGTGGTGTTCCCACAACATGACTAACAAAAATGTACAACTGAAATTTCACAAGCTTGTAATCCATCATAACATTAATAAACAAAACAAAAAAAAAAAAGATGCTTTGGGGCCCATCTGCCCCTATGGAAAGAACGCAGCACTTTCTGCCTTGCAGCTCTAGCGCAATGTAGCACACCCAGAGCAGAAGTTCTACTTCAGCCAGATGAGGCCCGCAAAGAAACTGCGTTTCACAGGCCTTTGTAAGAGATGTTCCCGGTAGGCTGTTAGAGCACTGTGCAGAGCGAGTTGTTTCTCAGCTTCCAAAAGAGTTGGAAGCAAGATGCTTTGGGGCCCATCTGCCCCTATGTAAAGAAGGCAGCACTTTGTGCCTTGCAGCTCTAGGGCAATGTAGCTCACCCAGACAAGTTCTACTTCAGCCACATCAGGCCTGCAAAGAAACTGCGTTTCACAGGCCTTTGTAAGAGATGTTCCCTGTAGGCTGTTAGAGCACTGTGCAGAGCGGGTTCTTTCTTAGCTTACCAAAGAGCTGGAAGCAAGATGCTTTGGGGCCGATCTGCCGTTAAGAAGGCAGCACTTTGTGCCTTGCAGCTCTAGTGCAATGTAGCACACCCAGAGCAAATGTTCTACTTCTGCCACGTCAGCCCTGCAAAGAAACTGCGTTTCACAGGCCTTTGTAAGAGATGTTCCCCATAGGCTGTTAGAGCACTGTGCAGAGCAACTAGTTTCTTAGCTTCCCAGAGAGCTGGAAGCAAGATGCTTTGGGGCCCATCTGCCCCTATGGAAAGAACGCAGCACTTTGTGCCTTGCAGCTCTAGGGCAATGTAGCACACCCACAGCAGAAGTTCTACTTCAGCTAGATCAGACCTGCAAAGAAACTGCGTTTCACAGGCCTTTGTAAGAGATGTTCCCCGTAGGCTGTTAGAGCACTGTGCAGAGCAACTTCTTTCTTAGCTTCCCAAAGAGCTGGAAGCAAGATGCTTTGGGAACCTTCTCACCCTTTCGAAAGAAGGCAGCACCTTGTGCCTTGCAGCTCTAGGGCAATGTAGCACACCCACAGCCGAAGTTCTACTTCAGCTAGATCAAACCTGCAAAGAAACTTCGTTTCACAGGCCTTTGTAAGAGATGTTCCCGGTAGGCTGTAAGAGCACTGTGCAGAGCGAGTTGTTTCTTAGCTTCCCAGAGAGCTGGAAGCAAGATGCTTTGGCGCCCGTTAATTTTATACCCTGCTACTTTGCTGTAGTTGTTGATTATTTCTAATAGTTTTTCTGTGGATTCTTTGGGGTTTTCTATGTATAAGATCATGTCGTCTGCAAACAACGCGAGTTTTACTTCTTCGTTACCTATTTGGATTCCTTTTATTTTTTTTTCCTGCCGAATTGCTCTGGCCAGCACCTCCAGTACTATGTTGAATAGGAGTGGTGAAAGTGGGCACCCTTGTCTTGTTCCTGTCCTCAGAGGGATGGCTTTCAGCTTTTGTCCATTGAGTATGATGTTGGCTGTGGGTCTATCATATATGGCCTTTATTATGTTGAGGTACTTTCCTTCTATACCCATTTTACTGAGGGTTTTTATCATAAATGGGTGTTGGATCTTGTCGAATGCTTTCTCTGCGTCTATTGAGATGATCATGTGGTTTTTGTTTTTCATTTTGTTGATGTAGTGTATCACGTTGATTGACTTGCGGGTGTTGAACCATCCCTGTGTCCCTGGTAGAAATCCCACTTGATCATGGTGTATAATCTTTTTGATGTATTGCTGTAATCGGTTTGCCAAAATTTTGTTGAGGATTTTTGCATCTATGTTCATCAGTGATATCGGCCTGTAGTTCTCCTTCTTTGTGTTGTCCTTGTCAGGTTTGGGGATCAGAGTGATGTTGGCTTCATAGAATGTGTTAGGGAGTTCTCCATCTTTCTCAATTTTCTGGAACAGTTTGAGGAGAATAGGTACAAAGAACTCACACTGCTTAACAACAAAAAAACAAACAACCCGATCAAAAAATGGGCAGAGGACATGAACAGACATTTCTCAAAAGAAGATATGAATATGGCCAATAGACACATGAAAAGATGTTCATCATCGCTAATCATCAGGGAGATGCAAATCAAAACTACACTAAGATATCACCTTACCCCCGTTAGATTGGCAAAAACATCCAAAACCAAGAACGACAAATGTTGGAGAGGTTGTGGAGAAAGAGGAACCCTCATACACTGTTGGTGGGAATGCAAACTGGTACAGCCACTATGGAAAACAGTATGGAGATTTCTCAAAATGTTAAAAATAGAAATACCCTATGACCCAGCCATCCCATTACTGGGTATCTATCCTAAGAACCTGATATCAGATATCTCAAGAGTCCGTTGCACCCCTATGTTCATCGCAGCATTATTTACAATAGCCAAGACGTGGAACCAGCCTACATGCCTAGAAACTGATGATTGGATAAAGAAGATGTGGTATATATACACAATGGAATACTACTCAGCCATAAAAAAAGACGACATTGGCCCATTCACAACAATGTGGATGGACCTCGAGGGCATTATGTTAAGCGAAATAAGTCAGTCAGAGAAAGACGAACTCTATATGACTCCACTCATAGGTGGAAATTAGTATATTGAGAAGGAGATCTGATCGGTGGTTACCAGGGAAAAGAGGGGGTGGGGCGAGGGCACGGAGGGGGAAGTGGTGTTCCCACAACATGACTAACAAAAATGTACAACTGAAATTTCACAAGCTTGTAATCCATCATAACATTAATAAACAAAAAAAAAAAGAAAAAAAAGATGCTTTGGGGCCCATCGGCCCCATGGAAAGAACGCAGCACTTTCTGCCTTGCAGCTCTAGGGCAATGTAGCACACCCAGAGCAGAAGTTCTACTTCAGCCACAGCAGGCCCGCAAAGAAACTGCGTTTCACAGGCCTTTGTAAGAGATGTTCCCGGTAGGCTGCTAGAGCACTGTGCAGAGCGAGTTGTTTCCCAGCTTCCCAAACAGCTGGAAGCAAGATGCTTTGGGGCCCTTCTCACCCTTTGGAAAGAAGGCAGCAATTTGTGCCTTGCAGCTCTAGGGCAATGTAGCACACCCAGAGCAGAAGTTCTACTTCAGCCAGATCAGACCTGCAAAGAAACTGCGTTTCACAGGCCTTTGTAAGAGATGTTCCCTGTAGGCTGTTAGAGCACTGTGCAGAGCGAGTTGATTCTTAGCTTCCCAAGGAGCTGGAAGCAAGATGCTTGAGGGGCCATCTGCCCTTAAGGAAAGAAGGCAGCACTTTGTACCTTGCAGCTCTAGGGCAATGTAGCACACCCAGAGCAGTTGTTCTACTTCTGCCAGGTCAGGCCTGCAAAGAAACTTCGTTTCACAGGCCTTTGTAAGAGATGTTCCCGGTAGGCTGTTAGAGCACTGTGCAGAGCGACTTGTTTCTTAGCTTCCCAAAGAGCTGGAAGCAAGATGCTTTGGGGCCCTTCTCACCCTTTGGAAAGAAGGCAGCACTTTGTGCCTTGCAGCTCTAGGGCAATGTAGCACACCAAGAGCCGAAGTTCTACTTCAGCTAGATCAGACCTGCAAAGAAACTTCGTTTCACAGGCCTTTGTAAGAGATGTTCCCGGTAGGCTGTAAGAGCACTGTGCAGAGCGACTAGTTTCTTAGCTTCCCAGAGAGCTGGAAGCAAGATGCTTTGGGTCCCATCTGCCCCTATGGAAAGAACGCAGCCCTTTGTGCCTTGCAGCTCTAGGGCAATGCAGCACACCCCGAGCAAAAGTTCTACTTCAGCCAGATCAGGCCTGCAAAGAAACTGCGTTTCACAGGCCTTTGTAAGAGATGTTCCCGGTAGGCTGTTAGAGCACTGTGCAGAGCGAGTTGCTTCTTAGCTTCCCAGAGAGCTGGAAGCAAGATGCTTTGGCGCCCGTTAATTTTATACCCTGCTACTTTGCTGTAGTTGTTGATTATTTCTAATAGTTTTTCTGTGGATTCTTTGGGGTTTTCTATGTATAAGATCATGTCGTCTGCAAACAACGCGAGTTTTACTTCTTCGTTACCTATTTGGATTCCTTTTATTTTTTTTTCCTGCCGAATTGCTCTGGCCAGCACCTCCAGTACTATGTTGAATAGGAGTGGTGAAAGTGGGCACCCTTGTCTTGTTCCTGTCCTCAGAGGGATGGCTTTCAGCTTTTGTCCATTGAGTATGATGTTGGCTGTGGGTCTATCATATATGGCCTTTATTATGTTGAGGTACTTTCCTTCTATACCCATTTTACTGAGGGTTTTTATCATAAATGGGTGTTGGATCTTGTCGAATGCTTTCTCTGCGTCTATTGAGATGATCATGTGGTTTTTGTTTTTCATTTTGTTGATGTAGTGTATCACGTTGATTGACTTGCGGGTGTTGAACCATCCCTGTGTCCCTGGTAGAAATCCCACTTGATCATGGTGTATAATCTTTTTGATGTATTGCTGTAATCGGTTTGCCAAAATTTTGTTGAGGATTTTTGCATCTATGTTCATCAGTGATATCGGCCTGTAGTTCTCCTTCTTTGTGTTGTCCTTGTCAGGTTTGGGGATCAGAGTGATGTTGGCTTCATAGAATGTGTTAGGGAGTTCTCCATCTTTCTCAATTTTCTGGAACAGTTTGAGGAGAATAGGTACAAAGAACTCACACTGCTTAACAACAAAAAAACAAACAACCCGATCAAAAAATGGGCAGAGGACATGAACAGACATTTCTCAAAAGAAGATATGAATATGGCCAATAGACACATGAAAAGATGTTCATCATCGCTAATCATCAGGGAGATGCAAATCAAAACTACACTAAGATATCACCTTACCCCCGTTAGATTGGCAAAAACATCCAAAACCAAGAACGACAAATGTTGGAGAGGTTGTGGAGAAAGAGGAACCCTCATACACTGTTGGTGGGAATGCAAACTGGTACAGCCACTATGGAAAACAGTATGGAGATTTCTCAAAATGTTAAAAATAGAAATACCCTATGACCCAGCCATCCCATTACTGGGTATCTATCCTAAGAACCTGATATCAGATATCTCAAGAGTCCGTTGCACCCCTATGTTCATCGCAGCATTATTTACAATAGCCAAGACGTGGAACCAGCCTACATGCCTAGAAACTGATGATTGGATAAAGAAGATGTGGTATATATACACAATGGAATACTACTCAGCCATAAAAAAAGACGACATTGGCCCATTCACAACAATGTGGATGGACCTCGAGGGCATTATGTTAAGCGAAATAAGTCAGTCAGAGAAAGACGAACTCTATATGACTCCACTCATAGGTGGAAATTAGTATATTGAGAAGGAGATCTGATCGGTGGTTACCAGGGAAAAGAGGGGGTGGGGCGAGGGCACGGAGGGGGAAGTGGTGTTCCCACAACATGACTAACAAAAATGTACAACTGAAATTTCACAAGCTTGTAATCCATCATAACATTAATAAACAAAAAAAAAAAGAAAAAAAAGATGCTTTGGGGCCCATCTGCCCCATGGAAAGAACGCAGCACTTTCTGCCTTGCAGCTCTAGGGCAATGTAGCACACCCAGAGCAGAAGTTCTACTTCAGCCACAGCAGGCCCGCAAAGAAACTGCGTTTCACAGGCCTTTGTAAGAGATGTTCCCGGTAGGCTGCTAGAGCTCTGTGCAGAGCGAGTTGTTTCCCAGCTTCCCAAACAGCTGGAAGCAAGATGCTTTGGGGCCCTTCTCACCCTTTGGAAAGAAGGCAGCAATTTGTGCCTTGCAGCTCTAGGGCAATGTAGCACACCCAGAGCAGAAGTTCTACTTCAGCCAGATCAGACCTGCAAAGAAACTGCGTTTCACAGGCCTTTGTAAGAGATGTTCCCGGTAGGCTGCTAGAGCACTGTGCAGAGCGAGTTGTTTCCCAGCTTCCCAAACAGCTGGAAGCAAGATGCTTTGGGGCCCTTCTCACCCTTTGGAAAGAAGGCAGCAATTTGTGCCTTGCAGCTCTAGGGCAATGTAGCACACCCAGAGCAGAAGTTCTACTTCAGCCAGATCAGACCTGCAAAGAAACTGCGTTTCACAGGCCTTTGTAAGAGATGTTCCCTGTAGGCTGTTAGAGCACTGTGCAGAGCGAGTTGATTCTTAGCTTCCCAAGGAGCTGGAAGCAAGATGCTTGAGGGGCCATCTGCCCTTAAGGAAAGAAGGCAGCACTTTGTGCCTTGCATCTCTAGGGCAATGTAGCACACCCAGAGCAGTTGTTCTACTTCTGCCAGGTCAGGCCTGCAAAGAAACTTCGTTTCACAGGCCTTTGTAAGAGATGTTCCCGGTAGGCTGTTAGAGCACTGTGCAGAGCGACTTGTTTCTTAGCTTCCCAAAGAGCTGGAAGCAAGATGCTTTGGGGCCCTTCTCACCCTTTGGAAAGAAGGCAGCACTTTGTGCCTTGCAGCTCTAGGGCAATGTAGCACACCAAGAGCCGAAGTTCTACTTCAGCTAGATCAGACCTGCAAAGAAACTTCGTTTCACAGGCCTTTGTAAGAGATGTTCCCGGTAGGCTGTAAGAGCACTGTGCAGAGCGACTAGTTTCTTAGCTTCCCAGAGAGCTGGAAGCAAGATGCTTTGGGGCCCATCTGCCCCTATGGAAAGAACGCAGCCCTTTGTGCCTTGCAGCTCTAGGGCAATGCAGCACACCCCGAGCAGAAGTTCTACTTCAGCCAGATCAGGCCTGCAAAGAAACTGCGTTTCACAGGCCTTTGTAAGAGATGTTCCCGGTAGGCTGTTAGAGCACTGTGCAGAGCGAGTTGCTTCTTAGCTTCCCAGAGAGCTGGAAGCAAGATGCTTTGGCGCCCGTTAATTTTATACCCTGCTACTTTGCTGTAGTTGTTGATTATTTCTAATAGTTTTTCTGTGGATTCTTTGGGGTTTTCTAAGTATAAGATCATGTCGTCTGCAAACAACGCGAGTTTTACTTCTTCGTTACCTATTTGGATTCCTTTTATTTTTTTTTCCTGCCGAATTGCTCTGGCCAGCACCTCCAGTACTATGTTGAATAGGAGTGGTGAAAGTGGGCACCCTTGTCTTGTTCCTGTCCTCAGAGGATGGCTTTCAGCTTTTGTCCATTGAGTATGATGTTGGCTGTGGGTCTATCATATATGGCCTTTATTATGTTGAGGTACTTTCCTTCTATACCCATTTTACTGAGGGTTTTTATCATAAATGGTTGTTGGATCTTGTCGAATGCTTTCTCTGCATCTATTGAGATGATCATGTGGTTTTTGTTTTTCATTTTGTTGATGTAGTGTATCACGTTGATTGACTTGCGGGTGTTGAACCATCCCTGTGTCCCTGGTAGAAATCCCACTTGATCATGGTGTATAATCTTTTTGATGTATTGCTGTAATCGGTTTGCCAAAATTTTGTTGAGGATTTTTGCATCTATGTTCATCAGTGATATCGGCCTGTAGTTCTCCTTCTTTGTGTTGTCCTTGTCAGGTTTGGGGATCAGAGTGATGTTGGCTTCATAGAATGTGTTAGGGAGTTCTCCATCTTTCTCAATTTTCTGGAACAGTTTGAGGAGAATAGGTACAAAGAACTCACACTGCTTAACAACAAAAAAACAAACAACCCGATCAAAAAATGGGCAGAGGACATGAACAGACATTTCTCAAAAGAAGATATGAATATGGCCAATAGACACATGAAAAGATGTTCATCATCGCTAATCATCAGGGAGATGCAAATCAAAACTACACTAAGATATCACCTTACCCCCGTTAGATTGGCAAAAACATCCAAAACCAAGAACGACAAATGTTGGAGAGGTTGTGGAGAAAGAGGAACCCTCATACAGTGTTGGTGGGAATGCAAACTGGTACAGCCACTATGGAAAAGAGTATGGAGATTTCTCAAAATGTTAAAAATAGAAATACCCTATGACCCAGCCATCCCATTACTGGGTATCTATCCTAAGAACCTGATATCAGATATCTCAAGAGTCCGTTGCACCCCTATGTTCATCGCAGCATTATTTACAATAGCCAAGACGTGGAACCAGCCTACATGCCCAGAAACTGATGATTGGATAAAGAAGATGTGGTATATATACACAATGGAATACTACTCAGCCATAAAAAAAGACGACATTGGCCCATTCACAACAATGTGGATGGACCTCGAGGGCATTATGTTAAGCGAAATAAGTCAGTCAGAGAAAGACGAACTCTATATGACTCCACTCATAGGTGGAAATTAGTATATTGAGAAGGAGATCTGATCGGTGGTTACCAGGGAAAAGGGGGGGTGGGGCGAGGGCACGGAGGGGGAAGTGGTGTTCCCACAACATGACTAACAAAAATGTACAACTGGAATTTCACAAGCTTGTAATCCATCATAACATTAATAAACAAACAAACAAACAAAAAAGATGCTTTGGGGCCCATCTGCCCCATGGAAAGAACGCAGCACTTTCTGCCTTGCAGCTCTAGGGCAATGTAGCACACCCAGAGCAGAAGTTCTACTTCAGCCATATCAGGCCTGCAAAGAAACTGCGTTTCACAGGCCTTTGTAAGAGATGTTCCCGGTACGCTGTTAGAGCACTGTGCAGAGTGAGTTGTTTCCCAGCTTCCCAAAGAGCTGGAAGCAAGATGCTTTGGGGCCCTTCTCACCCTTTGGAAAGAAGGCAGCACTTTGTGCCTTGCAGCTCTAGGGCAATGTAGCACACCCAGAGCAGAAGTTCTACTTCAGCCAGATCAGACCTGCAAAGAAACTGCGTTTCACAGGCCTTTGTAAGTGATGTTCCCTGTAGGCTGTTAGAGCACTGTGCAGAGCGAGTTGATTCTTAGCTTCCCAAGGAGCTGGAAGCAAGATGCTTGAGGGGCCATCTGCCCTTAAGGAAAGAAGGCAGCACTCTGTGCCTTGCAGCTCTAGGGCAATGTAGAACACCCAGAGCAGTTGTTCTACTTCAGCCAGGTCAGGCCTGCAAAGAAACTTCGTTTCACAGGCCTTTGTAAGAGATGTTCCCGGTAGGCTGTTAGAGCACTGTGCAGAGCGACTTGTTTCTTAGCTTCCCAAAGAGCTGGAAGCAAGATGCTTTGGGGCTCTTCTCACCCTTCGGAAAGAAGGCAGCACTTTGTGCCTTGCAGCTCTAGGGCAATGTAGCACACCAAGAGCCGAAGTCCTACTTCAGCTAGATCAGACCTGCAAAGAAACTTCGTTTCACAGGCCTTTGTAAGAGATGTTCCCGGTAGGCTGTTAGAGCACTGTGCAGAGCGAGTTGTTTCTTAGCTTCCCAGAGAGCTGGAAGCAAGATGCTTTGGCGCCCGTTAATTTTATACCCTGCTACTTTGCTGTAGTTGTTGATTATTTCTAATAGTTTTTCTGTGGATTCTTTGGGGTTTTCTATGTATAAGATCATGTCGTCTGCAAACAACGCGAGTTTTACTTCTTCGTTACCTATTTGGATTCCTTTTATTTTTTTTTCCTGCCGAATTGCTCTGGCCAGCACCTCCAGTACTATGTTGAATAGGAGTGGTGAAAGTGGGCACCCTTGTCTTGTTCCTGTCCTCAGATGGATGGCTTTCAGCTTTTGTCCATTGAGTATGATGTTGGCTGTGGGTCTATCATATATGGCCTTTATTATGTTGAGGTACTTTCCTTCTATACCCATTTTACTGAGGGTTTTTATCATAAATGGGTGTTGAATCTTGTCGAATGCTTTCTCTGCGTCTATTGAGATGATCATGTGGTTTTTGTTTTTCATTTTGTTGATGTAGTGTATCACGTTGATTGACTTGCGGGTGTTGAACCATCCCTGTGTCCCTGGTATAAATCCCACTTGATCATGGTGTATAATCTTTTTGATGTATTGCTGTAATCGGTTTGCCAAAATTTTGTTGAGGATTTTTGCATCTATGTTCATCAGTGATATCGGCCTGTAGTTCTCCTTCTTTGTGTTGTCCTTGTCAGGTTTGGGGATCAGAGTGATGTTGGCTTCATAGAATGTGTTAGGGAGTTCTCCATCTTTCTCAATTTTCTGGAACAGTTTGAGGAGAATAGGTACAAAGAACTCACACTGCTTAACAACAAAAAAACAAACAACCCGATCAAAAAATGGGCAGAGGACATGAACAGACATTTCTCAAAAGAAGATATGAATATGGCCAATAGACACATGAAAAGATGTTCATCATCGCTAATCATCAGGGAGATGCAAATCAAAACTACACTAAGATATCACCTTACCCCCGTTAGATTGGCAAAAACATCCAAAACCAAGAACGACAAATGTTGGAGAGGTTGTGGAGAAAGAGGAACCCTCATACACTGTTGGTGGGAATGCAAACTGGTACAGCCACTATGGAAAACAGTATGGAGATTTCTCAAAATGTTAAAAATAGAAATACCCTATGACCCAGCCATCCCATTACTGGGTATCTATCCTAAGAACCTGATATCAGATATCTCAAGAGTCCGTTGCACCCCTATGTTCATCGCAGCATTATTTACAATAGCCAAGACGTGGAACCAGCCTACATGCCCAGAAACTGATGATTGGATAAAGAAGATGTGGTATATATACACAATGGAATACTACTCAGCCATAAAAAAAGACGACATTGGCCCATTCACAACAATGTGGATGGACCTCGAGGGCATTATGTTAAGCGAAATAAGTCAGTCAGAGAAAGACGAACTCTATATGACTCCACTCATAGGTGGAAATTAGTATATTGAGAAGGAGATCTGATCGGTGGTTACCAGGGAAAAGAGGGGGTGGGGCGAGGGCACGGAGGGGGAAGTGGTGTTCCCACAACATGACTAACAAAAATGTACAACTGAAATTTCACAAGCTTGTAATCCATCATAACATTAATAAAAAAAAAAAAAAGAAAAAAAAGATGCTTTGGGGCCCATCTGCCCCATGGAAAGAACGCAGCACTTTCTGCCTTGCAGCTCTAGGGCAATGTAGCACACCCAGAGCAGAAGTTCTACTTCAGCCACAGCAGGCCCGCAAAGAAACTGCGTTTCACAGGCCTTTGTAAGAGATGTTCCCGGTAGGCTGCTAGAGCACTGTGCAGAGCGAGTTGTTTCCCAGCTTCCCAAACAGCTGGAAGCAAGATGCTTTGGGGCCCTTCTCACCCTTTGGAAAGAAGGCAGCAATTTGTGCCTTGCAGCTCTAGGGCAATGTAGCACACCCAGAGCAGAAGTTCTACTTCAGCCAGATCAGACCTGCAAAGAAACTGCGTTTCACAGGCCTTTGTAAGAGATGTTCCCGGTAGGCTGCTAGAGCACTGTGCAGAGCGAGTTGTTTCCCAGCTTCCCAAACAGCTGGAAGCAAGATGCTTTGGGGCCCTTCTCACCCTTTGGAAAGAAGGCAGCAATTTGTGCCTTGCAGCTCTAGGGCAATGTAGCACACCCAGAGCAGAAGTTCTACTTCAGCCAGATCAGACCTGCAAAGAAACTGCGTTTCACAGGCCTTTGTAAGAGATGTTCCCTGTAGGCTGTTAGAGCACTGTGCAGAGCGAGTTGATTCTTAGCTTCCCAAGGAGCTGGAAGCAAGATGCTTGAGGGGCCATCTGCCCTTAAGGAAAGAAGGCAGCACTTTGTGCCTTGCATCTCTAGGGCAATGTAGCACACCCAGAGCAGTTGTTCTACTTCTGCCAGGTCAGGCCTGCAAAGAAACTTCGTTTCACAGGCCTTTGTAAGAGATGTTCCCGGTAGGCTGTTAGAGCACTGTGCAGAGCGACTTGTTTCTTAGCTTCCCAAAGAGCTGGAAGCAAGATGCTTTGGGGCCCTTCTCACCCTTTGGAAAGAAGGCAGCACTTTGTGCCTTGCAGCTCTAGGGCAATGTAGCACACCAAGAGCCGAAGTACTACTTCAGCTAGATCAGACCTGCAAAGAAACTTCGTTTCACAGGCCTTTGTAAGAGATGTTCCCGGTAGGCTGTAAGAGCACTGTGCAGAGCGACTAGTTTCTTAGCTTCCCAGAGAGCTGGAAGCAAGATGCTTTGGGGCCCATCTGCCCCTATGGAAAGAACGCAGCCCTTTGTGCCTTGCAGCTCTAGGGCAATGCAGCACACCCCGAGCAGAAGTTCTGCTTCAGCCAGATCAGGCCTGCAAAGAAACTGCGTTTCACAGGCCTTTGTAAGAGATGTTCCCGGTAGGCTGTTAGAGCACTGTGCAGAGCGAGTTGCTTCTTAGCTTCCCAGAGAGCTGGAAGCAAGATGCTTTGGCGCCCGTTAATTTTATACCCTGCTACTTTGCTGTAGTTGTTGATTATTTCTAATAGTTTTTCTGTGGATTCTTTGGGGTTTTCTAAGTATAAGATCATGTCGTCTGCAAACAACGCGAGTTTTACTTCTTCGTTACCTATTTGGATTCCTTTTATTTTTTTTTCCTGCCGAATTGCTCTGGCCAGCACCTCCAGTACTATGTTGAATAGGAGTGGTGAAAGTGGGCACCCTTGTCTTGTTCCTGTCCTCAGAGGATGGCTTTCAGCTTTTGTCCATTGAGTATGATGTTGGCTGTGGGTCTATCATATATGGCCTTTATTATGTTGAGGTACTTTCCTTCTATACCCATTTTACTGAGGGTTTTTATCATAAATGGTTGTTGGATCTTGTCGAATGCTTTCTCTGCATCTATTGAGATGATCATGTGGTTTTTGTTTTTCATTTTGTTGATGTAGTGTATCACGTTGATTGACTTGCGGGTGTTGAACCATCCCTGTGTCCCTGGTAGAAATCCCACTTGATCATGGTGTATAATCTTTTTGATGTATTGCTGTAATCGGTTTGCCAAAATTTTGTTGAGGATTTTTGCATCTATGTTCATCAGTGATATCGGCCTGTAGTTCTCCTTCTTTGTGTTGTCCTTGTCAGGTTTGGGGATCAGAGTGATGTTGGCTTCATAGAATGTGTTAGGGAGTTCTCCATCTTTCTCAATTTTCTGGAACAGTTTGAGGAGAATAGGTACAAAGAACTCACACTGCTTAACAACAAAAAAACAAACAACCCGATCAAAAAATGGGCAGAGGACATGAACAGACATTTCTCAAAAGAAGATATGAATATGGCCAATAGACACATGAAAAGATGTTCATCATCGCTAATCATCAGGGAGATGCAAATCAAAACTACACTAAGATATCACCTTACCCCCGTTAGATTGGCAAAAACATCCAAAACCAAGAACGACAAATGTTGGAGAGGTTGTGGAGAAAGAGGAACCCTCATACAGTGTTGGTGGGAATGCAAACTGGTACAGCCACTATGGAAAAGAGTATGGAGATTTCTCAAAATGTTAAAAATAGAAATACCCTATGACCCAGCCATCCCATTACTGGGTATCTATCCTAAGAACCTGATATCAGATATCTCAAGAGTCCGTTGCACCCCTATGTTCATCGCAGCATTATTTACAATAGCCAAGACGTGGAACCAGCCTACATGCCCAGAAACTGATGATTGGATAAAGAAGATGTGGTATATATACACAATGGAATACTACTCAGCCATAAAAAAAGACGACATTGGCCCATTCACAACAATGTGGATGGACCTCGAGGGCATTATGTTAAGCGAAATAAGTCAGTCAGAGAAAGACGAACTCTATATGACTCCACTCATAGGTGGAAATTAGTATATTGAGAAGGAGATCTGATCGGTGGTACCAGGGAAAAGGGGGGGTGGGGCGAGGGCACGGAGGGGGAAGTGGTGTTCCCACAACATGACTAACAAAAATGTACAACTGGAATTTCACAAGCTTGTAATCCATCATAACATTAATAAACAAACAAACAAAAAAAAAAGATGCTTTGGGGCCCATCTGCCCCATGGAAAGAACGCAGCACTTTCTGCCTTGCAGCTCTAGGGCAATGTAGCACACCCAGAGCAGAAGTTCTACTTCAGCCATATCAGGCCTGCAAAGAAACTGCGTTTCACAGGCCTTTGTAAGAGATGTTCCCGGTACGCTGTTAGAGCACTGTGCAGAGCGAGTTGTTTCCCAGCTTCCCAAAGAGCTGGAAGCAAGATGCTTTGGGGCCCTTCTCACCCTTTGGAAAGAAGGCAGCACTTTGTGCCTTGCAGCTCTAGGGCAATGTAGCACACCCAGAGCAGAAGTTCTACTTCAGCCAGATCAGACCTGCAAAGAAACTGCGTTTCACAGGCCTTTGTAAGTGATGTTCCCTGTAGGCTGTTAGAGCACTGTGCAGAGCGAGTTGATTCTTAGCTTCCCAAGGAGCTGGAAGCAAGATGCTTGAGGGGCCATCTGCCCTTAAGGAAAGAAGGCAGCACTCTGTGCCTTGCAGCTCTAGGGCAATGTAGCACACCCAGAGCAGTTGTTCTACTTCTGCCAGGTCAGGCCTGCAAAGAAACTTCGTTTCACAGGCCTTTGTAAGAGATGTTCCCGGTAGGCTGTTAGAGCACTGTGCAGAGCGACTTGTTTCTTAGCTTCCCAAAGAGCTGGAAGCAAGATGCTTTGGGGCTCTTCTCACCCTTCGGAAAGAAGGCAGCACTTTGTGCCTTGCAGCTCTAGGGCAATGTAGCACACCAAGAGCCGAAGTTCTACTTCAGCTAGATCAGACCTGCAAAGAAACTTCGTTTCACAGGCCTTTGTAAGAGATGTTCCCGGTAGGCTGTTAGAGCACTGTGCAGAGCGAGTTGTTTCTTAGCTTCCCAGAGAGCTGGAAGCAAGATTCTTTGGCGCCCGTTAATTTTATACCCTGCTACTTTGCTGTAGTTGTTGATTATTTCTAATAGTTTTTCTGTGGATTCTTTGGGGTTTTCTATGTATAAGATCATGTCGTCTGCAAACAACGCGAGTTTTACTTCTTCGTTACCTATTTGGATTCCTTTTATTTTTTTTTCCTGCCGAATTGCTCTGGCCAGCACCTCCAGTACTATGTTGAATAGGAGTGGTGAAAGTGGGCACCCTTGTCTTGTTCCTGTCCTCAGAGGGATGGCTTTCAGCTTTTGTCCATTGAGTATGATGTTGGCTGTGGGTCTATCATATATGGCCTTTATTATGTTGAGGTACTTTCCTTCTATACCCATTTTACTGAGGGTTTTTATCATAAATGGGTGTTGAATCTTGTCGAATGCTTTCTCTGCGTCTATTGAGATGATCATGTGGTTTTTGTTTTTCATTTTGTTGATGTAGTGTATCACGTTGATTGACTTGCGGGTGTTGAACCATCCCTGTGTCCCTGGTATAAATCCCACTTGATCATGGTGTATAATCTTTTTGATGTATTGCTGTAATCGGTTTGCCAAAATTTTGTTGAGGATTTTTGCATCTATGTTCATCAGTGATATCGGCCTGTAGTTCTCCTTCTTTGTGTTGTCCTTGTCAGGTTTGGGGATCAGAGTGATGTTGGCTTCATAGAATGTGTTAGGGAGTTCTCCATCTTTCTCAATTTTCTGGAACAGTTTGAGGAGAATAGGTACAAAGAACTCACACTGCTTAACAACAAAAAAACAAACAACCCGATCAAAAAATGGGCAGAGGACATGAACAGACATTTCTCAATACAAGGTATGAATATGGCCAATTGACACATGAAAAGATGTTCATCATCGCTAATCATCAGGGAAATGCAAATCAAAACTACACTAAGATATCACCTTACCCCCGTTAGATTGGCAAAAACATCCAAAACCAAGAACGACAAATGTTGGAGAGGTTGTGGAGAAAGAGGAACCCTCATACACTGTTGGTGGGAATGCAAACTGGTACAGCCACTATGGAAAACAGTATGGAGATTTCTCAAAAAGTTAAAAATAGAAATACCCTATGACCCAGCCATCCCATTACTGGGTATCTATCCTAAGAACCTGATATCAGATGTCTCAAGAGTCCGTTGCACACCTATGTTCATCGCAGCATTATTTACAATAGCCAAGACGTGGAACCAGCCTACATGCCCAGAAACTGATGATTGGATAAAGAAGATGTGGTATATATACACAATGGAATACTACTCAGCCATAAAAAAAGACGACATTGGCCCCTTCACAACAATGTGGATGGACCTCGAGGGCATTATGTTAAGCGAAATAAGTCAGTCAGAGAAAGACGAACTCTATAAGACTCCACTCATAGGTGGAAATTAGTATATTGAGAAGGAGATCTGATCGGTGGTTACCAGGGAAAAGAGGGGGTGGGGGGAGGGCACGGAGGGGGAAGTGGTGTTCCCACAACATGACTAACAAAAATGTACAACTGAAATTTCACAAGCTTGTAATCCATCATAACATTAATAAACAAAAAAAAAAAAAAAAAAGATGCTTTGGGGCCCATCTGCCCCTGGGAAAGAACGCAGCACTTTCTGCCTTGCAGCTCTAGGGCATTGTAGCACACCCAGAGCAGAAGTTCTACTTCAGCCAGATCAGGCCCGCAAAGAAACTGCGTTTCACAGGCCTTTGTAAGAGATGTTCCCTGTAGGCTGTTAGAGCACTGTGCAGAGCGAGTTCTTTCTTAGCTTCCCAACGAGCTGGAAGCAAGATTCTTTAGGGGCCATCTGCCCTTAAGGAAAGAAGGCAGCACTTTGTGCCTTGCACCTCTAGGGCAATGTAGCACACCCAGAGCAGAAGTTGTACTTCAGCCAGATCAGGCCTTCAACGAAACTGCGTTTCACAGGCCTTTGTAAGAGATGTTCCCGGTAGGCTGTTAGAGCACTGTGCAGAGCGAGTTCTTTCTTAGCTTCCCAAAGACCTGGAAGCAAGATGCTTTGGGGGCCATCTGCCCTTAAGGAAAGAAGGCAGCACTTTGTGCCTTGCAGCTCTAGGGCAATGCAGCACACCCCGAGCAGAACTTCTACTTCAGCCAGATCAGGCCTGCAAAGAAACTGCGTTTCACAGGCCTTTGTAAGAGATGTTCCCGGTAGGCTGTTAGAGCACTGTGCAGAGCGAGTTGTTTCTTAGCTTCCCAGAGAGCTGGAAGCAAGATGCTTTCGGGCCCGTTAATTTTATACCCTGCTACTTTGCTGTAGTTGTTGATTATTTCTAATAGTTTTTCTGTGGATTCTTTGGGGTTTTCTATGTATAAGATCATGTCGTCTGCAAACAACGCGAGTTTTACTTCTTTGTTACCTATTTGGATTCCTTTTATTTTTTTTCCTGCCGAATTGCTCTGGCCAGCACCTCCAGTACTATGTTGAATAGGAGTGGTGAAAGTGGGCACCCTTGTCTTGTTCCTGTCCTCAGAGGGATGGCTTTCAGCTTTTGTCCATTGAGTATGATGTTGGCTGTGGGTCTATCATATATGGCCTTTATTATGTTGAGGTACTTTCCTTCTATACCCATTTTACTGAGGGTTTTTATCATAAATGGGTGTTGGATCTTGTCGAATGCTTTCTCTGCGTCTATTGAGATGATCATGTGGTTTTTGTTTTTCATTTTGTTGATGTAGTGTATCACGTTGATTGACTTGCGGGTGTTGAACCATCCCTGTGTCCCTGGTATAAATCCCACTTGATTATGGTGTACAATCTTTTTGATGTATTGCTGTAATCGGTTTGCCAAAATTTTGTTGAGGATTTTTGCATCTATGTTCATCAGTGATATCGGCCTGTAGTTCTCCTTCTTTGTGTTGTCCTTGTCAGGTTTGGGGATCAGAGTGATGTTGGCTTCATAGAATGTGTTAGGGAGTTCTCCATCTTTCTCAATTTTCTGGAACAGTTTGATGAGAATAGGTACAAAGAACTCACACTGCTTAACAACAAAATAACAAACAACCTGATCAAAAAATGGGCAGAGGACATGAACAGACATTTCTGAAAAGAAGATATGAATATGGCCAATAGACACATGAAAAGATGTTCATCATCGCTAATCATCAGGGAAATGCAAATCAAAACTACACTAAGATATCACCTTACCCCCGTTAGATTGGCAAAAACATCCAAAACCAAGAACGACAAATGTTGGAGAGGTTGTGGAGAAAGAGGAACCCTCATACACTGTTGGTGGGAATGCAAACTGGTACAGCCACTATGGAAAACAGTATGGAGATTTCTCAAAAAGTTAAAAATAGAAATACCCTATGACCCAGCCATCCCATCACTGGGTATCTATCCTAAGAACCTGATATCAGATATCTCAAGAGTCCGTTGCACCCCTATGTTCATCGCAGCATTATTTACAATAGCCAAGACGTGGAACCAGCCTACATGCCCAGAAACTGATGATTGGATAAAGAAGATGGGGTATATATACACAATGGAATACTACTCAGCCATAAAAAAAGACGACATTGGCCCATTCACAACAATGTGGATGGACCTCGAGGGCATTATGTTAAGCGAAATAAGTCAGTCAGAGAAAGACGAACTCTATATGAGTCCACTCATAGGTGGAAATTAGTATATTGAGAAGGAGATCTGATCGGTGGTTACCAGGGAAAAGGGGGGGTGGGGGGAGGGCACGGAGGGGGAAGTGGTGTTCCCACAACATGACTAACAAAAATGTACAACTGAAATTTCACAAGCTTGTAATCCATCATAACATTAATAAACAAAAAAAAAAAAAAAAAGATGCTTTGGGGCCCATCTGCCCCTATGGAAAGAACGCAGCACTTTCTGCCTTGCAGCTCTAAGGCATTGTAGCACACCCAGAGCAGAAGTTCTACTTCAGCCAGATCAGGCCCGCAAAGAAACTGCGTTTCACAGGCCTTTGTAAGAGATGTTCCCGGTAGGCTGTTAGAGCACTGTGCAGAGCGAGTTGTTTCTTAGCTTCCCAACGAGCTGGAAGCAAGATGCTTTAGGGGCCATCTGCCCTTAAGGAAAGAAGGCAGCACTTTGTGCCTTGCAGCTCTAGGGCAATGTAGCACACCCAGAGCAGAAGTTCAACTTCTGCCAGGTCAGGCATGCAAAGAAACGGCGTTTCACAAGCCTTTTTAAGAGATGTTCCCGGTAGGCTGTTAGAGCACTGTGCAGAGCGAGTTGTTTCTTAGCTTCCCAAAGAGATGGAAGCAAGATGATTTGGGGCCCTTCTCACCCTTTGAAAAGAAGGCAGCACTTGGTGCCTTGCACCTCTAGGGCAATGTAGCACACCCAGAGCGGAAGTTGTACTTCAGCCAAATCAGGCCTTCAACGAAACTGCGTTTCACAGCCTTTGTAAGAGATGTTCCCTGTAGGCTGTTAGAGCACTGTGCAGAGCGAGTTCTTTCTTAGCTTCCCAAAGAGCTGGAAGCAAGATGCTTTAGGGGCCATCTGCCCTTAAGGAAAGACGGCAGCACTTTGTGCCTTGCAGCTCTAGGGCAATGTAGCACACCCAGAGCAGTTGTTCTACTTCTCCCAGGTCAGGCCTGCAAAGAAACTTCGTTTCACAGGCCTTTATAAGAGATGTTCCGGGTAGGCTGTTAGAGCACTGTGCAGAGCGAGTTGTTTCTTAGCTTCCCAGAGAGCTGGAAGCAAGATGCTTTGGGGCCCATCTGACCCTATGGAAAGAAGGCAGCACTTTGTGCCTTGCAGCTCTAGGGCAATGTAGCACACCCAGAGCAGAAGTTCTACTTCAGCCAAATCAGGCCTGCAAAGAAACTGCGTTTCACAGGCCTTTGTAAGAGATGTTCCCGGTAGGCTGTTAGAGCACTGTGCAAAGCGAGTTGTTTCTTAGCTTCCCAAAGAGCTGGAAGTAAGATGCTTTGGGGCCCTTCTCACCCTTTGGAAAGAAGTCAGCACTTTGTGCCTTACAGCTCTAGGGCAATGTAGCACACCCAGAGCAGAAGTTCTTCTTCAGCCAGATCAGGCCTGCAAAGAAACTGCGTTTCACAGGCATTTGTAAGAGATGTTCCCTGTAGGCTGTTAGAGCACTGTGCAGAGCGAGTTGTTTCTTAGCTTCCCAAAGACCTGGAAGCAAGATGCTTTGGGGGTCATCTGCCATTAAGTAAAGAAGGCAGCACTTTGTGCCTTTCTGCTCTAGGGCAATGTAGCACACCCAGAGCAGATGTTCTACTTCTGCCAGGTCAGGCCTGCAAAGAAACTGCGTTTCACAGGCCTTTGTAAGAGATGTTCCCGGTAGGCTGTTAGAGCACTGTGCAGAGCGAGTTGTTTCTTAGCTTCCCAAACAGCCGGAAGCAAGATGCTTTGGGGCCCTTCTCACCCTTTGGCAAGAAGGCAGCACTTTGTGCCTTGCAGCTCTAGGGCAATGTAGCACACCCAGAGCAGAAGTTCTACTTCAGCCAGATCTTGCCTGCAAAGAAACTGCGTTTCACAGGCCTTTGTAAGAGATGTTCCCGGTAGGCTGTTAGAGCATTGTGCAGAGCGAGTTGTTTCTCAGCTTCCAAAAGAGTTGGAAGCAAGATGCTTTGGGGCCCGTTAATTTTATACCCTGCTACTTTGCTGTAGTTGTTGATTATTTCTAATAGTTTTTCTGTGGATTCTTTGGGGTTTTCTCTGTATAAGATCATGTCGTCTGCAAACAACGCGAGTTTTACTTCTTCGTTACCTATTTGGATTCCTTTTATTTTTTTTTCCTGCCGAATTGCTCTGGCCAGCACCTGCAGTACTATGTTGAATAGGAGTGGTGAAAGTGGGCACCCTTGTCTTCTTCCTGTCCTCAGAGGGATGGCTTTCAGCTTTTGTCCATTGAGTATGATGTTGGCTGTGGGTCTATCATATATGGCCTTTATTATGTTGAGGTACTTTCCTTCTATACCCATTTTACTGAGGGTTTTTATCATAAATGGGTGTTGGATCTTGTCGAATGCTTTCTCTGCGTCTATTGAGATGATCATGTGGTTTTTGTTTTTCATTTTGTTGATGTAGTGTATCACGTTGATTGACTTGCGGGTGTTGAACCATCCCTGTGTCCCTGGTATAAATCCCACTTGATCATGGTGTATAATCTTTTTGATGTATTGCTGTAATCGGTTTGCCAAAATTTTGTTGAGGATTTTTGCATCTATGTTCATCAGTGATATCGGCCTGTAGTTCTCCTTCTTTGTGTTGTCCTTGTCAGGTTTGGGGATCAGAGTGATGTTGGCTTCATAGAATGTGTTAGGGAGTTCTCCATCTTTCTCAATTTTCTGGAACAGTTTGAGGAGAATAGGTACAAAGAACTCACACTGCTCAACAACAAAAAAACAAACAACCCGATCAAAAAATGGGCAGAGGACATGAACAGACATTTCTCAAAAGAAGATATGAATATGGCCAATAGACACATGAAAAGATGTTCATCATCGCTAATCATCAGGGAAATGCAAATCAAAACTACACTAAGATATCACCTTACCCCCGTTAGATTGGCAAAAACATCCAAAACCAAGAACGACAAATGTTGGAGAGGTTGTGGAGAAAGAGGAACCCTCATACACTGTTGGTGGGAATGCAAACTGGTACAGCCACTATGGAAAACAGTATGGAGATTTCTCAAAAAGTTAAAAATAGAAATACCCTATGACCCAGCCATCCCATTACTGGGTATCTATCCTAAGAACCTGATATCAGATATCTCAAGAGTCCGTTGCACCCCTATTCTCATAGCAACTTTTGAGTACACAATACAGTATTGTTAACTAGCCTCACCATGCTGTACACTAGATCCTCAGAACTTACTCATCTGAAAACTGAAAGTTTGTACCCTTTAAATATCTCCCCCGTCCCCTGAAAACCACTACTCTTATCTCTGTTTCTACAAGTTTTGTGTTTCCAGAGCCACATAGGGCACACTAAGTCTTCACGAACCACCTCGTGTGATTAAGTACAACAATTTCAGCCCATGTGCTTTTGTATGTGCTCCTCCCTTCTGCAGGCCTCTGACCTGGTTCTGGATTGCATTCTTTCTCAGTTGGACACTCCAATAGCCTCCTTCCTCCTTTTCCTGCTTTCAATTTCTCCTTCATTCTGCACAGAAACACCAACTTTCTGGAGTACAACTTGATCACACCATTCCCCTGCTTAGGAACCCTCACTACTACTCACTATCTTTGAATGAAATCTTGATCTCCTGGTCTGGCATCTAAGATCCTCCTGGATCTGGTCCCATCCTCTATCATTTGATGTTCTTCTTAATAGTCCTTACGTTTTATACAAAGCAAACTCCTTGCATTGAGCTTCATACATAACACTTTGCTTCGCTAATCTGCATCTTTGCCAGAGAGGGCGCTCTATTTCATTCCTTTGTATACAAACTGCCCTCGATCTCTAATGATCAGTCCCATATTACCAGAGACTTCCTGATCACCTTATGGGAAGGAACCTCCTTTCTCTGAATGCCCACGTAGCACACCCTAATGGCACTTATCACCTCTCATCTTGGATTTAGTTATTTATGTACATTTACTTATTTACTTATTGCCTCAAAAAAAGTGTTGAACAGAATTGTACAAGATGCTGGGGATAAAAAGGGAATATAGTCTACTAGTTAGATAGTAACAAGCCCTCAAATGAAAAAATACACTATGTTAAATATGATACTGGATGCTAATGAACTCTAAGTTATCAGATAAAGGTTGGCCTAGATCTGTCTGTGGAGTCTCAGAGGAGTGGAGTTGAGTTCCAACGTAAAATATGTTTAGGCATTAATTAGCCAGTTGGACAAGACAGAGAGTTGGGAGGGGGTGAGGTAGGTAAAGGAGAGGTGGACAGCTCAGATGGAGGGCATGGTCACAGGAGAAATCACATTTGAGGAAGGCACATTGTTGACTCTGACAGGATAGGGTATGCTGAGAGAATAACAATTGAAGGAGAAGACACTGGTCAGGTAGACAAGGATCAGGTTTTGCTTTGCTAAGAAGTTTGGAGTTCAGTCTGTTAGCAAGCATGCTGAAAATGTCAATCAGGGGAATTGCAAGATTGGACTGTGGGTTAGACCCAGATGGTGAAGTGGATTCCTCCAGAGACACAGAGAAACTTTAAGCAACCTGGTGGAGGTTACACATCTGATCCATCTTTGTATTCCCTGATTGTGCTCAGCACAGTGCCAGGCATGTGGTTTATATACAAATAGTATTTGTTAACAAGTGAAAGAAAATGAGATCTCCACTTTCAGACTAAAACACAAACAGAAGTATATTAGCTTTAAGCTTCACACTTCACCTGCATTATTCAGATCACACAAGTATAGGGCATCTTCTAGCTTCCTGAACCTTTTTATCCATGTCTCCTATTCTTCAGACTCGTTCTTCATCACTGGGTTCAGGAAAGGCTAGGAGACTGACCTGATTTTCAAAGAGCTTGGGGGATCTTTGGGGGCTGAAGTCTCAGCAGTAGGGTTTTCTGGCTGCAGATCCTCTTCTAGAGTTTTCTACCAAAACAGCACAACCATCTCACTGGCAACACATTCACCACCTAGATCTTCTCCAGTCTCTTGGCCAAAGATGAGGCCGTACAACTAGAGAGATTTACTGTAATGTCTGGCTTTGTAAAGCTTGGAGGATGGGTTTCAAGTCCTGAGTGCTATAGGACTACATCTGTGAAGCCTTCCAGGTTGTAAATTACTGTGTTGAATGCTTTCTACTTTTTTAAGAGAAGGGTGAAATAGTGACTTTAATCAGTTTGCATTTGCACAAAGAAAAGGCTTTTGTAACTGGCTGAGACTTTTTGTGATGTTCTATACTAGTGGAATCCGTGGAGGAGGGGCTTCAGGAATTGCTTATAACTTCTCCATGGGGAAACCTCTGGACAATGAGCCTGAGGTTCTTGACAAAGAGTGACTGAAAGAATAGTGACATTGTCTTAGGCTCATGGACTCCTTGTAATGGACCATAAAGAACTTCCAGTTCTGTCTGTCCTGTTAATTTAACTAAGGAAGATGAGGCCCAGAGAGTGGAAGTGACTTACTGAGATCAGGCAGTGAATGGTAGACACAGAACTATAAGGAGATGTAGAGGTTATGTCTAGCTCAGTTTGGTATCCTAATCTCATGTCTACTGCAAAATAGAGATGTTTTTAGAATAATGGACAACCTAGTCCTGGCAGCCATGACAGGCATTCTGTCACCTACCATGTACAGAGTGGCATCCATTGTTTGATCTTCACAACCTCACTTTTCCAGGAATTTTCAAGTCCCTGATTTTACTTCACTCTTACTTGTTACATTTCTAACCTTAGGTAGCATAATACGCTTCTCTCTCCTTCCAATAAATTTAGTAGAATTTCTTCTCTTAATTTCAACCCAAATAATCTTAACTAACTCACCATAGAATTATGACTCTAACTTTTTTTTTATAAATTTTAGATCTTCCTCTTTTTTTTTTTAAAGATTTTATTTTTTCCTTTTTCTCCCCAAAGCCCCCCGGTACATAGTTGTATATTCTTCGTTGTGGGTCCTTCTAGTTGTGGCATGTGGGACGCTGCCTCAGCGTGGTTTGATGAGCAGTGTCATGTCCGTGCCCAGGATTTGAACCAACGAAACCCTGGGCCGCCTGCAGCGGAGCGCGCGAACTTAACCGCTCGGCCACGGGGCCAGCCCCTTATGACTCTAACTTTTGAAAATCATATGTGCTTCCCCCAACTTTCAAATACCTGTATTTCTCCAATATAGTACCTTTGTCTCAAACTTCTCACATAGAAAGTATGAAAATCCCATAGGTCTAAAGAATAGTAATTGAGATTAGAAGTCCAGTTTTTAGTTGTTTAACAAACATGGATTAACCTGCTGCTGGGAAATGTGAAGAATTGTTTTGTTTGAAATAATAGAATGGTACATGATATGGTACCCACATGGATAACAAGCAACCAGTAAATTTTAAGAGATTAATATAAAAGAATTCTACTTGGATAAAATCAACTTTGGGAAGGGCTGAAAGTTTTCATAAAATAAACAGAGTAGCGATTCTTATACTTTTTAGAGCTTTAGATCACTTGAGAAATCCAATGGAGGCTTTAGATAATCTACCCAGGCAAATGTACATTTGCATGTAGGATGACTTTAGAGAGTTCAAAGAGGTCCTAGGCTCTGAAAAAGTGATTTTAATAATTTTATATTTCTTCAGATACATCAACACTCTCTTTGACCACTAAAGACAGGGAAAGGGGGAATTTGTATGAACCTTAATTAGGCTGAACTAAGTAAGTGAGTGAGTAGCAACTAACACACTCTATACTGTTTTGGTCCCACTGTGTCAGGAGGAAGTCCACATCCTGTACTGGCATGTAAGATTGTTCGAATTCTTGTTCTTGCCTATCTTCTTTCAATCCCACATATACATCTTTTTCTCCAACCACATAAAACCAGGAAACGCAAAGCTGTTTTGTGCCTTGTGCATGCTGCTCCCTCTGCTGTAAAAGCCCTTCTTGCCACTTAGACCTTGGATGGTTGGGGTCCTACTCATCCTTCAAGATTTGACTCATATTCCACTTCTTGTGGGAAGCCTTCTCTTACAGACAAGCTGGCTGAGGGGCGATTCTTTGTGGCCCCTTTATCCAACTCAGCACTTATTGTGGAATGTTGTAATCCTTTATTAGAATGACTCTGTCTTCTACCAGAGATCTGGAGACTGCCCTGTGAGATAGTCATTTCTGTATCCTCAAGGCCTGGTTAGTGGCCAGGGCATAGCTGGATCTCAAGACATGTTTACTGAATGAACAAGTGAATGAATGAGTGATTTTCTCTGGGATCATAAGAAAGTTGCTTTACCACACCTCTGCTTCAATTCCCCTTTCTAAAAAGTGGGACAATGAATGCCACTTATGCAGGAATGTGACACAAATCAATTACTGCAGAGATGCCATAAAATCCTCAAAACAGAGGCAAAATAAAAGAGCAAGGTGTATTTTTTTATAATCTTATTCACAATAGATGATACTCAAGGAGAAAAGCATTTGCTGTTGTTTCTGGCATGGCAAGAGGCTTGCCAAAATTGACATGATTTTCTAAAATATTTTGAAGTGTGAAGTGCATGAAGAGGCCTCCTGCCATTTTGAGATGAATTATGGTCTAATCTGGGCATTTAAATAAAAACAATGACAGAAAAACTCAGGATGCTTTTCAATTCTGTCTGTATCTTTTCCTGGCTAAGTGCTGGGAATATTAAAATGTAATTTAACTCCTTGCCAGATTTTGTTTGGAAAATCAAAGAGCCCATTACATTTTAAAATGTGATGTCTGGGGAAAAAGGTCACCCTCAGTATCTGGAAGCTGAATTTAAGATGTTGAAATAGGGGGCTGGCCCCGTGGCTGAGTGGTTAAGTTTGTGTGCTCTGCTGCAGGCGGCCCAGTGTTTCGTTGGTTCGAATCCTGGGCGTGGACACGGCACTGCTCATCAAACCATGCTGAGGCAGCATCCCACATGCCACATCTAGAAGGACTCACAAGTAAAATATACAACTATGTACCGGGGGGCTTTGGGGAGAAAAAGGAAAAAAATAAAACCGTAAACAAATGTTGAAATAGGTCTCAGAACCACCCTTTATTTTGATGGCAGTGGGAGGATTGGTCTCAGGCTTCAGAACCAGTGCACATGCTACAGGTCCAATTTCTTGTGGCAGGTGCCAAGCCCATCACCAGGTGGTGGAGAGAGGTTTCTGCAGTGATATCAGCTCAGACAGGAACCACCCCACACTTGAGGAGGTTTCTACCTCCCTTCTCTGCCAGAGAAGACTCTCAAAGTCAAAGAGAGTCTGACATCACAGTGGTGGGTGGAAATCAAAAACCAAGAATTGGGGGATTAGCCCTGTGGCTGAATGGTTAAGTTCACATGCTCTGCTTCAGCAGCCCAGTGCTTCACCAGTTCAGATCCTGGGAAGGGATCTCATCAAGCCATGCTGAAGCAACATCCACATAGGAGAAGCAGAAGGACCTACAACTAGAATATAAAACCATGTACTAGGGGACTTTTGGGAGAAGAAGGACAAAAAATTGGCAACAGATATTAGCTCAGGGCCAATCATTAAATAAATCAATGAGCAACAACAAAAAAAAAACAGAAAGGAGGACCCCACCCAGCATCAGAGAATAGAAGGTGAAAGATGAGTGAAGCTCTTCCTAAAGCTCCACATACCCAGGTGCATACCATGTGTTTAGTTGTATCTTAAGGTATCTCAGGAATGTCAGGCTGCACTGGAGTGGCAGAGGTTCCCTTTCCTTTGTTTCCTGGAAAAGAAAGAAAAAATGGAAGGGTTAAGTTTGGTCTCTTCATTGTAACACTTACACCCAGGCAAATAAAATGTTGAGGCCCTTCTATGTGGTTGGCACTGTGTTAGGCGATGGGGATATGGAGGTAGATCAGAAAGATCTGGTTCCTGCCCTGATGGAGCTGACAAAGGTGAGGTGGGCGCTAAACAATTACTCAAAATTATTATTTAATTACAAACTACCATAAACACAACAAAAGAAGATGTGAAAATATTCTTTTAGGGTAGGGTTGGGAGTGGTGGAGAACTAGAGGAGGCTTCTTGGAGGAAGTGACACTTAAACTGTGGATCCAAAGGATGAATAAGAATTTCCAGGCAAAGGTGATGGTGGGTGTTCACAAGGAGCAGAGAGTTCCAGATAAGCAGAGACAAGAGCCTGTAGAACTGCCCTGAATCAGGAGGACTTGCACAGTTTGGGGAGTGGGCAGCAGCTTCCTCCCATGGCCCTACCTCTTAACAGAAAACCAGGCATTTCTGCCCCCTCTCTCCACACAGGTGTATGCCTCAAAGATGAGGCAAAACTTCTCTCTTCCACTTTCCCTCTCCTATCAATAGTCAGAGGTTCTGAATGGGATGAGGTTTATACAGCATCTCTAACCCAGTACCCCCACAATTGGCTTCGGTTGTATTCACAGCATTTATCACTATTTACATTATTTTATGTGAAGGAAAAGCTTTCTGTTTACTGCAGGTGAAAAAGGTTCAAGTTGCTCCGAGTCATAGAGTTTGAGAGTTAAGGGGATTCTAGAAACAGTATATAGTATACAGGCAGGAAGATGAACTTTGGTGTCAGCCCTGAATGCTAATCTTGAGTCTTCCCTTTCCCAGTTGCAAGCTTTGAGATCCTAATTTTGCCAGTTGTGAAAGGGGAGAAAACCAGTGATTTACAGTAATGTTGTAGAGACAAAAAGTTACCTACCTAAAATACTTAACACAGGGAAGATGCTCAAAAATGGATTCATTGTTTGTTGTTGTGTCATTATTATCATAACACCTTAGGCAAGTCTAGTTTGCTTAATTGAACACTAATTATGATGGGCCAGGAATTGTTCTGGGCACTGTTCATATGCATCATCCCTGTTAGTATAAGATCTAGATCTTAGATCTTGTCCCAGGCCAGTTTCTCTGCACTTTTAAAAGTTTCTTTAGAAGAAAATACACACTCGTCTCCCTGGTCTCCTTTAAGCTTCCCTTTCTCCCCCCTAACATCTACAAGCATGGAAACAGGTCATGGTTTGCACATGTAAAAATCATTTGAGAAATCTGAGGCAGAGCTGATGTTTTTTCTTTCTAACACAGTGGGAAGGATCGCCTGTGTAGTCTGCCAGTTGAAGGTTTGTACTGGAGAAAATAAGCCAAGCTGGCTTCTAGAGATTTCCAGGTGTTGGAAGGGCCAGGTTTTACAATGCTTCCATGAGTCTGAGGGTTACACATCCAGCCCTGCCATCAGCCCACCAATGACTAGAAATTAGTGGTCTTGAGCTCTGGCTGTATATTAGACCCAGCTGGGGAGCTTTAAAATTTGCCAATGATTGGGCGTCACACCAGGCCAATTAAATAAGAGGCTCAGGGTGAGAACCAAGCTCAGCACCTGTGAAGAATTCCCTCGGTAATCCTCAAGTGACACCAGGGTCGATAACAACTGATTTAAATAAAGGATTCTGGCCTCATTGGGTCCACTGAATGAAGCTTTGTGAGAACATATATAAAGATCTGTACTTGCCAGACATTTCCCACACATTTTCTTACTTGAAGAATAATGCTCTGTGGTAGAAAGCATCTCCATTTGATAGATAAGGTAACAGAGGCAATAAAGCCTTCAGTTCCCTGCTTAAGATTACAGAGGTGGGGATAGGTCTTGGATTCTAACTGATTCATTCATTCAACAAACATTTGTTTAATGCTTACTACATGCTGGGCACTGTTTTAGGCACCATGATACAACTATGAGTAAGAGAGAATCTTCTCATGGAGAGTGCATCCCAGTGGTGAGGGCAAAGAGAGACATAAAATAATGTCAAATAGTGATAAATGCTATAAACACAACCAAAGCCAATTATGGGAGTAGAGAGAAATGCAGTTGCTATTTTTGATAGGGAATTCACCAAAGGCCTCTCTGAAGTGACATTTAAATAGAGCCATGAATAGAGAAACAAGGGAGAAAGCCAAGCACATTTCTGAGGAAAGAGCATTCCAGGATAAAGCTCTGGGGAGAGCAAAGGCCTCAAGGGCGGGGTGTTTGGTGCATTCAAGCAACAGCTGAGAAGAGAGCAGAGCTAACCCAGGAGGAAAAGGGAAGAGAAGTGGGTCAAGTGTCATGCCATGTGATTTGAGTTGATTTTTTTTTTTTTTGGATTCCAGCATTTGTTCCTCCTCTGGTGTTTACCCACTTCTACTGTTAGCAACTATATTTTGCTTTGTGGAGACCACTCCTCCCCCATCCCAGTGCTGTGGTTTGGTAGGATTAACCCCCAATTCCAACTCTAAACTTGGTCTCTGCTTAGTTGAAGACTAACGTGGCATCTCAATCACAATCTTGGTTCAAAGATGGGCATAAGACTCAATCTGAGACTCAAAGGTGAGAGGAGATGTTTGCTATAATTTCTTAGCTAGTAATGTTCTCTCGTTCCTGGAAGGACCTACAAAAAGAGGGAGCTATACAGATATGGTGACATAGCTGCCATGGCTATTTTGCTATTGCAGAGGAGTGCCCACCTGGAGAAGTTGGAGGACTACCACATAGAGCCTAGAGATTATGCCAACACCAAGTAAAGCAGAACAGAGAGCCAGAATGAAAGCAGATCCTTGATTTTGACACCGGAATGGTTAGATCAACCCACACCTGTAACGCTTGCTGCTGCCAGACTTTGCAGTTACATAAAACAAAATCTCTTCATTGTCTATACCAACTGAGTTGGGTTTTTTGTCCCTTTGTATAAGTAGTTCTAAATAAGAATTACCACAGGTATTTTTTTTCTTGATAAAAGGGAAGCCAAAGTCTTAGCCATTTTTCTGTCAAATCTTGAGTTACAGGTCTTCAAGAAATGTTTGAGGGGATCAAGGAGCCTCTGAGGCTACCTTCATTCCCTCCTAATTATCCCCCATCAGCAGCCATGCTATAGCCCTGCTGCATAATTGCTGCTTCTTCCTCTCCCTCACTCACAGGCCCCACAATGAAGAGATGCAAAGTTGGGCCCACACTTCATTATTGTGAAATACCACTTTAGACCTTAGACCATACCATGTTTGGTGGGCTATAAACGTTTTGTATTTGTCCACATGAGAATGCATAGCATTTCTTGGATCTGTGGCTTGAAGTCTTTTATAACTTTTGGAAATTTCTCAGTCATAATTGTTTCAGATATTGCTTTAGCTCCATTCTCTTCCTCCTGTCCTTCTGAAACGTTGATTACATGTGTACTGGGTATTGTCAGCATTTCCTATATGTCTCATATACACTTCTTTTTGTATATTTCATTCTCTTTTTTCATTCATGCGTATTATTTTAAGCCTCCAAGTTTGTGGTAATTTGCTACAGCACCCTTGAGGAAATGAATACCCTCATTCTCAGTCGTCCAATCCTGGCATAACCAAACCAAAATCCTCTGTTGTAAATTCCCTCTGTTTGAAATACCTGGTAATGTTTCTCTTTCTCCACTGAAATACAAAATGATATACCACACCCCCCCCACTCTAAACTCTCAGAACCTTGTATTTTGATCCCAAGGGGAATTAGTGAACAGTTCATGTGTGTAGTTAATACCAAAGCATATTTTTTCACCTGTCATACTCAAAACTTGCCAATTGCTAAATGTTTTGTGCAATTCATCCTTATAATTTCACTTAATATTACATCTTGGAAATCTTCCCGTATTGGGCCAACCATGCTATTTTACAGCTAAATACTTTTATCAATTGAATATACTGTAATTCAATTAAATGGTCCCTGAAAGATCGTTTTGCTGTTTTCATTTTTAAAAACACTTACCAAAAAAAATTTCTGCACTAAACTTATATGTAAATCTGAGAGGATTTTTTCGTGAGATATCAGTAACATAAGTACCTAGCTTTGGGATTCCTAGATCCAAGGGACTATGTGACTGAAATTCTAATACATAATACCAACTCTAACTTCTTCTATAAGTGTACCTATCACAGGGCTATCACCAGAGACTGCTTCATTATATAATAATATTTGGAGAATTGTGCCTTTTATGATCCAACTGGCCTAAAAGAACAGCCATCAAGGCAATCATCACTCCTAGTGTTTCTTCACTAGTGAGGCATCTACATTTCTGGGAGTAGTGAGATGAAACACAACAAGGAAACCACTGAAGCTAAGCAGCATCGTCAACAATAGTTCTGGGAAATGGGAGTTGTCTCAAGGAACAAAATAACTGAACTCACCTGTAGGCAATTCAGAGGAAGCTCTGCTCAATTTCTCGAGAAAACTCTGTCATCTGTGCAAGGAAAGGAGACATAAGATGGGTGAACCATATCATTGCACTGAAAGAATGTGCAATAAAGCTGGAAATTAAATTGATGCTGAAGGAGATTTTTGATACTTGTATCATTCAGGGTGCATGCAGGAAACAGAAACTACTTTAAGTATCTCCACTAGAAAGGGCTTTATTATAGGAAATTAGACGTCCACAGAATTATTGCAAGGGCTAGTAGAATGGAGTTTGCTGTCTGGTGCTAGGCTCAGGCTCAGGGTCAGGCCTCAGCAGATGTAGTCCAGAGGTGGGGAAACTGCTGGAAATTCTGGCTGATGTCTCAGTGCCCCTGAGCATGAGGTTGATGACTAGGCAGTTCAAAGTGCCTTTGGGCCACTGGAAAAACTGATGCCTGCCAGGGCCTGGAGTTGCTACTAATGCAGGAAAATAAATATATGAAATGTCCCTGCTGCCCTTCACTACCCCTTCTGCCTTTCAAACCTCGTGCAACTGCATTACATTGATGGAACTTAAATCAATTCTAGAACTGTGGCACCAAGGGAGTTTTGGAAATGTTCTTTTTAGCCCTCTCAAATATGGGAAGTACTGCAACACAAGAAAGAATGTAGAAGGGGATAGAAATGGGTGTTGAGTGTAAATAGATGACATTTGGTGAAGTCCCCAATCAGGAATTTCATTGAGCAATACTTGTGCATGTGACAATCAGGGAGTCACGTAATGCTTATGAGTACTTTAGGAATGCTTTGTTAGTGAAAATCACTTATACTTGCTTGTCCAGTATCCTTCCTCCATTTATATATAAATACATTCTTCTCTGGGATCACGGACTACTGTCAATATCCCATACCCTCCCTTAGCCTATGCTGTGGCCACCTTGTTTAATTAACTCTATCACTTTCTCCACCCATCCTTCCCTCCCTTCTTCCCTTCCTCCCACTTTCTGTCTCTGTCTCTGTATCTCTCATTATTTTTTGGTTCTGGTTCTTCCTGAAGTTCTATTTTCCCTCAATTTTATATGTCATTCCATAGCCTTTAAAAATATTTCTTTTGCTTATGTTAACAAAAGGCAGTTTCTATTTCTAGCAACCAGATAGCCACTGGTAAGAATTTCTATCTCCTTCTTACCTATCAAAAGTCAAGCAAGGGGGCAGGCCCCGTGGCCGAGTGGTTAAGTTAGCATGCTCTGCTGCAGGTGGCCCAGTGTTTCATCAGTTCAGATCCTGGGCACAGACATGGCGCCGCTCATCCAGCCACATTGAGGCAGCATCCCACATGCCACAACTGGAAGGACCCACAACTAAGAATACACAACTATGTACCAGGGGCTTTGGGGAGAAAAAGGAAAAAATAAAATCTTTAAAAAAAAAAGTCAAGCAAGTTGTGAGATATATGTCCTGGGTTTTCCAGAGGAGTTCTAATGTCATGTGATCTTATTTTCTTCAAATAAAAATGATTGTTAGATTTTTAACTAGTTTGCTTTGTTTATACCTCATAAATCTTTTCCTAAAATGATACCACAAATCAGAAAATATGGCCTCCTGAGCTTCATGTCACTTTGGACATATGAATAGGTAAGGCATAGGTATGCAGGGCCACAAGCTAGGCAGCTGATGACCGTATCAGCTGCTGAAGACCTAGGCAGGGAAGAGAAAGTTGATGAAGTAGCACTCTCAAGAAACATTAGTAATCCAATGAAGATCTGATATTAGCCCGAATCTGGAAATGAGCTATAGAAGAAGTAGCTCCTGCCTTGTACACTTTCTATAATTTCTTTCCAGGCCCTCTTAGGAGAGACAGGCTTATGCCTATAACATCTTCTGACCCTCTGAGAAATGACAATAATGCAACAACAAAGTCCCAGATCCATTGATATTTCCACATTCATAGCATTTATTTTTCAGAGCTGCTAGGAGTTACCAAATATGAGATAAAGCCTCTGGACAAAATGGCACTAGAGAACCTCTTTCCCCTTCTTGATTATGTGCTGATAGTAGAGGACCTGTGGATGGCCACTTTCTCACTGTGCTAACATGTTCTTCCCTCTGTGTGAGCGCATCCCTGATGTCTCCCTGTGATTCCAAATTTCCTCCTCTTACAAGAACCCCAGTCAGACTGGATTAGGGCTCCACCTTAATGGCCTCATGTAACTTAATCACCACTTTAAAGTCGTTGTCTTCAAATACAATCACCTTCCGAGGTGCTAAGTGTCAGGGCTTCAACATATCAATTTTGGGAGGATACAATTAAGCCCGTAATGGTAACAAGGATTCAAAGAAGCCCAACTTTTGGTACAACTTACTTAAGGTCTCTGAACTTCAGTTTATTCATCTGTGAAGTGGGTATAGAATAACACAACTCCTGGGGCTATTGGGAGTATGAAAGGGGATGAGCCATGTAGAATGTCTAGCCTGTGCCTGGGACATGTGAAGTGTGTGTGCATTAAAGCCTTATGCCCCTGAATCAGGCAGTCATTTTGGTTACCGTTTAACTCAGCTGCTGGGATCCTCATTCAACAGCACCATCTTCCTCTGATTTTACCTTGATCATGAAGCCTAAGTTGTTACCCAAAGCCAGTGGATTTCAGAGCCAGGATTTTCATCTAGGCCTGTGTGATTCCAGGCTCATGATGCCTTTCTGCATGGATGGGGGCTGAAGGAGTAGGGGAGGTGCTAAATTGATGAGGAGAAGTTACCTGCAGGCCCTGAGCTTCTTTGGATACAACCTGCCCCTAGAACTTAAAAGCCTCCCCATATTTGCATCTGAATCCCACACCTCTCCTGGGTCCTAGAGGAGAGGGCATTAGAAACTGAGCTTATCAAATTGAGGACTGTGTTCAGTACCAAGCCAAGGGTGGAGTCAGCTGTGGAACTCAGCAGTTTGCCTAAAGCCCCTGTGCCTCACCACCATCGTAAAAGCTTCTGAGTTTCATAGGACTTGCAGGAGCATAGGTATAGAGTATCAAGAGCCAAGACTCCGAAGGCAGAGAGCCTGCATTTTACTCAGCCTTATTGATGAATTCATTTATCAGTTACATATTGGTTTTAGCCTCACTCTGGTGCCTCAGTTTCCTCATTTGAAAGAAATAATACCTACCTCATGGGGCACTTGCAAGGATTAAAAGAGTTAATATTTAGAAAGCACTTAGAATATTGCCTGGAATATAGTAAGCACTATATAATTGTTAGCTATTAATAATAAAAATAACTTTATTAACAATATTATTATTCTCACTCCATATGAATTCTCACCCCATATGGATTGTGGGCTTCTGGAGGAGAAGGTTAGCATGCCTGAGGCAAAGTCATCCATTCCGTTCGAAGCCAGAGAACAAGCGGGTAAGGAAGATGACCCAGGATTGGACATCCGCAGGCCTGGTGGACAGGCTGTGCCAGAGACTGAGGCAGGGTGGAATCCCAATGATCCTGAGGATCGAGGAAAGGGAGGATATTTTTGGAGTCTGCTTCTGAAAGCCATGAGAAGAGTAAGCCAGCCACCCATTAAATGGCCTAAATTAAGTGAGGTCAAATAGGGCCCTGAGGAAAGCCGGCTCCCCCCTCTACACACACACACACTTTGTTCCAGAGGCTGCAGGACTGCCTCAGGCAATACGCAAACTGGGACCTGGAGGCCCGGGGCAGTACAGTGATCCTGAATCCGTATTTCAGATCTCAGAAGTGCTGCAGACACCTGTGGGAAACTCCAAAAGTTGGCGATCGGTCATGCTATGAGTCCTGCAGCCTACAAGTGGCTGCATGGAGGGTGCTCCATAACCCATAACCAGCTTGAAGCTGAGGATGCAAAGGAAGACAAGAAGATGAAAAGGCAGGCTGCCCTGCTTGCTGTGGCCCGCCAGTCTCCTCAAGGTAACCTGAGGGAGAGGAGGAATATACCATGGGTGAGTAACCCCGGCCCCAACCGAGGGGCCAGGAGGCCACCAACAATATCGGGGGTTAATCAGTGTGCGGACTGCCAACAGGAAGGGCGTTGGTGGCAGGATTGTCTGAACCATCCCCAGGGAGGGAAGGGATCGAAGAAGACCGAGCCATGGCAGTTTCCCTTGACCACAGATGAGACATGATGGGGCTGAGGGATACCCCCCCCGGTTGGCTCCAGGAGGCCTGGGTGACCTCAGCAGGAAGGAGAGCAGGCTGAATCTTTGCTCCCTAGTGGAGCCATGTTCTTGGTGTTGAATGCCCACAAGGGAAACCTTTCTGAAGGAAAGAGTGAACTGAAGGGGGTCTTAGGAAAGGGAGGGACCAGAAGATTTCTGGAGCCCTGGACCTGTGAAACAGGGTCAAAACTGCTGACGGATTCCTCACTGTGTGTACCAGAATGCCCCGTTCCCCACCCCCTTCTAGGGAGGGATATGCTATGTAAGTTAGGGGCCTCCACAGGCTGGGAACAGGAGAAAATCGAGACCCAAGCACCAAAAAGTCGGAGAGGTGAGCTGATGGCCCTCTTGCAGGATACAGAAGCACCTGAGAAGGGAGAGATTCCCCTACATGTTTAAAGCAGGACTAACTCGGAACTATGGGCCCAAGGACAGGTGGAGTGAGCAGCTGGTGCCATGCCAGGAAAGGTAAAATGGAAGCAGGTAGGTGGCTGGCTCCAGGTAAAACATATACCCCTTGAAGCCAGAAGCCATAAAGAGGAATCTTTCCCAGAATCAGTAAGTTTTCAGAACAGGGGAATCTAGATTTGCTCGAGACCTTAGTACTCTCAATGCTGTGTGCTCCTGGGGCTCTAACAGTAAATGTCTTCCCTTCTTTTCTGGCACAGAGTGCCTAAAACTCCTGTAATTGCCCATATGAGAGCCACATGGTGCATGTTTGGTTATGAGAATTACTTTAGGGCTCAGTTACTAAAATAAGTCCAGAGCCAGAAAGGTGAAGTGCTTTGTCTGGTGTTATTCCTAACAAGCCCCTTTCAACGCCACCTGAACTGATGTCAACGAGGTGAGTGTTGGAGAAGCCCTAAGGGTGGGGGCTGAGTGCTGGGGAAACCACCTGTGTGATTCGATTCGGGGCTTGGAAGTTTCAGGCCCGTCCCCACCCCCACCCCTGGGGTGGGGGAGGGGGCAAGAGGGGCTGAAGACCGCATTGAGTAGCCAACAGCCAATGACCGTAATCAACTATGCCTAGGCGATGGAGTCTCCATTAGACTCTGAAAGGATGGTGTTCAGACAGCTGCTGCGTTGGAGAAGACGTGGAGGTTTGGTGAGAGTGGAACACTCAGAGAGGCCTTGGGAGCTCCTCCTCCCTGCCACACGTTTTGCTCTATGCACCTCTTCCATGTGGCTGTTCAGAAGTGAGAGGTTCTCCTGAGTTGTGTGAGCCACTCTATCAGAGCACTCAAACCCAAGGAGGGGGTGGTGGGAACCTGTGGTCTTGCAGTCAGTTTGTCAGGAGCACAGGTCATGACCCAAACTTGCAATTGGCATCGAAAATGGGGGTGGGGAGAGGGTAATCCTGTGGGGTGTGATTCTATCCCCAGGGGGATAGAGTCAGATGTGAGCTAAGTATGTTCAACTTCTTGACCAGTAAGGGATATAAGGTGTCTAAAGGCATGGCTGTGTTCTTTCTACTTTGGATTCTTTACATTGGATGCATGGCTATCAGCCTCTCTGACGAACTATGGGGACCAGAAATGGACGCTTTTGAATGGGGTAAGCTAGACACCGTGGTGAAAGGATAGCCCCCAGGCTTGAGAGCTGTAGCTGCCATCTGCTTGTTAATCAAGAAAGCAAAAAAATTGGCTATGGGCCTACCTATGAGAGTTTGCACCCCTACATCAATTCTCTAGTCTACCAGTTACTGAGGATGCCTCCAGCTATCCCAAAATACAATACTGCACTATCAAGATATGATGCTAGATTCCCTTCAGATTTCTTTAAAATCCTGTGATATCTTAAACCCTGCTGCCCTTCTCCTTGATTCCAGTGTGTCTTTAAGCCATGCTTGCCCAGAAGTGACCTCCAGCCAACGAGGTCTCCAGAGTGAATCATGGACGTTAAACATGGTCCAGAGATGCTTAAACTGCTAGAAGTGGTACAGGTCCCCAAGAAAGTAGCTAGGATCCAATGTAAAGCCCATCAAAGTGAGGAATCAGATTCCACAAAAGGACATAACGTGGCAGCTGCAGCTGCAAAAATGGCTGCTCCATCAGGAGAGCTTCTCTAGTTACCATTAATTTCCACACTGCCCTTGTGTGAACTGACACCTTCTGTGAACTTACTACAGATGAAGTGAGGGAAGCTACTACACAGCATTATCAGTGGTCCCCAATAGTCAAGGGCTGGATGACAAAGAAATGAGGCAAGGTTTATGTCCCCAAATAGTTTTAGTGTGCTCATGCCAACTTAACCCACAAGGATTCAATGAACTTTGATTTTGGTAACACCATGACCTCACAGAGACCACCTCTGACCTCATAGAGGCCCATTGTGCCCTCGCTGACAGACAGAGATCTCAGCTGACCTAACAGAGACATCCCCTGACACTTTAGACACTCCCCCTGACCACACAGAGACATCGCATGCCACAGAGACTTGTCTGACCACCCAGAGACCTCCACTGACCTCATAGTGAACCCCTCTTCCCTCAAAGTGAGGTCTTCTGATTTCACAGAGAACTCCCTGAACACACAAAGAACTCCCATGACCTCCAAGAAACCTCTAGTGACATTATAGAGACCCCCCCTCTGACCTCACCGAGACCTGATATCACAGAGGCCAACCATACCTAAACAAGACCCCCTACAACACAGTGAGAACTCCACTAATTTCATGGAAACCTCAAGTGACTCTCACCAGATCTAGGACCTCAGGGAAATGAAGAGAGGATGGTGGGTGCACCCGCCCCTCCCCAACTGACTGACAAATCCCATGGGTCTTATTGACTATTAGCACTCTGGAAGCCCCGCTCCATGGAGGGAAAACCCTTCTTTCTATCTACGCATGCACAGCAAAGGTGACTGGTCTCAGAAAGGCCCTTGGGCTTGCTGAGGGACTGGTCATTTTGGCACTGAAAGTGTGGGGGAGCCCACTGGTGGTGGCCAGGTGCAGCTGCTGTTGAACTGGGATTCACAACTTCTACAACTGTGTCTCACATCCCCTTCTCCCCTTTTGCTCAAGTCCCACTACCATCCTTTGAAAATATCTTTCTGCCCCTCTTTGCCCATCAGGACCAGGGGGCAGGGCAAGGCTATCCCTCCTGCATGCTGATCATCTGGGGCCTCCTTTACTGTTTGACAGAACAAGGCCTCCCGTCAGGAAGGAACTTTACAACACAGGGAGCAGTAAATGTTTGACAAGTCAACAGGGCTCAGGAACGCTAGCCAAAGGAGTGTGGCCACTCTAGGCATGCCACGCCCCCTGTGGAAATAGTGGGGAAATTGGCAGGCCTGCCCTTCCATGGGCACGCACCTCCCTTCACTCTGGAGTCACAAAAGCCATGCCCTCCTGCTTCCCAGAGCTCTACTCTTGAGAGAAATCCATGACTAAGATCCAAGGCAGGCCTTGCCTTGGCCATCTCCCTGGGTGCACTGTGGCAGGGCACAGGGAGAGGTGTATCCTCTGGAGAAGCCTGCTTTGTCTGAATGAGGCCGGCCATTCCAGCTTCCTGGGATGAGACTGTCGGGGGTCTAGGAGGGGGAAAAGGGTCCTGAGACGTGAAAGTACCCTGGCAGTTGTCATCAGCCTGGTTGGAGCAGGAGGCTGCTAGGCAGCTAGTGTGCCCAAACTGTGTCTCAGCCCCTCCACATTCGGGCCCCTTCCAGCCCAGGCCAGGCTCCCAACGGAGGATGATGAACTTGGCAGCAGCCATTTCAAGGGCACCAGCAGTGGGGATGGTGTCCCACAGCCTCCTGGGATTCATTGGGTGGGGTGGGGCCCCCCTCTGGTGTGGCATGTGGAGTGGACTGCCTCTGGTCACCTCTGGGGCAGGGATCCACCTCAGCTCAATGGATGTAAATGCCACAAATGACACTTGGAGAGGAGCTCAGGGATCTTCATGCCCCTGCCACAGGGTAATTCCTCTTGCCCCACCACTCCTATCAGACCCAACCCCAACGTGCCCAGGTCCAGATTTGAGACCACAGTGGTGAACTTGGAACCTACTTCTTACTTCCCTGTCCAGCCTACTGCGGTGGTGTTCTTGGTGGTTGGGGAAATGGCACTGGCGGTGCCTGCAGTGGTAAAGGTCATGGTGGCAGCTGCTTCCCAGACATCTGGCATCTTGGGGACCTGAGGAGTGCATCGTTGGTGCACCCACACCCTCCCCAGCCCCCCATCTCTCCCATCTGTCCTAGTGACTCTCACCACTCCAGGAGCCCTGCTTTCTTGACTTACAGCCATCTCTTTGACGGCGCTTGTTTAAATTACATGGCCTTGAAACCTCCCTCTATAAGCTATTCAGATCAAAATTCTCCCTGGAACCTTCTGAGTTGGCTGAGAGAAGAGCAGCAAAGTCCACAACATTCTCTGAAGTTAGAGGCAAGATTTTCATCTTGAACTTCCTGGGTACACCCCTGGGCTCCTAAGCAGGCTTCATCTGACCTTAAATATGTATTTCAGGCCATCCCCTTCTGCCTTTTTGAATCTGGTCTGCCTACCAGTACTTCATGTTCTGGAGAATATCTTGGGTATTTTCCAGGGGAAACTTCAGTGTTTCCTCATGGCTTTGCTGCCTCAGTTGGTCCAACAGCTTATGGAGGTGGGCCTCCTGGGCCCATGTGACTTCACATATGTTAAGTCACTGTGAACCTGTGAGTGAAAGCATCTCACACTAGTTCTATTCAATGGGTTCTTCCCCAATGTGAGATTTCTGCTTATTAGAGGAGATACGAGGCACTTAAAAGACTGCCCACAGACATTCATTCATTCTCTTCTCTATGTATGAATTCTAGGCTAATCAGTCAGTCATAGTTCCTGGTTAAAAACCTTCCTCATGTAAGGTACATATGCATGGTGTGTTACTCTCTTGCATGCATTGAGATTTTTTCTTTTTTTTATTTTTGAGGAAGCTTAGCCCTGAGCTAACATCTGCTGCCAATCCTCTTTTTGCTAAGGAAGACTGGCCTTGAGCTAACATCTGTGTCCATCTTCCTCTACTTTATATGTGGGACGTCTGCCATAGAATGGCCTGCCAAGTGGTCACATGTCTGCACCGGGGATCCAAACTGGTGAAGCCTGGGCCACTGAAGCGGAACGTGTGAACTTAACTGTTGTGCCACTGGACCAGCCCAGAGATTTCTTCTTTATAACACCTCAACTGTACAGTTGGTTAATTTTGTAACTTCATTGTGTTTCATATACTAGTTATTTGAGCCATGTTTATACAATTGTCCTTTTATAAGAACTTGGGTTGTAGCTCTGAGCTCAGGTCAATATCTTTCCTAAATTAAAATTATGCAAAACTTTCTGCTTGGATGGCACTTACTCCCAACTCAAATTATAGTCCCATTATTGTGCTTTACTAATAATCATCCCGTTCCCAGGCCTCTAATGTAGGGGACCAGGGTTCAACCCAAGAAACTTACCATCACTATGCAGTTAGATGGATCTTTCCTGCAGATATCTGGTATAGGTACCATTTCTTGGTTTTAAAGGTTACTTCTCATGCCTAAAGTAAATTAAAAAATAAATTTCTCAAGAGGCATTAGGGAACCCAAGTGTTGTACAGCATGCAAGGCAAATATTGACCCTTACACAGGGCAAGAATGTGAAATGGAGCAATGCACTAGTGTGTAGAAACATGTTTTAGGGCACTGTCAATTACAAAATGTTTTCAAGATTGAAGAGAAAACTAAGACGGATTTTGGTAAGGTTATGAGAGAAGAAATCATCAAGGGGCAGGGATGAGGGCAAAGTTCACAATATGAAACTTTTGATCCAAAGAGGGCAGAAGCTATAAATAAAAGACATTGATAAATGGTAGGAATAATGACAACATTGAGAATTTTTCCCTACTGGATTCTCATACTTTCCTGAAAAGACGATGGACTTAAGGAAATCTGCAGTTGGCATTACCAAGGTCCTGATCCCTCACTGACTAGGCTTCTCCTCATAGTGAACACACATGCCTGGAGCTTACCCAGCCTCAGGCCTTGTGGGAATCCCCTTTCTTCCCTCCACAGCTCCTCTCCTTGTTCCAATGGGAAATTGTGTCTTATTTGCAGAGCTGCCACCTTGTTCATGGGAAAAAGCCACTTGAATTTTGAACTGTGTTTTAAGAACGGTACATATTCCTCAAGTCAAGGACAGGATCTCAGTGAACAACTAAGTGAGCATTGAAGAAAACCTTGTAAGTCCTTGAGCAGAGCAGGAGGAACACCGTGGCACCAAGCCAAATGCATTGAGGAACTCATTGTGGACGTGCACGAGCAAGCTCACAGAGTAAAGATTCCCAGTGTTTTCAACAAGGGAGGAATTAAATGGTTCTAGTTAATCCAGAATAACCTAAGTTTATGTTGCCTGGTATTTTTTCTACTGTGGTCTCAAACTCTGGGATTGCTGCTTAGAACAGAATAATTGCTTAGGAATTGTTTAATCTTCTTTTTTAGTTATTTAAAAAAATCCACTGAGTTTTCAGCACTGTTCTGGGTGCTGGCAATAGAGCAGCAACAAAGACATAAAATTGTGGTCAAGAAGACTATATTCTAGTGAAGGGACAAATTACATGTCATTAAATCAATAAATAAACAGAATTACTTCCTTGTAGTTGTGTTATGAAGGAATAAAAATGAGAGCTGAGAGAGGAGCATGATATGTGGAAACTTCTCTGGATACTGGTTGAGTAAATAAGTCCTTATTGACAGACTCAACAATAGAGAGAAGATGACTGATGTTCTCCAGCATCACATCTCTGTACAGCTTTTGCTGGGTGGGATGCACCCACCAAGGCCTATTCTTCCTGGGTGAAGTCCACAACCACATCCATGAAGGTCGCTGATTCCTAAAACATTGTGGACATTCTGGTTCAGACAGGGACATCTCTACCAGAGTCCAGGGGCAGAAAGTTGACATGATAGAGTTGGGGAAAGGAGGCTGTAGGTATAGAAAGCTCAAGTCCTCTTTGGAGTTCTAGCCAAACGCTTCCCTCTGCTGATCTGGCATGTGTTATTCATGCATAACTACAAACGTATATACATTCTGTACACAGCCTTAATACATACTAGCTTCATTGTAAAGGAATATCACATGATGTGCAATGTGAAATAAACTGGATGTTTCCCAAAAATATGGTAAATCTCATTTACAGACTGGCACATTTAATATAGTTTATTGGTTGTCAACTTGAGAATTGAGAATTGAGAATTTAAAGTAAATCACAGACTCATCACATAGCAGGCAATGTCAATTGCCTGTGACATACAAATGTGATTATATGTAATCACTTCCCCTATAGGAACATTACCTTTCTCCTTTGTGAAATGGTTTAACAACCTCTTACAAATGTTGACAGATCCAATGAGCTAATTTGCAAAGCACTTCCTTTATATCAAACACTCACTACACATAAGTAATAAGTATGTTATTTGAATGAAGCCATGCTGACCATTCTGCAGAATGGAACAGACTTAGAGAACACAGATCAGCAGGTGCAGCCTATGTCTCTTATCTGTACACATTCCCTGTGTTCACTACAAGGTAGAAGGACAGATGGTCCAGAAACACTACCCAAGGGTTGTGATAATTCTATACAGAAGGATGGCCCTAGCCTGCCCCACCTACAGTGAGGTTTCCATTGTCAATTTTCTCTGGGACCTCCAAGCATCTGTTATCATTGTAGTTTAGTCCTATGCATCTGATAACAGGTAACAGAAGCCTCTGAATTGTATATGGTCACTCCAGGAGCCCCCAAATGGCCACAGAACCCTCCACCCCATCCCCCACCCCACCCCCATCCCCTGCCTGCTGAGCTGTGCTCACCCCACCCCAGCTCCGACACCCCAAAGTTTGTCCGCCCCACCTGAAGAGTCCACAGCCGCCCCATAGAGACAGCAGCCGAGCCTGAGACCAAGTCTGAGATGTCTGAGCGTGACAGTGGTGCCTGCCATAAGACTTGGATGCCTTCGGTGGCAGGAGCACCCTCTTCAGGCCTCACACAGGCTGAAGGCCCCGCCCCAAAGATTCAGGGCAAGAGCAAATTGCAGTGGCAGGCCCGCTGCTCCATGGCCTGAGGGCTGAAAGGAGTCGCAGCCACTGCTGCTTACAGCGCTTAGGAGAGGAATGGTGTATCAACCCTTTCCTCCATCATGCCCGTCCCCACGCACATCACACTGTGCGTTCCTCCACGCCCCTCCCCTCATGCCCCTCCCCACGCCCACTACGTTCTGTGCTCCTTCACGGCCCCCACTTCCTCCTTCATGACCCTCCCCTTCCTCCCGGCGACCTCCACGCTCTGACCCTGCAGCCATGCTGCCAGGCTAAAGCGGTTTTAATTAATGGCGCCTGAGGCCAGCTCCTGAGGGCTCCTGAGGCAGCTTGAAACCCAGCAAAAACTCCCTGGCTGATAAAAGTTCAGTGGCTAAAATGGAAATACTGGGACCCAGGTAGGTGGAACTTGCGTTTTCAATACCACCTTTCCCTCCATCCCCTCCATCTGGCCAGGCTGCTGGAACCCTCACAATGGAGAACTCCCAGCTGAGGGGTCTACACTTTGGTCATGCCTCATAGAAGAACAGCCCCAGCCATAGTATTAAAAGGAGGAAACATCACAGCGGACAGCTCTAATTCCTGCACTATAGACAGGAAACGCAGAAGCTCAGTAAGTGACCCCCTAAGCCCCTTCTCTGAGGCCCCACTCAGTGGGTCCACAGGACCTCCTTACCCACCGTGGGCCTCTTGGCCTAGTTAACACAGGCAACAGGACCAGAAGTTCCCAGGGCTTTTTCCCAAAATGTTAGCGTGGTTTTATCTAGGTCACTGTATTTTGGGATCTCTTTGTTAGAACAGCTTATCCTACACCTTAGCTAATATACCCTTCCCCAGGTCATCTGACTGATAAATCAGATGGAACTCTTCACTGTTACAGAACATTGACCATGTTCCAGATGCTTGTCACTTTCAATTTCACACTTACTTAATACTTATTAGAAGTGTTTGGGTGAAAAGTAAAATTCGCAGAGCCCAGCGTATGAAGAGTGTGCTGTTAAATGATTCCTCCAGAATCTCCAGATGTTCTTTTTGGATTAAGACAGGCCATCAGAGAATTGCACACCTGGGCTGTCTTGATCTGGTTCCTTGGAGAATTTCTCTGTGGATCTGAGCCTTGGCCCCGCGCCATCGGCCCACACTGAGGAGTGCCACAAACAACCCCATGAGCCCCACTGCTTCATTGCCTGGAGGATGTGGTTTGGTGCCCTTTGTGTGGACCCAAGAAAGTTTCTTTCAGACCTTGTACCAGGAATAGTCATGCTTCTCCTGAGCAACTGGCTTGTTGTGTTTTTGTGAACATGTTAAATTGTGTAACTGTCTGTGTCTTTCAAAGCCATCTAAAATCCTTTGGGAACAAGGCAGGGTATAAAATAAAGCTATTCAGAGTTTAGACCAAGCTCCCTATTTAACACGTTATATTCCTTTTGGAAAAGTTGCTTCATTTGGCTTACTTTGTTTGTAAGTTAGAGATAATGAGTTCTTCCTGTGAACAGAGTGTAAATTAATATTTTTAAAGCACTCAGAGTTCTCTCAATGCAAGTCATTATGGAAACTAACACTAATATTTTATTTCTTTAAATCTCTGCTATTTTGTAATTCCCTCTCTTTTTATGTCATTCCTGAACTTTGCTTGCTCATCCATTTACTTGGCAAATTTGAAGATGTAACAGTGCACCAAACACCCTGGAAGGATACAGATTAAAAAGCCTGGATTGTGCTTTGCAATACTGTTCATGTGTGGCTCATACGTGACTCACCCTTTGCTGACACATGCCTCCCGCCTGCTGAGACGTGGCTGGCATGTGGCTCATGCGTGGCCCAGCCATGTTTCATGTGTGGCTCCCATGTGGTTCACATGTGGTTCAAGTGTGTCACATGTGGTTCAGTCATGTTTCAGGTGTGGCTCACAAATGGTTCAGGTGTAACCCAGGTATGGCTGGCACATGGCTCATGTGGGTGTCACATATTGTTCAGGAGTGTTTACCCGTGCATCAGGCGTGGCTCCCACGTGGTGCAGGCATTGTTCAGCCATGGCTCACATGTAGTTCAGGCGAGCCTCAGACCGGAGTCAGGTGTGGCTGACACGTGATTCAGGAGTTGGTCACACATGGATAACTCATGGCTCAGGTGAGGCTCATGCGTGGCAGGGGCGTGGCTCTGGCATTGCTCACCCATGGCTCTGGCATGGTTGGCACATGGCTCAGCCCTGGCTGACATGAGACTCTGGCGTTCCTGCCATGTGTTACAGCCATGTGATTCAGGGGTACCTGACACAGGTTCCAGTGCTGTGTGATGATTTGTTCAGGCCACATTGAGTCGTAATTGCTGTGTGGCTGAAACTTGGTGTGTCACAGTTAACACATGGCTCAGGCATGGATGACATGTGGTTCAGATGTGGGTGACAGGTGATTCAGGTGTGGCTGGCACTTTACTCATGCGGGGCTGACAGATGACCCAGGCATGGCTGACATGACTCAGGGATTCATCGAATATGATCCATGCATGGCAGACAAGTTTTTCATGCATGGGTTACATGTCGTTCATGGGTGGCTCACACGTGTCTCACGCCTTGCTGACACATGCCTCCCGCCTGCTGAGACGTGGCTGGCACGTGCCTCACGCATGGCCCAGCCATGTTTCACGTGTGGCTCCCATGTGGTTCACGTGTGGCTCAAGCACAGAACATGTGTGCTTCGCACGTGGTTCACATGAGATTCAAGTGTGTCAGAGGTGGTTCAGTCATGGTTCAGGTGTGGCTCACTAATGGTTCAGGTTTAACGCAGGTGAGGCTCACACATGGCTCATGTGGCTGTGACATATGGTTCAGGAGTGTTTCACTCGGTATTCAGGTGTGGCTCCAAGGTGGTGCAGGCATTTCTCAGCCATGGCTCACATGTAGTTCAGGCGAGCCTCAGACCGGCATCAGGTGTGGCTGACACGTGATTCAGGAGTTGGTCACACATGGCTAACTTATATCTCAGGGGAGGCTCACGCGTGGCAGGGGCATGGCTCCGGCATTGCTCACCAAAGACTGTGGCATGGGTGGCACGTGGCTCAGCAATGGCTGACACCAGACTCAGGCGTTGCTGACATGTGTTCCAGGTCTGTGGTTCAGGTGTGTCTGACACGGGATCCAGTGGTGTGGGATGGTTCGTTCAGGCCGCAGTGACACGTGATTGCTGTTTGGCTGACACTTGTTGTGTGGCAGTTGACACATGGCTCAGGCGTGGCTGACATGTGCTTCTGATGTGGGTGACAGGTGATTCAGGTGTGGCTGGCAAATTTCTCCTGCGGGGCTGACACATGACGCACGCATGGCTCACACGGGACTCAGGCATTCACTGTGCATTATCCATGCGTGGCAGGCATGTGGTCGCACATGGGACAGGTCGTACAGGTGTGGCTCCCACGTTGCTGAAATGTGGCCCCCACATTCTGAGTCATGGCTGCCACGTGGCTCATGCATGCCTCAGCTGTGTTTCATGTGTGGCTCACATTAGTTCATGTGTGGTTCAAGCATCAAACATGTGTGCCTCCCATGTGGTTCAGATGTGGTTCCAGGTGTGGTTCAGATGTGGTTGAAGGGTGCCTCACATGTGGCTCATGCATGGTTCAGGTGTGGCTCACACACGGTTCAGGTGTAACTCAGGCATGGCTCACACATGGCTCAGGTGCAGCTCAGCCATGGCTCACACGTGATGCAGGCACACCACAGAACTGGGTCACATGTGGCTGACCCGTGATTCAGGCGTCTGTCATGCATGGCTCACATACGACTCAGGTGTGGCTCATGCATGGCTGTGGTGCTGCTCAGGATTGGCTCACACTTGTTTGCGGCATGGGCAGCACGTGGTTCAGGCATGGCAGGCAAGTGGCTCCATCGTGGCTGACAGTTGCTTCAGGTGAGGCTGGCGTGTGGTTCAAGTGTGACGGGCACTTGCTTCAGGCGTGGCTGCCACGTGACTTGACCATGGCTGAGATGTGATTCAGGCGTGGTTCACACGTTTTTCAGGCCTGGCTGACACATGACTCAGGTGAGGAGACCAGGTGACACAGGCGTTCCTGAAAAGTCACGCTGGTGTGGTTCGCACCTGGTTCATGCACGGCCTTCAAGTGGCTCAGGGATGGCTGGTGAGTGGTTCCCGCATGGGTGCCAGGTGTTTCAGGTGTGGCTGACACATGAGGCAGTTATGGCTGACAAATGACTCAGGCATTCATCGCACATGATCCATGCATGGCAGACATGTGATTCATGCATGGGTTACATGTCCTTCATGTGTGGCTCCCACGTGACTCCCTCTTTGCTGACACATGGCTCCCAACTACACAGACGTGGCTGGCACGGGGCTCGCGCATGGCCCAGCCGTGGATCACATGTGGCTGCCATCTTGTTCGTGTGTGGTTCAAGCATTGAGCATGTGTGCTTCTCATGTGGCTCACATGTGCTTAAAGTGTGTCACATGTGGTTCACTCATGGTTGAGGCGTGGCTGGCATGTGACATCGGCATGGCCGAGATGTGACTCGGGTGTAGCTCACACATTGTTCAGGCATGGCTGAAACATGACTCAGGTGATGTGGCCACGTGACACAGGCGTGCCTGACACATCACACAGGTGATTTCGCACCTGGCTCATGCACGGCCTTCACGTGGCTCAGGGGTGCCTTGTACGTGGCTCATGCTGTGGTTCCTGGTGTTTCCGGTAGGGCTTACACATGATGCAAGAGTGGCTCACATGTGATTCAGGAATTCATTGCACAGTATCCATGCATGCCAGACATGAGTTTCATGCATGGTTTACAGGTCATTCAGGTGTGGCTCACACGTGTCTCACCCGTTGCTAACACATGCCTCTAGCCTACTGAGACGTGGCTGTCATGTGGCACAGCCGTGTTTCACGTGTGGCTCCCATGTGGTTCACGTGTGGTTCAAGTGTGTCACATGTGGTTCAGTCATGGTTCAGGTGTGTCTCACAAATGTTTCAGGTGTAAACCAGGTATGGCTGGCACATGGCTCCTGTGGGTGTCACATATGGTTCAGGAGTGTTTACCCGTGATGTAGGCTTGGCTCCCACGTGGGGCAGGCGTGGCTCAGCCATGGCTCACATGGACTTCAGGTGAGCCTCAGACCGGGCTCAGGTGTGGCTGACATGTGATTCAGGAGCTGGTCACACATGGCTAACTCATGTCTCAGGTGGGGCTCACGTGTTTGAGGGGCGTGGCTCCGTCATTGCTCAACCGTGGCTCTGTCATGGGTGGCACGTGGCTCAGCCATGGCTGACACCAGACTCAGGCGTTCCTGAGATCTGTTCCAGCCATGGGGTTCAGGTGTGCCTGACACGGGTTCCAGTGGTGTGTGATGCTTCGTTCAGGCCACAGTGACACGTGATTGGTGTGTTTCTGACACTTGTTGTGTGGCAGTTGACACACGGCTCAGGCGTGGCTGACATGTGCTTCTGATGTGGGTGACAGGTGATTCAGGTGTGGCTGGCAAATTTCTCCTGCGGGGCTGACACATGACGCACGCATGGCTCACACGGGACTCAGGCATTCACTGCGCATTATCCATGCGTGGCAGGCATGTGGTCGCACATGGGACAGGTCGTACAGGTGTGGCTCCCACGTTGCTGAAATGTGGCCCCCACATTCTGAGTCATGGCTGCCACGTGGCTCATGCATGCCTCAGCTGTGTTTCATGTGTGGCTCACATTAGTCCATGTGTGGTTCAAGCATCAAACATGTGTGCCTCCCATGTGGTTCAGATGTGGTTCCAGGTGTGGTTCAGATGTGGTTGAAGGGTGCCTCACATGTGGCTCATGCATGGTTCAGGTGTGGCTCACACACAGTTCAGGTGTAACTCAGGCATGGCTCACACATGGCTCAGGTGCAGCTCAGCCATGGCTCACACGTGATGCAGGCACACCACAGAACTGGGTCACATGTGGCTGACCCGTGATTCAGGCGTCTGTCATGCATGGCTCACATACGACTCAGGTGTGGCTCATGCATGGCTGTGGTGCTGCTCAGGATTGGCTCACACTTGTTTGCGGCATGGGCAGCACGTGGTTCAGGCATGGCAGGCAAGTGGCTCCATCGTGGCTGACAGTTGCTTCAGGTGAGGCTGGCGTGTGGTTCAAGTGTGACGGGCACTTGCTTCAGGCGTGGCTGCCACGTGACTTGACCATGGCTGAGATGTGATTCAGGCGTGGTTCACACCTTTTTCAGGCCTGGCTGACACATGACTCAGGTGAGGAGACCAGGTGACACAGGCGTTCCTGAACACTCACGCTGGTGTGGTTCGCACCTGGTTCATGCACGACCTTCAAGTGGCTCGGGGATGGCTGGTGATTGGTTCCCGCCTGGGTGCCAGGTGTTTCAGGTGTGGCTGACACATGAGGCAGTTATGGCTGACAAGTGACTCACTCATTCATCGCACATGATCCATGCATGGCAGACCTGTGTTTCATGCATGGGTTACATGTCGTTCCTGTGTGGCTCAAACGTGACTCACCCGTTGCTGACACATGCCACCTGCCTACTGACACGTGGCTGGCACGTGGCTCAGGCGTGGGCCAGCCATGCTTCATGTGTTGCTCACATGTGGTCCACGTGTGGCTCAAGCATTGGACAGGTGTGCTTCACTCGTGCCTCAAATGTGGTTCAAGTGCGTCACAGGTGGTTCAGTCATGGTTTAGCTCTGGCTCACCAATGGTTCAGGTGTAACGCAGGTGTGCCTCCCTCATGGCTCATGTGGCTGTCACCTATGGTTCAGGAGTGCTTCACCCGTGATTCAGGCGTGGCGCCCACGTGGGGCAGGCATGGCTCAGCCTGGGCTCACATGTAGTTCGTGCGAGGCTCAGACCGGGCTCAGGTGTGGCAGACACGTGATTCAGGAGTTGGTCACACATGGCTAACTCACGTCTCAGGGGAGGCTCAAGCATGGCAGGGGCCTGGCTCCAGCATTGCTCACCCGTGTCTCTGTCATGATTGGCACGTGGCTCAGCCATGGCTGTCCTGAGACTCAGGGGTCCCTGACATGTGTTACAGCCATGTGACTCAGGTGTGTCTGACACGGCTTCCAGTGGTGTGTGATCCTTCCTTCAGGCCGCAGTGACTCGTGATTGCTGTTTGGCTGACAGTTGTTGTGTGGCAGTTGACACACGACTCAGGCGTGGCTGACATGTGGTTCAGATGTGGGTGACAGGTGATTCAGGTGTGGCTGGCACTTTACTCATGTTGGGCTGACGCATGACGCAGGCATGGCTCACACGGGACTCAGGCATTCATCATACATTATCCATGCATGGCAGGCATGTGGACGCACGTGGGACATGTCGTATAGGTGTGGCTCCCAAGTTGCTGAAACGTGGCCCCCACATTCTCAGTCATGGCTCCCATGTAGCTCATGCATGCTTCATCTGTGTTTCATGTGTGTCTCACCTGAGGTTCATGTGTGTTTCAAGCGTCGAACATGTGTGCCTCCCATGTGGCTCAGATGTGGATCCAGATGTGTTTCAGATGTGGTTGGAGAGTGCCTCACATGTGGTTCGGGCATGGTTCAGGTGTGGCTCCCACACGGTTCAGGTCTAATTCAGGCGTGCCTCACACATGGCTCAGGTGCAGCTCAGCCATGGCTCACACGTGGTGCAGGCATACCACAGAACTGGGTCACATGTGGCTGACCCATGATTTGGGCGTCTGTCACGTATGGCCTACACACAGCTCAGGTGTGGCTCATGCATGGCTGTGGTGCTGCTCAGGATTGGCTCACACTTGTTTGCGGCATGGGCGGCACGTGGTTCAGGCATGGCAGGCAAGTGGCTCCATCGTGGCTGACAGGTGCTTCAGGTGAGGCTGGCGAGTGGTTCAAGTGTGACGGGCACTTGCTTCAGGCGTGGCTGGCACGTGATTTGGGCATGGCTGAGATGTGATTCAGGCGTGGTTCACACGTTTTTCAGGCCTGGCTGACACATGACTCAGGTGAGGAGACCAGGTGACACAGGCGTTCCTGAAAAGTCACGCTGGTGTGGTTCGCACCTGGTTCATGCGCGGCCTTCAAGTGGCTCAGGGATGGCTGGTGAGTGGTTCCCGCATGGGTGCCAGGTGTTTCAGGTGTGGCTGACAGATGAGGCAGTTATGGCTGACAAGTGACTCACTCATTCATCGCACATGATCCATGCATGGCAGACATGTGATTCATGCATGGGTTACACGTCATTCATGTGTGCCTCACACGGGACTCACCCATTGCTGACACATGCCTCCCGCCTGCTGAGACGTGGCTGGCACGGGGCTCAGGCGTGGGCCAGCCATGCTTCATGTGTTGCTCCCATGTGGTCCACGTGTGGCTCAAGCATTGAACAGGTGTGCTTCACTCGGGCTTCACATGTGCTCAAGTGTGTCACAGCATGTTCAGTCATGCTTTAGCTGTAGCTCACAAATGGTTCGTGTGTAACGCAGATGTGCCTCCCACATGGCTCATGTGGCTGTCACCTAGGCTTCAGGAGAGTTTCACCCGTGATTCAGGCTTGGCTCCCACGTGGGGCAGGCGTGGCTCAGCCATGGCTCACATGGACTTCAGGTGAGCCTCAGACCGGGCTCAGGTGTGGCTGACATGTGATTCAGGAGCTGGTCACACATGGCTAACTCATGTCTCAGGTGGGGCTCACGTGTTTGAGGGGCGTGGCTCCGTCATTGCTCAACCGTGGCTCTGTCATGGGTGGCACGTGGCTCAGCCATGGCTGACACCAGACTCAGGCGTTCCTGAGATCTGTTCCAGCCATGGGGTTCAGGTGTGCCTGACACGGGTTCCAGTGGTGTGTGATGCTTCGTTCAGGCCACAGTGACACGTGATTGGTGTGTTTCTGACACTTGTTGTGTGGCAGTTGACACACGGCTCAGGCGTGGCTGACATGTGCTTCTGATGTGGGTGACAGGTGATTCAGGTGTGGCTGGCAAATTTCTCCTGCGGGGCTGACACATGACGCACGCATGGCTCACACGGGACTCAGGCATTCACTGCGAATTATCCATGCGTGGCAGGCATGTGGTCGCACATGGGACAGGTCGTACAGGTGTGGCTCCCACGTTGCTGAAATGTGGCCCCCACATTCTGAGTCATGGCTGCCACGTGGCTCATGCATGCCTCAGCTGTGTTTCATGTGTGGCTCACATTAGTCCATGTGTGGTTCAAGCATCAAACATGTGTGCCTCCCATGTGGTTCAGATGTGGTTCCAGGTGTGGTTCAGATGTGGTTGAAGGGTGCCTCACATGTGGCTCGGGCATGGTTCAGGTGTGGCTCACACACGGTTCAGGTGTAACTCAGGCATGGCTCACACATGGCTCAGGTGCAGCTCAGCCATGGCTCACACGTGATGCAGGCACACCACAGAACTGGGTCACATGTGGCTGACCCATGATTCAGGCGTCTGTCATGCATGGCTCACATACGACTCAGGTGTGGCTCATGCATGGCTGTGGTGCTGCTCAGGATTGGCTCACACTTGTTTGCGGCATGGGCAGCACGTGGTTCAGGCATGGCAGGCAAGTGGCTCCATCGTGGCTGACAGTTGCTTCAGGTGAGGCTGGCGTGTGGTTCAAGTGTGACGGGCACTTGCTTCAGGCGTGGCTGCCACGTGACTTGACCATGGCTGAGATGTGATTCAGGCGTGGTTCACACCTTTTTCAGGCCTGGCTGACACATGACTCAGGTGAGGAGACCAGGTGACACAGGCGTTCCTGAACACTCACGCTGGTGTGGTTCGCACCTGGTTCATGCACGACCTTCAAGTGGCTCGGGGATGGCTGGTGATTGGTTCCCGCCTGGGTGCCAGGTGTTTCAGGTGTGGCTGACACATGAGGCAGTTATGGCTGACAAGTGACTCACTCATTCATCGCACATGATCCATGCATGGCAGACCTGTGTTTCATGCATGGGTTACATGTCGTTCCTGTGTGGCTCAAACGTGACTCACCCGTTGCTGACACATGCCACCTGCCTACTGACACGTGGCTGGCACGTGGCTCAGGCGTGGGCCAGCCATGCTTCATGTGTTGCTCACATGTGGTCCACGTGTGGCTCAAGCATTGGACAGGTGTGCTTCACTCGTGCCTCAAATGTGGTTCAAGTGCGTCACAGGTGGTTCAGTCATGGTTTAGCTCTGGCTCACCAATGGTTCAGGTGTAACGCAGGTGTGCCTCCCTCATGGCTCATGTGGCTGTCACCTATGGTTCAGGAGTGCTTCACCCGTGATTCAGGCGTGGCGCCCACGTGGGGCAGGCATGGCTCAGCCTGGGCTCACATGTAGTTCGTGCGAGGCTCAGACCGGGCTCAGGTGTGGCAGACACGTGATTCAGGAGTTGGTCACACATGGCTAACTCACGTCTCAGGGGAGGCTCAAGCATGGCAGGGGCCTGGCTCCAGCATTGCTCACCCGTGTCTCTGTCATGATTGGCACGTGGCTCAGCCATGGCTGTCCTGAGACTCAGGGGTCCCTGACTTGTGTTACAGCCATGTGACTCAGGTGTGTCTGACACGGCTTCCAGTGGTGTGTGATCCTTCCTTCAGGCCGCAGTGACTCGTGATTGCTGTTTGGCTGACAGTTGTTGTGTGGCAGTTGACACACGACTCAGGCGTGGCTGACATGTGGTTCAGATGTGGGTGACAGGTGATTCAGGTGTGGCTGGCACTTTACTCATGTTGGGCTGACGCATGACGCAGGCATGGCTCACACGGGACTCAGGCATTCATCATACATTATCCATGCATGGCAGGCATGTGGACGCACGTGGGACATGTCGTATAGGTGTGGCTCCCAAGTTGCTGAAACGTGGCCCCCACATTCTCAGTCATGGCTCCCATGTAGCTCATGCATGCTTCATCTGTGTTTCATGTGTGTCTCACCTGAGGTTCATGTGTGTTTCAAGCGTCGAACATGTGTGCCTCCCATGTGGCTCAGATGTGGATCCAGATGTGTTTCAGATGTGGTTGGAGGGTGCCTCACATGTGGTTCGGGCATGGTTCAGGTGTGGCTCCCACACGGTTCAGGTCTAATTCAGGCGTGCCTCACACATGGCTCAGGTGCAGCTCAGCCATGGCTCACACGTGGTGCAGGCATACCACAGAACTGGGTCACATGTGGCTGACCCATGATTTGGGCGTCTGTCACGTATGGCCTACACACAGCTCAGGTGTGGCTCATGCATGGCTGTGGTGCTGCTCAGGATTGGCTCACACTTGTTTGCGGCATGGGCGGCACGTGGTTCAGGCATGGCAGGCAAGTGGCTCCATCGTGGCTGACAGGTGCTTCAGGTGAGGCTGGCGAGTGGTTCAAGTGTGACGGGCACTTGCTTCAGGCGTGGCTGGCACGTGATTTGGGCATGGCTGAGATGTGATTCAGGCGTGGTTCACACGTTTTTCAGGCCTGGCTGACACATGACTCAGGTGAGGAGACCAGGTGACACAGGCGTTCCTGAAAAGTCACGCTGGTGTGGTTCGCACCTGGTTCATGCACGGCCTTCAAGTGGCTCAGGGATGGCTGGTGAGTGGTTCCCGCATGGGTGCCAGGTGTTTCAGGTGTGGCTGACACATGAGGCAGTTATGGCTGACAAGTGACTCACTCATTCATCGCACATGATCCATGCATGGCAGACATGTGATTCATGCATGGGTTACACGTCATTCATGTGTGCCTCACACGGGACTCACCCATTGCTGACACATGCCTCCCGCCTGCTGAGACGTGGCTGGCACGGGGCTCAGGCGTGGGCCAGCCATGCTTCATGTGTTGCTCCCATGTGGTCCACGTGTGGCTCAAGCATTGAACAGGTGTGCTTCACTCGGGCTTCACATGTGCTCAAGTGTGTCACAGCATGTTCAGTCATGCTTTAGCTGTAGCTCACAAATGGTTCGTGTGTAACGCAGATGTGCCTCCCACATGGCTCATGTGGCTGTCACCTAGGCTTCAGGAGAGTTTCACCCGTGATTCAGGCTTGGCTCCCACGTGGGGCAGGCGTGGCTCAGCCATGGCTCACATGGACTTCAGGTGAGCCTCAGACCGGGCTCAGGTGTGGCTGACATGTGATTCAGGAGCTGGTCACACATGGCTAACTCATGTCTCAGGTGGGGCTCACGTGTTTGAGGGGCGTGGCTCCGTCATTGCTCAACCGTGGCTCTGTCATGGGTGGCACGTGGCTCAGCCATGGCTGACACCAGACTCAGGCGTTCCTGAGATCTGTTCCAGCCATGGGGTTCAGGTGTGCCTGACACGGGTTCCAGTGGTGTGTGATGCTTCGTTCAGGCCACAGTGACACGTGATTGGTGTGTTTCTGACACTTGTTGTGTGGCAGTTGACACACGGCTCAGGCGTGGCTGACATGTGCTTCTGATGTGGGTGACAGGTGATTCAGGTGTGGCTGGCAAATTTCTCCTGCGGGGCTGACACATGACGCACGCATGGCTCACACGGGACTCAGGCATTCACTGCGAATTATCCATGCGTGGCAGGCATGTGGTCGCACATGGGACAGGTCGTACAGGTGTGGCTCCCACGTTGCTGAAATGTGGCCCCCACATTCTGAGTCATGGCTGCCACGTGGCTCATGCATGCCTCAGCTGTGTTTCATGTGTGGCTCACATTAGTCCATGTGTGGTTCAAGCATCAAACATGTGTGCCTCCCATGTGGTTCAGATGTGGTTCCAGGTGTGGTTCAGATGTGGTTGAAGGGTGCCTCACATGTGGCTCGGGCATGGTTCAGGTGTGGCTCACACACGGTTCAGGTGTAACTCAGGCATGGCTCACACATGGCTCAGGTGCAGCTCAGCCATGGCTCACACGTGATGCAGGCACACCACAGAACTGGGTCACATGTGGCTGACCCATGATTCAGGCGTCTGTCATGCATGGCTCACATACGACTCAGGTGTGGCTCATGCATGGCTGTGGTGCTGCTCAGGATTGGCTCACACTTGTTTGCGGCATGGGCAGCACGTGGTTCAGGCATGGCAGGCAAGTGGCTCCATCGTGGCTGACAGTTGCTTCAGGTGAGGCTGGCGTGTGGTTCAAGTGTGACGGGCACTTGCTTCAGGCGTGGCTGCCACGTGACTTGACCATGGCTGAGATGTGATTCAGGCGTGGTTCACACCTTTTTCAGGCCTGGCTGACACATGACTCAGGTGAGGAGACCAGGTGACACAGGCGTTCCTGAACACTCACGCTGGTGTGGTTCGCACCTGGTTCATGCACGACCTTCAAGTGGCTCGGGGATGGCTGGTGATTGGTTCCCGCCTGGGTGCCAGGTGTTTCAGGTGTGGCTGACACATGAGGCAGTTATGGCTGACAAGTGACTCACTCATTCATCGCACATGATCCATGCATGGCAGACCTGTGTTTCATGCATGGGTTACATGTCGTTCCTGTGTGGCTCAAACGTGACTCACCCGTTGCTGACACATGCCACCTGCCTACTGACACGTGGCTGGCACGTGGCTCAGGCGTGGGCCAGCCATGCTTCATGTGTTGCTCACATGTGGTCCACGTGTGGCTCAAGCATTGGACAGGTGTGCTTCACTCGTGCCTCAAATGTGGTTCAAGTGCGTCACAGGTGGTTCAGTCATGGTTTAGCTCTGGCTCACCAATGGTTCAGGTGTAACGCAGGTGTGCCTCCCTCATGGCTCATGTGGCTGTCACCTATGGTTCAGGAGTGCTTCACCCGTGATTCAGGCGTGGCGCCCACGTGGGGCAGGCATGGCTCAGCCTGGGCTCACATGTAGTTCGTGCGAGGCTCAGACCGGGCTCAGGTGTGGCAGACACGTGATTCAGGAGTTGGTCACACATGGCTAACTCACGTCTCAGGGGAGGCTCAAGCATGGCAGGGGCCTGGCTCCAGCATTGCTCACCCGTGTCTCTGTCATGATTGGCACGTGGCTCAGCCATGGCTGTCCTGAGACTCAGGGGTCCCTGACTTGTGTTACAGCCATGTGACTCAGGTGTGTCTGACACGGCTTCCAGTGGTGTGTGATCCTTCCTTCAGGCCGCAGTGACTCGTGATTGCTGTTTGGCTGACAGTTGTTGTGTGGCAGTTGACACACGACTCAGGCGTGGCTGACATGTGGTTCAGATGTGGGTGACAGGTGATTCAGGTGTGGCTGGCACTTTACTCATGTTGGGCTGACGCATGACGCAGGCATGGCTCACACGGGACTCAGGCATTCATCATACATTATCCATGCATGGCAGGCATGTGGACGCACGTGGGACATGTCGTATAGGTGTGGCTCCCAAGTTGCTGAAACGTGGCCCCCACATTCTCAGTCATGGCTCCCATGTAGCTCATGCATGCTTCATCTGTGTTTCATGTGTGTCTCACCTGAGGTTCATGTGTGTTTCAAGCGTCGAACATGTGTGCCTCCCATGTGGCTCAGATGTGGATCCAGATGTGTTTCAGATGTGGTTGGAGGGTGCCTCACATGTGGTTCGGGCATGGTTCAGGTGTGGCTCCCACACGGTTCAGGTCTAATTCAGGCGTGCCTCACACATGGCTCAGGTGCAGCTCAGCCATGGCTCACACGTGGTGCAGGCATACCGCAGAACTGGGTCACATGTGGCTGACCCATGATTTGGGCGTCTGTCACGTATGGCCTACACACAGCTCAGGTGTGGCTCATGCATGGCTGTGGTGCTGCTCAGGATTGGCTCACACTTGTTTGCGGCATGGGCGGCACGTGGTTCAGGCATGGCAGGCAAGTGGCTCCATCGTGGCTGACAGGTGCTTCAGGTGAGGCTGGCGAGTGGTTCAAGTGTGACGGGCACTTGCTTCAGGCGTGGCTGGCACGTGATTTGGGCATGGCTGAGATGTGATTCAGGCGTGGTTCACACGTTTTTCAGGCCTGGCTGACACATGACTCAGGTGAGGAGACCAGGTGACACAGGCGTTCCTGAAAAGTCACGCTGGTGTGGTTCGCACCTGGTTCATGCGCGGCCTTCAAGTGGCTCAGGGATGGCTGGTGAGTGGTTCCCGCATGGGTGCCAGGTGTTTCAGGTGTGGCTGACAGATGAGGCAGTTATGGCTGACAAGTGACTCACTCATTCATCGCACATGATCCATGCATGGCAGACATGTGATTCATGCATGGGTTACACGTCATTCATGTGTGCCTCACACGGGACTCACCCATTGCTGACACATGCCTCCCGCCTGCTGAGACGTGGCTGGCACGGGGCTCAGGCGTGGGCCAGCCATGCTTCATGTGTTGCTCCCATGTGGTCCACGTGTGGCTCAAGCATTGAACAGGTGTGCTTCACTCGGGCTTCACATGTGCTCAAGTGTGTCACAGCATGTTCAGTCATGCTTTAGCTGTAGCTCACAAATGGTTCGTGTGTAACGCAGATGTGCCTCCCACATGGCTCATGTGGCTGTCACCTAGGCTTCAGGAGAGTTTCACCCGTGATTCAGGCTTGGCTCCCACGTGGGGCAGGCGTGGCTCAGCCATGGCTCACATGGACTTCAGGTGAGCCTCAGACCGGGCTCAGGTGTGGCTGACATGTGATTCAGGAGCTGGTCACACATGGCTAACTCATGTCTCAGGTGGGGCTCACGTGTTTGAGGGGCGTGGCTCCGTCATTGCTCAACCGTGGCTCTGTCATGGGTGGCACGTGGCTCAGCCATGGCTGACACCAGACTCAGGCGTTCCTGAGATCTGTTCCAGCCATGGGGTTCAGGTGTGCCTGACACGGGTTCCAGTGGTGTGTGATGCTTCGTTCAGGCCACAGTGACACGTGATTGGTGTGTTTCTGACACTTGTTGTGTGGCAGTTGACACACGGCTCAGGCGTGGCTGACATGTGCTTCTGATGTGGGTGACAGGTGATTCAGGTGTGGCTGGCAAATTTCTCCTGCGGGGCTGACACATGACGCACGCATGGCTCACACGGGACTCAGGCATTCACTGCGAATTATCCATGCGTGGCAGGCATGTGGTCGCACATGGGACAGGTCGTACAGGTGTGGCTCCCACGTTGCTGAAATGTGGCCCCCACATTCTGAGTCATGGCTGCCACGTGGCTCATGCATGCCTCAGCTGTGTTTCATGTGTGGCTCACATTAGTCCATGTGTGGTTCAAGCATCAAACATGTGTGCCTCCCATGTGGTTCAGATGTGGTTCCAGGTGTGGTTCAGATGTGGTTGAAGGGTGCCTCACATGTGGCTCGGGCATGGTTCAGGTGTGGCTCACACACGGTTCAGGTGTAACTCAGGCATGGCTCACACATGGCTCAGGTGCAGCTCAGCCATGGCTCACACGTGATGCAGGCACACCACAGAACTGGGTCACATGTGGCTGACCCATGATTCAGGCGTCTGTCATGCATGGCTCACATACGACTCAGGTGTGGCTCATGCATGGCTGTGGTGCTGCTCAGGATTGGCTCACACTTGTTTGCGGCATGGGCAGCACGTGGTTCAGGCATGGCAGGCAAGTGGCTCCATCGTGGCTGACAGTTGCTTCAGGTGAGGCTGGCGTGTGGTTCAAGTGTGACGGGCACTTGCTTCAGGCGTGGCTGCCACGTGACTTGACCATGGCTGAGATGTGATTCAGGCGTGGTTCACACCTTTTTCAGGCCTGGCTGACACATGACTCAGGTGAGGAGACCAGGTGACACAGGCGTTCCTGAACACTCACGCTGGTGTGGTTCGCACCTGGTTCATGCACGACCTTCAAGTGGCTCGGGGATGGCTGGTGATTGGTTCCCGCCTGGGTGCCAGGTGTTTCAGGTGTGGCTGACACATGAGGCAGTTATGGCTGACAAGTGACTCACTCATTCATCGCACATGATCCATGCATGGCAGACCTGTGTTTCATGCATGGGTTACATGTCGTTCCTGTGTGGCTCAAACGTGACTCACCCGTTGCTGACACATGCCACCTGCCTACTGACACGTGGCTGGCACGTGGCTCAGGCGTGGGCCAGCCATGCTTCATGTGTTGCTCACATGTGGTCCACGTGTGGCTCAAGCATTGGACAGGTGTGCTTCACTCGTGCCTCAAATGTGGTTCAAGTGCGTCACAGGTGGTTCAGTCATGGTTTAGCTCTGGCTCACCAATGGTTCAGGTGTAACGCAGGTGTGCCTCCCTCATGGCTCATGTGGCTGTCACCTATGGTTCAGGAGTGCTTCACCCGTGATTCAGGCGTGGCGCCCACGTGGGGCAGGCATGGCTCAGCCTGGGCTCACATGTAGTTCGTGCGAGGCTCAGACCGGGCTCAGGTGTGGCAGACACGTGATTCAGGAGTTGGTCACACATGGCTAACTCACGTCTCAGGGGAGGCTCAAGCATGGCAGGGGCCTGGCTCCAGCATTGCTCACCCGTGTCTCTGTCATGATTGGCACGTGGCTCAGCCATGGCTGTCCTGAGACTCAGGGGTCCCTGACTTGTGTTACAGCCATGTGACTCAGGTGTGTCTGACACGGCTTCCAGTGGTGTGTGATCCTTCCTTCAGGCCGCAGTGACTCGTGATTGCTGTTTGGCTGACAGTTGTTGTGTGGCAGTTGACACACGACTCAGGCGTGGCTGACATGTGGTTCAGATGTGGGTGACAGGTGATTCAGGTGTGGCTGGCACTTTACTCATGTTGGGCTGACGCATGACGCAGGCATGGCTCACACGGGACTCAGGCATTCATCATACATTATCCATGCATGGCAGGCATGTGGACGCACGTGGGACATGTCGTATAGGTGTGGCTCCCAAGTTGCTGAAACGTGGCCCCCACATTCTCAGTCATGGCTCCCATGTAGCTCATGCATGCTTCATCTGTGTTTCATGTGTGTCTCACCTGAGGTTCATGTGTGTTTCAAGCGTCGAACATGTGTGCCTCCCATGTGGCTCAGATGTGGATCCAGATGTGTTTCAGATGTGGTTGGAGGGTGCCTCACATGTGGTTCGGGCATGGTTCAGGTGTGGCTCCCACACGGTTCAGGTCTAATTCAGGCGTGCCTCACACATGGCTCAGGTGCAGCTCAGCCATGGCTCACACGTGGTGCAGGCATACCACAGAACTGGGTCACATGTGGCTGACCCATGATTTGGGCGTCTGTCACGTATGGCCTACACACAGCTCAGGTGTGGCTCATGCATGGCTGTGGTGCTGCTCAGGATTGGCTCACACTTGTTTGCGGCATGGGCGGCACGTGGTTCAGGCATGGCAGGCAAGTGGCTCCATCGTGGCTGACAGGTGCTTCAGGTGAGGCTGGCGAGTGGTTCAAGTGTGACGGGCACTTGCTTCAGGCGTGGCTGGCACGTGATTTGGGCATGGCTGAGATGTGATTCAGGCGTGGTTCACACGTTTTTCAGGCCTGGCTGACACATGACTCAGGTGAGGAGACCAGGTGACACAGGCGTTCCTGAAAAGTCACGCTGGTGTGGTTCGCACCTGGTTCATGCACGGCCTTCAAGTGGCTCAGGGATGGCTGGTGAGTGGTTCCCGCATGGGTGCCAGGTGTTTCAGGTGTGGCTGACACATGAGGCAGTTATGGCTGACAAGTGACTCACTCATTCATCGCACATGATCCATGCATGGCAGACATGTGATTCATGCATGGGTTACACGTCATTCATGTGTGCCTCACACGGGACTCACCCATTGCTGACACATGCCTCCCGCCTGCTGAGACGTGGCTGGCACGGGGCTCAGGCGTGGGCCAGCCATGCTTCATGTGTTGCTCCCATGTGGTCCACGTGTGGCTCAAGCATTGAACAGGTGTGCTTCACTCGGGCTTCACATGTGCTCAAGTGTGTCACAGCATGTTCAGTCATGCTTTAGCTGTAGCTCACAAATGGTTCGTGTGTAACGCAGATGTGCCTCCCACATGGCTCATGTGGCTGTCACCTAGGCTTCAGGAGAGTTTCACCCGTGATTCAGGCTTGGCTCCCACGTGGGGCAGGCGTGGCTCAGCCATGGCTCACATGGACTTCAGGTGAGCCTCAGACCGGGCTCAGGTGTGGCTGACATGTGATTCAGGAGCTGGTCACACATGGCTAACTCATGTCTCAGGTGGGGCTCACGTGTTTGAGGGGCGTGGCTCCGTCATTGCTCAACCGTGGCTCTGTCATGGGTGGCACGTGGCTCAGCCATGGCTGACACCAGACTCAGGCGTTCCTGAGATCTGTTCCAGCCATGGGGTTCAGGTGTGCCTGACACGGGTTCCAGTGGTGTGTGATGCTTCGTTCAGGCCACAGTGACACGTGATTGGTGTGTTTCTGACACTTGTTGTGTGGCAGTTGACACACGGCTCAGGCGTGGCTGACATGTGCTTCTGATGTGGGTGACAGGTGATTCAGGTGTGGCTGGCAAATTTCTCCTGCGGGGCTGACACATGACGCACGCATGGCTCACACGGGACTCAGGCATTCACTGCGAATTATCCATGCGTGGCAGGCATGTGGTCGCACATGGGACAGGTCGTACAGGTGTGGCTCCCACGTTGCTGAAATGTGGCCCCCACATTCTGAGTCATGGCTGCCACGTGGCTCATGCATGCCTCAGCTGTGTTTCATGTGTGGCTCACATTAGTCCATGTGTGGTTCAAGCATCAAACATGTGTGCCTCCCATGTGGTTCAGATGTGGTTCCAGGTGTGGTTCAGATGTGGTTGAAGGGTGCCTCACATGTGGCTCGGGCATGGTTCAGGTGTGGCTCACACACGGTTCAGGTGTAACTCAGGCATGGCTCACACATGGCTCAGGTGCAGCTCAGCCATGGCTCACACGTGATGCAGGCACACCACAGAACTGGGTCACATGTGGCTGACCCATGATTCAGGCGTCTGTCATGCATGGCTCACATACGACTCAGGTGTGGCTCATGCATGGCTGTGGTGCTGCTCAGGATTGGCTCACACTTGTTTGCGGCATGGGCAGCACGTGGTTCAGGCATGGCAGGCAAGTGGCTCCATCGTGGCTGACAGTTGCTTCAGGTGAGGCTGGCGTGTGGTTCAAGTGTGACGGGCACTTGCTTCAGGCGTGGCTGCCACGTGACTTGACCATGGCTGAGATGTGATTCAGGCGTGGTTCACACCTTTTTCAGGCCTGGCTGACACATGACTCAGGTGAGGAGACCAGGTGACACAGGCGTTCCTGAACACTCACGCTGGTGTGGTTCGCACCTGGTTCATGCACGACCTTCAAGTGGCTCGGGGATGGCTGGTGATTGGTTCCCGCCTGGGTGCCAGGTGTTTCAGGTGTGGCTGACACATGAGGCAGTTATGGCTGACAAGTGACTCACTCATTCATCGCACATGATCCATGCATGGCAGACCTGTGTTTCATGCATGGGTTACATGTCGTTCCTGTGTGGCTCAAACGTGACTCACCCGTTGCTGACACATGCCACCTGCCTACTGACACGTGGCTGGCACGTGGCTCAGGCGTGGGCCAGCCATGCTTCATGTGTTGCTCACATGTGGTCCACGTGTGGCTCAAGCATTGGACAGGTGTGCTTCACTCGTGCCTCAAATGTGGTTCAAGTGCGTCACAGGTGGTTCAGTCATGGTTTAGCTCTGGCTCACCAATGGTTCAGGTGTAACGCAGGTGTGCCTCCCTCATGGCTCATGTGGCTGTCACCTATGGTTCAGGAGTGCTTCACCCGTGATTCAGGCGTGGCGCCCACGTGGGGCAGGCATGGCTCAGCCTGGGCTCACATGTAGTTCGTGCGAGGCTCAGACCGGGCTCAGGTGTGGCAGACACGTGATTCAGGAGTTGGTCACACATGGCTAACTCACGTCTCAGGGGAGGCTCAAGCATGGCAGGGGCCTGGCTCCAGCATTGCTCACCCGTGTCTCTGTCATGATTGGCACGTGGCTCAGCCATGGCTGTCCTGAGACTCAGGGGTCCCTGACTTGTGTTACAGCCATGTGACTCAGGTGTGTCTGACACGGCTTCCAGTGGTGTGTGATCCTTCCTTCAGGCCGCAGTGACTCGTGATTGCTGTTTGGCTGACAGTTGTTGTGTGGCAGTTGACACACGACTCAGGCGTGGCTGACATGTGGTTCAGATGTGGGTGACAGGTGATTCAGGTGTGGCTGGCACTTTACTCATGTTGGGCTGACGCATGACGCAGGCATGGCTCACACGGGACTCAGGCATTCATCATACATTATCCATGCATGGCAGGCATGTGGACGCACGTGGGACATGTCGTATAGGTGTGGCTCCCAAGTTGCTGAAACGTGGCCCCCACATTCTCAGTCATGGCTCCCATGTAGCTCATGCATGCTTCATCTGTGTTTCATGTGTGTCTCACCTGAGGTTCATGTGTGTTTCAAGCGTCGAACATGTGTGCCTCCCATGTGGCTCAGATGTGGATCCAGATGTGTTTCAGATGTGGTTGGAGGGTGCCTCACATGTGGTTCGGGCATGGTTCAGGTGTGGCTCCCACACGGTTCAGGTCTAATTCAGGCGTGCCTCACACATGGCTCAGGTGCAGCTCAGCCATGGCTCACACGTGGTGCAGGCATACCGCAGAACTGGGTCACATGTGGCTGACCCATGATTTGGGCGTCTGTCACGTATGGCCTACACACAGCTCAGGTGTGGCTCATGCATGGCTGTGGTGCTGCTCAGGATTGGCTCACACTTGTTTGCGGCATGGGCGGCACGTGGTTCAGGCATGGCAGGCAAGTGGCTCCATCGTGGCTGACAGGTGCTTCAGGTGAGGCTGGCGAGTGGTTCAAGTGTGACGGGCACTTGCTTCAGGCGTGGCTGGCACGTGATTTGGGCATGGCTGAGATGTGATTCAGGCGTGGTTCACACGTTTTTCAGGCCTGGCTGACACATGACTCAGGTGAGGAGACCAGGTGACACAGGCGTTCCTGAAAAGTCACGCTGGTGTGGTTCGCACCTGGTTCATGCGCGGCCTTCAAGTGGCTCAGGGATGGCTGGTGAGTGGTTCCCGCATGGGTGCCAGGTGTTTCAGGTGTGGCTGACACATGAGGCAGTTATGGCTGACAAGTGACTCACTCATTCATCGCACATGATCCATGCATGGCAGACATGTGATTCATGCATGGGTTACACGTCATTCATGTGTGCCTCACACGGGACTCACCCATTGCTGACACATGCCTCCCGCCTGCTGAGACGTGGCTGGCACGGGGCTCAGGCGTGGGCCAGCCATGCTTCATGTGTTGCTCCCATGTGGTCCACGTGTGGCTCAAGCATTGAACAGGTGTGCTTCACTCGGGCTTCACATGTGCTCAAGTGTGTCACAGCATGTTCAGTCATGCTTTAGCTGTAGCTCACAAATGGTTCGTGTGTAACGCAGATGTGCCTCCCACATGGCTCATGTGGCTGTCACCTAGGCTTCAGGAGAGTTTCACCCGTGATTCAGGCTTGGCTCCCACGTGGGGCAGGCGTGGCTCAGCCATGGCTCACATGGACTTCAGGTGAGCCTCAGACCGGGCTCAGGTGTGGCTGACATGTGATTCAGGAGCTGGTCACACATGGCTAACTCATGTCTCAGGTGGGGCTCACGTGTTTGAGGGGCGTGGCTCCGTCATTGCTCAACCGTGGCTCTGTCATGGGTGGCACGTGGCTCAGCCATGGCTGACACCAGACTCAGGCGTTCCTGAGATCTGTTCCAGCCATGGGGTTCAGGTGTGCCTGACACGGGTTCCAGTGGTGTGTGATGCTTCGTTCAGGCCACAGTGACACGTGATTGGTGTGTTTCTGACACTTGTTGTGTGGCAGTTGACACACGGCTCAGGCGTGGCTGACATGTGCTTCTGATGTGGGTGACAGGTGATTCAGGTGTGGCTGGCAAATTTCTCCTGCGGGGCTGACACATGACGCACGCATGGCTCACACGGGACTCAGGCATTCACTGCGAATTATCCATGCGTGGCAGGCATGTGGTCGCACATGGGACAGGTCGTACAGGTGTGGCTCCCACGTTGCTGAAATGTGGCCCCCACATTCTGAGTCATGGCTGCCACGTGGCTCATGCATGCCTCAGCTGTGTTTCATGTGTGGCTCACATTAGTCCATGTGTGGTTCAAGCATCAAACATGTGTGCCTCCCATGTGGTTCAGATGTGGTTCCAGGTGTGGTTCAGATGTGGTTGAAGGGTGCCTCACATGTGGCTCGGGCATGGTTCAGGTGTGGCTCACACACGGTTCAGGTGTAACTCAGGCATGGCTCACACATGGCTCAGGTGCAGCTCAGCCATGGCTCACACGTGATGCAGGCACACCACAGAACTGGGTCACATGTGGCTGACCCATGATTCAGGCGTCTGTCATGCATGGCTCACATACGACTCAGGTGTGGCTCATGCATGGCTGTGGTGCTGCTCAGGATTGGCTCACACTTGTTTGCGGCATGGGCAGCACGTGGTTCAGGCATGGCAGGCAAGTGGCTCCATCGTGGCTGACAGTTGCTTCAGGTGAGGCTGGCGTGTGGTTCAAGTGTGACGGGCACTTGCTTCAGGCGTGGCTGCCACGTGACTTGACCATGGCTGAGATGTGATTCAGGCGTGGTTCACACCTTTTTCAGGCCTGGCTGACACATGACTCAGGTGAGGAGACCAGGTGACACAGGCGTTCCTGAACACTCACGCTGGTGTGGTTCGCACCTGGTTCATGCACGACCTTCAAGTGGCTCGGGGATGGCTGGTGATTGGTTCCCGCCTGGGTGCCAGGTGTTTCAGGTGTGGCTGACACATGAGGCAGTTATGGCTGACAAGTGACTCACTCATTCATCGCACATGATCCATGCATGGCAGACCTGTGTTTCATGCATGGGTTACATGTCGTTCCTGTGTGGCTCAAACGTGACTCACCCGTTGCTGACACATGCCACCTGCCTACTGACACGTGGCTGGCACGTGGCTCAGGCGTGGGCCAGCCATGCTTCATGTGTTGCTCACATGTGGTCCACGTGTGGCTCAAGCATTGGACAGGTGTGCTTCACTCGTGCCTCAAATGTGGTTCAAGTGCGTCACAGGTGGTTCAGTCATGGTTTAGCTCTGGCTCACCAATGGTTCAGGTGTAACGCAGGTGTGCCTCCCTCATGGCTCATGTGGCTGTCACCTATGGTTCAGGAGTGCTTCACCCGTGATTCAGGCGTGGCGCCCACGTGGGGCAGGCATGGCTCAGCCTGGGCTCACATGTAGTTCGTGCGAGGCTCAGACCGGGCTCAGGTGTGGCAGACACGTGATTCAGGAGTTGGTCACACATGGCTAACTCACGTCTCAGGGGAGGCTCAAGCATGGCAGGGGCCTGGCTCCAGCATTGCTCACCCGTGTCTCTGTCATGATTGGCACGTGGCTCAGCCATGGCTGTCCTGAGACTCAGGGGTCCCTGACTTGTGTTACAGCCATGTGACTCAGGTGTGTCTGACACGGCTTCCAGTGGTGTGTGATCCTTCCTTCAGGCCGCAGTGACTCGTGATTGCTGTTTGGCTGACAGTTGTTGTGTGGCAGTTGACACACGACTCAGGCGTGGCTGACATGTGGTTCAGATGTGGGTGACAGGTGATTCAGGTGTGGCTGGCACTTTACTCATGTTGGGCTGACGCATGACGCAGGCATGGCTCACACGGGACTCAGGCATTCATCATACATTATCCATGCATGGCAGGCATGTGGACGCACGTGGGACATGTCGTATAGGTGTGGCTCCCAAGTTGCTGAAACGTGGCCCCCACATTCTCAGTCATGGCTCCCATGTAGCTCATGCATGCTTCATCTGTGTTTCATGTGTGTCTCACCTGAGGTTCATGTGTGTTTCAAGCGTCGAACATGTGTGCCTCCCATGTGGCTCAGATGTGGATCCAGATGTGTTTCAGATGTGGTTGGAGGGTGCCTCACATGTGGTTCGGGCATGGTTCAGGTGTGGCTCCCACACGGTTCAGGTCTAATTCAGGCGTGCCTCACACATGGCTCAGGTGCAGCTCAGCCATGGCTCACACGTGGTGCAGGCATACCGCAGAACTGGGTCACATGTGGCTGACCCATGATTTGGGCGTCTGTCACGTATGGCCTACACACAGCTCAGGTGTGGCTCATGCATGGCTGTGGTGCTGCTCAGGATTGGCTCACACTTGTTTGCGGCATGGGCGGCACGTGGTTCAGGCATGGCAGGCAAGTGGCTCCATCGTGGCTGACAGGTGCTTCAGGTGAGGCTGGCGAGTGGTTCAAGTGTGACGGGCACTTGCTTCAGGCGTGGCTGGCACGTGATTTGGGCATGGCTGAGATGTGATTCAGGCGTGGTTCACACGTTTTTCAGGCCTGGCTGACACATGACTCAGGTGAGGAGACCAGGTGACACAGGCGTTCCTGAAAAGTCACGCTGGTGTGGTTCGCACCTGGTTCATGCACGGCCTTCAAGTGGCTCAGGGATGGCTGGTGAGTGGTTCCCGCATGGGTGCCAGGTGTTTCAGGTGTGGCTGACACATGAGGCAGTTATGGCTGACAAGTGACTCACTCATTCATCGCACATGATCCATGCATGGCAGACATGTGATTCATGCATGGGTTACACGTCATTCATGTGTGCCTCACACGGGACTCACCCATTGCTGACACATGCCTCCCGCCTGCTGAGACGTGGCTGGCACGGGGCTCAGGCGTGGGCCAGCCATGCTTCATGTGTTGCTCCCATGTGGTCCACGTGTGGCTCAAGCATTGAACAGGTGTGCTTCACTCGGGCTTCACATGTGCTCAAGTGTGTCACAGCATGTTCAGTCATGCTTTAGCTGTAGCTCACAAATGGTTCGTGTGTAACGCAGATGTGCCTCCCACATGGCTCATGTGGCTGTCACCTAGGCTTCAGGAGAGTTTCACCCGTGATTCAGGCTTGGCTCCCACGTGGGGCAGGCGTGGCTCAGCCATGGCTCACATGGACTTCAGGTGAGCCTCAGACCGGGCTCAGGTGTGGCTGACATGTGATTCAGGAGCTGGTCACACATGGCTAACTCATGTCTCAGGTGGGGCTCACGTGTTTGAGGGGCGTGGCTCCGTCATTGCTCAACCGTGGCTCTGTCATGGGTGGCACGTGGCTCAGCCATGGCTGACACCAGACTCAGGCGTTCCTGAGATCTGTTCCAGCCATGGGGTTCAGGTGTGCCTGACACGGGTTCCAGTGGTGTGTGATGCTTCGTTCAGGCCACAGTGACACGTGATTGGTGTGTTTCTGACACTTGTTGTGTGGCAGTTGACACACGGCTCAGGCGTGGCTGACATGTGCTTCTGATGTGGGTGACAGGTGATTCAGGTGTGGCTGGCAAATTTCTCCTGCGGGGCTGACACATGACGCACGCATGGCTCACACGGGACTCAGGCATTCACTGCGAATTATCCATGCGTGGCAGGCATGTGGTCGCACATGGGACAGGTCGTACAGGTGTGGCTCCCACGTTGCTGAAATGTGGCCCCCACATTCTGAGTCATGGCTGCCACGTGGCTCATGCATGCCTCAGCTGTGTTTCATGTGTGGCTCACATTAGTCCATGTGTGGTTCAAGCATCAAACATGTGTGCCTCCCATGTGGTTCAGATGTGGTTCCAGGTGTGGTTCAGATGTGGTTGAAGGGTGCCTCACATGTGGCTCGGGCATGGTTCAGGTGTGGCTCACACACGGTTCAGGTGTAACTCAGGCATGGCTCACACATGGCTCAGGTGCAGCTCAGCCATGGCTCACACGTGATGCAGGCACACCACAGAACTGGGTCACATGTGGCTGACCCATGATTCAGGCGTCTGTCATGCATGGCTCACATACGACTCAGGTGTGGCTCATGCATGGCTGTGGTGCTGCTCAGGATTGGCTCACACTTGTTTGCGGCATGGGCAGCACGTGGTTCAGGCATGGCAGGCAAGTGGCTCCATCGTGGCTGACAGTTGCTTCAGGTGAGGCTGGCGTGTGGTTCAAGTGTGACGGGCACTTGCTTCAGGCGTGGCTGCCACGTGACTTGACCATGGCTGAGATGTGATTCAGGCGTGGTTCACACCTTTTTCAGGCCTGGCTGACACATGACTCAGGTGAGGAGACCAGGTGACACAGGCGTTCCTGAACACTCACGCTGGTGTGGTTCGCACCTGGTTCATGCACGACCTTCAAGTGGCTCGGGGATGGCTGGTGATTGGTTCCCGCCTGGGTGCCAGGTGTTTCAGGTGTGGCTGACACATGAGGCAGTTATGGCTGACAAGTGACTCACTCATTCATCGCACATGATCCATGCATGGCAGACCTGTGTTTCATGCATGGGTTACATGTCGTTCCTGTGTGGCTCAAACGTGACTCACCCGTTGCTGACACATGCCACCTGCCTACTGACACGTGGCTGGCACGTGGCTCAGGCGTGGGCCAGCCATGCTTCATGTGTTGCTCACATGTGGTCCACGTGTGGCTCAAGCATTGGACAGGTGTGCTTCACTCGTGCCTCAAATGTGGTTCAAGTGCGTCACAGGTGGTTCAGTCATGGTTTAGCTCTGGCTCACCAATGGTTCAGGTGTAACGCAGGTGTGCCTCCCTCATGGCTCATGTGGCTGTCACCTATGGTTCAGGAGTGCTTCACCCGTGATTCAGGCGTGGCGCCCACGTGGGGCAGGCATGGCTCAGCCTGGGCTCACATGTAGTTCGTGCGAGGCTCAGACCGGGCTCAGGTGTGGCAGACACGTGATTCAGGAGTTGGTCACACATGGCTAACTCACGTCTCAGGGGAGGCTCAAGCATGGCAGGGGCCTGGCTCCAGCATTGCTCACCCGTGTCTCTGTCATGATTGGCACGTGGCTCAGCCATGGCTGTCCTGAGACTCAGGGGTCCCTGACTTGTGTTACAGCCATGTGACTCAGGTGTGTCTGACACGGCTTCCAGTGGTGTGTGATCCTTCCTTCAGGCCGCAGTGACTCGTGATTGCTGTTTGGCTGACAGTTGTTGTGTGGCAGTTGACACACGACTCAGGCGTGGCTGACATGTGGTTCAGATGTGGGTGACAGGTGATTCAGGTGTGGCTGGCACTTTACTCATGTTGGGCTGACGCATGACGCAGGCATGGCTCACACGGGACTCAGGCATTCATCATACATTATCCATGCATGGCAGGCATGTGGACGCACGTGGGACATGTCGTATAGGTGTGGCTCCCAAGTTGCTGAAACGTGGCCCCCACATTCTCAGTCATGGCTCCCATGTAGCTCATGCATGCTTCATCTGTGTTTCATGTGTGTCTCACCTGAGGTTCATGTGTGTTTCAAGCGTCGAACATGTGTGCCTCCCATGTGGCTCAGATGTGGATCCAGATGTGTTTCAGATGTGGTTGGAGGGTGCCTCACATGTGGTTCGGGCATGGTTCAGGTGTGGCTCCCACACGGTTCAGGTCTAATTCAGGCGTGCCTCACACATGGCTCAGGTGCAGCTCAGCCATGGCTCACACGTGGTGCAGGCATACCGCAGAACTGGGTCACATGTGGCTGACCCATGATTTGGGCGTCTGTCACGTATGGCCTACACACAGCTCAGGTGTGGCTCATGCATGGCTGTGGTGCTGCTCAGGATTGGCTCACACTTGTTTGCGGCATGGGCGGCACGTGGTTCAGGCATGGCAGGCAAGTGGCTCCATCGTGGCTGACAGGTGCTTCAGGTGAGGCTGGCGAGTGGTTCAAGTGTGACGGGCACTTGCTTCAGGCGTGGCTGGCACGTGATTTGGGCATGGCTGAGATGTGATTCAGGCGTGGTTCACACGTTTTTCAGGCCTGGCTGACACATGACTCAGGTGAGGAGACCAGGTGACACAGGCGTTCCTGAAAAGTCACGCTGGTGTGGTTCGCACCTGGTTCATGCGCGGCCTTCAAGTGGCTCAGGGATGGCTGGTGAGTGGTTCCCGCATGGGTGCCAGGTGTTTCAGGTGTGGCTGACACATGAGGCAGTTATGGCTGACAAGTGACTCACTCATTCATCGCACATGATCCATGCATGGCAGACATGTGATTCATGCATGGGTTACACGTCATTCATGTGTGCCTCACACGGGACTCACCCATTGCTGACACATGCCTCCCGCCTGCTGAGACGTGGCTGGCACGGGGCTCAGGCGTGGGCCAGCCATGCTTCATGTGTTGCTCCCATGTGGTCCACGTGTGGCTCAAGCATTGAACAGGTGTGCTTCACTCGGGCTTCACATGTGCTCAAGTGTGTCACAGCATGTTCAGTCATGCTTTAGCTGTAGCTCACAAATGGTTCGTGTGTAACGCAGATGTGCCTCCCACATGGCTCATGTGGCTGTCACCTAGGCTTCAGGAGAGTTTCACCCGTGATTCAGGCTTGGCTCCCACGTGGGGCAGGCGTGGCTCAGCCATGGCTCACATGGACTTCAGGTGAGCCTCAGACCGGGCTCAGGTGTGGCTGACATGTGATTCAGGAGCTGGTCACACATGGCTAACTCATGTCTCAGGTGGGGCTCACGTGTTTGAGGGGCGTGGCTCCGTCATTGCTCAACCGTGGCTCTGTCATGGGTGGCACGTGGCTCAGCCATGGCTGACACCAGACTCAGGCGTTCCTGAGATCTGTTCCAGCCATGGGGTTCAGGTGTGCCTGACACGGGTTCCAGTGGTGTGTGATGCTTCGTTCAGGCCACAGTGACACGTGATTGGTGTGTTTCTGACACTTGTTGTGTGGCAGTTGACACACGGCTCAGGCGTGGCTGACATGTGCTTCTGATGTGGGTGACAGGTGATTCAGGTGTGGCTGGCAAATTTCTCCTGCGGGGCTGACACATGACGCACGCATGGCTCACACGGGACTCAGGCATTCACTGCGAATTATCCATGCATGGCAGGCATGTGGTCGCACATGGGACAGGTCGTACAGGTGTGGCTCCCACGTTGCTGAAATGTGGCCCCCACATTCTGAGTCATGGCTGCCACGTGGCTCATGCATGCCTCAGCTGTGTTTCATGTGTGGCTCACATTAGTCCATGTGTGGTTCAAGCATCAAACATGTGTGCCTCCCATGTGGTTCAGATGTGGTTCCAGGTGTGGTTCAGATGTGGTTGAAGGGTGCCTCACATGTGGTTCGGGCATGGTTCAGGTGTGGCTCTCACACGGTTCAGGTGTAACTCAGGCATGGCTCACACATGGCTCAGGTGCACCTCAGCCATGGCTCACACGTGATGCAGGCACACCACAGAACTGGGTCACATGTGGCTGACCCATGATTCAGGCGTCTGTCATGCATGGCTCACATACGACTCAGGTGTGGCTCATGCATGGCTGTGGTGCTGCTCAGGATTGGCTCACACTTGTTTGCGGCATGGGCAGCACGTGGTTCAGGCATGGCAGGCAAGTGGCTCCATCGTGGCTGACAGTTGCTTCAGGTGAGGCTGGCGTGTGGTTCAAGTGTGACGGGCACTTGCTTCAGGCGTGGCTGCCACGTGACTTGACCATGGCTGAGATGTGATTCAGGCGTGGTTCACACGTTTTTCAGGCCTGGCTGACACATGACTCATGTGAGGCGGCCACGTGACACAGGCTTGCATGCCCCGTCACATGTGTGTGGTTCTCACCTAGTTCATTCTCGTCGTTCACGTGACTCAGGGGTGGCTGGTGTGTGGTTCACGCATGGGTGCCCGATGTTTCAGGTGTGGCTGACACATGACGCAGGCATGGCTGACATGTGACTTAGGCATTCATCGCACATTGTCCATGCGTGGCAGGCATGTCGTCACATGTGGGACATGTACACTTGTGACTCCCATGTTGCTGAAAAGTGGCCCCCACATACCCAGTCATGGCTGGCACGTGGCTCATGCATGCCTCATCTGTTTTTCATGTTTGTCTCACCTGAGGTTCATGTGTGTTTCTAGCGTCAAACATGTGTGCCTCCCATGTGGTTCAGATGTGGTTCCAGGTGTGGTTCAGATGTGGTTGAAGGGTGCCTCACATGTGGTTCGGGCATGGTTCAGGTGTGGCTCACACACAGTTCAGGTCTAATTTAGGCGTGACTCACAAATGGCTCACGTGCAGCTCAGCCATGGCTCACACGTGATGCAGGCATACCGCAGAACTGGGTCACATGTGGCTGACCCATGATTCATGGGTCTGTCACATATGGCTCAGCCATGGCTCAGGTGTGGGTCTTGTATGGCTGTGGTGTTGCTGGTGTGTGGCTCACACTTGTTGGTGGCATGGTGGGCACGTGGTTCAGGCATGGTAGACAAGTGGCTCCATCATGGCTGACAGGTGCTTCAGGTGAGGCTGGCGTGTGGTTCAAGTGTGACGGGCCCTTGCTTCAGGCCTGCCTGGCACGTGAGTTGGGCAGAGGTGAGATGAGACTCAGGTGTGTCACACACGTTATTCAGGCCTGGCTGACTCATGTTTCATGTGAGGCAGCCACGTGACACAGGCGTTCCTGACATGTCACACAGGTGTGGTTCGCACCTGCTTCATGCACGGCCTTCACGTGGCTCAGGGATGACTGGTGTGTTGTTCACGCATGGGTGCCAGGTTTTTCAGATGAGGCTGACGCATGATGCAGGCATGGCTGACACCTGACTCAGGCATTCATTGCACATGATCCATGCATGGCAGATATGTGTTTCATGCATGGGTTACATGTCATTCTTGTGTGGCTCACACGGGACTCACCCATAGCTGACACATGGCTTCTGCCTACTGAGATGTGGCTGGCATGTGGCTCATGCGTGGCCCAGCCATGTTTCACATGAGTCTTCCATGTAGTTCACGTGTGGCTCAAGCATTGAACATGTGTGCTTCACACGTTTTTCACATATTGTTCAAGTGTTTCAAATGTGGTTCAGTCATGGTTCAGGTGTTGCTCAGAAATGGTTCAGCTGTAACCCAGCTGTGGCTCGCACATGGCTCATGTGTCTCATGTGTCTGTCACATATGGTTCAGGTGTGTTTCACCCGTGGTTCAGGAGTGGCTCCCACGTGGTGCATGCATGGCTCAGCCATAGCTCACATGTAGTTCATGCGAACCACAGACTGGGGTCAGGTGTGGCTGACACATGATTCATGAGTTGGGCACACATGGCTAACTCATGTCTCAGGTGAGTCTCACGCATGGCAGGAATGTGGCTCCAGTATTGCTCACCCGTGGCTCTGACATGGTTGGCATGTGGCTCAGCAATGGCTGACAGGAGACTCAGGCATTCCTGACATGTGTTACAGCCATGTGATTCAGGTGTGTCTGACACGGGTTCCAGTGTTGAGTGATGGTATGTTCAGGCCGCAATGACACCTGATTGCTGTGTGGCTGACACTTCGTGTGTCGCAGTTGACTGAACCAGGTCGAACCACACCTGCGTGATGTGTCAGGCACGCCTGTGTCACGTGGCCACATCACCTGAATCATGTTTCAGCCATGCCTGAACAATGTGTGAGCTACACCTGAGTCAATCTTGGCCATGCCAAAGTCAGGTGCCAACCACGCCTGAAGCAAGTGCCCGTCACACTTGAACAACACACCAGTTTCACTTGTAGCACGTGTCAGCCACAGTGGACCCACTTGCCTGCCATGCCTGAAGCATGTGCCAACCATGCCAGAAACAACTGTGTGTCAGGCCTGTGCAGCACCACAGCCATGCAAGAGCCACACCTGAGCTGTTTGTGAGCCACGCGTGACAAAAGCCTGAGTCATGGGTCAGCCACATGTGACCCAGTTCTGTGGCGTGCCTGCATCACCTGTGAGCCATGGCTGAGCTGCACCTGAACCGTGTGTGAGCCATGCCTAAATCCTATGTGAAAGTCTCCTCCAGCATTGGGACCCACACAAGTCATGTGTGAGCCAAGCCTGAATTACACCTGAACGATGTGTGATGCACACCTGAACCATGCATGAACGACATGTGACGAACCGTTGAACCACATGGGAAACACACATGATCGATGTTTGAACCTCAGTTGAGCCACACATGAAACACAGCTGAGGCATGCATGAGTCACTTGCCAGCCATGACTGTGTATGTGGGGGCCACATTTCTGCAACGTGGGAGCCAGAGCTGTACGACATGTCAGACGTGCGACCACATGCCTGCCACGTATGTTCAGTGCTTGAACCACACGTGAACCACACGGGAGCCACACATGAAACATGGCTGTGCCATGCGTAGGTAGTTCAGTCATGTCCAGCAGGTGGTTCAGGCTTGTCCAGCACCTAGTTCTGGTGTGTGCGACACCTGTTTCTGGCGTATCTGGCAGGTTGTTCCAGAGTGTCCACCAGTTGGTTCATGCAAGTCTGGCAGGTGGTTCAGGTGTGTCCAGATGGTGGTTCTGGCGTGTCGGGCACTTGGTTCTGGCGTGCCCAGCATGTGGTTCCAGAATGTCTGTAAGGTAGTTCAGGCTGGTCTGGCAGGTGGTTCAGGCTAGTCCTGCAGCAGCTGCAGGCTTGTCCAGCACCTGGTTCCGGCCTGTGCTGGACCTCTTTCTGGCTTATCTGGCAGATGGTTCTGGCATGACCGGCACATGTTTTTGGTGTATCCGACAGGTGATTTAGACATGTCCTGTAGGTATTTCTGACATGTCCGGCACCTGGTTCTGGCATATTTGGCAGGCAGTTTCGGTGTATTTGGCACCTGGCTCTGGAATATCCAACAGTTGTCTACAGCGTGTCTGGTGGGTGGCTCTGGCATGTGTGAGTGGTGGTTCCAGTGTGTCTGGTGGGTCGTTCCAGCATGTCTGTTGGGTTGTTCTGCTGTATAAGGGGCCTGGTTCCAGCATATCCAGCAGGTGATCTCAGCTTGTCCAGCAGGTGTTTCCAGTGAGTCAAGCAGGTGGTTGTGGCATGTCTGGCAGGTGGTTCAGGTGTGTCCAGCAGGTGGTTCAGGCCTGTCCAGAAGGTGCTTTTGGCACGTCCGGCACCTGGTTCTGGCATATCTGACATGTGGTTCCAGATTATCCATCAAGTGGTTCAGGTGTATCCAGCAGGTGGTTCAGTCTTGTCTGGCAGGTGGTTCAGCTTTGTCTGGCAGGTGGTTCTGGCATGTCCTGCCAGTGGTACCAGGGTGTCATTCAGGTGGTTCTGGCATGTCTGGGAGTTTTTTCTGGCTTGTCTGGAAGTTGGTTCTGGTGTAGCTGAGACCTGGTTCTGGAGTATCCGGCAGGTGGTTCCAGCATGTCCGGCTGGTGTTTGAGGGGTGTCAGCCACATGGTTCTGGTGTGTCTGCATGTGGTTCTGAATGTCTATAAAGTGGTTGAGGCTGGTCCAGCAGGTGGTTCAGGCTTGTCTGGCTGTTGCTTCAGGCATGTCTGGCATCTGGTTCCGGCCAGTGCTGGACCTGTTTCTGGTGTACACAGCATCTGGTTCCAGTGTGTGTTGCAACTCTTTCTGTTGTATCTGGCAGGTGGTTTCTGTGTTTCCGGTGGATGGTTCTGGTATGTGCAGTGGGTAGTTCCGGCATGTCTGGCAGTTTGTTCAGGCATGTCCACCAGGTGGTCCAGGTTCAACCAGCACGTGGTCCAGGCATGGCTATCCCATGGTCCAGGCATTTCTGAAACGTGGTTGAGACATGTCTGAAGTTGGTTAGGCTGTGTCCGGCAGGTGGTTCGGGCATGTCCAGTAGGTGCTTCGGGCATGTCCAGCAGGTGGTCCGGGTGTGTCAGATGGGTGGTTCCAGCCTGTCCGGTGTGTCATTCTGGCATGTCTGGCCTGTGGTTCCAGTGTGTCAGGCAGGTGGATGAGGGTTGTCCAGCAGGTGGTTCAGTCGTGTGCAGCATCTGGTTTTGGCATGTGTGACACCTGTTTCTGGCATATCCAGCAAGTGGTACCGGCGTCTCCTACAGGTGGTTCATGCATGTCCAACAGGTGGTTCTAGCATGTCTGCACCTGGTTCTGGCATGCCTGACATGTGGTTCCAAAATTTCTGTAAAGTGGTTCAGGCTGGTCTAGCAGGTGGTTCAGGCTTTTCAGGCAGCTGGTTCAGGCGTGTTCAGCACCTGGTTCCAGACTGTGCTGGACCTGTTTTTGGTGTGTCTGATAAATGGTTCCAGCGTGTCCAGGTGGTGATTGCAGTGTGTCTGGCACATGGTTTTGCCATATGCAACAGGTGATTTGGACGTGTCAGGCAGGTGTTTCTGGCATGTCAGGCACCTGGTTCTGGTGTATTCAGCAGTGATTTCAGTGTATCTGGCACCTGATTCTGGCATATCCAACAGGTGGTCCCAGCATATCTGGCATGTGGTTCTGGTACATTTGGAAGGTGTTTCCGGCATGTCTGATGGGTGTTTCTGGAGTGTCGGGCAGTTGGTTCCAATGTGTCTGGCGGGTGATTCCGGCCTGTCCAACAGGTGGTCCCAGAGTGTGCGGCAAGTGGTTGTGCCATGTCCCAGACATGATTCCGGCTTGTCTGGAGGGTGGTTCTGGCATGTCTATGTGGTGGTTCCAGTGTTTCCAGCAGGTGGTTCTGGCATGTCTGGCAAGTTGTTCTGGCATATAAGGGGACTGGTTCTGGTGTATCTGACAGGTGATTTTGGGGTGTTGGGCAGGTGGTTCCAGCAAGACAATAAGGTGGTCCTGGTGTGTCTGTCAGGTGGTTCAGCCGTGTCCAGCAGGTGATTCAGACTTGTCCAGCAGCTGCTTCAGGCGTGTCTGGCACCTGGTTCCGGCCTGTGCTGGACCTGTTTCTGGTGTACCTGGTAGATGGTTCCAGTGTGTCCAGGAGTTGGTTCTCGCTGGTCTAGCACATGGTTTTGGCATATCCAACAGGTGATTTGTACATGTCCGGAAGGTGTTTCCAACATGTCTGGCACCTGGTTCAGGCATATTCAGCAGGTGGTTTCAGTGTATCTGGCACCTGGTTCTGGCATATCCAACAGGTGGTTCTGGAGTGTCTGGCATTGGTACCTGGGTGCCAGGCAGGTGGTTCCGGCATGTAAGTCAGGTGGTTCCAGCGTGTCCAGAATGTGATTCCTTCATGTCTGGTGGGTGATTCCAGTGGTTCCTGCAGGTGGTTCCAGGGTGTCTGAATGGTGCTTCCGGTGTGTCTGGGACCTGATTCTTGTGTCTCCAGTGGGTAGTTCCAGAGTGTCCAGGTGGTGGTGCCAGTGTGTCCAGCACCGGGTTCTGGCATGTCCAGCTGGTGGTTCAGGCATCTCCAGCAGGTGGCTCAGGCTTGTCTGGCAGCTGCTTCAGGCGTGTCCAGCACCTGGTTCTGGCTTGTGCTACACCTGTTTTTGGCGTATGCAGCAGGTGTTTCCAGCGTGTCCAGCATGTGGTTCCAGCGTGTCTGGCACCTGGTTCCAGCCTGTCCGGCATGTGGTTCCGGAATGTCTGTAAAGTGCTTTAGGCTGGTCCAGCAGGTGGTTCAGGCTTATCCAGAAGCTGCTTCAGGCATGTCTGGCACCTGGTTCTGCCCTGTGCTGGACCTGTCTCTGGTGTACCCAGCATCTGTTCCCAGCATGTGCTGCACCTGTTTGTGGCATATCCAGCAGGTGGTTCAGCCTTGTCCGGCAGGTGGTTCCAGTGTATCAGGCAGTTGGTTCTGCAGTGTCCAGCATCTGGTTCTGACGTGTCCCTCAGGTGTTTCTGGCCTTACAGGCACCTGGTTCTGGCATATCTGGGAGGTGGTTCTGGTGCTTCTGCCAGGTGGTTCTGGTGAATCCAGGAGGTGGTTCAGGCATGTCTGGCACTTGGTTCAGTCTTGTCCGACAGGTGGTTCAGTTGTGTCTGGCACCTGGTCTGGCATGTCCCACACATTGTTCTGATGTATCTGGCAGCTGGTTCAGGCCTCTCTGGCAGGTGCTTTGGGTGTCTCCAGCACATGGTCCCGGCGTATCAGGCATGTCATTCTGGCATGTCCAGCACATGTTTGGGGTGTGTCCAGAAGGTGATTTTGTCATTTCCAGTGGGTGGTTCAGGCGTGTCCAGCAGATGGTTCCAGTGTTTCCAGTGGATGCTTCTGGTATGTCCAGCGGGTAGTTCCGGTGTGTCTGGCAGGTTGTTCAGACGTGTCCATCAGGTGGTCCAGGTGCATCTGGCATGTGGTCTGGGCATGGCTGTCCCGTGGTCCAGGCTGTGTCTGGCAGGTAGTTTGGGTGTGCCCAGCAGGTGCTTTGGGCATGTCAGGCAGATCATCCAGGTGTGTCCAGCCAGAGGTTCTGGCGTGTCTGGCATGTCATTCCAGCATGTCTGGCCTGTGGTTCTGACGTGTCAGGTGGGTGGATGAGGGTTGTCCAGGAGGTCGTTCAGTCATGTGTGGCACCTGGTGTTGACGTGTGCAACACCTGTTTCTGGCATATCTGGCAGGTGGTACCGGCCTCTCCAGCAGGTGGTTCATGCAAGTCTGGCAGGTGGTTCAGGCATGTCCAGTAGATGCTTCTGGCATGTCTGCACCTGTTTCTGGTGAGCCCAGCATGTGGTTCAGGAATGTCTGTAAAGTGGCTCAAGCTTGTCCAGCAGGTGGTTCAGGCTTGTCTGGCAGCTGTTTCAGGTGTGTTCAGCACCTGGTTCCGGGCTGTGCTGGACCTGATTCTGGTGTATCCAACAAACTATTCTGGCGTGTCAAGCACATAGTATCGGTGTATCCGACAGGTGATTTGGACATGTCCAGCAGGTGTTTCTGGCATGTCCGCCACCTGGTTCTGACATATTTGGCTGTGGTTTCAGTGTATCCAGCACCTGGTTCCGGCATATCCAACAGGTTGTTCCACTGTGTCTGGCAGGGGGTTCCTGTGTGTCTAGCCTGAGTTTCCGGTATGACTGGAGGCAGATCCAAAGTGTCTGGCAAGTGGCTATGGTGTGTCTGGCACCTGATTCCGGCCAGTGCTGGACCTGTTTCTGGTGAATGCGGCAGATGGTTCCGGCGTGTCCGGCACCTGGTTCTGGCATATTCGGCAGGTGCTTTCAGCATATCTGGCACCTGGTTCCGGCTTATCAAACAGCTGATTCCAGTGTGTCTGGCAGGTGGTTCCTGTGTGTCTGGCAAGTGGTTCTGGTACATTCAGAAGGTCGTTCTGGCGTTTCCAGTGGGTGTTTCTGGCATGTCCACCAGTTGCTTCTGGCGTGTCAGGTGGGTGATTCCAGAGTGTCTGGAAGGGGTTCCAGACTGTCCAGCAGGTGGTTATACCATGTCTAGCACCTGATTCCGGTGTGTCTGGTGGGTGGTTCCGGTGTGCCTGAGCGGTGGTTCCAGTGTGTGCTGCGGGTGGTTCCAGCATGTCTGGTGGGTTGTTCCAGCATATAAGGGGCCTAGTTCAGGCATATCTGTCAGGTGATTTTGGCATCTCCAGCAGGTGGTTCCACTGAGTCAAGCAAGTGGTTCTGGCATGTCCGACAGGTGGTTCAGGTGTGTCCAGCAGGTGGTTCAGGCCTGTCCGCAAAGTGGATCCAATGTGTCCGGTACCTGGTTCTGGCATATCTGAGAGGTGGTTCCGGCATGTCCATCAATTGGTTGAGGTGTATCCAGCAGGTGGTTCAACCTTGTCTGACAGGTGGTTCCAGTGTGTCAGACAGGTAGTGCAGGCATTTCCAGTGGATGATTCTGGTATGTCTGGTGGGTATATTTGGTGTGTCCGGCAGGTTGTTCAGGCATGTCTGTCAGCTGGCCCAGTTGCATCCGGCACATGGTCCTGGCATGGCCATCCCATGGTCCAGGCATTTCTGAAATGTGGTTTTCTCATGTCTGGAATCATATTCAGGCCTCTCCAGGAGGTGCTTTGGGGTTGTTTGGCAGGTTGTCTTGGCGTCTCTGGAAGTGGCTCCAGCATGTCTGGCATGTCCTTCCAGAATGTCTGGACTTTGGTTTCGAGATGTCCAGCACGCAGTTCCAGTGAGATCGGCACCTGGCTCCGGTGTGTTCGGCTGGTGGTTCCAGCATGTCCACCAGATGGTTCCAGCGCATCCTGAAGTTGGTTCTGGCATGTCCAGTAGATAGTTCAGTCAGGTCCAGCAGGTGGTTGAGGCTTGTCCAGCAGTTGGTTCAGTCATGAGCAGCACCTGGTTCCGGCATGTGCAACACCTGTTTTTGCCATATGCAGCAGGTGTTCCAAGCGTGTCCGTCAGGTGGTTCTGGTGTGTCTGGGACATGGTTCCGGTGTCTCCAGCAGGTGGTACACACAAGTTTGGTAGGTGGTTCAGGCACGTCCAGCAGGTGGTTCTGGCATGTCTTGCACCTGGTTCCAGCATGCCTGGCATGTGGTTCCAGAATGTCTGTAACATGGTCCAGGCTGGTCCAGCAGATGGTTCAACCTTGTCCAGCAGCTGCTTCAGGCATGTCTGGCACCTGGTTCTGGCCTGTGCTGGACCGGTTTCTGCTGTATCCAGCAGATGGTTCTGGCATTTCTGGTGTGTCCTTCCAGTATGTCAGGCTTGTTGTTCCAGCATGTACAACAGGTGTTTCTGGCGTGTCTGGCACCTGGTTCTGGCATGTTCGCACACTGGCTCCAGCCTCCCCAGCAGATAGTTCAGGCTTGTCTGGGAGATGGTTCAGTCGTGTCCAGCACCTGGTCCTGGGGTGTGAGGTACCTTTTTCTGGTGTATCTGGCACGTGGCTCCAGCATGTCCGCCAGGTGGTTCAGTCTTGTCCGGCACCTGGTTTCACCATGTGTGACAACTGTTTCTCGCATATTTGACAGGTGGTTCCAGCGTGTCCATCAGGTGTTTCACACAAGTCTGGCAGGTGGTTCAGGCATGTCCAGCAGGTGGTTCTGGCGTGTCGGGCACCTGATTCTGGTGCTCCCAGCATGTGGCTCTGGAATGTCCATAAAGTGGTTCAGGCTAGTCCAGCAGGTGGTTCAGGCTTGTCCGGCAGTTGCTTCAGGAGTGTCCGGCACCTGGTTCCAGCCTCTACTGGACCTGTTTCTGCTGTATCTGGCAGATGGTTCCAACATGTCCAGGAGGTGGTTCCAACGTGTCTGGCACATGGTTTCGGTGTATCTGACAAGTGATTTGGATGTGTATGGCAGGTGTTTCCAGCGTGTCTGGCATCTGGTTCTGGCGTATTCGGCAGTGGTTTCAGTGCATCTGGCACCTGATTCTGGTGTATGGAGCAGGTGGTTCTGGCATGTCTGGCAGGTGGTACCTGTGTGTCTGGCTTGTAATTTTGGTACATTCAGAAGGTGGTTCTGGCGTGTCCAGTGGGTGTTTCTGGCATGTCTGGCAGTTGCTTCCAGCATGTCTTGTGGGTGATTCCGGCAAGTCTGGCAGGTGGTTCTGGCATGTCTGAGTGGTGGTTCCAAGGTGTCTGGTGGGTTGTTCCAGCCTGTTTTGTGGGCTGTTCAGGCGTATAAGGGGCCTGGTTCCAGCATATCCAGCAGGTGGTTCCAGCGAGTCAGGTCAGTGGCCATGTCCAGAGGGTGATTCTGGCCTGTTGAGGACCTGATTCTGTCATGTCGGTTAGTGGTTTTGGCTTGTCTGGGTGGTGGTTCTGGTGTGTCAGGCCAGTGATTTCAGCATGTACGGCAGGTTTTTCCAGCCTGTGTGGAAGTTGGTTCTGGCATATTAAGGACCTGGTTCCAGCATATCTGGCAGGTGATTTCAGCATGTCTGGCAGGTTGTTCCAGCGTGCCTGGCAAATTGTTCTGGCTTATCTGGCAGGTGGTTCTTGCGTGTCTGGCACGTGGTCTGGCATATCCGGAATGTGGTTTCATGGTGTCCGGCACCTGGTTCTGCCATATCAGACAGTTGGTTCTGGCATGTCTGGCAGCTGGTTCTGGGGTGTCAGGCATGTGGTTCCGGTGTGTCCCGCATGTGGTTCAGCAGTGTTTGTCAAATGGATCATTGTTGTCCAGCAGGTGGATCAGTTGTGTCTGGGGATTGGTTGCAGTATATCCGGGGGTGGTTCCAGCATGTCCAGAAGGTGGTTGCATCATGTCCGGCAGGTGGGCCGGGCTTGTCAGTCAGGTGATTCTGGCGTGTCCGAAAGGTGGTTCCATCATGTCTGGTGGGTGATTCTGTCAGTTCCCACAGGTGTTTCCAGCATGTCTGGCAGTTGCTTCTGGCATGTCTGAGACCTGATTCTGCTGTCTCCAGTGGTTGGTTCCTGAGTGTCCAGGTGGTGGTTCCAATGTGTCTGCCAGTTGGTTCCAGTGTATCAGGCAGGTGGTTTAGGAGTTTCTGGTGGATGGTTCCAGTATGTCCAGTGGGTAGTTCCGGGTGTCCAGCAGGTTGTTCAGGTATGTCTGCCAGCTGATCCAGTTGCATCCAGCACATGGTCCTGACATGGCTGTCCTGTGGTCCAGGCCTTTCTGAAACGTGGTTCTGACATGTCCGAAATGTGGCTTGGGCATGTCCAGCATCTGATTCAGGCCTCTCCGGGAGGTGCTTTGGGGGTGTCTGGCAGGTGGTCTGGGTGTGTCTGGCAAGTGGTTCCAGCATGTCTGGCATGTCCTTCTAGAATGTCTGGACTTTGGTTCTGGGATGTCCAGCAGGTGATTCCGGTGTGGTCAGCACCTGGCTCCGGTGTGTTCATCAGGTGGTACTGGCAGGTCCACCCTATGGTTCTGGTGCTTCCTGAAGGTGGTTCCGGCGTGTCTGGTAGGTAGTTCAGTTGTGTCAAGCAGGTGGTTCCAGCTTGAGCGGCAGGTGGTTCTGGCATGTCCGGCACCTGGTTCTGGAGTATCTGACAGGTGGTTTCATGGTGTCTGGCACCTGGTTCCGCCATATCTAACAGGTGGTTCTGGCTCATTCTTAAGGTGGTTATGGTGTGTCCAGCAGGTGGTTCAGGCTTGTCAGTCACTTGGTTCGGTCATGTCCAGCACCTGGATCCGGCATGTGCAACACCTGTTTCTCGCATATCCCGCAGGTGGCTCCAGCATGTCCGGCAGGTGGTTCAGTCATCTCTGGAACCTGGTTTGGGTGTGTGCAACACATTTTTCTAGCGTATCTGGCAGTATTCTGGTGTGTCAGTTAGGTGGTTCCGGCATGTCTGGAAGGTGGTTCCATTGTGTCAGGTGGGTGATTCTGGTGGTTCCCACTTGTGCCAGCATGTCCGGCAGGTGATTTTGGCATGTTCATAAGTTGGTTCTGTCATGTCTGGCAGGTGATTCCAGGATGTCGGTCAGGTGCTTCCGGCATGTCTGAAAGCTGGTTCTTTCATGTCCGCCAGGTAATTCCCACATGTGGTTCCAGCATGTCTGCCAGGAGCTTCTTGGGTGTCCAGGACCTGATGCTGGTGTCTCCGGCAGGTGATTCCAGAGTTTCCTGGGTTTGGTTCCTACATGTTCGGCATTTGGTTCCAGTGTGTCAGGCAGGTGGTTCAGGCATTTGCATTTCAGGTGGATGGTTCTGGTATGTCTGGTGGGTAGTTCCAGCCTCCTGGCTGGCTGTTAAGGCATGTCTGTCAGCTGGTCCATGTACATCTGGCACATTGTCCAGGCATGGCCGTCCTGTGGTCCAGGCATTTATGAAACGTAGTTCTGACATTCCCAAAAGATGGTTTGGGCATGTCCAGCATCTGATTCAGTCCTCTCCATGAGGTGCTTTCTGGGGTGTCCGGCAGGTTGTTCTGTTTTTCCTGCAAATGGTTTGGCATGTCCAACGTGTCCTTCGAGTATGTTTTGCCTGGGGTTCCAGTGTGTCCAGCAGGCAGTTCCAGAGTGTCCAGGAGCTGGCTCCGGTGTGTTTGATGGGTGGTTCCTGCATGTCCAACAAATGGTTCTGGCGCATCCTGAAGGTGGTTACAGAGTGTCCAGCAGGTGGTTCAGGCTTGTCCGGCAGTTGGTTCAGTCATGTCCAGCACCTGGTTCTGGTGTGTGTGACACCTGTTTCTGGTGTATCTGGCAGGTGGCTCCGGCATGTCCAGCTGGTGTTTCTGGCGTGTTGGGCACCTGGCTCTGGTGTGTTCAGCAGGTGGTTCCAGCATGTCCACCAGATGGTTCCAGTGCATCCTGAAGGTGGTTATGGCATTTCCAGCAGGTGGTTCAGGCTTTTCAGGCAGGTGGTTCAGTTGTGTCCAACACCTGGTTCTGGCATGTGTGACACCTGTTTCTGGCATATGTGGCAGATGGTTACTGCATGTCCGGCAGGTGGTTCACACAATTCTGCCAGGTGGTTCAGGTGTGTCCAGCAGGTGGTTATGGTGTGTCGGTCAGCTGGTTCCAGCATGCCCGGCAGGTGGTTCCGGAATGTCTGTAAAGTGGTTCAGGCTGGTCCAGCAGGTGGTTCACGATAGTCCGGCAGCTGCTTCAGGCTTGTCCAGCACCTGGTTCTGACCTGTGCTGTACCTGTTTCTGGCGTATCCAGCAGATGGCTCCGTTGTGTCTGGGAGGTTGTTCTGGAGTGTCCGGCACATGGTTTTGGTGTATCTGACAGTAGATTTAGACATGTCCGGCTGGGTTTTTGCCATGTCCAGCACCTGGTTCTGGTATTCGGCCAGTGGTTTCAATGTATCCAGCACCTGGTTCCGGCGTATCCAACAGGTGGTTCTGGCATGTCTGGCAGGTGGTTCTGGGGTGTCAGACCAATGGTTCCAGCATGTCTGGCCAGAGGTTTAGCCGTGTTTGTCGGGTGAATCAGTACTGCCCAGCAGGTGGATCAGTTGTGTCCAGCAGTTGGTTGCAGCATATCCGGGGGTGGTTCTGGTGTGTCCAGTTGCTGGTTCCATTGTGTCCGGCAGGTGGTTCTGACATGTCCAGTGGGTGCTTCCATGGTGTCTGGCCATTGGTTCCGACATGTCTAGTGGGAGATTCCAGCATGTCTGGCAGGTGGCTACAGTGTATCCAGGACCTGGTCCCATCATGTCGGCCTGGTGCTTTCAGCATGTCCAGATGGTGGTTACAGCATATCCAGAAGCTGGTTCCGTCATGTCCAGCAGGTGGTTCCAGTGTTTCCGACTGGTCATTCAGCAGTGTTTGGAAGGTGGATCAGTGCTGTCCAGCAAGTGGATCAGTTGTGTCTGGCGGTTGGTTGCAGCATATCTGAGGGTGGACCCGGCATGTCCATAAGGTGGTTCCGTCATGTCCAGCAAGTGGTTCCGGCATGTCTGGCACATGGTTTCGACATATCCGACAGCTGATTTGGATGTGTCCTGCATGTGTTTCTGCCATCTCTGGCAACTGGTTCTGGCATATTCGACAGGTGGCTTGAGTGTATTTGGCACCTGGTGTAGGCCTATCCAACAGGTGGTTCCAGCGTGTCTGGCAGGTGGTTCAGGTGTGTCTGGCATGTAATTCTGGGATGTTTGGAAGGTGGTTCAGACACTTCTGGTGGGTGCTTCTGGAGTGTTTGGCAGTTGGTTCTGGCACATCTGGCCCGTGGTTCTGGGGTATCTGTGTGGTGGTTCCAGTCTGTCCAGTGGGTGGTTCCAGCATGTCTGTTGGGTTGTTCCAGTATATAAGGAGCCTGGTTTTGGTGTATCCGGCAGGTGATTTTGGCATGTCTGGCAGGTGCTTCTGACAAGTCAAGCAGGTGGTTGCAGAATGTTAGGCAGGTGGTTCAGGCATGTCCATTGGGTGATTCCAGCATTTCCTGCAGGTGGTCCCAGCATGTCTGGTAGGTGCTTCCAGCACATCTAGAAGTTGTTTCCATCGTGTCTAGCAGGTGGTTCTGGCATGTCAGTCATGTGATTCCTGTGTGTCTGAAAGGTGTTTCTGTCTTGTCAGGTGGGTGATTCTGGCGGTTCTGCAAGTGGTTCTGTCTCGTCCAGCAGTTGCTTCCCACATGCCCAGGACCTGATTCTGGTGTCTCCAGCTAGTGGTTCCAGAGTGTCCGGGTGGTGGTAGTGACGTGTCTAGCAGTTGGTTCCAGTGTGTGAGGGTGACTCAGGCGTTTCTGGTGGATGGTTCCTGTATTTCTGGTGGGTAGTTCCAGCGGGTCTGGCAAGTTAGTCAGGCATTTCTGTCAGCTGGTCAAGGTGCATCCAGCACATTGTCCAACCATGACCACCTGTTGGACATGCCTGAACTACCTGCCAGATTTGTGAGAACAAATTGCCAGACATGCTGTAACCACCTGCTGCTTATGCCAGAAACAGATGTTGCACACACTGAAACCAGGTGCTGGACATGACTGAAGACCTGCCAGACATGACGGAGTCACCTGCCTGATATGCCAGAAACAGGTGTCACACGTGCCAAACCAGGTACAGGACACGACTGAAACACCTGCCGGGGAAGCCTGAACCACACAATACACATGACTGAGCCACCTGCCTGACATGCCGTAACCACCTTCAGGATGTACTGGAACCCTCTGGTGGACATGCCAGAAAGATGTACCGAGCACAGCAGAGCCAGGTGTTGGACACACTGGAAGCACCTGCTGGACATGCCAGAACCACATGCCAGACATACTGGAAGAACATGCCAAACATTCCAGAACCTATTGACAGACACACCTGGAACACCTGCCCGACAACCCCAAAGCACCTCTCAGAGAGGCCTGAATCAAGTGTCTGACACACCAAAGCCAACTTTAAGACATTCAGAACCACGTTTCAGAAATGCCTGGACCAGGGGATGGCCATGCCTGGACCATGTGCCGGGTGCAACTGGACCAGCTGACAGCCCAGAACCACCTGCCAGACATGCCAGAACCACCTGTCGCATGTGGCAGGACCAGGTGCCAGATACCCTGAAACCACCTGCCAAATATGCCAGAACCAGTTGCCAGACATGGCAGAAACACCTGCCAGCCACGTCCAAATCACCTGCTGAATACGCCAAAACCATCTGCTGGACACACCGGAACCACCTCTTGGACATGTCGGAACCATCTACCAAATCTGGCAGGTGATTTTGGCATGTCCGGCAGGTAGCTCAGACCTGTCCAAAAGGTGGTTTCAGTGTGTCCGGCACCTGGTTCAGGTGTGTCCAGCAGGTGGTTCAGGCCTGTCCGGAAGTGGTTTCGGCATGTCTGGCACCTCGTTCTGGCATATCTGACGTGGTTCCGGCATGCCCAGCATGTGGTTCCAGATTGTCCATCAAGTGGTTCAGGTGTATCCAGCAGGTGGTTCAGTCTTGTCTGGAAGGTGGTTCACCTTTGTCTGGCAGGTGGTTCCGGCATGTCCTGCCTGTGGTACCAGAGAGTCATTCAGGTTGGTCCAGCGTGTCAGGCAGGGGTTTCCTGCATGTCTGGCATGAGTTTCCAGGATGTCCAGAACATGGTTCTGCTATGTCCGGTGGGTGCTTCTGGTGTGTCCGGCAGTTGGTTACTGCATTTCTGGAGGGTGATTCCAGTGTATCTGGAACCTGATTCCGTTGTGTTGGGTTGGTGGTTCAGCGTGTCCGGGTGGTGGTTCCGGCGTGTCCTGCAGGTTTTTCTGGCATGTCTGGAAGCTGGTTGTGGTGTATCCAGGCCCTGGTGCCGGCATATCTGGCAGGTGATTTTGGAGTGTTGGGCAGGTTGTTCTGGCCTGTCTGGCAGGTCGTTCTGGCTAGTCCGTCAGATGGTTCTGGTGTGTCTGGAACCTGATTCTTGCATATCTGGCAGATGGTTTCACAGTGTCCAGCACCTGGTTCCTCCGTATCCGACAGGTCATTCTGGAGTGTCTGGCAGGTTCTTCCAGCGTGTCCAGAAGGTGGTTCCATCGTGCCCTTCAGGTGGTCTCAGCATGTCAGTCAGGTGGCTCCATCGTGTCCAGAATGTGGTTCCACCATGTGCGGTGGGTGATTATAGCAGTTTCTGCAGGTGGTCCCATTGTGTCCAGCCAGTGCTTCTGGTGTGTTCGGGACCCAATTCTGGTGTCTCTGGGGGTGGTTCCAGAATTTCTGGGTGGTGGTTCCTACGAGTCCAGCTGTTGGTTCCAAGCATGTCAGGCAGGTGTTTTAGGCATTTAGGGTGGATGGTTCTGGTATGTCCAGGGTGTAGTTCCGGCATGTCTGGCAGGTTGTTCAGGCGTGTCTGTCAGCTGGTCCAGATTCAACTGGCACATGGTCCATGCATGGCCCTCCCGTGATCCAGCCATTTCTGAAACATGGTTCTGACATGTCTGAAAGATGGTTTGGGCATGTCCAGCATCTGATTCAGTCCTCTTAGGGAGGAGCTTTGGGGCTGTCCGGCAGGTGGTCTGGGTGTTTCCGGCAAGTGCCTCGGCATGTCAGGCGTCTCCTTCAAGTTTGTCTGATCTGGGGTTCCGGCGTGTCCAGCAGGTGGTTCCAACATGTCTGGCACCTGGCTCCAGCGTGCTTGGCAGGTACTTCCGGCATGTCTAGCAGATGGTTCTGGAGTATCCTGAAGTTGGTTATGGCATATCTAGCAGGTGGTTCAGGCTTGTCCATCACTTGGTTCTGTTGTGTCCAGAACCTGGTTCTGGCATGTGCCAAACCTATTTCTGGCATATCCGGCAAGTGGTTCCAGGGTGTCCGGCAGGTGGTTCAGTCATGCCCAGCAACTAGTTTCAGCGTGTGCAACACCTTTTTCTAACGTATCTGGCAGGAGATTCTGGTGTGTCTGGCAGGTGGTTCAGGCGTGTCTGGAGGAGGTTCTGGCATAGGGCACCAGGTTCTGCCGTGTCCGGCTCCTGGTTCTGCTGTATCTGACGGGTGGTTCTGGCATGTCTGGCAGGTGTTTCAGGGGTGTCAGGCAGGTGGTTCTAGTGTGTCTGCCTGTTGGCTCAGCCGTGTTTGTCAGGTGGATCAGTGCTGTCCAGCAGGTGGATCAGTCATGACCGGCAGTTGGTTGCAGCATATCCAGGGGTGGTTCCAACATGGGCAGAAGGTGGTACTCTTGTGTCTGGCAGGTGCTCCAGGTGTGCCCAGAATGTGGTTCTGGAATGTCAGTAAAGTGGTTTAGGCTGGTCCAGCAGATGGCTAAGGCTAGTCCTGCAGCAGCTACAGGCTTGTCTGGCACCCAGTACTGGCCTGTGCTGGACCTGTTTCTGGCATATCTGGCAGATGGTTTCAGTGTGTCGGGTACATGGTTTTGGCATATCTGACAGGAGATTTGGACATTTCTGGCAGGTGTTTCTGCCATGTCCAGCACCTGGTTCTGGCGTATTCGGCAGGTGGTTTCAGTGTATTTGGCACCTGGTTCTGGCATATCCAATAGGTTGTTCTGGCGTGTATGGCAGGTGGTTCTGGTGTGTCTGTCATGTGATTCTGGTACGTTTGGAAGTTGGCTCTGGTGTGTCCAGTGGGTGCTTCCGGCGTGTCTGGCAGTTCACCCCAGCGTGTCTGGTGGGTGGTTCTGGCATGTCTGAGTGGTGGTTCCAGTGTGTCCGGCAGGTGGTTCCAGCATGTCTGTCAGGTTGACTGGTATATAAGGGGCCTGGTTCCCGCACATCCAGCAGGTGATTTCGGCGTGTCCAGCAGGTGGTTCTGGTGAGTCAAGCAGGTGGTTGTGGCATGTTGGTCAGGTGGTTCAGGCGTGTTCAGCAGGCAGTTCAGGCCTATCCAGAAGGTGGTTTTGGTGCATCCAGCACCTGGTTCAGGCATGTCCAGCAGGTGGTTCAAGCCTGTCTGGAAGGTGTTTTGGTGCCTCTGGGACCTGCTTCCAGCCTAACCACAGGGTATATCAACATGTCTGACAAGTTGTTCTGGTGCGCCATGCACGTGATTCTGGAGTGTGTGGCAGGTGGTTCAGGTGTGTCTGGCATGTGGTTCCATTATGTTCAGAAGGCAGTTCTGGTGTGTCCAGTGGGTGCTTCTGGCATGTCCAGCAGGTGGTTGCAGAGTGTGTGGATGGTGGTTCTGGCATGTCTGTGTGGTGTTTCCCTCGTGTCCAGAGGGTGCTTCTGGGGTGTCTGTCAGTTGGTTCCCACATATCCAGCAGTTGCTTCTGGCATGTCCAGGACCTGATTCTGTCATCTCCGGCCAGTGGTTCCAGAGTGTCGGGGTGGTGGTACCGACGTGTCTTCCTTTTGGTTTGAGCATGTCAGGCAGTTGATTCGGGTGTTTCTGGTTGATGGTTCCCCTATGTCCTTTGGTAGTTCCGGCGTGTCTGGCAGGTTTTTCATGTGTGTCTATCAGCTGGTCCAGGTGCATGTTGCACATAATACAAGCAAGGCCATCCCATGGTCCAGATATTTTTGAAACGTGGTTCTGATGTGCCCGAAAGATGGTTTAGGTGTGTCTGGCAGGTAGCCCATAATTCTGGATCCACATTCTGGGCACATGGGAACCAGATGCCCGACACACCAGTACAACCTTCTGGACACACCTGAACCACCTGCCAGACTTGTGTGAACCACCTGTCAGACACACTAGAGCCACATGCTGGAAATGCCAGAAACAGTTGTTGCACATGCCGAAACTAGGTGCCAGACACAACTGAAGACCTGCTGGACACAGTGAAGCCTCCTGACTGATACACCAGAAACAGGTGTCTAGCACGCCAGAACCAGGTGCTGGACATGACTGAAACACCTGCTGAACAAGCCTGAACCACCTGCTGGACATGACCTAACCACCTGCCAGACAAGCTGTAACCACCTTTTATACACGCTGGAACCCACTGGTGGACATGCCAGCATGCCCTACTGAACACACTGGTGCCAGGCATCAGACAACCTGGAACTGCCTGCTGGACATCCCAAAACCACAGGCCAGACATACAGGCAGGACACGCTGGACACCCTGGAACCCATTGCCAGACACACACAGACCACCTGCCAGACACACCCAAATCATCTCCCAGTGAGGTCTGAATCAGGTGCCTGACATGCTGAAACCACCTTTCAGACATGTCAGAACCATGTTTCAAAAATGCCTGGACCATGGGACGGCCATGCCAGGACCATGTGCTGGATGCACCTGGACCAGCTGACAGACACACCTGAACAACCTACCGGACATTCCAGAACTACCCACTGGACACACTGGAACCATCCACTGGAAACACGTGAACCAACTGCCAGACACATCAGAACCACCACCCAGACACTCTGGAACCAGACACCAGAGACTCCAGAATTAGGTCCTGGACAGGCTGGAAATACCTGCCAGACATGCTGGAACCACCAGCCTAATATGCTGGAACAGCCTGCTGGACATGCCGACATCACCTGCCAGATACACCAGAACCAGGTCCTGGATATGCCAGAACCAATTTCTGTAAAAGGCCAGAGCAACCTGCCGGACATGCTAGAATCACCCACCAGATATGGGGGAACCAATGGCAGGACACGCCGTAACCAACACCTGGACACTCTGAAATCACCAACCAGACATGATGGAATCAGGTCCCAGACATGCCATAGCCACCTGCTGGACACGCCAGAATCACCCACTGGATATGCGGGAACCAACAGCAGGACATGTCAGAAGCAGCCACCAGACATGTTGGAACCACCTTCCAGACATACCAGAAACTCATGCCAGACACACAGAAACCCCCTGCCTCTCTTGCCAGAACCAGCTGAATGATGCACTGGAACCATCAGCTGGACATGCCATAACCACCTGCCAGAAAAAACTGAACAACCTGCCAGACAAGATTGAACCACCTGCCAGACTCGCCTGAACCACTTGATGGACACTCTGGAACCACATGCTGGGCATGCCACCACCGCCTGTCAGATATGCCAGAACCACATGCTGGACACTCCTGAACCACCTGCCGGACATGCCAAACCAACTGAATGGCACGTCAGTACCACTGACTGGCCATTCCAGAACCACCCACAAGACAAAACTGAACCTCCTGCCAGACAAGACTGAACCAGTGGTTGGATACAGCTGAACTGCTTGACGGACACTCCGGAACCACATTCTGGTCATGCCAGAACCACCTTTCAGATATGCCAGAACCAGATGCCAGACACGCCGGAACCACCTTCCAGACAGACCTGAACCACCTGCTGGACATGCCTGAACCACCTACTGGACACGCTGGAACCACCTGATTGATGCACTGGAACCACCTGCCGGACACGCAGAAATCACCTGATGGATATGCCAGAAACAGGCCCCTTATGTGACGGAACAACCCGACAGAAATCCCGGAACCAACCCCTGACACACTGCAACTACTACTCAGACAATCTGAAACCACCCAACAGAGACACCGGAATGAACTGCTGGACATGCCAGAAGCACCCACTGGACATGCCAGACCCACCTTCTGAACATACCAGAGCCACATGCCAGACACACAGGAACCTCCTGCCAGACACGCTGGAACCACCTGTTTGATATGCCACAACCAGGTGCTACATACACTGAAACCACCTGCCAAATACACCAGTACCATGTGCCGGACATGGCAGAACCAACTCCCGGACATGTACAAATCACCTGTTGATTATGCCAAAACCATGTACCAGACACACCAGAAGCACCTCCCCAACACGCCAGAGCCATCTTCCAGATATGCCAGAAACAGGTCTGGTAGGCCAGACCCAGGTGCTGGACAAGCCTGCAGCAGCTGCTGGACTAGCCTGAATCACCTGCTGGACAAGCCTGAAGCACGTGCTGGAGCAGCCTGAACCACTTTATGGACATTCTGGAACCACATGCTGGGAACACTGAAACTAGGTGCCCTACACGCCAGAACCACCTGCTGAACATGCTTGAACCACCTACCAGGCTTGCATGAGCCACAGGCCAGACACGCTGGAACCACCTGCTGGATACACCAGAATCAGGTGTTGCACACACCGAAACCAGGTGCCGGACACGACTGAACCACCTGCTGGACAAGCCTGAACCACCTGCTGGACACGACTGAACCACCTGCCTGAGACACCATAACCAACTTCAGGATGCACCAGAACCATATGGTGGACATGCCAGAACCACCACCTAACATGGCAGAACCAGGTGCCGGACATGCCAGAAACAGCTGCCAGACAAGCAGGAACCATCTGCCTAGCACGCCGGAACAACCTGCTGGACACACCGAAATCACCTGCCAGATACGCCAGAACCAGGTCCTGGATATGCCAAAACCAATTTCTGTAAAAGGTCAGAACAACCTGCCGGACACGCCAGAACCACATGCCAGACTTGTGTGACCCACCTGCCTGACATGCTGGAACCAATTTTCAGATATGTTGGTACCAACACTTGGACACTCTGAAAGCACCAACCGGACATGATGGAATCAGGTCCGGAACATGCAGTAGCCAACTGCTGGACATGCAGGAACCACCTTAAGAATGTACCGGCACCACATGCCAGACACACAGGAACCACCTGCCAGACACCATGGAACCAACTCTCAGATACGCCGGAAGCTGGTACCTGATACGCTGAAACCACCTGCTGAATATGCCAGAACTTTGTGCCGGACATGCTGGAACAATGGGACAGATACACCAGAAACAGGTCCAGCACAAGTCAGAATCAGGTGCCGGACACTCCTGAAACAGCTGCCAGACACAACTGAACCACCTGCTAGACCAGCCTGTACCACTTTATGGACAATCTGGAACCACATGCTAGGCACACTGGAACCAGGTGTCCAACACACCAGAACCACCTGCTGGACACGCCTGAACCACCTGCTAGTCTTGTGAGAACAACCTGCTGGACGTGCCAGAACCACCTGCCAGATACTCCAGAAACAGGTGTCGTACATGCCAAAACCAGGTGCCAGACACGACTGAACTACCTGCATGACATGCCAGAACCAGGTTCCAGACACTCTGGAACCACCTGCCAGACTCACCAAAATCACCTGCATGATAACCTGTACCCATGTGCCAGACATAAGGGAACCACCAGTTGGACACTCCGGAGCCACCTGCTGGATACGCCAGAAACAGATGCAGCACATGCTGGAACAAGGTGCCCCGCATGACTGATCCACCTCCTGCACAAGACAACTATCTGCCAGGGAGGCCTGAACCACCTGTCGGAAATGCTGAAACCACCTTCTGGATGCACCAGAATCATCTGTTGCACATGCCGGAACCACCCACTGGACACGTGTGACCCATCTGCCTGACACACTGGAACCAAATGTTGGACATGTGAGAACCATCATCAGGACACTCTGGAACCATCCACTGGAGATGCGAGAATCAGGTCCAGAACATGCCAGAAGCACCTGCATGACATGCCAGAACCACATGACTGACTTGCCTGAAATCACCTGCCGGATACACCTGAAGCAATTGATGGACACTCCAGAATCACACACTGGGCATGCCAGAACTACCTGTCACATATGCCAGAACCAAGTGCCGGACATGCCAGAACCACCTGCTTGACTTGCTGGAGCCACCTGTGGGACAAGTAAAAATCACCTGCTGGATATGCTGGAACCAGGCCACTTATATGCCAGAAAAACCTGGCAGACATGCCGGAACCACCCTCTAGACACAGTGGAACCACCACACAGACACACCAGAACCACCCATCAGACACGCCAGAAGCAACCAATGGACATGCTGGAACCACCTGGAGCCACACACCAGACACACTGGATCCATGACACCAACACACCTGAACCACCTGCCAGACCAGCCCAAACCAACTCCCAGAGACGCTGGAAGCACCTCATGGACAAGTGGGAGCCATCTTCCAAACGTACCAGAAACACATGCCAGATACACAGAAACCACCTGCCAGACACTTTGGACCCACCTGTAGGATATGTCAGAACCAGGTGCCAGATACACGGAAACCATCTGCCAAATACACCAGAACAAGGTGCTGGACATGCCAGAAACACTTGCCAGACACGCCAGAAACATCTGCCAGAAAGCCACAACCACCAGCCTAACGTGCTGGAACCACCTGCCAGACACACCAGAGCCACCTGCCAGATATGCCAGAAACGGGTGCAGCACACATTAGAACCAGGTGCCCCACACGACTGATCCACTTGCTGGACAAGACTGAACCATCTGCCGGAGAGGCCTGAACCACCTGCTTGACATACTGAAATCACCTTCTGGATGTGCCAAAACCATCTGTTGCACACGCTGGAACCACCCACCAGACATGTGTGATCCACCTGCCTGACTCACTGGAAACAACTGTCAGACACGTGAGAACCATCATCTGGACACTCTGGAACCACACACCGGACACACGAGAATCAGGTCCAGACATGCCGGAAGGACCTGCAGGACATGCCAGAACCACCTGACTGCCATGCTGAAATCACCTGCCAGATATGCCAGAACCACTTGACCGACACTCCTGAATCACAGGCTGGGCATGCCGGAACCACCTCTCAGATATGCCAGAACCAGGTGCCGGACACCCAGAACCACCTTCTGGAGAGTCCTGAACCACCTGCTGAACATGCCGGAACCACCTGCTTGACTCGCTGGAACCACCTGCCAGACATGCCAAAATCACCAGCAGGATATGCTGGAAGCAGGCTCCTTAGAAGTCAGCAACATGTGACAGACATGCCGGAAACACCTGCTGGACATGGTTGAACCACCACACAGACACACCAGAACCACCCAGCAGACACGCAGGAAGCACCCAGCGGACATGCCGGAACCACCTGGAGCCACCTGGTGGACACAATGGAACCACGATTCCGACACACTGGAACCACCTGCCAGACATGCCGGAAGCACCCAATGGACATGCCGCAACCATCTTCCAAATGTACCAGAACCACATACCAGACACAGAGGAACCACCTGCCAGAGACTTCAAACCACCTGCTGGATATGCCAGAACCAGGTGCCGGATACACTGAAACTACCTGCTGAATAAGCCAGAACCACATGCTGGACCTGCCAGAAACATCTGCCAGGCAAGCCAGATCAATGAGCCTAACATGCCGGAACAACCTGCTGGACATACTGAAATCACCTGCCGCATAGGCCAGAACCATGTCCTGGTTCACGCCAGAATCACCCATGGGACAAGCGAGAACCAACTGGCAGACAAGCTGGAACCAACACCTGGACACGCTGAAAGCACGAATCCGACATGGTGGAATCAGGTCCCAGACATGCCATAGCCACCTGCCAGACATGCCGGAATCACCTGCTGGACATTTGGGAACCAACACCGGGACACACTGGAAGCACCCCCAGGACACGTTGGTACCACCTTCCGGACATACCAGAAACTCATGCCAGATGCACAGAAACCCCCTGCCTGTCATGCCAGAAACACCTGAATGGCATGCTGGTACCATTGGCCGGACATGCTGTAACCACCTGCCAGAGAAAACTGAACCACCTGCCAGACGAGACTGAACAAGCTTCCATACACAGTTGAACAACTTGATGAGCACTCTGAAACTACATGCTGGGCATGCCACAAACACCTGTCAGATATGCCAGAACCAGGTGCTGGACACACCTGAACCACCTGCTGGACACGCCGAACCACCTGAATGGCACGTCTGTACCACTGACCGGCCATGCCAGAACCACCTGCCAGACAAGACTTAAGCACCTGCCAGATACGCCTGAACCACTTGACGGACACTCCGGAACCACATTCCAGGCAGGCTGGAACCACTTGTCAGATATGCCAGAACCAGATGCCAGACACACTGGAACCACCTTCCAGACAGGCCTGAACACCTGCTTGACTCGCCAGAACCCCTGCCAAACATGCAGAAATCACCTGACGGATATGCCAGAACCAGGCCCCTTATATGATGGAACAACCCGACAGAAATCCTGGAACCACCACCCTGGAACCACCACTCTGATACACTGGAACCAGACACGCCGGAACCAACTTCTCGACACGACGCAAGCACCCACTGGACATGCCAGACTCACCTTCTGAACCTACCAGTACCACATGCCAGATAGGGAACACCTGTTTGATATGCCAGAACCAGGTGCCACATACACTGAAACCACCTGCCAAATATGCAAGAACCAGGTGCCAGACATGGCAGAATCAACTACCGGACATGTACAAATCACCTGTCAGTTATGCCAAAACCATTTGCCAGACACATCGGAAGCACCTGCCGGACACACTGGAGCCATCTGCCAGATACACCAGAAACAGGTTCTGCTAGGCTGGAACCAGGTATTGGACAAGTCTGCAGCAGCTGCCAGACTAGCTTGAACCAGCTGCTTTACTAGCCCAAACCACCTGCTGGAGCAGCCTGAACCACTTTACAGACATTCCGGAGCCACAAGCCAGGCATGCTGGAATCAGGTGCCCGACACTCCAGAACCACCTGCTAAACCACCTGCCAGCCTTGCATGAACCACCTGCCAGACGTGCCGGAACCACCTGGTTCAAGCTAGTCTGGCAGCTGCTGCAGACTTGTCCAATACCTGGTTCCAGCCTAGCAGAACCTGTTTCTGGTGTATCTGGCAGATGGCTCCAGTGTGTCCGGCAGGTGCTTCCGATGTGTCTGGCAAATGGTTTTGGCATAACTGACAGGTGATTTGTACATGTCCTGCCAGACGTGCCGGAACCACCTGCAAGATACACCAGAAACAGGTGTCGCACACAAAAAAACCAGGTGCAGGACATGACTGAACCACCTGCCAGACAAGCCTGAACCACCTGCTGGACACGGCGTAACCACCTTCAGGTTGCACCATAATCATCTGGTGGACATGCCAGAGCTACCTGCCAAACATGCTGGAGCCAGGTGCCAGACATGCCAGAAACACCTACCAGACAAGCTGAACCATTTGCCTAACATGTCGGAACAACCTGCTGGACATGCCGAAATCACCTTACAGATATCCTTAAACCACTTGACGGACAGTCTGGAACCCCATTCTGGGCATGCCAGAACCACTTCTCAGATATGCCAGAACCAGGTGCCAGACACGCTGGAACCACCTTCTGGACAGAAGTGAACCACCTGCTACACACGCCTGAACCACCTGCCGAACACACTGGAACAACCTGCTTGACTCATTGGAACCACCTGCCAGACACACCAAAATGACTTGCCGGAAATGCTGGAACCAGACCCCTTATATGCTGGAAAAACCCGACAGACATGCTGGAACCACCCACTGGACACAGTGGAACAGACATGCCAGAACCACCCACCAGAGACTCCGGAAGCACCCACTGGACACACCAGAACCACCTGGAATCACAGGCCAGACACACTGGAACAATGACTCCAACACACCAGAACCACGTGCCAGACATGCTGGAACCAATTCCTGGACACGCTGGAAACACCCAATGGACATGCCGGAACCATCTTCCAAACTAACCAGAACCACATGCCAGACACTTTGGAACCACCTGCCAGACACTTTGGAACCACCTGTTAGATATGCTGGAACCAGGTGCTAGATACACTGAAACCACCTGCCAAATATGCAAGAACCAGGTGCCGGACATGGCAGAACCAACTACTGGACATGCTGGAGCCACCTGCCAGATACGCCAAAAACAAGTGTCGCACACGCCAGAACAAGGTGCTGGAGATGACTGAACTACCTGCCGGACAAGCTTCAACCACCTGCTGGACACGACTGAACCACTTGCAGGACACACCATCACCATCTTCAGGACACACCAGAATCATCTGGTGGACATCTGGCAGCACCAGCCAAACATGCTGGAGCCAGGTTCCGGATATACCAAACTGCTTGCCGCACACACCAAAATCACCTGCTGGATATGCCGGGACAAGGTCCAAGATATGACAGAACCAACTTCCAGACAGGCTCGAAAAACCTGCCAGACACGCCAGAACCATCACTCAAGCACGCCTAAAACACCAACCCTATATGACAGAATCAGGTACCAGACATGTCATACCCACCTGTCGGAGACACCAGAATCACCTGCCAGACAAGCAGGAACCACCTGCTGGACACCCTAGAAGCACCAACCAGACACGTTGGAACCATCTTCTGGACATACAGGAAACTCATTTCAGACACACAGGAACCCCTGCCTGACATGCTGGAACCACCTGAATGACATGCCAGTACCACTGGCCAGACATGCCGAAACCACCTGCCATACGAGACTGAACCAGCTGCCAGATATGCCTGAACCACATGACGGACACTCTGGAACCACATGCCGGGCACGCCGGAACCACCGCTCAGATATGCCAGAACCAGGTGCCGGACAAACCAAAACCACTTTCCAGACAGTCCTGAACCACTTGCCGGACATGCTGGAACCACCCGCTGGACACAGTGGAACCACCTCACAGACACACCAGAACCACCCACCAGACATGCAGGAAGCACCCACTGGACACACTGGAACCACCCCCAAGACACACTGGAACCACCAATCAGGCACGCCGGAAACACCTGCAAGACATGCCAGAACCAGGTGCTGGACATGCTGGAACCACCTGCTGGACACGTCAAAATCACCTGGCAGATATGCCGGAACCATGTGCCACATATGCTGGAATCACCTACCAGACATGCTGGGACCACCTGTTGGATACACCGGAACCAGGTGCCTGATTCGCTGAAACTACCTGCTGGACATGCCAGAACCAGGTGCCAGACATGCCGGGACAACCTGCAGGACACGTCAAAATCACCTGCATGATAGCCCATAACCATGTGCCAGACATAACGGAACCACTTGCCAGACACACCAGAGCCACCTGCCAGATATGCCAAAAACAGGTGCAGCACACACTGGAACCAGGTGCCCCACACAACTCATCCACCTGGTGGACAATACTGAACCATCTGCTGGAGAGGCCTGAACCACCTGCCAGACATGCCAAAACCACATTCCAGATGCGCCAGAACCATCTGTTTCACATGCCAGAACCACCCACTGGACATATGTGACCCACCTGCCTGACATGCTGCAACCAACTGTCAGACACATCGGAACCATCATCCGGACACTCTGGAACCACCCACCAGAGATGCGAGAATCAGGTCCAGAACACGCCAGAAGCACCTGCAGGACACGCCAAAATCACCAGCTGGATACGCCTGAACCACTGGACGGAGACTCCAGAATCACATGCCGGGCACGCTGGAACCACCTGTCAGATATGCCAGAACCAGGTGCTGGACACACCTGAACCACCTGCTGGACATGCGAGAACCACCTGAATGACACGCCGGAACAACCTGCCGGGTATGCCGGAACCAGGTCCTGGATATGGCAGAACCAATGTCCGTAAAATCCCGGAACAACCTGCTGGACACACCAGAATCATCCACCGGACGTGTGGGAACCAACTAATGGACACACTGGAACCAACGCCTGCACATGCTGAAAGCACCAACCAGACATGATGGAATCAGGTCCTGGACATGCTGAACACGCCGGAATCACCTGCCAGACATGCGGGAACCAACACCAGGACACACCAGAAGCACCCACTGGACACGTTGGAACCACTTTCCGGACATACCAGAAACGCATGCCAGATAGACAGGAACCCCCTGCCTGTCATGCCGGAACCACCTGAATGACATGCCGGTACCATCGGCCGGACATGCCATAACCACCTGCCAGAGAAAACTGAATCACCTGCCAGACAAGACTGAACCACCTGCCGGACATGCCTGAACCTCTTGACAGACACTCCAGAATCACATGCCGGATACACTGGAACCACCTTCTGTACAGGCCTGAACCACCTGCTGGACATGCCTGAACCACCTGGTGGACACGCCGCAACCACCTTCCAGATGCGCCAAAACATGCAGGAACCACCTGCTGGAAATGCTGGAACCACAGGCCAGACATACTGGAAGGACACGCTGGACACACTGGAACCAATTGCTGGACACGCCTGGACCACCTGCCGGACACCACCAAAGCACCTCCCGGAGAGGACTGAATCAGCTGCCAGACATGCCCAAAGCACCATTCGGACACTTCAAGACCATGTTTCAGAAATGCCTGTACCATGGGATGGCCATGTCTGGACCATGTGCCAGATGCACCTGGACCAGCTGACAGACATGCCGGAACTACCCTCCGGACATACCAGAACCATCCACTGGAAACACTTGTCCCACCTGCCTGACACACTGGAACCAACTGCCGGAAACATCGGAACCACCACCCAGACAATCTTCAAACACCCACCTGGAGACACCAAAATCAGGTCCCAGACATGCCAGAAGCATATGCCAGACACTCTGGAACCACCTTCTGGAACCACTGGAATCACCCACTGGATACGACAGAACCACTTTCCAGACATACCAGAAACACCTGTCAGATTCTGCAGAACCAGGTGTCGGGCACCATGAAACCACCTGTTGGATATGCCAGAACCAGGTGCTGGACACGAGAGAACCACCTGCCAGACAAGCCAGAACCACCTGCCTGACATGCTGGAACAACCTACTGGACACGCTGAAGTGACCTGCCACATACACCAGAACCAGGTCCTGGAAAAACCTGCCAGATACCCCAGAACCACCACCAGGTCACGCCAAAACCCCCAACACAATTCTGGTGGTTCCCACAGGTGGTTCCAGCATGTCCGGCAGGTGCTTCCGGCGTGTCAGGACCTGATTCTGCTGTCTCCAGTGGGTGGCTCCAGAGTGTCCTTGTGGTTGTTCTGACGTGTCTGGCAGTTGGTTCCAGTGTGTCAGGCAGGTGGTTCTGGCGAGTCAAGCAGGTGTTTGCAGCATGTCAGTCAACTGGTTCAGCCATGTCCCACAGGTGGTTCAGCCCTGACTGTAAGGTGGCTTCGGTGTGCCCGGCACCTATTTCTGGCATTTCTGACACGTGGTTATGGCATGCCCGGCATGTGGTTCCAGACTGCCTGTCAAGTAGTTCAGGCATATCCAGCAGGGGGTTCCCTCTTGTCTGGCAGATGGTTCTGCTTTCTGTGCCAGGTGGTTCCAGCATGTCCTGGCAGTGGTACCTGTGTGTCATTCAGGTGGTTCCAGTGTGTCAGGCAGGGGCTTCATGTGTGTCTGGCATGAGTTTCCAGTATGTCCAGAAGGTGTTTCCAACGTGTCCGGTGGGTGCTTCCGGGGTGTCCAGTGGTTGGTTCCCACATGTCCAGAGGGTGAGTCTGGCGTGTCCAGGACCTGATTCCATCGTGTTGGGTTTGTGGTTTCTGCGTGTCCGAATGGTGGTTCCAGCGTGTCCAGCAGGTTTTTCTAGCCTTTCTGGAAGTTGGTTCTGGTGTATCCGGGACCTGGTTCTGGCATATTTGGCAGGGGATATCAGCGTGTCCAGCAGGTGGTTCCAGGTTGTCTGGCAGGTGGTTCTGTCGTGTCCAGGACCTGTTTCTGGCATATCCGGCAGGTAGTTTCAGGGTGTATGGCAACTGGTTCCGCCATATCCGACAGGTGGTTCTGGTGTGTCTGGCAGGTGTTTCCAGGGTGTCAGGCAGGTGGTTATAGTGTGTCTGGCCAGTGATTCAGCTGTGTTTGTCAGGTGGATCAGTGCTGTCCAGCAGGTGGATCAGTCGTGTCTGGCGGTTGGTTGCAGCATGTCCGGGGTGGTTCCAGAGTGTCCAGGAGGTGGTTCCATCATGCCCGGCAGGTGGTTCCAGCATGTCAGTCAGGTTGTTCCTGCATGTCCAGAAGGTGGTTCCATCATGTCCGGCACATGATTCTGCGGTTCCCACAGGTGGTCCTAGTGTGTCCATCAGGTGCTTCCAGAGTGTCCAGGACCTGATTCTGTCATTGCTGGGTGTGGTTCCAGAGTTCCTGGTGGGTGGTTCCCACGTGTCTGGCACTTGGTTCCAGCATGTCAGGCAGGTGGTTCAGGCATTTCCTGAGGATGGTTCTGGTATGTCTGGTGGGTAGTTCCAGCGTGTCCAGCAGGTTGTTCAGGCGTATCTGTCAGCTGGTCCAGGTGCATCCGGCTCATGGTCCAGGCATGGCCGTCTCATGGTCCAGGCATTTCTGAAACATGGTTCAGACGTGTCCAAAAGATGGTTTGGGCATGTCTGGCATTTGATTCAGTCCTCTCCGGGAGGTGCTTTGGGGGTGTCTGGCAGGTCGTCCGAGTGTGTCCGGCAAGTGGTTTGGCATATCTGGCGTGTCCTTCGAGTATGTCTGGCCTGGGGTTCCAGTGTGTCCAGCAGGTGGTTCCAGCGTTTCTGGCACCTGGCTCTGGCATGTTCGGCCAGTGGTTCTGGCACATCCAACAGATGTTTCTGGCGTGTCCTGAAGTTGGTTACGGCATGTCCAGCAGGGGGTTCAGACTTGTCTGTCACTTGGTTCAGTCGTGTCCAGCACCTGGTTCCAGCGTATACAAAACATGTTTCTGGCATATCCAGCAGGTGGCTCCAACGTGTCTGGTGGGTGGTTCAGTCATGTCTGTCACCTGGTTTTGGCATTTGCGACACCTTTTTCTAGCATATCTGGCAGGTGTCTTGGGCATGTCCAGCAGATGGTTCTGGCCCTAGGGCATCAGTTTCCACTGTGTCTGGTACCTGGTTATGGCATATTCGGCAGGTGGTTTCAGTGTATTTGGCACCTGGTTCTGGCATATCCAACAGGTGTTTCTGGTGTGTGTGGCAGGTGGTTCAGCTGTGTCTGGCATGTGGTTTTGTTATGTTCATAAGGCCATTCCAGCGTGTCCAGTGTGTTCTTCTGGTGTGTACAGCAGTTGGTTCCAGCATGTGTGGCTGGTGGTTTTGGTGTGTCTGTGTGGTGGTTTCCTTGTGTCCAGTGGGTGCTTCTGGGTTGTCCGGCAGTTGTCTCCTGCATATCTGGAAGTTCCTTCTGGCGTGGCCAGGGCCTGATTCTGGCATCTCTGGCCAGTGGTTCCAGAGTGTCAGGGTGGTTGTGCCAACGTGTCCGGCTTTTGGTTCCAGCATGTCAGGTAGGTGATTCAGGCGTTTCAGGTGGATGGTTCCTGTATGTCAGGTGGGTAGTACCGGTGTGTCCAGTAAGTTTTTCAGGTGTGTCTATCAGCTGGTCCAGGTACATCTGGCACATGATCCAAGCATGGCTGTCCCATGGTCCAGGCATTTTTGAAACGTGGTTCTGATGTGTCTAAAAGGTGGTTTGGGTGTGTCCAGCAGGTAGTCTGACATTCCGGACCCACATTCTGGGTATGCCAGAACCAGGTGCCTGACATGCCAAACCACCTGCTGAACATCCCTGCACCCCCTGTCAGCCCTGAGTGAACCATCTGCCAGACATGCTGGAACCACCTGCCTGATACACCAAAAACAGGTGTCAGACACACCTGAGCCAAGTGCTGGACATGCTGGAACCACTGCCAGACACGTTGAAATCATCTGCCAGATACACCAGAACCAGGTGCCAGACCCTCCGGAATTGCCTACCAGATATGCCGGGACCACCTGTTGTATACCCCAGAACCAGGTGCTTCATTCACTGAAACTACCTGCCACACACACCAGAATCAGTGACGGACCCGCCTGGACAACCCACAGGACAGGTGAAAATCACCTGCATGATACCGCATAACCATGTGCCAGACATAACGGAACCACCTACCAGAAACACCGGAGCCAACTGCCAGATATGCCAGAAACAGGTGCAGCACATGCCGGAACCAGGTGCCCCACACAACTCATCCACCTGCCAGACAAGACTGAACTATCTGCAGGAGAGTCATGAAACATCTTCTGGACGTGCCAAAACTACCTTCTGGATGCACCGGAACCATCTGTTGCACATGCTGGAATCACCTGCCAGACATATGTGACCCACCTGCCTGACATGCTGGAACCAACTGTCGGACATGTTGGAACCATCAACCGGACACTCTGGAACCACCCACTGGAGATGCGAGAATCAGGTCCAGAATATGCCGGAAGCACCTACAGACACGCCAGAACCACCAGACTGACATGCTGAAATCCCCTGCTGGATACACTGGAACCACTTGATGGACACTCCAGAATCCCATGCCTGGCATCCGGAACCACCTCTCAGATATGCCAGAACCAGTTGCAGGACATGCTGGAACCACCTTCCGGACAGACCTGAATCACGTGCCAAACACGCTGGAACCACCTACTTGACTTGCTGGAACCACCTGCCAGACACACCAAAATCACCTGCTGGATACACGGGAACCAGGTGCCTTATATGCCACAAAAACCCGACAGACATGCCAGAACCACCCCCCTGTCACACTGGAACCACCACTGAGACACTCCAGAACCACCCACCAGACATGCCAGAACCAAATGCTGTACACCCTGGAAGTACCAACTGGACATGCCAGACCCACCTTCTGATGTACAAGAACCACATGTCAGACACACAGGAACATCCTGCCAGACATGCTGGAACCAAGTGCCGCATACACTGAAACCACCTGCCAAATACCCCAGAAACAGATGCCAGACATGTACAAATTACCTGTCAGATACATCAAAACCATGTGCCGGACACCCTGGAAGCACCTCCGGCTCAGGCTGGAGCCATCTGCCACATATGCCGGAAATAGGTCCTGCTAGACCAGAACCAGGTGCTGGACAAGCCTGCAGCAGCTGCCGGACTAGGCTGAACCATCTGCTGGACCAGCCTGAACCACTTTACAGACATTCTGGAGCCACATGCTGGGCACACTGGAACCAGGTGCCCAACACACCAGAACCAACTGCTGAACACACCTGCACCACCTGCCAGCTTTGCATGAACCACCTGCCAAACATACCAGAATCACCTGCAAGATACACCAGAAACAGGTGTTGCACATGCCGAATCCAGGTGCCGGACATGACTGAACCATCTGCCAGACAAGACTTAACCACCTGCTGGACACAACTGAAACAGCTGCTGGACATGACGTAACCAACCTCAGGAAGCATGGAACCATCTTGTGGACAAGCCAGAACCACTTGCTGAACATGCCAGAACCAGGTGCCAGACACACCAGAAAAACCTGCCAGACAAGCTGGAACCATCTGCCTAACACCCCGGAACAGCCTGCCAGACACACCGAAATCACCTGCCAGATACACTGGAACTAGGTCTTGGATACGCCAGAACCAATTTCCGTAAAAGGCCAGAACAACCTGAGGGACACACCGGAATCACCCACCAGACATGCAGGAACCAACTGCCAGACACACCGGAACCAACACCTGGGCACTCTGAAAGCACCAACCAGACAACGGAATCAGGTCCAGGACACGCAGTAGCCACCTGCCAGACACCCCGGAACCACCTTAAGAACGTACCAGAACCATGTGCCAGACACACAGGAACCACCTGCCAGACACCATGGAACCAATTGTCAGATACGCCTGAACCAGGTGCCCGATATACTGAAACCATGTGCTGAATACACCAGAATCATGTACTGGACACGCTGGAACAATGGGACGGATACACCAGAAAGAGGTCCAGCACAGGCCAGAACCCAGCTGCTGGAAATGCCTGAAACATCTGCTGGCCACACCTGAACCACCTGCTAGACCAGCCTGAACCACTTTATGGACAATCCGGAACCACATGCCAGGCACGCCGGAACCAGGTGCCAGACACACCAGAAACACCTGCCAGAAAAGCCAGAACCACCAGCCTAACATGCCAGAACAACCTGCCAGACATGCCAGAACCAGGTGCTGGATGCGCCAGAATCAATTTCCGTAAAAGGCTGGAACAACCTGCCAGACACACTGGAATCACCCACCAAACATGCGGGAACCAACTGCTGGACACCCCAGAACCTACACCTGGACACTGAAAGCACCAACAGGACACAATGGAATCAGGTCCCGGACACACCATAGCCACCTGCTGGACATGCCAGAATCACCCACAGGACATGCGGGAACCAACACCAGGACACACCGGAAGCACCCACCGGACAAGTTGGAACCACCTTCCAGACATAACATAATCTCATGCCAGACACACAGGAACCCCCTGCCTGTCATGCCAGAACCAACTGAATGACATGCCGGACCATCGGCAGTACATGCCATAACCACCTGCCAGAGAAAACTGAACCACCTGTCAGACAAGACTGAACCACCTGCCGGACATGCTTCAACCTTTTGAAGGACACTCCAGAATCACATGCCGGGCATGCACAAAAACCTGTCAGATATGCCAGAACCATGTGCTGGACACGCCTCAATCAGCTGCTGGACACGTCGAACCACCTGAATGACACATCGGTACCATTGACCGGCCATGCTGGAACCACCTGCCATACAAAACTGAACGCCCTGCCAGACAAGACTGAACCACCTGCCGGATATGCCTGAACTACTTGACGGACACTCTGGAACCACATTCCAGGCATGCCGGAACAACCTGTCAGATATGCCAGAAGCAGATGCCAGACACTCCAGAACCACCTTCCAGACAGGCCTGAACCACCTTCTGGACACACCTGAACCACTTAATGGACACGACGGAGCCACCTGATTGAGATGCTGGAACAACTGCTGGACATGCAGAAATGACCTGCCAGATACGCCGGAACCAGGTCCTGGATATGCCAGAACCAATTTCCTTAGAATGTTGGAACAACCTGCCAGACATACTGGAATCACCCACCAAACATGCAGGAACCAACTCCCAGACACGCTGGAACAAACACCTGGACATACTGAAAGCACCAACAGGACACGAAGGAATCAGGTCCCAGACACACCGTAGCCACCTGCTGAGCACGCTGGAACCACCTGCCAGACATGTGGGAACCAACACCAGGACACACTGGAAGCACCCCCAGGACACGTTGAAACCACCTTCCAGACATACCAGAAACTCATGACAGACACACAGGAACCCCCTGCCTGTCATTCCAGAACGACCTGAATGACACACTGGTACCATTGGACGGACATGCCGTAACCGCCTGCCAGAGAAAACTGAACCACCTGCCAGACATGCCTGAACCACTTGACGGACACTCTGGAACCACATGCTAGATACGCTGGAAACACCTTCCATACAGGCCTGAACCACCTGGTGGACACACCACAGCCACCTTCCAGATGCGCCAAAACCATCTGGTGGATACGCTGGAACCAGCTGCTGAACACGCTGGAACCACAGGCCAGACATACTGGAAGGACATGCCAGACGTGATGGAACCAATTGCTGGACACATCCAGACCACCTGCTGGACACCACCTCCCAGAGAGGCCTGAATCAGCTGCCTGACATGCCCAAAGCACCATTCGGACACTTCAAGACCATGTTTCAGAAATGCCTGTACCACGAGATGGCCATGTCTGGACCATGTGTCAGATGCACCTGGACCAGCTGACAGACACTCCAGAACTACCCCCTGGGCATACTGGGACTATCCACTGGAAACGTCTGAACCACCTGCCTGACTCGCTGGAACCAACTGCCGGAAACATCAGAACCACCACCCGGACAATCTGCAAACACCTGCCTGGAGACACCAAAATCAGGTCCTGGACACGCCAAAAGCACATGCTGGACACTCTGGAACCAAATTCGGGAACCGCTGGAATCACCCACTGGATAGAATGGACCCACCTTCCAGACACGCCAGAAACACCAGTCAGATTCTGTGGAACCAGGTGTCGGACACCATGAAGCCACTTGTTGGATACGCCAGAACCAGGTGCCGGACATGACAGAACCACCTGCTGGAAAAGCTGGAACCACCTGACTGACATGGTGGAAAAATGTGCCAGACATGCCAAAATGACCTGTCACATACGCCAGAACCAGGTCCTGGAAAAACATGCTGGACATGCTGGAACCACCACCCAGACACGCCGAAACCACCAACCTGATTCTGGCGGTGCCCCGAAGGTGGTTCCAGCATGTCCGGCAGATGCTTCTGGTGTGTCGGGACCTGATTCTGCTATCTCCGGTGGGTGGTTCCAGAGTGTCCTTGTGGTGGTTCTGACGTGTCTGGCAGTTGGTTCCAGCACGTCAGGCAGGTGGTTCAGGCGTTTCCAGAAGGTGCTCTGCGGGTGTCCGGCAGGTGGTTTCAGCATGTCTGGCATGCCCTTCCTGAGTGTCTGGCCTGTGGTTCTGGCGTGTCCAGCAGGCAGTTTCAGCGTGTCCAACACCTGGCTCCAGCATGTTCGGCAGGTGGTTCCGGCATGTCCACCAGATGGTTCTGGCGTGTCCTGTAGGTGGTTATGGTGTATCCAGCAGGTAATTCAATCATGTCCAGCAGGTGGTTCAGTCTTGTTCGGCAGGTGGTTCAGTCGTGTCCAGCACCTGCTTCTGGCATGTGCAACACCTGTTTCCGGCATATGCAGCAGGTGGCTCCAGCATGTTCAGCAGGTTGTTCAGTTGTCTCCGACACCTTGTTTCTGTGTGTGCCACACCTGTTTATGGCATATCCAGCAGGTGGTTCTGGAGTGTCCAGCAGTTGGTTCACACAAGTCAGGCGGGTGGTTCAGGTGTTTCCAGTGGATGGTTCCGGTATGTCCAGTGGGTAGTTCCGCTGTGTCCGGCAGACACGTCAGGCATGTCTGTCAGCTGGTCCAGTTGCGCCCGGCACATGGTCCTGGCATGGCCGTCCCTTGGTCCAGGCATTTCTGAAACGTGGTTTTGATGTGTGCGAAGGGTGGTTTGGGTATATCCAGCAACTGACTCAAGCCTCTCCAGGAGGTGCTTTGGGGGTGTCTGGCAGGTTATCAGGGTGTGTCCGGCAAGTGGTTCTGGCATGTCCAGCATGTCCTTCCATAATGTCTGCACTTTGTTTCCAGGATGTCCAGCAGGTGGTTCCGGTGTGTCCAGAACCTGGCTCCAGTGTGTTTGGCAGGTGGTTCTGGCTTCTCCAACACATGGTTCTGGCGTGTCTTGAAGGTGGTTCTGAAGTGTCCGGTAGGTAGTTCAGTCATGTCCAGCACCTGGTTCCGGTGTGTGCGACACCTGTTTCTGGTGTATCTGGCAGGTGGTTCTGGTGTATCCGGCAGTTGGTTCATGCAAGTCTGGCAGGTGGTTCAGGAGTGTCTAGCCTATGGTTCTGGTGTGTAGGGCACCTGGTTCCGGTGTGCCCAACATGTGGTTCCAGAATGTCCGTGAAGCTGCTCAGGCTCGTACTGCAGATGATTCAGGCTAGTCGTGCAGCAACTGCAGGCTTGTGTGGCACCTGGTTCTGGCCTGTGCTAGACCTGTTTCTAGCATATCCAGCAGATGGTTCTGGCATATCTGTCACATGGTTTGGCATATCCGACAGGTGATCTGGACATGTCTGCCAGGTGTTTCTGCCATGTCCGGCACCTGGTTCTGGTGTATTTGGCAGGTGGTTTCAGTGTATTTGGCACCTGGTTCTGGCATATCCAACAGCTGGGTCTGGCGTGTCTGGCAGGTGGTTCAGGTGTGTCTGGCATGTGATTCTGGGACATTCAGAAGGTGGTTCTGGCATGTCCGGTGGTTGCTTCTGGGGTGTATGGCAGTTGGTACTGGCGTGTCTGGTGGGAGGTTCAGGTGTGTCTGGCATTTGATTCTGGTACATTCGCAAGGTGGTTCAGGTGTGTCCATTGGGTGCTTCTGGCTTGTCCAGCACCTGGTTCTGGCATATCTGACATGTGGTTACTGCATGCCCGGCATGTGGTTCCAGATTGTCCATCAAGTAGTTCAGGCATATCTGGCAGGTGGTTCTGCATTGTGTGCCAGGTGATTCCAGCATGTCCTGGCAGTGGTACCTGTGTGTCATTCATGTGGTTCCAGCATGTCAGGCAGGGGGTTCCTGTGTGTCTGGCATGAGTTTCTGGTACATCCAGAAGGTGGTTCCAACGTGTCAGGTGGGTGCTTCCGTGGTGTCCAGCAGTTGTTTCCTGCATGTCCGGAGGGTGATTCTGGTGTATCCTGGACCTGATTCAGTAGTGTCTGGTTGATGGTTTCTGCATGTCCGAATGGTGGTTCTGGCTTGCCCGGCAGGGTTTTCCAGCCTTTCTGAAAGTTGGTTCTGGCGTATCCAGGACCTGGTTCCAGTGTACTTCGAAGGGGATATAAGCGTGTCTAGTAGGTTGTTCCGGCGTGTCTAGCAGGTGGTTCTGGCTTGTCCGGCAGGTGGTTCTGTCATGTCTGGGACTAAGTTCGGGCATATCTGGTGGGTGGTTTCATGGTGTCTGGCACCTGGTTCCACTGTATCTGAGAGGTGGTCCTGGCGTGTCTGGCAGGTGGTTTCGGGGTGTCATGCAGGTGGTTCTGGCGTGTCCAGTCAGTGGTTTAGCCGTGTTTGTCAGGTGGATCAGTGCTGTCCAGCAGGTGGATCAGTCATGTCCAGTGGTTGGTGGCAGCATGTCTGGTGTGGTTCCAGAGTGTCCAGAAGTTGGTTCCATCATGCCCAGCAGGTGGTCCCAGCGTGTCTGTCAGGTGCTTCTGGCATGTCTGGGACCCGATTCTGGCATCTCTGGGCATGGTTCCAGAGATCCTAGGGAGGTTCCGATGTGTCTGGCACTTGGTTCCAGTGTGTCATGCAGATGGTTCAGGCATTTCCTGAGGATGGTTCTGGTATGTCCAGTGGGTAGTTCTGGCATGTCTGGCAGGTTGTTCTGGGGTGTCCGATGATTCCGGCTTGTTGGCAGGTGGTTTTGGTGTGTCCAGCACTGGGTTCTGGCATATCTGACACGTGGTTCTTGTGTGCCTGGCATGTTGTTCCAAATGTTTGTCAAATGGTTCAGGCGTATCCGGCAGGTGGTTCAGCTTTGTCTGGCAGGTGGTTCTAGCATGTCCTGCCAGTGGTACCAGCATGTCATTTAGGTGGTTCCAGCGTGTCAGGCAGGGTGCTCCTGTGTGTCTGGCATGAGTTTCCACTATGTCCAGAAGGTGGTTCTGACGTGCCCGGGGTGGGGGGGTGCGTCCAGGGCGTCCAGCAGTTGGTTCCCACATGTCTGGAGGGTGATTCCGGTGTGTCCAGGTCCTGTTCTGTCATGCCAGGTTGGTGGTTTCCACATGTCCGGGTGGGGGTTCCAGCAAGTCCAGCATGTTTTTCTGGCCTGTCTGGAAGTTGTTTCTGGTGCATCTGGAACCTGGTTCCAGTGTATCCAGAAGGTGATTTTTGCGTGTCCAGCAGGTTGTTCCAGCGTGTCTGGCAGATGGTTCTGGCTTGTCTGGCAGGTGGTTCTGGCCTGCCCAGCACCTGGTTCTGGCATATCCAGCAAGTGGTTTCAGGGTGTCCAGACCTGGTTCTCCCAGATCCAACAGGTTGTTCTGGCGTGTCTGGCAGATGTTTCCAAGGTGCCAGGCAGGTGACTATGGCATGTTCAGGACCTGATTCCATCATGTCAGGTGGTGGTTTCATCATGTCTGGGAGGTGGTTCTTGTGTGTCCAGCTGGTCATTTAAGCATGTACCACAGGGTTTTTCAGCCTGTTCAGAAGTTTGTTTTGGCGTATCAGGCACCTGGTTCCGGCATGCCCGGCATGTGGTTCTGGAATGTCTGTAAAGTGGTTCAGGGTGGTCTAGCAGATGGTTCAGGCTAGTCCTGCAGCAGCTGCAGCCTTGTGTGGCACCTGGTTCTGGCCTATGCTGGACCTGTTTCTGGCATATCCGGCAGATGGTTTCGGCATGTCCTGCACACGGTTTTAGTGTAACCGACAGCTCATTTGTATCTTTCTGGCAGATGTTTCTGCCATGTCCAGCAGCTGGTTCTGGTGTATTCAGCAGGTGGCTTCACTGTATTTGGCACCTGGTTCCAGCATATAGAACAGGTGGTTCCGGCGTGTCTGGTAGGTGTCTGGCATGTGATTCTGGTATGTTAGGAAGGTTGCTCCAGCATGTCCAGTGGGTGCTTCTGGTGTGTCCAGCAGTTGGTTCTGGGAAGTCTGTCGGGTTGTTCTGGCATATAAGGGCCTAGTTCCAGTGTATCCGGGAGGTGATTTCTGCATGTCCAGCAGGTTGTTCCGGCAAGTCCAGTAGATGGTTGCAGCATGTCCGACAAGTGGTTCAGTCCTGTCCAGAAGATGATTTAGGCCTGTCCTGAAGGTGATTTTGCTGTGTCCAGCACCTGGTACCGGCATATCTGACATGTGGTTATGGCATAGCTGGCATGTGGTTCCAGATTGTCCATCAGGTTATTCAGGCATACCTGGCAGGTGGTTCAGTCTTGTCTGGCAGGTAGTTCAGCTTTGTCTGGCAGGTGGTTCCGGCATGCCCTGCCAGTGGTACCAGTATGTCATTCAGGTGGTTCCAGCGTGTCAGGCAGGATGTTCCTGAGTGTCTGGCATGAGTTTCCGGTAGGTCCAGAAGGTGGTTCCGACACGTCAAGTGGGTGCTTCTGGGGTGTCTGGCAGTTGGAGCCCACATGTCATGCATGTGATTCCAGTGTGCCCTGAAGGTGGCTGTGGCGTTTCCAGGACCTGATTCCGTCATGTCGGATGGTGGTTTTGGCATGTTTGGGTGGTGGTTCCGGCATGTCTGGCAGGTGATTTTGGGGTGTATGGCAGGTTGTTTTGGCATGTCTGGCAGGTGGTTCTGGCTTGTTCAGCATGTGGTTCTGGTGTGTCTGGCACCTGGTTCTGGCATATCCGACAGGTGCTTTCATGTTGTCCAGCACCTGGTTCTGCTGTATCTGACTCATGGTTCCAGCATGTCAGGAAGGTCATTCTGGGGTGTCAGGCAGGTGGTTCTGGTGTGTCTGGCTGGTGGTTCAGCCATGTTTGGCAGGTGGAACAGTTCTGTCCAGCAGGTAGATCACTCATGTCCAGTGGTTTGTTGCAACATGTCCAAGGGTGGTTCTGGCATGTCCAAAATGTAGTTCCGTCATGCCCAGCAGGTGGTTCCATCCTGTCTGGTGGGTGATTCTAGTGGTTCGTGCAGGTGGTCCCAGCATGTCCGGGAGGTGCTTCTGGCATTTTCGGGACCTGATTCTGGCATCTCTGTGGGTGGTTCCCGTGTTTCTGGGTGGTGGCTCCCATGTGTCCAGCAGTCAGTTCCACTGTGTCAGGCAGGTGGTTCAGGCATTTCTGGTGGATGGTTCCGGTATGGCCCTCAGGTAGTTCCGGCATGTCTGGCAAGATGTTGAGGCATGTCTCTCAGCTGGTCCTGGTGCATCTGGTACATGGCCCAGGTCTGGACATCCTGTCATCCAGGAATTTCTGAAACGTGGTTCTGAAGTATCCAAAAGATGGTTTGGGCATGCCTGGCATATGATTCACTCCTCTCCAGGAAGTGATTTGGGGGTGTTCAGCAGGTGGTCTCGGTGTTTCCAGCAAGTGGTTCGGCATATCCAGCATATCATTTTAGTATTTCTGGCCTAGGGTTCTGGTGTGTCCAGCAGGTGGTTCCAACATGTCCCCCACCTTGCTCTGGTGTGTTCAGCTAGTGGTTCTGGCATGTCCACCAGATGGTTCCGGTGTGTCCTGAAGGTGGTTATGGCATGTCCAGCAGCTGGTTCAGCCTTGTCCATTATTTGATTCAGTTGTGTCCAGCACCTGGTTCCAACATGTGTGACACCTGTTTCTGGCATATCTGGCAGGTGGCTTCCACATGTCTGACAGGTGGTTCAGTCATGTCCAGCACCTGGTTTCGGCATGTGTAACGCCTTGTTCTAGCAGATGCAGCAGGTGATTCCCACGTGTCCTTCAGGGGGTTCACACAAGTCTTGCAGGTGGTTGAGGCATGTCCAGCAGGTGGTTTTGGGCTCGTGGCACCAGGTCCCGTCATGTCCAGCACATGGTTCTGGCATATTCAGCAGGTGGTTTCAGTGTATCTGGCACTTGGTTCCGGCATATCAAACAGGTGGTTCTGGCATGCCTGGCAGGTGGTCCAGGTGTGTCTGGCATGTGATTCTGGTATCTTTGGAAGGTGGTTACATCATTTCCAGTGAGTGTTTCTGGTGTGTCCAGCAGTTGCTTCTGGCAAGCGTGATGGGTGGTTCTGGCATGTCTGTGTGGTGGTTCTGACATTCCAAATCCACATTCCTGGCATGCTGGAACCAGATGCCTGACACGCCAGTACCACCTGCTGGACATGCCTGAACCAGCTGCCATCCTAGTGTGAACTGCCTGCTGGACACGCTGGAGCCACATGCCTGACCTGCCAGAAACGGTTCTTGCACATGCTGAACCCAGGTGCCAGACACAACTGAAGACCTGCCAGACACGATAGAGCCACCTGCCTGATACACCAGAAACAGGCGTTGTGCATGCCAGAACCTGGTACTGGACACAACTGAAACACCTGCTGGACAAGCCTGAACCACCTGCTAGACATGATCTAACCACCTGCCTGACATGCTGTAATCACCTTTTATACATGCTGGAACCCACTGGTGGGCATGCCAGCACAACCTACCAAACGTGCTGGAGCTAGGTGTCTGACACACGGGAACTACCAGCTGGACACACCAGAACCACAAGCCAGACATACTGGCAGAACATGCCAGAAATGCCAGAACCTATTGCTGGACACACCAGGACCGACTGCCAGACACCCACAAAGCATCTCCTGGTGAGGCCTGAATCAGGTGCCTGACATGCTGAGACCACCTTTCAGACATGTCAGAACCACGTTTCAGAAATATCTGAACCACGGGACAGCCATGCCAGGACCATGTGCTCGATGCAACTGGATTAGCTGACAGACATGCCTGAACCACCTGCCAGACACGTCAGAACTCCCTGCCTGACATAGCGGAACCATCCACTGGAAACTCCTGAACCACCTGCTTGACACACTGGAACCAACTGCTGGACACGTGGGAACCACCTTCTGGACAGGCCTGAAACACCTGTTGGACACACCTGAACCACCTGTCTGGAAAGCCGAAAGCACATGCTTGACTCACCGGAACAACCTGCTGGACACTCCAGAATCGCCTGCAAGATACGCCAGAACCAGTCTCCTTATAGGCCAGAACCACCCACCAGACATGCCAGAACCACCCATTGGACACACTGGAACCACCTTCTGGAGATGCCGGAACCACCCTGGATATGCTGCAACCAACTGCCGGACTCAACTGATCACTGGAACAAAGCTCCTTATAGGATGGAACCACCCACCACACATGCCGGAACCACCCACAGGACACACTGGAACCACCCCCTACACATGCCGCAATCAGGTAGGGGACATGGTGCAACTGCCTGCTGGATGGTCCAGAACCACCTGCCAGACATGCCGGAACCAGGCCACTTATATGCCAGAACAACCCACCAGACATGCTGGAACCACCCACCAGACACACTGGAACCACCACTCAGACACACCAGAAGCACCCACTGGACATGCCAGAACCACCTTCAGAACATACCTGAACCACATGCCAGACACACAGGAACCCCTTTCAGACACGCCAGAACCACCTGTTGGCTATGCCAGAACCAGGTGCTGGATACACTGAAACCACCTGTATAATATTCCAGAACCAGGTGCCGGACACAGTGGAACCAGCTTCCGGACATGCCAAAATCACCTGCCAGATGTGCCAGAAACAGGCCTCTTACACACCAGAGCCACATGCCAGACATGCCAGAACCACCTGCTGGACACACTGGAATCACCACTCAGACATGTCAGAACCACCTGCCAGACATGCCGGAACCAAATGCCAGACATGCCAGAACTGCCTGCCACATATACCGGAACCATCCATCAGAAACGCCTGAACCACCTGCCTGACACACTGAACCCAACTGTCAGAAACGTTTGAACCACCACCCGGACAATCTGGAACCAAGTACCAGAGATGCCAGGACCAGGGCCCAGATAAGTCGGAAGCACCTGTCAGATACGGCAGAACCAGGTGCTGGACAACGTGAAACCACCTGTCAGACGTGCCAGAACCACCTACCAGGAAAGACGGAACCACATGCCAGACACGCCAGAACTACCCGCCAGAATGGCAAAAATCACTAGTTGGATACACCAGAACCAGGTCCTGGATACACCTGAACCAAATTCCAGACAGGCCAGACACACCGGAACCACCACTTGGACACACCAAAATCACCAACCCGACACAATGGAATCAGGTCCCAGACACGCCGTAGCCACCCGCCAGACATGCAGGAACCAACTGCCAGACACCCCAGAAGCACCCATCGGACACATTGGAACCACCTTCTGGACATACCATAAACTCATGCTGGACACACAAGAAACCCTGTCTGACATGCTGGAACCACCTGAATGACACACTGGTACCACTGGCTGGACATGCTGGAACAACCTGCCAGACAAAACTGAACCACCTGCCAAACAAGAAAGAACCACCTGCTGGATATGTCTGAACAACTTGACAGACACTCTGGAACTACATGCCGGGCACCCCGGAACCACCAGTCAGGTATGCCAGAACCAGGTGCCGGACACACTGGAATCACCTTCTGGATGGGGCTGAACCACCTGCAGGACATGCCTGAACAACCTGCCAGAGAAGACTGAAGCACTTGCCCAATACGCCTGAATCACTTGGCGGACAGTCAGGAACCACCTGCCGGGCACGCCAGCACTATCTGCCAGATACACCGGTGCCAGGTGCTGGACACAACTCAACCACCTGCCCCACAACCTGAAACACCTGCTGGAGAGGCCTGAGACACATGCCGAACACCCCACAACCACCATCCAAATATGCTGAACATACTAGAACCAGCTGCCAGACACACCAGAACCAGTTCATGGGCATGCCGGAAACACCTGGTGAACAGGAAGTAAGAAGCCGACAGACAACCCCGATCCACTCAACGGACATGCCAGAACCACAGGCCAGACATGACAGAATCACCTTCTGGACACGATGGAACCATGTGACTGACACTTTGGAACCACCAGCCGGACACTATGGAAGCACATTCTGGACACTCCAGAAGCAATCCTCATACTTGCCTGAATGACCTGCAGGAAAAGAGGGAACCACATTCTGGGCACACCAGAACCACTTGACTGACATGCTGGAGCCACCTGTCAGACACACCAAAATCACCTGCCAGATACACTGGAACCAGGCGCCATAGATGATGGAAAAACCTGACAGACATGTCGGAACCACATGCCAGACACTGAGGAACCACAACACAGACATGCCAGAACGATCCACCAGACACCTTGGAAGCACCCACCAGACACGGCAGAACCACCTGGAACCACCCACTGGACACACTGAGACCGTGACTCTGACACGCCAGAACTAAGCCCTGGACATGCCAGAAGCACACAACGGACATGCAGAAACCATTTTCGGAACGTAAAAGAACCATGTCAGACACACCGGAACCACCTGCCAGACACACAGTAACCACCTGTGTTATATTCCGCAACAGGTGTCAGATACAATGAAACCACCTGTGGAATACAACAGAACCAGGTGCCGGACACACCAGAAACACCTGCCAGACAAGCCAGAACCACCAGCCTAACACGCCAGGAACAACCTACCTGACACAACAAAATTACCTGCCAGATACACTGGAACCAGGTCCTGGATATGCCAGAACCAATTTCCATCAAAGGCCGGAACAACCTGGCAGACATGCCACAATCACTCACCGGACATGCGGGAACAAACTGCCAGGCACACCGGAACCAACACCTGGACACTCTGAAAGCACCAACATGACACAACGGAATCAGGTCCTGGAAACATGGTAGCCACCTGCTGGACACACCGGAACCACCTTGAGAATGTACCACAACCACATGCCAGACACACAGGAACCACCTGCCAGTCACCATGGAACCAACTGTCAGATATGCGGGAACCAGGCACCCAGTATGCTGAAGCCCCCTGCCGAATACACCAGAACCATGTGCTGGACATGCCAGAACCATGTGATGGATACACCAGAAACAGGTCCAGCACAGGCCAGAACCAGGTGCCATACACGCCTGAAAAAGCTGCCGGACACACCTGAACCACCTGCTAGACCAGCCTGAACTACCTGCCGGACACGCCAAAATTACCTGCCACATACGCCAGAACCAGGTCTTGGAAAAACCTGCTGGACATGCCTGAACCACCAGCCGGATATGCCGAAACCACCACCCCATTCTGGCGGTTCCTGCAGGTGCTTCCAGCATGTCCAGCAGGTGCTTATGGCGTGCCGGGACCTAATTCTGCCGTCTCCCATGGGTGGTTCCAGAGTGTCCTTGTGGTGGTTCTGATATGTCCAGCAGTTGGTTCCAGCATGTCAGGCAGGTGGTACAGGCGTTTCCAGGAGGTGCTTTGGGGTGTCCGGCAGGTGGTCCAGGTGTGTCTGGCACCTGGCTCTGGTGTGTTCAGCAGGTGGTTCTGTCATGTCCACCAGATGGTTCTGGTGCATCCTGAAGGTGGTTACGGAATACCTGGCAGGTGGTTCAATCATGTCCAGCAGCTACTTCAGTCTTATTCGGCAGGTGGTTCAGTCGTGTCCAGCACCTGCTTCAGGCATGTGCAACACCTGTTTCTGGCGTATCCGGCAGGTGGCTCCAGCGTGTCTGGCAGGTGGTTCAGTCATGTCCGGCACCTGGTTTTGCCGTGTGCAACATCTTTTTCTAGCTTATTTGGAAGGTGAGTCCAGCATGTCTGGAAGTTGGTACACGCAAGTCTGTCAAGCATTTCGGGCGTGTCCAGCAGGTTGTTCTGGCCATAGGGCACCAGGTTCTGCTGTGTTCGGCACCAGGTTCTGGCATATCCAACAGGTGGTTCCAGCATGTCTGGCAGGTGGTTCAGGTGTGTCTGGCAAGTGATTCTGTTACATTAGGAAGGTGGTTCTGGCATTTCTGGTGGGTGCTTACGGCATGTCCAGCAATTAGTTCCAGCATGTGTGGCTGGTGGTTCCAGTGTGTCTGTGTGGTGGTTCTGACATGTATGGTGGGTGCCTCTGGGGTGTCCGGCAGCTGTTTCCCACATGTCCGTTGGGTGATTCTGGCATGTCCTGCAGGTGGCTACAGCATGTCGGGGACCTGACTCCGTCATATCGGGTGGTGGTTTAGGTATGTCTGGGTGGTGGTTCCATCATGTCCGGCAGGTGATTTTGACATGTACGGCAGGTTTTTCCAGTCTGTGCAGAAGTTGGTTCTGGCATATTCAGGACCTGGTTCTGGTGTATCCAACAGGTGATTTCAGCGTGTCCGGCAGGTGGTTCTGGCGTGTTCAGCATCTGCTTCTGACTTATCCAGCAGGTGGTTTTACAGTGCCCGGCACCTGGTTCCACCATATCCAACAGGTGGTTCAGGTGTGTCAGGCAGGTGTTTCCAGGGTGTCAGGCAGGTGGTTCCAGTGTGTCCGGCTGGTGGTTCAGCCATGTTTGACAGGTGGATCAGTGCTGTCCAGCAGGGGGATCAGTCATGTCCAGTGGTTGGTTGCAGTATATCAAGGGGTGGTTCCACCCTGTCAAGAAGGTGGTTCCATTGTGTCCAGCAGGTGGTTCTGCCGTGTCCGGTGAGTGATTCTTCCAGTTCCCGCAGGTGGTCCCAGCATGTCGAGCTGGTGCTTCCAGCATGTCCAGGACCTGATTCTGGCATCTCTGGTGCATGGTTCCACAGTGTCTGAGGGGTGGTTCTGACGTGCCCAGCAGTTGGTTCCAGCATGTCAGGCAGGTGGTTCAGGTTTTTCTGGTGGATAGTTCCGGTATGTCTGGTGGGTAGTTCTGGTGTGTCCGGCAGATTGTTCAAGCATGTCTGTCAGCTGGTCCAGTTGCATCTGGCATATGGTCCTGACATGGCCATCCTTTGTTCCACGCATTTCTGAAACGTGGTTCTGACATTCTTGAAAGGTGGTTTGAACATGTCTGGCATCTGATTCAGACCGATCTGGGAAGTGCTTTGTGTGTGTCTGGCAGGTGCCCTTGGTGTATCCAGCATGTTGTTTCAGCATGTCCGGTGTGTCCTTCCAGAATGTCTGGACTTTGGTTCCAGGATGTCCAGCACCTGGCTCCGCCATGTTCAGCAGGTGGTTCCAGCATGTCCAACACATGGTTCTGGTGCATCCTGAAGGTGGTTCCGGCATGTCCAGTAGGTAGTTCAGTCGTGTCCAGCAGGTGGTTCAGGCTTGTCCAGCAGTTGGTTCAGTCATGTCCAGCACCTGGTTCTGGCGTGTGCGACACCTGTTTCTGGCATATCAGGCAGGTGGTTCCTGTGTGTCCAGCAGTTGGTTGATGCAAGTCTGGACAGGTGGTTCTGGTGTGCCCAGCCAGTGGCTCTGGCATGTTGGGCACCTGGTTCCGGTGTGCCTGGCATGTGGTTCCGGAATGTCTTTAAAGTGGTTCAGGCTGGTCCAGCGTGTGGTTCAGGCTTGTCCTGCAGCAGCTGCAGGCTTGTGTGGCACCTTGTTCTTGCCTGTGCTGGACCTGTTTCTGGAGTATCTGGCTGATGGTTCTGGCATGTCTAGTAGGAGGCTTTGGCGTATCCGACAGGTGATTTGGACATATCTGCAAGTGTTTCTGCCATGTCTGGACCCGGTTCCGGCGTATCCAACACGTGATTTCTGCATGTCCTGCAGTTTGTTCCAACGTGTCTGGCAGGTGGTTCCGGCTTGTCTGGCAGGTGGTTCTGGTGTGTCTGGCACCTGGTTCTGGCATATCCAGCAGGTGGTTTCATGGTGTCCGGCACCTGGTTCCTCCATATCCGTCAGGTGGCTCCAGCCCCTCTGGCAGGTGGTTCCGGGGTGTCAGGCAGGTGGTTCCGGCGTGTCCAGCCAGTGGTTCAGCTGAATTTGGCAGGTGGATCAGTGTTTTCCAGCAGGTGGATCAGTCATGTCCAGTGGTTGGTTGCAGCATGTCCAGAAGGTGGTTCCATTGTGCCTGGCAGGTGGTCCCAGCGTGTCCGGCTGGTGCTTCCAGGATGTTTGGGACCCGATTCTGGTGTATCCGGGGGTGGTTCCAGAGTGCATGGTGGTTCTGAAGTGTCCTGCAGTTGGTTCCTGCGTGTCAGGCATGTGGTTCCAGGCAGGTGGTTCAGGTATTTCCAGTGGATGGTCCCCATATGTCTGGCAGGTATTTCTGGATTTTCTGGCAGGTTGTTCAGGTGTGTCTGTCAGCTGGTCCAGGTGCATCTGGCACATGGTCCAGGCATGGCTGTCCTGTTGTCTACGCATTTCTGAAATGTGGTTCTCACGCATCTGATAGGTGGTTTGGGTGTGTCTGGCATCTGATTCAGGCCTCTCTGGGAGGTGCTTTGAGGGTATCTGGCAGGTGGTCCAGGTGTGTCCAGTGAGTGGTTCAGGCATGTCTGGCATGTCCTTCCAGAATGTCTGGATTGTGTTCCGGGATGTGCGTCAGGCTTTTCTGATATTTCTGGCATGTGATTCTGGTGTCTTCAGCAGGTGGTTCCGGCATGTCCACCACATGGTTCCAGTGCATCCTGAATTTGGTTCTGGTGTGTGCGGTAGGTAGTTCAGTCGTGTCAAGCAGGTGGGTCAGGCTTGTCCAGCACTTGGTTCAGTTGTGTCCAGCACCTGGTTCCTGTGTGTGTGACACCTCTTTCTGGCGTATCTGGCAGGTGCTTCTGGCATGTCCAGCAGTTTGTTCATGCAAGTCTGGCAGGTGATTCAGGCGTGTCCAGCCAGTGGTTCTGGCATGTCGGGCACCTGGTTCTGGCGTGCCCGCCTTGTGTTTCCAGAATGTCCATAAAGTGGTTCAGGCTGGTCCACCAGATGGTTCAGGCTAGTCCTGCAGCAGCTGCAGGCTTGTGTTGCACCTGATGCTAGCTGTGCTTGACCTGTTTCTGGCATATCTGGCAGATGGTTCTGGCATGTCCGGGACATGATTTTGGTGTAACTGAGGTGTGATTTGGAGGTTTCCAGCAGGTGTTTCTGCCATGTCCTGCACCTGGTCCTGGCATATTCAGCAGATGGTTTCAGTTTATTTGGCACCTGGTGCTGGAATATCCAACCGGTGGTTCTGGTGTGTCTTGCACGTGGTTCAGATGTGTCTGGCATGTGATACTGGTATGTTCGGTAGGTGGTTCTGGCATGTCTGGTGGGTTTTTCTGGCATATCTGTCAGTTGGTTCCAGTGTCTCGCCGGTGGTTCTGGAGTGTCTGAGTTGTGGTTCCACTGTGTCCAGTGGGTAGTTCTGGCATGTCTGTTGGGTTGTTGTGGTGTATAAGGGATCTGGTTCCAGCATATCCAGCAGGTGATATTGGAGTGTCCGGCAGGTGGCTCTGGCAAGTCAAGCAGGTGTTTGCGGCATGTCGGTCAGCTGGTTCAGGCATGTCCAGCAGGTGGTTCAGGCCTGACTGTAAGGTGGATTTGGTGTGTCCAGCACCTGGTTCTGGCATATCTGACGTGGTTACGGCATGCCCGGCACGTGGCTCCAGATTGTCCATCAAGTAGTTCAGGCATATCCAGCAGATGGTTCACTCTTGTCTGGCAGGTGGTTCTGCTTTGTGTGCCAGGTGCTTCTGGATGTTCCTGGCAGTAGTACCTGTGTGTCATTCAGGTGATTCCAGCGTGTCAAGCAGGGGGTTCCTGTGTGTCTGACATGAGTTTCCAGTATGTCCAGAATGTGGTTCTGACATGTCAGGTGCTTCTGGGGTGTCTGGCAGTTAGTTCCCACATGTCCAGAGGGTGATTCTGGCATGTCTGGGACCTGATTCTGTCGTGTCATGTTGGTGGTTTCTGCTTTTCCAAATGCTGGTTCTGGAGTGTCCGTCAGGTTTTTCTGGACTTTCTGGAAGTTGGTTCTGGTGTATCCAGGACCTGGTTCTGGCGTATTTGGCAGGGGATCTCAGCGTGTCCAGTAGGTTGTTCCAGCGTGTCTGGCAGCTGGTTCTGGCTTGTGCGGCAGGCAGTTCTGTCATGTCCAGCACCTGATTCTGGCATATCTGGCAGGTGGTTTCATAGTTTCTGGCACCTGGTTCCACCGTATCTGCCCGGTGGATCTGGTGTGTCTGGCTGGTGGTTCAACCGTGTTTGTTGGGTGGATCAGTGCTTTCCAGCAGGTGAATCAGTTGTGTCCAGCAGTTGGTTGCAGCATATCCAGGGGTGGTTCCAGCATGTCCAGAAGGTTGTTCCAGCGTTTCTGGCAGGTGGTTCTGTCGTGTCAGTCAGGAGGTTCCAGCATGTCCAGCAGGTGCTTCTGGCATGTCCAGGTCCTGATTCGGCATCTCCAGTGTGTGATTGCATAGTTTCTGGGTGGTGGTTACAAATTCTCTGGCAGTTCGTTCCAGCAAGTCAGGCAGGTGGTTCAGGCATTTCCTGTGGATGGTTCCGGTATGTCCAGCAGGTAGTGCTGGTGTGCCTGGCAGGTTGTTCAGGCATGTCTGTCAGCTGGTACAGTTGCATCCAGAACATGGTCCTTTCATGGGTGTCCCATGGTCCAGGCATTTCTGAAACGTGGTTCTGAGGTGTCCAAAATGTGTTTTGGATGTGTCTGGAATCTGATACTCTCTGGGAGGTGCTTTGGGGGAGTCTGGCAGATGGTCCAGGTGTGTCTGGCAAGTGCTTCTGGCATGTCTGGCATGTTCTTCCAGAATGTCTAGACTTTGGTTCCAGGATGTCCAGTAGGTGGTTCCAGTGTGTCAGGCACCTGGCACTGGCGTGTTCTGCAGGTGGGCCTGACATATCCACCTGATGGTTCTGGCACATTCTGAAGGTGGTTCCAGTGTGTCCGGTAGGTGGTTCAGGCTTGTCCAGCAGTTGGTTCAGTCATGTCCAGCACCTGGTTCTGGCATTTGTGACACTAGTTTCTGGTGTTTCTGGCAGGTGGTTCTGGCATGTCCAGCAGTTGGTTCATGTAAGTCTAGCAGGTGGTTCAGGCATATCCAGCCAGTGGTTCTGGTGTGTCAGGCACCTGGTTCTTGCATGCCTGGCATGTGGTTCTGGAATGTCCATAAACTGGTTCAGGCTGGTCCTACAGTTGGTTCAGGGTAGTCCTGCAGCAGCTGCGGGCTTGTCTGGCGCCTGGTTCCGGCCGGTGCTGGACCTGTTTATGGTGTATCTGGCCAATGGTCCTGGCATGTCCAGCACATGTTTTCAGTGTATCCGACAGGTGATTTGGACATGTCCAGCAGGTGTTTCTGCCATGTCCAGCATCTGGTTCAGGCACATTCTGCAGGTGGTTTTAGTGTATTTGGCACCTGGTTCAGAAATATCCAACAGATGGTTCCAGCATGTCTGGTGGGTGCTTCCTGCGTGTTCGGCTGGTGGATCCGTTGTGTCTGGTGGGTGGTTCTGTTGTGTCTGAGTGGTGCTTCCAGTGTGTCCAGCAGGTGGTTTCAGCATGTCTGTTGTGTTGTTCCAGCATGTAAGTGGCCTGGTTCTGGTGAATCTGGCAAGTGATTTTGGCATGTCTGACAGGTGGTTCAGGCCTGTCCAGAAGGTGGTTTTGTCCTGTCTGGCACCTGGTTCTGGCATATCTGACTTGTGGTTCTGGCGTGCCCAGCATGTGGTTCCAGATTGTCCATTCAGTGGTTCAGGCAGGTGACTATGGCATGTTCAGGACCTGATTCCATCACGTCAGGTGGTGGCTTCAGCATGTGTGGGAGGTGGTTATGTGTGTCCAGCTGGTGATTTAGGCATGTACCACAGGTTTTTCCAGCCTGTGCGGAAGTTGGTTCTGGCATGTTGGGCACCTTTTTCTGGTGTGCCCAGCCTGTGGTTCTAGAATGTCTGTAAAGTGGTTCAGGGTGGTCTAGCAGATGGTTCAGGCTAGTCCTGCAGCAGCTGCAGGCTTGTCCAGCACCTGGGTCCAGCCTATGCTGGACCTGTTTCTGGCATATCTGGCAGATGGTTTCAGCATGTCCTGCACACGGTTTTGGTGTAACCAACAGCTGATTTGTACATTTCCGGCAGGTGGTTTCAGTGTATTTGTCACCTGGTTCTGGCATATAGAACAGGTGGTTCCAGTGTGTCTGGCAGGTGTCTGGCATGTGATTCTGGTGTGTTCAGAAAATGGCTGCAGTGTGTCCAGTGGGTGGTTCTGGCGTGTCTGGCAGTTGGTACCCACATGTCTGGCAAGTGATTCTGGAGTGCCCCAAAGTTGGCTGTGGCATGTCCAGGACCTGATTCCGCCATGTCGGATGGTGGTTTCGGCATGTTTGGGTGATGGTTCCAGCGTGTCTGGCAGGTGAATTCAGCTTGTCCGGCAGGTTGTTCTGGTATGTCTGGCAGCTGGTTCTGGCATATCCGGCAGGTGCTTTCATGTTGTCCAGCACCTGGTTCTGCTGTATCCGACCCAGGGTTCTGGTGTGTCAGGAAGGTGGTTCTGGGGTGTCAGGCATGTGGTTCTGGTGTGTCTGGCTGGTTGTTCAGCCATGTTTGGTAGGTGGAACAGTTCTGTCCAGCAGGTAGATCAGTTATGTCCAGTGGTTTGTTGCAGCATGTCTGAGGATGGTTCTGCTGTGTCCAAAATGTGGTTCCATCATGCCCGGCAGGTGGTTCCAGGATGTCAGACAGTTGGTTCTGATGTGTCAGGAAGGTGATTCCATCATGTCCTGTGGGTGATTCTGGCAATTCATGCAGGTGGTCCCAGCATTTCCGGCAGGTGCTTCCAGCGTGTTCAGGACGCAATTCTGACATCTCCAGGGGTGGTTCCAGAGTTTCAGGGTGGTGGCTCACATGTGTCTAGCAGTCGGTTCCACCATGTCAGGCAGGTGGTTCAGGCATTTCTGGTGGATGGTTCCAGTATAGCCGGCGGGTAGTTCCGGCATGGTGGGCAAGATGTTGAGGTGTGTCTGTCAGCTGGTCCAGGTGCACCCGGCACATGGTCCAGGCATGGTCATCCTGTCATCCAGGCATTTCTGAAACGTGGTTCTGACATGTCCAAAAGATGGTTTGGGTGTGCCTGGCATCTGATTCACTCCTCTCCGGGAAGTGCTTTGGGGGTGTTCGGCAGGTGGTCTGGGTGTTTCCGGCAAGTGGTTTGGCATATCCAGTGTATCATTCGAGTATTTCTGGCCTAGGGTTCCTGCATGTCCAGCAGGTGGTTCCAGCATGTCTGGCACCTGGCCCTGCGTGTTTGGCTAGTGGTTCCGGCATGTCAACCAGATGCTTTTGGCGTGCTCTGAAGGTGGTTACAGCATGTCCAGCAGGTGGTTCAGCCTTGTCCATCACTTGGTTCAGTCGTGTCCAGCACCTGGTTCTGGCATGTGCGACACCTGTTTCTGGCATATCCAGCAGGTGGCTCCTGCGTGTCTGACAGGTGATTCAGTCATGTCCAGCACCTGGTTTTGGTGTGTGTGACACCTTTTCCTAGTGGATGCAGCAGGTGATTCCCACGTGTCCTTCAGGGGGTTCACGCAAGCCTGGCAGGTGGTTCAGGTGTGTCCAGCAGGTGCTTATGGCCTCAGGGCACTAGGTCCAGTCATGTCCATCACATGGTTCTGGCATATTCAGCAGGTGGTTTCAGTGTATCCGGCACCTGGTCTGGCATATTCAACAGGTGGTTCTGGCGTATCTGGCACGTGGTTCAGGTGTGTCTGTCATGTGATTCTGGTACGTTCAGAAGGTGGTTCCATCATTTCCGGTGGGTGCTTCTGGCATGCCCAACTGTTGGTTCTGGCAAGTGTGATGGGTGGTTTTAGCATGTCTGTGTGGAGGTTCTGACATTCCAGATCCACATTCTGGGCACACTGGAACCAAATGCCTGACACACCAGTACCACCTGCTGGACATGCCTGAACCACCTGCCATCCTAGTGTGAACCAACTGCTGGACATGCTGGAGCCACATGCCAGATATGCCAGAAACAGTTGCTGCACATGCTGAACCCAGGTGCTGGACAAGACTGAAGACCTGCCAGACAAGATGGAGCCACCTGCCAGATACACCAGAAACAGGTGTCATGCACGCTGGAACCAGATGCTGGACACGACTGAAACACTTGCTGGACAAGCCTGAACCACCTGCTGGACATGACCTAACCACCTGCCTGACATGCTGTAACCACCTTTTATACATGCTGGACCCCACTGATTTACATGCTGGCATGACCTCCTAAACATGCCAGAGCCTGGTGTTGAACATGCTGGAACCGCCAGCTGGACACACTGGAACCACAGGCCAGACATACTGGCAGGACATGCCAGACACACTGGAACCTATTGCCGTACACACTCGGGCCACATGCCAGACACCCGCAAAGCATCTCCTGGTGAGGCCTGAATCAGGTGCCTGACATGCTGAAACCACCTTTTGGACATGTTGGAATCACGTCTCAGAAATGCCTGGACCACTGGACGGCCATGCCAGCTAGATGCAACTGGATTAGCTGACAGACACCACTGAACAACATGCCGGACATGGCAGAACTCCCCGCCTGACATAGCGGAACCATCCACTGGAAACGCCTGAATCACCTGCTTGACATGCTGGAACCAACTGCTGGACACGTGGGAACCAGCTTCTGGACAGGCCTGAAATACCTGCTGGACACACCCAAACCACCAGCCTGACAAGCCAGAAGCATATGCTTGACTGGTCGGAACAACCTGCTGGACACTCCACAATCACCTGCTAGATACGCTGGAACCAGGCTCCTTATATGCTGGAACTACCCACCAGACATGCTGGAACCACCTGCTGGACACACTGGAACCACCTTGTGGACATGCCAGAACCACTCTGGATATGCTGCAACCAACCGCCGGACTCGACTGATCACTGGAGCCAAGCTTCTTATATGCCAGAACCACCCACCTGACATGCTGGAGCCACCCACAGGACACTCTGGAAGCACCACTAAGGCACACCGGAACCACCCACCACACATGCCGCAATCAGGTAGGGGACATGGTGCAACCTCCTGCTGGACGGTCTGGAACCACCTGCCAGACAAACCAGAACCAGGTGCCTGACATGCCAGAACCACCTGCTGGACATGGCTGAACCACCTGCCAGACTTGCAGGAACCACCTGCCGGGCACGCCAACACCACCTGATGGATACTCCAGAAACAGATGTTGCACATGCCAAAACGAGGTGCTGGACACTGCTGAACAACCAGCCAGACACGCTAGAACCAGGTGCCTGACACACTGGGACCACATGCCAGACACATCAGAAACACATGCCGGACACTCCAGAGCCAACTGTTGGATACACCAGAACCAGAGGCCGGACATGCTGAAACCACCTGCCGGACACATCGAACTCACCTCCCAGATATGCCAGAACCATGTGCCGGACACTCCAGAAGCGCCTACCAGACATGCTGGAATCACCTGTTGGATACACCAGAACCAGGTGCCTGATTCACAGAAACTACCTGCCAGACATGCCAGAACCAGATGCCGGACACACCAGAGCAACCCACTGGACATGTCAAAATCACCTGCATGATACTCTGGAACTGTGTGAGGACATGATGAACCACCTGCCAGACATGCTGGAACCACCTCCCGGATACATCAGAAAGAGGTGTGACACACATTGCAACCAGCTGCCCCACATGACTGAATCACCTGTGGGACAAGACTGAGCCATCTGCCAGAGGGACCTGAACCACTTGCCGGACACGCTGGAACCACGTTAAGAATGTACCGGAACCACATGCCAGGCACACAGGAACCACCTGCCAGACACCATGGAACCAACTGTCAGATACGCTGGAATCAGGTGCCCGGTATGCTGAAGCCACCTGCTGAATATGTCAGAACCATGAGCTGGACATACTGGAACCATGTGATGGATACACCAGAAAGAGGTCCAGCACAGGCCAGAACCAGATGCCGGAGAAGCCAGAAATGGCTGCCGGACACACCTGAACCACCTGCTAGACCAATCCTGAACCACATGCCGGGCACACTGGCAACAGGTACCCGACATGCCAGAACCACCTGCTGGACATGCCTGAACCACCTGCCAGTCTTGTGAGAACCACCTGCCAGATACACCAGAAGCAGGTGCAGCACACCCCGGAACCAGGTGCACCACATGATGGATCCAACTGCCGGACAAGAGTGAACCATCTGCCAGACAGGCCGAAACCACCTTCTGGATGTGCCAGAACCATCTGTGGCACACGCCAGAACCACCCACTGGACATGTTTGACACACCTGCCTGACAAGCTGGAACCAACTTTCAGACACGTCGGAACCATCATCTGGAAACTCTGGAACCACCCACCGCAGATGCGACAATCAGGTCAAGAACACACAGGAAGCACCTGCAGGACACGCCAGAGCCACCTGACTCACACGCCAAAATCACCTGCTGGATACAACAGAACCACTTGACGGACACTCTGGAATCAAATGCAGGGCATGCCAGAACCACCTCTCAGATATGCCAGAACCATGTGCCAGAAACACCGGAAATACCTCCCAGACAGACCTGAACCACCTGCTGGACATGCCTGAACCACCTACCGGACACGCCAAAATCACCTGCTGGATATGCTGGAACCAGGCCCCTTAGACACCAGAAATACCCAACAGACATGCTGGAACCACCCGCCGGAAACTCTGCAACCACCACACAGACATGCCAGAACGACCCACCAACACACCAGAAGCACCCACCAGACATGGCAGAACCACCTGGAACCACCTGCTGGACACAGTGGAACCACGACTCTGACATGCCAGAACCACCTCCCGGACATGCCTGAAGCACCCTACAGACACGCCACAACCATCTTCCGAACATACCAGAACCACATGCCAGACACACAGGAACCACCTGCTGGACATTTCAGAATCAACTGTTGGATATGTCAGAACCAGGTGCCAGATACACAGAAACCTAATGCCTAATATGCTGGAATCATGGTGCTGGACACGCCACAAAAACATGCCAGACAAGCCGGAACCACCAACCTTACATGCTGGAACAAACTGCCAGACACGTGAAAATCACCTGCCGGATACAGCAGAACTAGGTCCTTGATATGCAAGAACCAATTTCCATAAAATGCCGGAAGAACCTGCTGGACACGCAGGAATCACCCACCGGCCTTGTGGGAACCAACTGCCAGACATGCCAGAACCAACACCTGAACACACTGAAAGCACCAACCAGACATGATGGAATCAGGTCCCGGACACACGGTAGCCACCTGGCGGCGACACCAGAACCAGCTTAAAAATGTATGAGAACCACATAACACACACAGGAACCAGCTGCCGAACACACAGGAAGCACGTGTTGGATATGCCGGAACCAGGGGCCAGATACACTGAAAGCACCTGCCGAATATGCCAGAACCGCATGCTGGACATGCCATGAACACCTGACACACAAGCTGGAACCACCAGCCTCACATGCTGCAACAACCCTCCGGACACACCAAAATCACCTACCGGATACACTGGAACCAGGTCCTGGATACACCAGAACCGATTTCCAGAAAAGGCCGGAACAACCTGCCAGACACGCTGGAATCACCCACCAGACATGCGGGAACGAACTGCCAGACATTCCGGAACCAACACCTGGACACTCTGAAAGCACCAACCGGACACAATGGAATCAGGTCCCGGGCACACGGTAGCCACCTGCCACACACGCCCCAAACACCATAAGAACGTACCGGAACCACATGCCAGACACACAGGAACCACCTGCCAGTCACCATGGAACCAACTGTCAGATATGCAGGAACCAGGCTCCTGGTATGCTAAAGCCACCTGCTGAATATGCCAGAACCATGTGCCGGACATGCCGGAACCATGTGACAGATACACCAAAAAGAGCTCCAACACAGGCCAGAACCAGGTGCCGGACACACCTGAAACAGCTGCCAGTCACACCTGAACCACCTGTTAGACCAGCCTGAACCACTTGATGGACAATCCGGAACCACATGCTGGACACACCGGAACCAGGTGCCCGACACACCAGAACCACCTGCTGGACACGCCTGAACCACCTGCGAGTCCTGTGAGAACCACCTGCCGGATACACCAGAAACAGGTCTTGCACACACCCAAACCAGGTGCCGGACACGACTGAACCACCTGCAAGACATGCCGGAACCAGATGCCGGAGACACTGGAACCACCTGCTGGACACGTCGAAATCACCTGCCGGATACGCTGGAACCACCGGCCGCACACGCCGGAATCACCTACCAGACATGCCGGGACCACCTGTTGGAAACGCCAGAACCAGGTGCCTGATTCGCTGAAACTAACTGCCGGACATGCCAGAACCAGGTGAGGGACATGCCTGGACAACCCACAGGACACGTCGAAATCACCTGCACCATACCCCGGAACCATGTGCCAGACATAACGGAACCACCTGCCGGACATGCTAGAGCCACCTGCCAGATATGCCAGAAACATGTGCAGCACACACCAGAACCAGGTGCCCCACACGACTGATCCACCTGCTGGACAAGACTGAACCATCTGCCGCACAGGCCAAAACAACCTTCCAGATGCGCCGGAACTATCTGTGGCACATGCCACAACCAACTGCCTGACATGTGTGACCCACCTTCCTGACATGCTGGAACCAACTGTCAGACACGTCAGAACCATCATCTGGACACTCTGGAACCACCCACCACAGATGCAAGGATCAGGTCCAGAACGCACCAGAATCACCTGCAGGAACTGCCACAACCACCTGACTCACACACCAAAATCACCTGCCAGATATGCCACAACCCCTTGATGGACACTCCAGAATCACATGCCAGGCATGCCAGAACTGCCTCGTAGATATGCCAGAACAATGTGCCGGACACACCGGAACCACCACCCGGACAGACCTGAACCACCTGCTGGACACGCCTAAACCACCTGGCGAAAATGCCTGAACGACCTGCTTGACTCGCCAGAACCACCTGCTGAACACGCCAAAATCACTTGCCGGATACGCTGGAAACAAGCCCTTTAGACGACAGAAAAACACGACAGACATGTCGGAACCACCCACCGGACACTCTGGAACCACCACACAGACAGGTCAGATCGACCCACCAGACACACTGGAGGCACCCACCCGACATGCCAGAAACACATGGAACCACCTGCCTTTCACATTGGAACCATGACTCTGACACACCAGAACCAATTCCAGGACATGCCGGAAGCACCCAACGGACACGCCGGAACCATCTTCCAAACGTACCAGAAGCACATGCCAGACACTTCAGAACCACGTGTTGGATATGCCGGAACCAGGTGCCAGATACACTGAAACCACCTGCCAAATACACCAGAACCATGTGCTGGACACACTGGAACCATGTGAGGGATACAGCAAAGACAGGTCCAACACAGGCCAGACCAGGTGTCAGACACACCTGAAAGAGCTGCCAGACACACCTGAACCACGTGGCAGACCAGCCTGAACCACTTTATGGACAATCCAGAACAACAGGCCTGGTACACCGGAAACAGGTGCCCGACACGCCAGAACTACATGCTGCACACTCCTGAACCACCTACCAATCTTGTGAAGATCACCTGCAAAGGGTGCTTTCTGACACTCTCTCCACCGGTGCACAAGGGTGGTGGGTTAAAAGCCTATTGGCTCTCTCCTCCTAAGCATGTGGAAGCACAATCATTGGGGCCTTGGCCCCATTGCTTAAGGGGAAGACATAGGCATTTCGTCTGAGACGAGTTGGCAAGATGGAAATGTGGCAGCAGCAGCAGATCTAAAGCAGTGTGTTAAGGGCTGGGAAGAAATGGCGTTTCAGCTGCCTTTGTATGAGACTTTCCCGGTACTCTGTAAGAGCACTGTGGAAAGCGAGTTCTTTCTCAGCTGCCTAAAGATTTGGAAGCAAGATGTTTTGTGGCTTGTCTCCCCTTGAGGGATGGAGGCAGTGCTTTCTGCCTTCCACGTCTACAGCAATGTTGGGCATGCCTGAGAGCAAAGGGACCTTTCTTCCATAGGTTCTTTCTGACCCTCTCTCCACCAGTGCACAAGGGGTGATGGTTAAAAGCCTATTGTTGCTCTCCTCCTATGCTTGTGGAAGCACAACTATTTCAGCCTCGGACCCATTGCTTAAGGGCAAGATGTAGGCATTTTGTAGGAGTCAGGGTGGCAAGGTGGAAATGTGGCAGATGCAGAAGTTCTAAAGTGGTGAGTTAAGGTCTCTAAAGAAATGGCGTTTCGGCTGCCTTTGTATGAGAGGTTCCTGGTATGCTGTAAGAGCACTGTAGAAAGCGAGTTCTTTCTCAGCTTCCTAAAGTGCTGGAAGCAAACCGGTGTGTGTCTTGTCTCCCCCTGAGGGACAGAGGCAGCACTTTGTGCCTTCCACTTCTAGAGCAATGTAGGGCATGGCTGAGAGCAAAGGGGCCTCTGTTCCATAGGTGCTTTCTGACACTCTCTCCACCAGTGCACATGGGCGGTTGGTTAAAAGCCTGTTGTTGAGGAGGGGTGGAGCAAAATGTCAGGATGAGCTGAAGCGGGACTGTCTCCCTTCCAAACTACAACAAAAGATTGGAAAATGTGAATTTCAGATAATAAATCTAATGCCAACATATCAGAGACCTACAGTAGCAAGAAGACGGAGGACAGAGACCTTGCTGCTGGCCTCAGAGGACCTGGAACGGGGTAGGAGAGAACTTCGATCCCTCCCCTAGTGTCTGGGATCACTGCACAGCTCTGGGAAGGAGCGGGGGAGGGGCTGCGTGACTGGGGGATCATCCTGGACTCCCTCCACTGGTACAGTGGAAACTTGCTGATGGGCGAAAACTTCTGTGCATGGGGACCCCATAAACCCAGGGTCCCTGGAGACCAGAGAACAGAACTGATCCAAATCCAGATTGGCACATGAGAAAAGCAGGCCTCCCTCCCAACAAAGTGCACGCAGTGCCGCCATCTTGCCCGATGAGGAGAGCTCAGAACGCGCAGCTTTCAACCCCCAGCTAGTGGCGACAGGCTGTAACTGCAACCAAATTCTACCACCATGCGAAAAAACTGCTCCTCTACCATCCAGCAATTTATAAAAGCCCCAGACCAGAAGAAAAACAATAAAAACATAGAATTAACTCCTGAGGGCTTGGAATTAGGTAAACTAAGAGAAAATGAGTTCAGAGCAGCTATAATAAAAAAACTCAATGAGGTAGAGGGAAAGATAGAGAAACAAGCCAATGAGTTCTGGAGTTACTTCACAATAGAGATTGAAATTATAAAGAAGAATTAAACAGAATTACTAGTGATGAAAAACACAATGGGCCAAAGAAAACAGAATATGGATTCTCTAAATGCCTGTGTAGACACCATAGAAGAGAAAATTAACATAATCGAAGATAGACAGGCTGAATGGCTCCAGACAGAGGAAGAAAGAGAACTAAGAATTAAAAAAAATGAGGAAAACCTCCAAGAGATAGTGGATTCAAAGAGGAGAAAGAAGTTAAGGATCATAGGAATTCCTGAGAACGTTGAAAAGGAAAATGGAGCAGAAAGTGTACTTAATGAAATTATAGAAGAGAACTTCCCAAATCTAGGGATTGATGGAGAAATGTGTGTGGAGGAAGCTTTTAGATCTCCTAGATTTGTCAATGTAAAAAGACCTACTGCAAGGCACATAGTAGTACAAATGGCAAAAATGAAAGACAAAGAAAGAATGCTCAGGGCAGCAAGACAGAAGAGAATAACCTACAAATGAGCTTCTATCAGACTTTCAGCGGACTTCTCTACAGAAACCTTACAAGCTTGGAGAGAATGGAGTGACATATTCAAAGCTTTAAAAGATAAAAATCTTCAGGCAAGAATACTGTATCCAGCAAGAATATCCTTCAGATATCAGGGAGAAATTAAATCTTTTCCAGACAAACAAAAGTTAAGGGAATTTGTAACTAAAAGTCCTCCACTACAAGAAATCCTCAAGAAGGCTCTTATACCTGAAAAAAGAAAAAAAGGGAGAAAGGGGTCACAAACCACAGAGTAGGGAGACCAATGGATGGAACCAGAACAGGATAGCAAATATTCAACTATAGCATTAGGGTAAAGGTAAGGAAACTACCAAAGCAAAGACAATCTTATCACTCTAACTACAAATTCATAACACAAGTTGGAATAAGAAATGAAAATAATTATTTAGGAGGGGAAGAGAAAAGGGTCTAAATCAGTATTGGTCAAGTAAATAAGAGACCACCAGATATAGACTATGTTATACACGAGATTCTAAATACAGACTTCAGGGTAGCCACTAAACTAAAAAACAGAACAGAGCCACAAAACATAAATAAGGAAAAAAATCTAAGAAGCCCAGCATAAGAAATTGCAGTATTAAATGGGTAGGCTAAAGCACACAGGAAAAGAAACTCAGGAAAACAAGATAATGAGCAACAGATTGACAGCATTAAGTCCACATGCATCAATAATCACTCTCAATGTAAACGGATTGAACTCTCCAATAAAAAGACACATAGTGGCAAAATGGATTAAAGAACAAGATCCAATAATTTGTTGCCTCCAGGAAACACACCTCAGCCCCAAGGACAAACACAGGCTCAGAGTGAAGGGGTGGAGGACAATACTTCAAGCTAATAGCAAGCAAAACAAGGCAGATGTTGCAATTCTTATATCAGACAAACTGGATTTCAAAATAAGACAGGTAAAGAGAGACACAGAGGGACAATATATAATGATCAAAGGGACACTTCATCAAGAAGAAATAATGCTTATAAATATCTATGCACCCAACACAGGAGCACCAAGATTCATAAACCAACTATTAACAGACCTAAAAGAAGATGTTAAAAATAACACAATAATAGTAGGGGACCTCAACACCCCACTCACATCAATGGACAGATCATCCAGACAGAAAATCAAGAAGGAAATAGTGGAGCTAAATGAAAAATTAAAACAATTGGACTTAATAGACATATATAGATCACTTCATCCAAAACAGCAGAATACACATTCTTCTCAAGTGCACATGGAACATTCTCAAGGATAGACCATATGTTGGGAAACAAGGCAAGCCTCTAGAAATTTAAAAAAATTGAAACAATAACAAGCATCTTCTCCGATCATAATGTTATAAGGATAGAAATTAATTACAAGAAAAAAGCTGAGAAAGGCACAAGGATGTGGACACTAAACAATACACTACTGAACAAGCAATGGATCATTGAAGAAATTAAATAAGAAATCAAAAAATACCTGGAAACAAATGAAAATGATAACATGCCATACCAACTCATATGGGATACAGCAAAAGCTGTATTAAGAGGAAAATTCATCGCAATACAGGCACATCTTAACAAACAAGAAAAATCCCAAATAAGCAATCTTAAACTACACCTAACTGAGCTAGATAAAAAAGAACAAATAAAGCCCAAAGTCAGCAGAAGGAGAGGGAGAGAAATAATAAAAATCAGAGCAGAAATAAATACTATTGAAATGAAAAAGGCAGTAGAAATGATCAATGAAACAAAGAGCTGGTTCTTTGAGAAGATAAATAAAATTGACAAACCTCTATCCAGACTTACAAAGAAAAAAAGGGAGAAAGCTCAAATAAACAAAATCAGAAATGAAAGAGGAGAAATAACAACAGACTCTGCAGAAATACAATGGATTATAACAGAATACTACAAAAAACTATATGCCAACAGAATGGATAACCTAGAGGAAATGGATAAGTTCTTGGACTCCTACAATCTCCCAAAGCTCACTCAAGAAGAGGCAGACAATTTGAACAGACCAATCACAAGAGATTGAAACAGCAATCAAAAACATCCCAAAGAATAAAACCCCACGACCAGATGGCTTTACTGGGGAATTCTACCAAACTTTCAGAGAGGATTTAATACCTATCCTTTTCAAGCTATTCCAAAACATTAGGGAGGATGGAACACTTCCTCACACATTCTATGAGGCCAACATCATGCTGATACCAAAGCCTGACAAGGACACCACGAAAAAAGAGAACTACAGGCCAATATCACTGATGAACATAGATGCAAAAATTCTAAACAAAATTTTTGCAGCCAGAATTCAGCAATTCATCAAAAGGATCATACATCATGATCAGGTTGGATTCATACCAGGGACACAGGGATGGTTCAACATCCACAAATCAATCAACGTGATACACCACATCAACAAACTGAGGAATAAAAACCACATGATCATCTCAATAGATGCAGAGAAGGCATTTGACAAGATCCAACAGCCATTTATGATAAAAACTCTGAAGAAAATGGGCATAGAATGAAACTACCTCAACATAATAAAGGCCCTATATGACAAACCCACAGCCAAGATCATACTCATTGGGCAAAAACTGAGCACTATCCCCCTGAAAACAGGAAGGAGACAAGGATGCCTTCTATCACCACTCTTATTTAACATAGTACTGGAGGTCCTGGCCAGAGCAATCAGACAAGAAAAAGGAATAAAAGGAATCCAAATAGGGAGGGAAGAAGTGAAACTCTCCCTGTTTGCAGATGACATGATCTTATATATAGAAAACCCCAAAGAATCCATTGGAAAACTCTTAGAAGTAATCAACAATTACAGCAAAGTTGTAGGGTACAAAATCAATTTGCATAAATCAGTAGCATTTCTATATTCTAATAACAAACTAACAGAAAAAGAACTCAAGAACACAATACCATTCACAATTGCAACAAAAAGAATAAAATACCTCAGGGTAAATTTAACTAAGGAAGTGAAAGACCTACATATGAAAATTACAAGGCCTTTCTGAGATAACTGGATGACTACATAAGGAGATGGAAAGACATTCCATGTACATGGATTGGAAGAATAAACATAGTTAAAATGTCCGTTCTACCTAAAGCAATCTACAGATTCAATGCTATCCCAATCAGAATCCCAATGACATTCTTTACAGAATTAGAACAAAAAATCCTAAAATTCATATGGGGCAACAAAAGACCCCAAATTGCTAAAGCAATCCTGAGAAAAAAGAACAAAACAGGAGGGATCACAATCCCTGACTTCAAAACTTACTACAAAGCTACAGTAAGCAAAACAGCATGGTACTTGTACAAAAACAGGTGCACAGATCAATGGAACAGAATTGAAAGCCCAGAAAGAAAACTACTCATCTATGGACAGCTTATCTTTGACAAAGGAGCTGAGGGCATACAATGGAGAAAAGAAAGTCTTTTCAACAAATGATGCTGGGAAAACTGGAAAGCCATATGTAAAAGAATGAAAATTGACCCTTCTTTTTCACCATTCACCAAAATAAACTCAAAATGGATCAAAGATCTAAAGGTGAGACCTGAAACCATAAGGCTTCTAGAAGAAAACGTAGGCAGTACACTCTTTGACATCAGTATTAAAAGGATCTTTTCAGACACCATGTCTTATCAGAGAAGGGAAACAGTAGAAAGAATAAACAAATGGGACTTCATCAGACTAAAAAGCTTCTTCTAGGCAAATGAAAACAGGATTGAAACAAAAAAACAACCCACTAACTGGGAAAAAATATTTGCAAGACATATATCTGACAAAGGCTTAACATCCATAATATATAAAGAACTCTCACAACTCAACAACAAAAAAATCAAACAACCCAATCAAAAAATGGGCTGGAGACATGAACAGACATTTCTCCAAAGAAGATACATGGATGGCCAATAGGCACATGCAAAGATGCTCATCATCACTGATCATCAGGGAAATGCAAATCAAAAGTACACTAAGATATCACCTTACACCCATTAGAATGACAAAAATATCTAAAACTAATAGTAACAAATGTTGGAGAGGTTGTGGAGAAAAAGGAACCCTCATACACTGCTGGTGGGAATGCAAACTGGTGCAGCCACTATGGAAAAGAGTATGGAGATTCCTAAAAAAATTAAAAATAGAACTACAATACGATCCAGCCATTCCACTACTGGGTATCTATCTAAAGAGCTTGAAGTCAGCAATCCAAAAAGTCCTATGTACCGCAATGTTCATTGCAGCACTATTTACAATAGCCAAGACATGGAAGCAAGCTAAGTGCCCACCAACAGATGAATGGATAAAGAAGATGTGGTACATATATACAATGGAATACTACTCAGCTGCAAGACAGAACAAAATCACTCCATTTGCAATAACATGGATGGACCTTGAGGGAATTATGTTAAGTGAAATAAGCCAGCTAGAGAAGGATAATCTGTGTATGACTCCACTCATATGAGGAATTTAAAAATGTGGACTAAGAGAACAGTTTAGTGAATACCAGGGGAAAGGTGGGGTGGGGGTGGGCACAAAGGTTGAAGTGGTGCACCTAAAACACGAATGACAAACATAAATGTACAACTGAAATTTCACAAGATTGTAACCTATCATTAACTCAACTTAAAAAAGAGTAAAATTTCGATGAAATCTGAAAAAAATAAAAGCCTATTTTTTCTCTCCCCCTAAGCACGTGGAAGCACAATCATTTGTGCCTTGGCCCCATTGCTTAAGAGGAAGCTGTAAGCATTTCGTCTGAGCTGGGTTGGCAGGGTGGAAATGTGGCAGAAGCAGAAGTTCTACAGTGGTGATATAAGGGCTGGGAAGAAATGGCCTTTCAGTTGCCTTTGTATGAGAGGTTCCCGGTATGCTGTAAGAGCACTGTGGAAAGCGAGTTCTTTCTCAGCTTCCTAAAGAGCTGGAAGCCAGATGGTTTGTGGCTTGTTTCCCCTTGAGGGATGGAGGCAGTGCTTTGTGCCTTCCACCTCTAGAGCAATGTAGGGCACGCTGACAGCAAATGTGCCTTTCTGACATAGGTGCTTTCTGACATTCTCTCCGCCAGTGCACAAGGTCTGTTTGTTAAAAGCTTATTGTCTCTCTCCTCTTAAGCATGTGAAAGCACCAGAGTCCAGGTCTTGGCCCTGTTGCTTAAGGAGAAGATGTAGGCATTTGGTCTCTGCAGGGTTCCCAACATGGAAATGTGGCAAAAGCAGAAGAGCAAAAAGCCCCGAGTTCCAAGCTGGGAAGAACCGCCTTCCTGCTGCCTTTTGTAGGAGAGGTTGCTGGTACACTGTAGGAGCAGTGTGGAAAAGGAGTTCTTCCTCAGCTTCCTAAAGAGCTGGAAGCTAGGCGATTTGTGGCTAGTCTCACCTTCAGGCATGGATGCAATGCTTTGTGCCTTCCAGCTCGAGAGCAATGTAGGGCATGGCTGACAGCAAATCTGCCTTTCACACATAGGTGCTGTCTGTTGTTCTCTACACCACTGCACAAAGGCTGTTTGTTACAACCCTATTGTCTCTCCTCCTAAGCATGTGAAAGCACCAGGTTCCAGGCTTCGGCCCTGTTGCTTAAGGAGAAGATGTAGGCATTTGGTCTGAGCAGGGTTGGCAAGATGGAAATGTGGCAGAAGCAGAAGTGCCAAAATCCTCGAGTCCAAGCTGGGAAGATCAGCTGCCTTTTGTAGGAGAGGTTGCCAGTATGCTGTAAGAGCCCTGTGGAAAGGGAGTTCTTTCTCAGCTTCCCAAAGAGCTGGAAGAGACATGGTTTGTGGCTCTTCTCACCTTGAGGCATGGATCCAATGCTCTGTGCCTTCCAGCTCAAGAGCAATGTAGGGCATGACTGACAGCAAATGTGCTTTTCTGACATTGGTGTTTTCTGTTGTTCTCTACACCAGTACACAAGGGCTGTTTCTTAAAAGCCTATTGTCTCTCTCCTCATAAGCATGTGAAAGCACCAGAGTCCAGTCCTTGGCCATGTTGCTTAAGGGGAAGATTTAGGCATTTGTTCTGAGCAGGGTTGGCAAGATGGAAATGTGGCAGAAGCACAAGTGTGAAAAGCCACGAGTTCCAATTGGAAGACCAGCTGCCTTTTGTAGGAGTGGTTGGTACGCTGTAAGAGCACTGTGGAAAGGTGCTCAGCTTCCTAAAGTGCTGGAAGCAAGATGGTTTGTGGCTAGTCTCACCTTGAGGGCTGATGCAAAGCTTTGTGTCTTCCAGCTCCAGAGCAATGTAGGGCAGGTTGACAGCAAATGTGCATTTCTTACATAGGTGCTTTCTGAATTTCTCTCTGCCATTGCTGAAGGCTATTTGTTAAATGACTATTGTCTCTCTCCTCCTAAGCACTTGGAAGCACAAGCTTTTGATCCTTTGCCCTGTTGCTTAAGGGGAAGATTTAGGCATTTGGTCTGAGCACGGTTGGCAAGATGGAAATGTGGCAGAAGCAGAAGTGGGTAAAGCCACTTGTTCCAAGCTAGGCAGAACTGCTCTCCAGCTGCCTTATGTAGGAGAAGTTGCCGGTACACTGTACGAGCACTGTGGACAGCGTGTTCTTTCTAAGCTTCCTAAAGAGCTACAAGCAAGACGCTTTCTGGCTCGTCTCACCTTGAGGGATGGATGCAATGCTCTGTGCCTTCCAGCTCAAGAGCAATGTAAGGTATGGCTGACAGCAAATGTGCCTTTCTGGCATAGGTGCTTTCTTCTGTTCTCTACACCAGTACACAAGGGCTGTTTCTTAAAAGCCTATTGTCTCTCTCCTCCTAAGCATGTGAAAGCACCAGAGTCCAGTCCTCGGCCCTGTTGCTTAAGGAGAAGATTTAGGCATTTGTTCTGAGCAGGGTTGGCAAGATGGAAATGTGGCAGAAGCAGAAGTGCTATAGCCGTGAGTTACAAGCTGAAAAGAAACTGCAGTTCTGCTGCCTTTTGAATCAGAGACAATTGGTATGCTGTAATAGCACTGGGGAAAGTGAGTTGTTTCCCAGCTTCCTAAAGAGCTGGATGCAAGATGGTTTGTGGCTTGTCTCATCTTGAGGGATGGGTGAATGCTTTTTGGGTCCCAGCACTAGAGCAACGTATGCTCAGCTGACAGCAAATGAGCCTTTCAAGATAGGTGCTTTCTGACAGCCTGTGCAGAATTCCACTGCTGTTTGCTTGGATGTGCTTCCCTGAAGGACCCAAATGGCAATCATACAGGAGTTCATCAAGGCCATCCCAAGAGCCAGAATCAAGAGTGTTTCTGCTGCTCCTGACCTCATGGAGAGCAAGCAAGACACATGGTGTCTTGGCTGTACATGGTTAGGTGGCCTGTGACACACTCTGACTCCGGGTGCTCTTTTGCCCTGCTGGCAGTGAGCATTATTCTAGGTGAGGGAGACTCTCTCTGCCAGTCCACAAGGGCTGTTTGTTAAAAGCCTATAGTTTCTCTCCTCATAAGCATGTGGAAGCACCAACATACAGTCCTCGGTCTGATTGCTTAAGGGGAACATATAGGCATTTTGTCTGAGCAGGGTTAGCAAGATGGAAATGTGGCAGAAGCAGATGTGTGATAACCAAGAGCTACAAACTGAAAAGAAAGCATGTTTCAGCTTCCTTGTGAATTAGAGGTTGTCAGTATGCTGTAAGAGCACTGTAGAACGTGAGTTCTTTCTCAACTTCCTAAAGAGCTGGAAGCAAGACAATTTGTGGCTTGTCTCATCCAGAGGGATGCATGGAATGCTTTGTGCCTTACAGCTCTAGAGCAACGTAGGGCACCATGACAGCAAATGTACATTTTGAGTTAGGTGCTTTCTGACTGCCTGTAGAGAATTCCATTGCTCCTTTTTGGGCAGCACTTCCCTGATGTAAGCAAATGGAAATCGTGCAGAAGTTTGTCCAGGCCTTGCCAAGAGCCAGAAGCAAGAGGGTTTCTGCTGCTTGTGATCTCAGGGACAGCAAGCATGACACCATTGTCTCTTGGCTCTAAATGGCATTGGTAGGTCGCCTGTGAGACCTGAAAAATAAAAATGGCAAGCAATAGGATATATTGGAGTATATGAGGAAGCCATTTGGTATAAACCTAATTCGGCCTGACTTTGTTTTTTTTTTTTTTTCAAAAGGGCCTGACTGTGGCTATTGAGCACGCATTGCATATCTGCTTAGACATTTCCTATGTCCAGAACAAAGGCCCTTGAGATAAAGCTGCAACTTCCCCCCCACATTAGCATTTCCTTAGGGATAAGTATTTTTCCTTAGGCTAGGAACTGATTGCTGCACTCACCTTTGACCACCCAGCTCACCTGTGACCACTCAGCTGGAGACAACACACTGCCACCCTGCTGTGTTCACTGAGACAGAAGACCTACCTGCTATTTCCATCAATCGCTGTGCCGACAGAGCAGTCTCACAACTATTGTAAAAGGGACACTTCAATCCTATGTGAAACATCCTCTCTGGGGGTATATAACCAGTCTGTGCACCCCACTTCTTTGGTGCCCTTTCTTCCTTTGGGAATAAAGGCCCCTGGTTATAATCCTCAGATTTAAGCTCAGAATAAACTCACCCAAATTTTCATTTATAGATTGGTTATGGATTATTTTCGTCAACAGACCCTTTGCCTCTTGCTGCTGATTTGCCATGGTGTCAGGTAGTGTTCTTCTAGGTGAAGTGGATTCTCTCTGCCAGTCCACCAGGGCTGTTTGTTAAAAGCATAATTTTTCTCTCCTCTTCAACATGAGGAAACACCAACATTCTTGACTTGGCACTGTTCCTTAAGGGGAAGATGTAGGCATTTCGTCTGAGCAGGGTTAGCAAGATGGAAATGTCCAGGAGCATAAGTGCTATAGCTGCGAGTTAGAAGCTGCAAAGAAACCATGTTTCTGCTGCCTCTTGAATCATAGATTGCCGGTATGATGTAAGAACACTGTGGAAAGTGAGTTCTCTCTCAGCTTCCTAAAGAGCTGGGAGCACGATGGTTTGTGGCTTGTCTCATCTTGAGGGATGTATGGAATGCTTTGTGCCTTCCAGCTGTGGAGGAATGTAGGGCACAGCTCACAGCAAATGTGCCTTTTGAGATAGGTGCTTTCTGACTGCTTGTTGAGAATTCCATTGCTGTTTGCCAGGGAGCGCTTCCCGGATTAAAACAATTGACAATCGTGGAGGAGTTCTTCCAGGCCTCATTAAGAGCCGAAAGCAAGAGTGTTTCTGCTGCTTGTGATCTCATGGAGAGCAAGCAAGACACATTGTATCTTGTCTCTACATGGCTTTGTTAGGTCTCCTGTGACACGGTTTGCCTCTGGCTGCTGATTTGCCATGCTGTCAGGCAGCCTTTGCCTAGGTGAAGGAGATTGTCTCTGCCAGTCCACAAGGGTTGTTTGTTAAAAGCCTATTGTTTCTCTCCTCCTAAGCATGTGGGAGCACCAACATTCCTGCCTAGGCCTTTTTGCTTAAGGGGAAGATCTAGGCATTTCACCTGAGCAGGGTTGTCAAGATGAAAATATGGCAGAAGCAGAGTGCTATAGCCACGAGTTACAAGCTGAAAAGAAATCTCCTTTCTGCTGCCTTTTGAATTAGAGGTTGCCGGTACCCTCTAAGTGCAGTGTGGAAAGCGAGTTCTTTCTCAGCTTCCTAAAGAGCTGGAAGCATGATGGTTTGTGGCTTGTCTCATCTTGAGGGATGGATAGAATTTTTTGTGCCTCAGAGGTATAGACCCAAGAAGGGCAGGGCTGAGAGCAAATGTGCCTTCGACATAGGTGCTGATTGCCTTGCATAATTCCATTGCTGTTTGCCGGGGAGTGCTTCCATGAATGAAACAAACTGAAATCCTGCAGGCCTTCTTCAAGGCATTGCCAAGAGCCATAAGCAAGAGTGTTTCTGCTGCTTGTGATCACATGGAGAGGAATCAAGACAAATTGTGTTTTGGCTCTACACGTCTTTGTTAGGTTGACTGAGACACAATTTGACACTGGTTCCTGATTTGCCATGCTGTCAGGGAGCGTTCTTCTAGGTGAAGGTGATTCTCTCTGCTGGTCCACAAGGGCTGTTTGTTAAAAGCCTATTGATATCTCCTCTTAATCATGTGGAAGAACCAAGGTTCTGGCCTTGGCCAAGTTGCTTATGGGGAAGATGTAAGCATTTCGTTTGAGCCAGGTAGCAAGATGGAAATGTGGCTGAAGCAGAAGTGTGATAGCTGCAAGTTACAAGCTGAAAAGAATCCACGTTTTTGCTGCCTTTTGAATCAGAGGTTGCCAGTATGGTGTAAGAGCACTGTGGAAAGCGAATTCTTTCTCAGCTTCCTAAATAGCTGGAAGCAAGACTGTTTGTGGCTTGTCTCATCCTGAGGGATGGATGGAATGCTTTGTGGGTCCGAACTCTAGAGCAACGTTTGCATGGCTCACTGCAAATGTCCCTTTCAAGATACGCCCTTTCTGACTGCCTTGGATAATTAAATTACATTGCTGTTTGCCTGGGAGTGCTACCCTAAAGGAAACAAACTGCAATCCTGCAGTCCTCCTCCCAGGTCTTGTCAACAGCCAGAAGCAAGAGGGTTTCTCCTGCTTGTAATCTCATGACAGCAAGCAAGACACATTGTGTCTTGGCTCTACCCAGCCTTGTAGGTCACCTGTGACACGGTTTCCCTTTGGCTGCTGATTTTCCATGCTGTCAGGGAGTGTTCTTCTAGGTGATGGAGGTTCTCTATTCCAGTCTCAAGGGCTGTTTGCTAAAAGCCTATTGATTCTCTCCTCTTAAGCATGTGGAAGCCCCAACGTTTTTGCCTCAGCTGTGTTTCTTAAGAGGAGGATGTAGGCATTTCTTCTGAGTAGGGTTAGCAAGATGGAAATGTGGCAGAAGCAGAAGTGTGATAGCCAAGAGTTACAAGCTGGAAAGAAATGGCCTTTCAACTGCATTTTGTATCAGTGTTTCCCAGTATGCTGTAAGAGCACTGTGGAAAGTAACGTCTTTGTCAGCTTCCTAAAGAGCTGGAAGCAAGACAGTTTGTGGTTTGTTTACTCATGAGGGGTGGATGGAATGCTTTGTGCCTTCCAGCTCTAGAGCAATGTAGGGCACAGCAGACACTAAATGTGCCTTTTGAGATAGGTGCTTTCTGACTGCCTTGGATAATTCCATTTCAGTTTGCCTGGGAGCACTTTGCTTAAGGAAACAGACTGCAATTCTGCAGGCTTTCTTCCAGGCCCTGACAAGTGCCAGAAGCAAGAGTGTCTCTGCTGATTGTGTTCTCATGGAGTGCAAGCAAGACACATTGTGTCTTGGATCTATATTTCTTTGTTAGCTCGCCTGTGACAAGTTTTGCCTCTGGTTGCTGGTTTGCCTTGCTGTCAGGGAGCACTCTTCTAGGTGAAGGAGATTCTCTCTGCCAGCCCACAAAGCCTGTTTGTTAAAAGCCTATTTTTTCTCCCCTCCTAAGCATGTGGAAGCAGTAACATTCTCACCTCCATCCTGTTGCTTAAGGGGAAGATATAGGCATTTCATCCGAGCAGGGTTAGCAAGATGGAAATGTGGCAGAAGCAGAAGTGCGATAGCCGTGAGTTACAAGCTGAAAAGAAACCACGGTTCTGCTACCTTTTGAATCAGTGGTTGGTGGTACGTTTTAAGAGCACTGTGGAAAACGAGTTCTTTCTCAGCTTCCTAAAGAGTGTAAGCAAGACAGTTACTTGCTTGTCTCATCTTGAGGGATGCATGCGATGCTTTGAGGGTCCCACTTCTGGAACAACGTATGGCATGGCAGACAGCAAATGTGCCATTCAAATAGTTGCTTTCCGTCTGCCTGTGGACAATTCTCTTGCTGTTTTCCGGTGAGCACTTCCCTGATTGAAACATATGGCAATCATGGAGGAGTTCATCCAGGCCTTGCCAACAGCCAGAAGCAAGAGTTTTTCTGCTGCTTGTGATCTCATGGAAAGCAAGCAAGACACATTGTATATGGCTCTACATAAACTGTTAAGTCACCTGTGACATGGTTTGCCTCTGGCTGCTGATTTGTCATGCTGTCAGGTAGCCTTCTGCCAGGTGAAGTACATTCTCCCTGCCAGACCACAAGGGCTGTTTGTTAAAAGCCTATTGTTTCATCTTAAGCATGTGGAAGAACTGAAGTTCTGGCCTCAGCCCTGCTGCTTCTGGGGAAGATGTAGGCATTTCATTTGAGCAGGGTTAGCAAGATGGAAATGTGGCAGAAGCCAAGTGTTACAAGCTTGAAAGAAACCACGTTTCAGCTGCCTTTTGTATCAGAGTTTTCCACTATGCTGTAAGAGCACTGTGGAAAGCAAGTTCTTTGTCAGCTTCCAAAAGAGCTGGAAGCAATAGGGTTTATGGCTAGCTTCATCTTGAGGGATGGGTGCAATGCTTTCTGGGTCCCAGCTCTAGAGCAATGTATGGCACTGCTGAAAGCAAATGGGTCCTTCGAGATAGGTGCTGTCTGACTGCCTGTGGACAATTCCATTGATATCTGCCTGGGAGTGCTTCTCTAAAGGAAACAAATGGTAATCCTGCAGGAGTTCCTCCACGCATTTCCAAGAGCCAGAAGCAAGAGTGTTTCTGCTGCTTGTGATCTCATGAAGAGCAAGCAGGACTCATTGTGTCTTGGCTGTACATTGATTTGCTAGGTGGCCTGTGACACGATTTTCCTCTGGATGCTGTTTCACCCTGCTGGCAGTGAGCTTTCTTCTAGGTGAGGGAGATTCTCTCCACCAGTCCACAAGGGCTGTTTGTTAAAAGCCTATTGTTTCTCTCCTCCTCAACATGTGGAAGCACCAACGTTCTTGCCTAGGACCTGTTGCTTAAGGGGAAGATGTAGGCATTTGTTCCGAGCAGGGTTAGCAAGATAGAAATGTGGCAGAAGCAGAAGTGTGATAGCCAAGAATTAAAAGCTTGACAGAAACTGCATTTCAGCTGCCTTGTGTATCAGAAGTTGCCAGTATGCTGTAAGTGCACTATGGAAAGCAAGTTCTTTGTCAGCTTCCTAAAGAGCTGGAAGCAACACTATTTGTGTCTTGTCTCATCTTGAAGGATGGAGGCAATGCTTTGTGACTTCCAGCACTAGAGCAATGTAGGGCATGGATGACAGCAATGTGCCTTTCCAGATATGTCCTTTCTGACTGCTTTGGATAATTCCCTTGTTTTTTGCCTGGGAGCACATCCCTGAAGGAAACAAACTGCCATTGTGCAGGAGTTCTCCCAGCCCTTGCCAAGAGCCAGAAGCAAGAATGTTTCTGCTGCTTGTGATCTCATGGAGAGCAAGAAAGACACATTTTGTATTGGCTGTACAGTGCCATTAGGTCGCCTGTGACACGGTTTGCACCTGGTTGCTCTTTTGCTCTGCTTGCAGGGAGTGTTCTTCTAGGTGAGGGATATTCTCTCTGTTTGTCCAAAAGGGCTGTTTGTTAGAAGCATATGGTTTCACTCCTCCTAAGCATGTGGAAGCACCAACGTTCTGACCTCGGCCGTGTTGCTTAAGAGGAAGATGTAGTCATTTTGTCTAAGCAGGGTTAACAACATGGAAATGTGGCAGAAGCAGAAGTGCAATAGCTGCGATTCCCAAGCTGAAAGGAAACCTCCTTTAAGCTGCCTTTTTAAAGAGATGTTGCCGGTAAGCTGTAAGAGCACTGTGGATAGCAAGTTCTTTCTCAGCTTCCTAAAGAGCTGGAGGCAAGATGGTTTGTAGCTTGTCTCATCTTGAGGGATGGATGGAATGCATTGTGCCACCCAGCTGTAGAGCAATGTATGGCACGACTGACAGCAAATGTGCCTTTGAAGATACTTGCTTTCTGACTGCATGTGGACAATTCCCTTGCTCTTTGCCGGGGAGCACTTCACAGAAGGAAAGATACTCAATCCTTAAGGAGTTCATCCAGGACTTGCCAAGAGCCAGAAACATGAGTGTTTCTCCTCCTGTTGTTCTCATGGAGAGCAACCAAGACACATTGTGTCAGCTGTACACAGCTTTTTCAGGTCACCTATGACACGCTTTCCCTCTGGCTGCTGATTTGCCATGCTGTCAGGGAGCATTCTTATGGATGAAGGACATTCTCAAAGCCTGTCAACAAGGGCTGTTTGTTAAAACGCTATTGTCTCTCTCCTCCTAAGCGTATGGCAACACCAATGCTCTGGCCTCGGCCCTGATGCTGAAGGGGAAGATGTAGGCATTTTGTCTGAGCAGGGTTAGCAAGATGGAAATGTGACAGAAGTAGAACTGTGATATCCGCGAGTTACCAGCTGAAAGGAAACTGCGTTTCTGCTGTCTTTTGAATCAAAGGTTGCCTGTACACTGTAAGAGCTCTGTGGAAAGTGAGTTCTTTCTTAGCTTCCAAAAGAGCTGGAAGCAAGATGGTTTGTGGCTTGTCTCATCTTGAGGGATGGATGGAATGCTTTGAGGGCCCCAGCTCTAGAGCAATGTATGGCACAGCTTGCAGCAAATGTTCCTTTCAGCATATTTGTTTTCTGACTGCCTTTGGGCAATTCCCTTGCTGTTTGCCGGGGAGGGGGGTTGGTTCCCTGAAGGAATCAAACGGCTATCCTGTAGGAGTTCCTCCAGGCCTTGCCAAGAGCCAGAAGCAAGAGTATTTCTTCAGCTTATGATGTCATGGAGATCAAGCAAGACACATTGTGTCTTTGCTCTACAGGGAGTTGATTGGTCAGTGTGACATGGTTTGCTTCTGGCTGCTGATTTGCCATGCTGTCAGGGAGCGTTCTTCTAGGTGAAGGAGATTCTCTCTGGCAGCCTGCAAGGGCTGTTTGTTAAAAGTGTTTTCTCTAGGTCTTCCTAAGCATGTGGAAGCACCAAAGTTTTGGCCTCAGCCCTGCTGCTTCTGGGGAAGATGTAGGCATTTCATCTGAGCAGGGTTAGAAAGATGGAAATGTGGCAGAAGCAGAAGTGCAATAGCCATGATTTACAAGCTGGAAAGAAAATGCGTTTCTGCTGCTGTTTGCATCATATGTTGGGGGTACACTGTAAGAGCACTGTGGAAAGGGAGTTCCTTCTCAGCTGCCTAAAGAGCTGGAAGCAAGACGGTTTGTGGCTTCTTCTATCATGAGGGATGCAGGTAAGTCTTTGAGCATCCCAGCTCTAGAGCAATATATGGTAGGGCTGACAGCAAATGTGCGTTTCAAGATAGGTGCTTTCTGACTGCCTTTGGAAAGCTCCTTTGCTCTTTGTTTGGGGAGTGCATACGTGAAGGAAACAAACTGCAATCCTGCAGAAGTTCTTTCAGGCCTTGCCACTAGCCAGAAACAAGAGTGTTTCTCCTGATTGTGTTCTCATAAACAGCAAGCAAGACACAAGGTGTCTTGGCTCTACACTGCTTGTTTGGGCTTCTGTGACAAGGCTTCCCTCTGGCTGCTTGAATACTCTGCTGGAAGGGATCATTCTTCTAGGTGCAGGAGATGCTCTGTACCAGTGGAGTGAAGAGCCATTTGTTAAAAGCATATTGCTTCTCTCATCCTAAGTATGTGGAAACACCAATGTTCTGGCATCAGCCCCATTCCTTGAGGGGAAGATGTAGGCATTGTGTCTGAGCAGGGTTAAAAAGATTGAAATGTGGCAAAGCAGAAGTGCCACAGCTGCACTTTGGAAGCTGAAAAGAAATCTTGTTCCTGCTGTCTTGTGTATCAGAGGTTGTGGTTAGCCTATAATAGCACTGTGGAAACACAGTTCGGTCTCACCTTTCTCAAGAGATGAAAGGAAGAAGGTTTCTGGCTTGTCCTATCTTGAGGGGTGGGTGTCATGGATCATGTGTCCCAACTCTGGAGCAATGCATGGCAGGGCTGACACCAAAGGTGTCATTCGAGTTAGGTGCTTTCTGACTGCCTTTGGAGAATTCCATTGCTCTCTTCCAGGGAGCAGAGCACTTTTCTCAAGCGAACAAACTGCAAACTTGCAGGAGTTCTTCCAGGCCTTGCCAAGAGCCAGAAGCAAGAGTGTTTCTCTTGCTTGTGACCAACTGGAGAGGGAGCAAGACACATTGTGTCTTGGGTGTAAGGTGCTTTTAGGTCACGTGTGACATGGTTTCCCTTTGGTTGCTGTTTGGCCATGCTGGTAGGGAGCGTTCTTCTAGATGATGGGGATTCTCTCTGACAGTCCACAAGGGCTGTTTGTTAAAAGCGTATTGCTTCACTCCTGCTAAGCATGTGGAAGCACCAACATTTTGGCCTCAGCCCTGTTGCTTAAGGGGAAGATGTAAGCATTTCATCTCAGCAGGATTAGAAAGATGGAAATGTGAATGAAACACAAGTGCAATATCTGTGAGTTACAAGCTGGAAAGAAACTGCGTTTCAGCTGCCTTTTGCATAAGTGGTTACCAGTACACTATTAGAGCACTGTGGAAAGTGTGTTCTTTCTCAGTTTCCTAAATAGCTGGAAGCCAGACAGTTGGTGGCTTGTCTCACCCTGAGGGATGGATACAATGCTTCCAGCTCTAGAGCAATGTAGGGCAAAGCCAACAGCAAATGTGCCTTTCAATATAGGTGCTTTCTGACTGCCTTGGATAATTCCATTGCTGTTTTCCGGGGAGCACTTCCATCAAAGAAACAAAGTACAAACCTGCAGGAGTTCGTCCAGGCCATGCCAAGAGCCAGAAGCAAGAGTGTTTCTCCTGTTTGTGATCTCATGGAGAAAAAGCAAGGCAGATTGTGTCTTGGCTCTACAAGGCTCTGTTAGGTCGCCTGTGACATGGCATGCCTCTAGCTTCTGATTTGCCATGCTGTCAGGGAGCGTGCCTCTAGGTGAAGGAGATTGTCTCTGCCAGTCCACAAGGACTGTTTTTAAAAGCCTATTGTTTCTCTGCTATTAAGAATGTGGAAGCACGAATGTTCTGGCCTTGGCCCTGTTGCTTAAGGGGAAGATGTAGGCATTTTGTTTGAGCAGGGTTAGCAAGATGTAAGTGTGGCAGAAGCAGAAGTGTGATAGCCGTGAGTTACAAGCTGGAAAGAAATTGTGTTTTGGCTGCCTTTTGTATCAGTGGTTGCCGGTATGCTGTTAGAGCACTGTGGAAAGCATGTTCTTTCTCAGCCCCCTAAATAGCTGGAAGTAAGATGGTTTGTGGCTTGTCTCATCTTGAGGGATGGATGGAATCCTTTGTGGGTCCCAGCTCTAGAGCAATGTATGGCACAGCTGACAGCAAATGTGTCTTTCATGATAGGCTCTTTCTGACTGCCTGTGGACAATTCTGTTGCTGCTTGCCAGTTAGCGCTTCCCAGAAGGAAACAAAATGCAATCCTGCAGGAGTTCTTCCAGGCTTTGTCAAGAGCCAGAAGCAAGAGTGTTTCTCCTCCTTGTGATCTCATGGAGAGCAAGCAAGACACATTGTGCCTTGGCGCAACACTGCTCTGCTAGGTCACCTGTGACATGGTTTGTCTCTGGCTACTGATTCGCCATGCTGTCAGGAAGCATCCATCTAGGTGAAGGAGATTCTCTCTGTCACTCCACAAGGGCTGCTTGTTAAAAGCCTATTGTTTCCCTCCTAAGCTTATGGAAGCACCAAACTTCTGGCCTTGGCCCTGTTGCTTAAGGGGAAGATGTAGGCATTTCATGTGAGCAGGGTTAGCAAGATGGAAATGTGGCTGAAGCAGAAGTATGATAGGCGCGAGTTACAAGCTGGCAAGAAACCACGTTTCTGCTGCCTTTTGAATCACACGTTGCTGGTATGCTGTTAGAGCACTGTGGAAAGCGAGTTCTTTCTCAGGTTCCTAAAGAGCTGGAAGCAAGATGTTTTGTGGCTTGTCTCATCTTGAGGGATGGATGGAATGCTTTGTTCCTCCCAGCTCTAGAGCAACGTATGGCATGGCTGACAGTAAATGTACCTTTCAATATAGGTGCTTTCTGACTGCCTTGGATAATTCCCTTGCTGTTTGCCTGGGAGCACTTCTCTGAAGGAAACAAACTGCAGTCCTGCAGGAGTTCATCCAAGTCTTGCCAAGAGCCAGCAGCAAGAGTGTTTCACCTGCTTGTGATGTTGGAGAGCAGGCAAGACATCTTGGGGCTAGGCTCTACAGTGCTTTTAGGTCGCTGGTGACATGGTTTGCCTCTGGCTGTTGTTTTGCCCTGCTGGCAGTGAGCATTACTCTAGGTGAGGGAGATTCTATGTGCCAGTCTAAAAGGGCTGTTTGTTAAAAGCCTATTATTTTGCTCTTCCTAAGCATGTGTGAGCACCAAATTCCTGGCCTCAGCCCTGTTACTTAAGGGGAAGATGTATGCTTTTCGTCTGAGCAGAGTTAGCAAGATGGAAATGTGCCAGTAGCAGACTTGGGATAGCCGCGCTTTACAACTGAAACGAAAATGTGTTTCTGCTGCCTTTTGAATCAGAGCTTGTGGTTACACTGTAAGAGCACGGTGGAAAGTGAATTCTTTCTCAGCTTCCTAAAGAGCTGGAAGCAAGATGTTTTGTGGCTTGTCTCATCTTGAGGGATAGATGGAATGCTTTGTGCCTCCCATCTCTAGAGCAATGTAGGGAATGGCTAGCAGTAAATGTGCCTTTTGAGATAGGCACTTTCTGACTGCCTTGGATAATTCCATTGCTGTTTGCTTGGGAGCACTTCCATGAAGGAAACAAACTGCAATCCTATAGGAGTTCGTCCAGGTCTTGCCACAAACCAGAAACAAGAGTATTTCTTCTGCTTGTGATCTCATGGATATCAAGCAAGACACGTTGTGTCTTGGCTCTACATGACTCTGTTAGGTAGCTTGTGACAAAGTTTGCCTCTGGCTGCTGAATTGCCATGCTCTCAGGGAGCGTTCTTGGAGGTGAAGGAGATTCTCTCTGCCAGTCCACAAGGGCTGTTTGTTAAAAGCCTCTTGTTTCGCTCCTCCTAATCATGTGGAAGCACCAACATTCTGGCCTCGGCCATGTTGCTTAAAGGGAAGATATAGGCATTTCATCTGAGCAGGGTTAGCAAGATGGAAAAGTGGCAGAAGCACAAGTGTGATAGGCTTGTGATGGAAGCTGGAAAGAAATCACGTTCCTCCTGCCTTTGAATCAGAGTTTGCAGTTACAGTATAAGAGCACTGGGTAAAGGGAGCCCTTTCACAGCTTCCACAATAGCTAGAAGGCAGATGGTTTGTGGCCTGTCTTATCTTGAGGGATGGATGTCATAGTTCGTGCGTCCCAGCTCTGGAGCCATGCATGGCAGGGCTGACACCAAAGGTGCCTTTCAAGATAGGTGCTTTCTGACTGTCCTTGGAGAATTCTGTTGCTGTCTGCTGGGGAGCGGACTGCTTCCCTGACACAAACTCCAATCCTGCAGGAGTCCTTCCAGGCCTTGCCAAGAGTCACAAACAAGAGTGTTTCTCCTGCTTGTGATCTCATGGAGAACAAGCAAGACACAGGTGTCTTGGTTTTATTCTGCTTGTTAGGTCTCCTGTGTCAAGGCTTCCCTCTGGCTGCCTGATTTGCTCTGCTGGAAGGGAGCATTCACTTGGGAGCATGAGATTCTCTCTGCCAGTCCACAAGGGCCATTTGTTAAAAGCATATTGGTTTGCTCATCCTAAGCATGTGGAAGCACCAATGTTTTGGCCGCAGCTCCATTCCTTGAGGGGAAGATGTAGGCATTGTGTCTGAGCAGGGTTAGAAAGATTGAAATGTGGCAGAAGCTCAAGTGGGATTGCTGTGCTTTGGAAGCTGAAAAGAAATCGACCTACTGCTGCCTTGTGAATCAGAGGTCACTATTCCACTGTAAGAGCACTGTTTAAAGGGAGTTCTTTCACAGATTCCTGAAGAGGTGGAAGGAATATGGTTTGTGGCCTGACTTATCTTGAGGGATGGATGTAATGGTTGGAACGTCCCAGCTCTAGAGTACTGTATGGAAGGGATGACACCAAACATGCCTTTTAAGCTAGGTGCTTTCTGGCTGCCTTTTCAGAATTCCCTTGCTTTCTCCTGTTGAGTGCTTCACTGAAAGAAACAAACTGCAAACTTGCAGGAGTTCTTCCAGGCCCTGCCAAGAGCCAGAAGCAAGAGTGTTTCTCCTGCTTGTGATCTCATGGAAAGCAAGCAAGACACATGGTATCTTGCCTCTACACTGATTGGATAGGCTGCCTGTGACAACGTTTGCCTCCAGCTGCTGATTTGCTCTGATGGAAGGGAGCATTCTTCTAGGTGCAGGAGATTGTCTCTACCAGTGGACAAAAGGTCCGTTTGTTAAACGTATATTGCTTTGCTCCTCCTAAGCATGTGGAAGCACCAACCTTCTGGCCTCATCCCCATTCCTTGAGGGGAAGATGTAGACATTGTGTCTGAGCAGGGTTAGAAAGATTGAAATGTGGCAGAAGCACAAGGGCAATAGCCTTGTGATGGATGCTGGAAAGAAATCGTGTTCCTGCTGCCTTGTGAATAAGAGCTTGTGGTTACACTGTAAGAGCACTGGGGAAAGGAAGTTCTTTCACAGCTTCCTCAAGAGCTGGAGGGAAGACGGTTTGTGGCTTGTCTTTTCTTGAGATGTAATGGTTGGTGGGTCTCAGCTCTAGAGTGATGTATGGAAGGGCTGACACTAAATGTGCCTTTCTAGATAGGTGCTTTCTGACTGCCTTTGCAGAATTCCATTGCTTTCTCCTGGGGACTGCTTCCCTGAAGGAAACAAACTTCAATCTTGCAGGAGTTCTTCCTGGCCCCCCCAAGAGGCAGAAGCAAGAGTGTTTGTCCTCCTTGTGATCTCATGGAGAGCAAGCAAGACACAGTCTGTTTCATCTCTACACTGCTTTGATAGGTCGCCTGTGACAAGGTTTCCCTCTGGGCGCTGATTTGTTCTGCTGGAAGGGCATGTTCTTCTAGGTGTAGGAATTCTCCTTGCCAACCCAGAAGTTCTGTTTTTTAAAAGCATTTTACTCGCTCCTCCTAAGCATGTGGCAGCACCAACGTTCTCACCTTGGCTCCATTCCTTGAGGGTAAGATGTAGGCATTGTGTCTGAGCGGTGTGAGAATGATATCTTGGAGATACAGAAGTGCATAAGCTGCGAGTTAGAAGCTGGTGTGAAGCCCCGTTCGTGCTGCCTTGTGAATCAGAATTTGCCATTGTGCTGTAAGCACTGTGCAAAGGCAGTGTTATAACATCTTCCTAAATACCTGAAAGCAAGACATTTTTTTGCTTCTCTTATCTTGAGGGGTGGATGTAATAACTATTGCATCCCTTTTGTAGATCAATTTATGAAAGTTTTGACACAAAATGTGCCTTTCATGATACGTGCTCTTTTAGTGTCTTGTGAGAATTTTGTTGCTGTCTGCCTGGGAGCGCTTTTGTGAAGTTACCAATGTGCAATATTGCACAAGTCATTCAAGGCCTTCCAAAGAGGCAGAAACAAGAGTGTTTCTTTTCCATATCATGTCTTGGCAAGCTAGCAACACATGTCTGTCTTGGTTCTACACTGCTTTGATATTTTGCCTATGTTCCTCTTTGGCTGCTAATTTGCTCTGTTCTGAGAGAGCATTCCTTTTGGTGATCAAGATTCTCTATGCAAGTTAGCAAGGGTTATTTGTTAAAATAATGTTCTGTCACTGTTCCTAATCATGTAGAAGCACCTATGTTCTTCCCTGGGATCCATTCTTTGTGGGTAACATATACGCGTTTTCTCTGAGTGGTGTGAAAATTATTGAAATCTTGCAGAAGCTGAAGAATCTAAGTGGAGTGTTACAAGCTGTGGTAAAATCGTGTTCGTGCTGACATGTTAATGTGTTGTTGCTCTTATGCTGTAAGAGCACTCTGTGAAGAGATTTACATGTTTCATAAAGACGTCAAACTAAGATGGTTTATTACTTGTCTTATCTTGAGAAATGGATGTAATATCCATTGTGTCCAAGCTCTAGAGTAATGTATGACACCTCTGACACAAAATGTGCCTTTATAGATAGATTCTTTCTGACTGCCTTGTGAGAATTCCATTGCTGTCTTTGGGAGAGCATTTTTCCTGAGGGATGCAAATTTCACTATTGCCTGAGTTATTCAAGGCCTTCCAAAGAACCTGAAGTAGGAGTGTTTCTCCTCCTTGTGACCTCATAGCAATGAAGCAATAGATATTTTGTCTTGGCTCTTCACTGCTTGAATATGTCACCTTTGACAAATTCCATTTTGCTTGCTTATTTACTGTCTTCCGAGAGAGCCTTATTGTAGTTCAGGGAGATTCTCTCTGCAAGTCAGTGAGAGTTTTTCCTTAAAAGCTTTTCCTGTAGATGTTCTTAAGGATGTAGAAGCTTGAGCATCTTTCTCTTTGCTCTGTTCCTTCAGTGTAAATATACGCGTTCTTTCTGGGTGGTACTGAAGATATTCAAATCTTGAAGAAGCAGAAGATGCTAAGCTGTGAGTTAATTCATGGCATGACGTAGCGATCATACTTGCATTTCAATAAGATGTTGACTTTATGCCAGAAAGAGTATTGTGTCATGAGATTTCTTTAAGACCTTCATAAAGTCCTTGAAGGGAGATGATTTCTGGCTGTTCTTATCTCTATGGTTGGATGTAATAACTCTTATGTCCCAGCTGTAGAGTTATGTTTGAAAACTCTGACACAAAATGTGCCTTTAGACATATGTGAAGAATATCTCAAACAAACAGTCTTACACTATACCTAAAATTACTAAACAAAGAAGAACAAAGCCCAACATCAGTAGAAGGAAGCAAATATAACCAGAGCAGAAATAAATGAAACATAGACTAAAACATAATAGGAAGGATCAATGAAACTAAGAGCTGGTTTCTGGAGCAGATAATGAAATTTGACAATCCCTTACCCAAACTCACTAAGAAAAAAGATGACTAAAATAAGTCACAAATGAAACAGGTGAAATTACAATGGATACCACACAAGTACAAAAGACTATGAGAATAATATGAAGAGCTATATGCGAACAAATTGGATAACCTACAAGAAATGGATGCATTCTTAGAATCATAGAACCTCTAAAAACTGATTTAAGAACAACTAGAATCTGAACAGACCAATCACAAGTAAAGAGATGGAAATAGTAATCAGAAACCTCTCAAAAAACAGAAGTTTAGGAGCAGATGGTTTCTCTACTGAATTCTACCAAGTATTCAAAGAAGATTAATACCTATCCTTCTCAAACTCTTGCAAAACATTGAAGAGGACAGGATACTTCCTAACTCAATTTCTGAAGGCAACATTACCCTGACACCAAAACCAGACAAAGACAACACAAACAAGGAAAATTTCAGGTTAATATCACTGATGAACATAGATGCAAAAATCCTCCACAAAATACTATCAAATCAAAGAAAACAGTACATGATAAGTATTATAAACTACATTCAAGTGGGATTTAATCCAGAGATACAGGGGTGATTCAACATCCACAAATCAATCAATACAATAAACTATATTATCAAAATGAAGAATAAAAATAGATGCAGAGAAAGTATTTGACGAGATATAGTATCCTTTCTGATAAAAACTGAATGAAATTGGGTATAGAAGGAAAGTACTTCAACATAATAAAAGCCACATATGACACACCAGCAGCCAACATCATATTCAGTGGGAGAAAACAGAAAGCCATCTCTCTGAGAACAGGAGAAAGACTAGGGTGCCCAATCTCACCATTCTTATCCAACATAGTACTGGAGGTTTTGGTGAAAGCAATTTGGCAAGAAGAAGTAAAAGGAATCCAAATTAGAAAGCAAGAAGTAACACTGTCACTATTTGCAGATGACATGATTTTAAATATAGAAAACCCTAAAGAACCCACCAAAAATCTATTAGAAAGATCAACAATTACAGCAAAGTTGCAGGGTAAAAAGTCAATTGCATTTCTATACAATAATAACTAAATAACAGAAGGAGAACTCAAGAATACAATCCCATTTACAGTCACAACAAAAAGAATAAAATATTTAGGAATAAATTTAAGGAAGTGAAAGACCTATACCATGAAAAATATAAGTTCCAGTTAAACTGCAAGTTGTCTCTGTTTCTTTATCAAAGTTAAAATCACATTAAAGGTAGATTCCAGCACTGGGAATGAAAACCTCATCTTCTTTCAGAATTTTAGGGTGTATATTGTATTCATTGATTCACTTATTCATCATTCATTCCATCAGTCACTCAGCCAACAAATATCTTTTCAACATTGACTCTTTCCTGGATATTATTTTAGAAGGTGTTAATACAACCTATTTAGACATACATTTTTAATGAAAAACTTATAGACTAGCAAATTCCAGACAAAAAGTAAAACAAAAAATGTCAATATTTGTTACAATATTTATTTTTGCTTGAAAAAAGATCACAGGGTTATATGAAAAAATGCATTTTCATCCAAATAAATTTTATTAAAAACTAGAAACTGGATGAGGTGTATGATAGGCGGTTTATGAATTTCAATGAAAAATTGATATGCAATATCATTACAACTTTCATATTTTGAATTTATGTTGTACATTCTCTGATTTTTATGGCCAATACATGAAGGCTTATTGTTGACATAAGATTTGAGATTTTGCAAACCAGCCCTGATGGCCTAGCAGTTCAAGTTCAATACACTCCACTTTGGTGGCCTGGGTTCAGTTCCTGGGCATGGAACCCTACTCGTGTGTCAGTAGCCATTCTGTGGTGGTAGCTCATATAGAAGAACTAAAAAGACTTACAACTATGTGACGAGGCTTCGAGTAGGGAAAAAAAAGAGGAGTACTGACAACAGATGCTGCTTGGGATGAATATTTCACAGCAAAAAAACCCCAAAAGAACAAAGAAAATAATCATATTATTTTTAAAAAGAATGAGGTTTTGGCATTTGATTTTATTCATAATATTCACATTAAAATTGAACATTGGAGGCAGAATCCTGTGCTTTCTAACTGTTGGATTTGCTTCCATCCTAGGGCCAGCAGCAATATTTCCCAGCAAATGTAGGTGTACAATTCAAAACACACAAACAAAAAGTAGAATCATTGCATGTGATTGTTATTCAAAATGATCTCCTAAGAGAGTTCCCTATCTCCACTTTTTCACTCTAATGGAGACTTGACTAAAGAAAATTCAATTTATCTTTCTTTCCCTGGGGAATGAGACCTTTATTTGGGAATTCTGGTTCTCATTCAAGGAATAGGGCCATAAATAAACATGTTTCAGCTTGAAGGTCTTCAGGGACATCAGACACTTCTGGAACTATTTTGCATGCTTCATGCAGCAACCTCAGGAGTGGGTTTCAACAGATCTCTGTGTACAGTTATGTTAAACCAAATAATTTACTTACTACTAATTCTAGATGTGAAGACCAAGTATTTTGGAAGTTTTATCAATTTAAATCAGACTCTGCTCTATTGATATCTGCTCTAGTCTCTTTCTCTAGACTCAAATCTCTGCTCACTGCTAGGTGGAAGTGAAGCTGGATATGACCTAAACAACAGAGTACAGCATCCCTACTGATAAATTACACTGCTTAGACATATGTGGAATAATGAATAGTCATTACAGGGAGTATACGTCACCTTAGTATAAAGAGGAATATTATCTGCCTTTGAATTGGCAGGATTGTTGGACGTTTTAGACAAGATAAGAAACTTAAGTGTCTCTAAAATACAAGACTCTATGTCTCCAAGAAAGACCTACTAAATGACTTAACATCAATAAAAACAAGTTTCCATTTTGCCCAGACTGACAAATAATAAGAACGAAGGATTCCTAGTGTCAACAGTCTTTATGTTGCTGGTGGACACTGAGAGCGCATATCAAGATGCAGTTTGTCTCTAATACAACCTAGGCTTAAATAAGTTTCAAATTCTACAGAGACCAATGGAACATACTCCTGAAATCATTTCAGAAGCTATTTAAGAATTAATTTGCAATATTATTTCTCATCTACAATTGAAACATAAAGTTATTAACATTAGATAGTTTTTACAATTTATTTAGAATTTTGGTAGACCTATAAAATACTTCTTTTCTTAACAAACTTGTAAAAAAACTATAGGTAAAATATTAAAATGACTCATCGGGAACAAATGCAAAATCAAACAAGATTCTGAAGAAACAGGAGAAAACTGAGGTTGTTCTACAGAATCTTTATTTGAGTGACATATACTTACTGAAATAAAAAGTAACCCTAGGTTTGCCATCAGTTATATTTCAGTAGAAGAGGGAATTTTAATAGTTAAGTATTTTTGCAAATACAGCCAGCACCGGTCGTCTAGTGGTTAAGATTTGTTGCTCTCACTTGCTGTGGCCTGGGTTCATTTCTGGTCAGGGAACCATACAAACTGCTTGTCAGTTTTCATACTGTGGATGCTAGTGCAGTTCTTTTTAGATGAGGTGGTAGGAGACAAAAGATACAGGATAACTGATGCAACACCATCAGATCAGATCCAGACACAAGCATTTTTTGAAAGCTCCACCTAGAATGTTGTCTAAGCAAAGATGCTGATGCTCAGGTCAGGGATATGGATGCTGTCTGTGCCTCAAATATTAATGGTTTCTGTTAGGGCTTCCAGTTATCCAGTATTGTGATATTATCACTATCTCTTATTATCATGTCTCCATAGAGTGTCATTTGTGCTATAGATAAGTGTGGCCTCATTTTACTAGTGGCATACAAGAGACTAGGATTGTCAGAATGGAAATTGCCCTAAGAGCAGACCCTGAAACAAGGACTTGAGTATACAATGTTTATTTGGTAGGTGATTTCAGGAAGCGAAAATGAGGGAATATGGAATGTTAGACCGAGAAGAAAGTTAATGAAATGTGCAATAAATTATAGATTACTGCTGTAAGAAACTAAAGAGCCATAGCTTGAGATGCTTTGACATATCCTTCAGAACACTTCTCCACTTCTAGGAGTTGTTTGAAAGAAGACTAGGAAAGCTTCCATGTTTACCCATTGGTTTCTGTCACTTACTGGTTGAGTACTGCTCCTTGACACATGAACCTCAGGCAATTCCAAACTGTCTTACATATGGTCTGAGCAAGCTCTCAAGACACCCTTTCCTCAGGAAAAAGAAGTGAAATTTTCAAAATAGGAAGCTGCCACCAAGCCAGAAACAGTCTACCATGGCTGTAGGCCAAGTCAGAGTTGGCCCAAAGTGACAAGGGATGGGGAGACACATGTGACTGCTACAGTGATGTTTGCAATAGTAAGATGATGGCAAAGACAAAATAATATGAAACAAACTTTTAACTTAGGCTAATATGTCTATGGCACCACAATAATAGAATGTTTAGAAAAAGTCCTGCTTGTGGCTCTTCAATATCATCTTCACAATGATTTTCAATTCAATACCAAGCAGTCTAGACATAGGCTATCAAGCGCATGTGTGGAAGGAAAATTATTACTGAGATCAGCTTGCCAGAAGCTTCAAGTGATGGTTTCCTAGGAGAGTTTCTAAACATTCCACTAGAGCTGGGAAAGAATATATCTCACTCACAATCAAGCAAAGTACACTGAGGAGAAAAGCTCTGGCATTTAGCTGTTTAGAATCATCCTAGTAAGAACAACTACACACATTGCAGTTCATGCCTTCGGTCAGGCTCTCTCTCCCTTGACATGAAAGTATGTTCATGCTGAACCCAGCTGCCCATAGCTGTGAAGGGATTCTTCTAAAGAGACTGAAAATGCTTCACTACCTCTGGGACAGATTATCTGTAACTTTCAGACAATGCGGGTACACGGTTTAGAAAGGCTCCTGCATGTGGCTCTTTAATATTGTCTTCATAAGTGACTATTAATTCAATGCTGAACAGCCTACACAGACGCTCTCCTGTGCATGTGATGAAGAAAAACTATTGGTGACCTCACCATGTCAGGAGCTGCAAGTGACATTTTCCTAGGAGAGCTTTTAAAAATTTCACTACAGCTGGGAAAGAATATCTATAATGCATATTCAAGGAAAGCACTCTATACTGAAAAGCTGTGACTTCTACTTGTTTCAGATCATCTAGGTAAGTGTCTGACACATTGCAGTCCATAGACTCAAGCTCTCTCTCAAATGTCAGGAAAGCACATTTCCGTTGAACTGAGCTTCCTGTAGCTGTGAAGGAACTTCTCCCAAAGAGAGATTGAAAACCTTTCACTATCACTACAACAGATTATCTGTAACTTTTATGCAATGCTGTTATATGGTTTAGAAAACCTTCTGCTTGTGGTTCTTTAGTATCGTCTTCATAAATGACTTTTATTTCAATGCTGATCAGTCTACACAAATATCTTACACTCATGTCATGAATGCAAATGACTGCCCCAGATTAGTTACTGGGAGGAACTAAATGGTAATCTTGGTTATTTCAACTTTTCCACATTGTTCTTCTTCCTTTTGTTATGTTTAGGAGATGCCACCACCAACCATCATGAACTGAAACAGGTCTCACCATGAAAGCTGTGCCTGTGACCTTTGCATTATTTTTAGTGCTAAGATCTCTCCTGGAGGAGCTTAGGTATTATTACCATCAGCTGCAGTGTGTGTGAAATCATATTTTCTAACAGAGCCTGTGCAAGAGGATACACACCTCTATTTTCAATATTCATTCCCCATCCCACATAAATGTCCCTGCTTCCCTTTGTTCCAGGATGCCATGACTATGAAAATGAATCCTCATGTTCTCATATTTGGTGCAAGTACACTTTACTTTGTGAGACAACTACTTCTGGTGTAGAGCCTGATTTAACTCACCAGGAGGCAATCTACTTCGGTTTTGGTGACAAGTGAGCTCCCAATGAGGGACTGGCCCCTTCATGGTGCCTGTGCCACCAGCTTGATGTCACTGCCCCCTCAGGAGAACCAACAGCCGCATTGAGAGCATTGCTTGGTGGCTCTCTCAATGGAGGAGAGGGGCACCAAACCCACGGCATGTCTATAAGAGTTCTTCCTTTAAGTTGTCTCACAAAAGCCTGCCTGTTGGGGCCTGGCTTTGAGGTTTGAGTCCCCTTCTGGGCATTGCCAGGCTGAGGGAAGTGAGAGTCCCCTCTGGTAGGAAGGATCACAGGACTTTGCCACTCGGGAAGGGCAGATGCTTGGCTCTGGAGAAATGGGAGCAATCCCTGTTGACTAGTCAGGGGTTCAAGTCCCCTTTGGAGATTGAGTATCCTCTGGATGGTGTGGCCCAGATGCTCTGGTGAATGGGAGCAATCACTGTTGACTACTCAGGGGTTTGAGTCCCTTGCAGAAATCTCCAAGGTGGGGATTTGAGGGCCCCCTGAAGACACTTGTTCTGTCTTTGTGTTGTGCCTGTGATTGGAGAAAGAGCCCCCTCTGATGGCCTTAAACTGCCCCTGGAGTCATTGAGATTGTCTTTTCATTGGGCCTGTGATGGAGAAGGGGTCCCTTTCGATGGGGTTAGACTGTCTCTGAAGTCCCTGTGTCTGTCTTTGTGTTGAGCCTGCAATCAGAGTAGAGGTCACCCGAGATGAGGTCAAGCCCCCTCTGGAGTTGCTGAGTCTGTGTTTTTAGGTTGTTTGCTTGTTTTCATCAAGGAGGCTGGACATCCATCTTGTTTTTTCACAGTCTGGCTTTTCTGGACTTCTAGGTCTCCTTTTTCTGTTCCTTGCCCTCCATATCACATGTCCCTGGGTGAAAGCCAGCATCCAACAGTTTTCTTTTCCCTTTAAGGAATTAGTGACTTGGACTGGGTCTCATTTGAGACTATTAGGGTGGTAAACATATCCTGGGCACAGAGTAGTGGCATCTGAGACTCCACTAACCATTACAAGCTGTGCCTGGAAAGTTGGAAAGAGACCATAAGAAAAGATGCTAGAATAAGAGCAGGAGAAAGTTCTGTCCTGGAGAAAAGCACATTATGCTGCATACTCTAGAACTAGAAGGTGTTCAAGTACTCACCCATGGGTCAGAGAGCATATGGTCTTTTTATATAACACAATTTGGCTGCAATATTCACTGGAAGATGGGTAAATATGTCCAGAAAGAGAATCTAAAAGTGAACGCCGTACTCCAATGAGAAGTAAGTTGCAAAAGAACCAAGAATAGGAAGAAATCACTTATGTTCACTGCTTCTTGGCACTATGTTTCAATGAAGGGTTAAAGGTTGAATCTAAGACAGATTATTCTGAGAAGTCTGACCAGGTTGGAAAAAACAAATGTGAAACTAAGGAAAGCTGACCTCACCCATATACACCAGCTACAGCTCCACCGTTAGATCAACAGGTTAGCCCTAGGGGACCTCCACTTTATCTGAAGGACTGAAGGACACCTCCGACTATCTCAGAACAGAATACTACAATATCAAGCCATGCTGCTAGATTCTCCTCAGATTTCTTTAAAACCCTGTCATGCCTTCAACCTAGCTACCCTGCTCCTTGATTCCAATGGACCTATTAGCCATGCTTGCCCACCAGTGAATGCTGGCCACAGAGCTCTCCAGAGTGAACCATGGACGTTAAACATGGGCCAGAGATCCTTAAAGTGCCAGAAGTGGTACAGGGCCCCAAGGAAGTAGCTGGGCTCCATTGTAAAGGCCATTCAAGTGGGGAATCGGAAGCCACAAAAGGAAATAAGTTGGCAGCTGCAGCTACAGCTGCAAAAATGGCCGCTCCATCAGCAGAGTTTTTCCAGTTACCATTAATTCCCACGCTACCCTCATATGAACAGATACCTTCCGTGAACTTACCCCGGATGAATTGAGGGAAGCCACTACACAGGATTATCAGTGGTCCCTAATAGTCAAGGGCTGGATGATAAACCAATGAGGAAAGATCCGTGTCCCCAAACCAACAGCCTGGGGTCTCCTTAAGAGTGCTCGTGCTGTCTTCAAATGTGGACAAGCGGTTTGTCCCAAGACCCACTAAATCCGTGTTGGGTAGGGCCTCGCTTGGTGTCACTAATCACACACTCTCCCCTAAAATTACAAGGAGTCACCTCTCTGATCCACTATGCAAGGGTAAAAGGAAAAAAAGGAAAGAAAAAAAGTAAGGTGCCAAGCCCTGAACATCCAGAGAGGTGGTCACAGACAATTCAGGACTCTGAGTTTTCCTGAAAGACCACTCTCTGATTTGAACCTCTCATTTCAGTAACCCTATCCAGATAAGTAGTGACTGCCTATCCACCCGAGGTTCTGCCCTGGATCCTTACCAACCCCACGCCATTTGGGCAGAGTAGGCGTCCAAGGCGGTTGCACCTTCCTGGGCAGCAAGAGTAGGTCCATCAAAGACAGGCGGGCAACCCAGTGTGGAGACTATTACAGGGCTGGTGGAATCTAGAGGAGGGTGCAAATGCTAAGGAAAGCCCACCCAGGAGTCCACCTTGCTCACATACCCCAGCTTCAGCCCCACTGTTAGGCCAGCTGGTGAGCCCTGGGTGACATCCACCGTAGCCCCCTAACTGACCTCTGCTTGAGCCAGAGCTGGAACAGGGCCAAACCCCTTGCTGTTCTCCCCCTGCGATCCCCATACAGGGAATTGGACTCTGACACAAGCAGAGACCCTTCCTCCTCCTCTTCAAAAGTGTACAGCCAGATTAGGAATGAGTGATACAGCCAGGATATAGCCCCTAAGACAGGTGCCTCATGGTGAGGGGACGCTTATTGATGTGCACATCCCCTTTTCCACCTCAGACCTGTGTAATTCGAAGGCACACACAAAAGGACTGAGCACTGACCCAGAGGAGTTCACAAACCCGACGAAGGGAATCTTCCACACTCATGAGCTGACCTGGGTAGATATTCCAAGCCTGTGACTACACGCCTCTCACCTGAGGAAAAGTCATCTGTTCTGTTCAAAGCCAGAGAACAAGCAGGGAAGGAAGATGACCCAAGATCAGACATCCGCAGGCCTGGTGGACAGGCTGTGCCAGAGACTGCCCCAGAGTGGAATCCCAGTGATCCAGAGAATCAAGGAAAGGGAGGATATTTTTGGGGTTTGCTTTTTAAAGCCTTGAAAAGAGTAAGCCAGACACCCAGTAAATGGCCTAAATTAAGAGAGATGCAATAGGGCCGTAAGGAAAACCCCTCCACTTTGTTGCAGAGGCTGCAGGACTGCCTCGGCGAGATGCAGATTGGGAGCTGGAGGCCTGGGGTAGTACAGTGAATCTCGATCTGTATTTCAGATCTCAGAAGTGCTTCAGACACCCATAGTAAACTCTGAAAGTTGGTTGTCAGTCCTGATACCAGTCCTGCACAACTATGAGAGGCATGAGGCTGAGGATGAAAAGGAAGACAAGAAGATGAAAAGGCAGGATGCCCTGCTCACTGTGGACTTCCAGTCTCCTCAAGGTAAACTGAGGGAGACAAGGCATCTGCCATGGGTAACCTCGGCCCCCACCAAGGGGCCAGGAGGCCACCAACAACATCGGGGGCTAATCGGTGTGTGGACTGCCAACAGGAAGGGCGTTGGTGGCAGGATTCTCCGAACCATCCCCAGAGAGGAAAGGGATCAAACAAGACAGAGCTGTGGCAGCTTCCCTTGATGACAGATGAGATATGATGGGGCTGTGGGGCTCCCCCGCTGGCCCCAGGAGGCCCGGGTCACCTTGGCAGGAGGAGGAGAGCAGGTTGAATCTTTGCTCCATCATGGAGCCATGTTCCCGGTGTTGAATGCCCCAAAGGGAAACCTTTCTGAAGGAAAGTGTGAACTGAAAGAGGTCTCAGGAAAGAGAGAGGCCCAAAGGTTTCTGGAGCCATGGACTTGTGAAACAGGATCAAAACTGCTGAAGGTATCCCTCACTGTGTGCACCAGAATGCCCTGTTCCCCTCCCGTTCTGGGGAGGGACATGCTAAGTTAGGGGCCTCCACAGGCTGGGATCAAGAGAAAATCGAGATCCAAGCACAAAAAAGTGGGGGAGGTGAGCTCATGGCCCTCTTACAGGATACAGTAGTACCTGAGAAGGAAGAGATTCCCCTCCCTGTCTTTAGCACATCTAACTCAGAATTATGGGCAGAAGAACAGGTGGAGTGTGCAGCCAGTGCCACACCAGGAAAGGTAAAATGGAAGCAGGAAGGTCGCTGGCCCTGGGTAAAACATACACCCCTTGAAGGCAGGAGCCATAAAGAGGAATCTTTCCCATAATCAGTAAGTTTTCAGAACAGGGGGATATAGAGTTGCTCAAGACCTAAGTGCTATCAATGCTGTACACTCCTGGAGTTATATAACAGTAAACAACTGCACTTTGTTTCTAGCACAGAGCTCCTAAAACTCCTGTAATTTCCCATATGAGAGCCATATGGGGCATCTTTTGTTCTAATAATTACTTTAGTCCTCAGTTCCTGAAATCAGTCCAGAGCAATAAAGGTGAAATGGATTGTCTTGTGTTATTCCTAACAAGCCCCTTTCAACACCACCTGAATTGTGCTAACAAGGTGAGTGTTGGAAAGGCCCTAAGGGTGGGGGCTGGTCACCAGGGAAACCAGTTGTGTGATTTGGGGGTTGGAAGTTTCAGGCCCATTCCTGCCCCAACCCACCCCTTGGGGGGCAGAGAGAGGGGGGAGAGGGGCTTAAGATCATGTTCAATTGCCAACAGCCAATGATTGAATCGACTACACCTAGGTGATGAAGTCTCCATTAAATCCCAAAAGGATGGTGTTCAGACAGCTGCCATGATGGCAAACACGTGGAGGTTTGGGGAGAGTGGCACACCCAGAGAGGCTCTGGGAGTTCCTCGGCCCTTCTCCACATGTTTTGCTCTAGGCATCTCTTCCGTCTGGCTGTTAATAAGTAAAAGGTTTTCCTGAGTTCTGTGAGCCACTCTATCAAAGCACTCAAACCCGAGGAGGGCGTTCTGGGAACCTGCGGTCTTGTCGCCGGTTGGTCAGGAGCACAGGTGACAACCTGAACTTGCAAGTGGCACCTAAAATGGAGGCAGGGAGAAGGGTAATCCTGTGGGACCTGATTCTACCCCCAGGTAGATAGATAGTGTCAGAATTCAGTGAAGTATGTTCCACTTCTTAGCCGTAAGGGATATAAGGTGTCTAAAGGGGATGGCTGGGTTTCTGCCATCTTTGGATCCCTAAGGTTGGATTCACAGGAAAGCCTCTCTGGCAAAGGACAGGGGCCAGAAACGGACCCCTTTGAATGAGGTAAGCTAGACACCGTGGCAAAAGAATGGCCCCCATGCTTGAGACTTGTAGCTGCCATCTGCCTGTTAATCAAGAAATCAGGAAAATGGACTATGGGCCAACCTAGGATGGTGTGCACCACCACTTCCCCAACCCTCGCCAAAGCTTCCCCTCAAACCCTGTCTCCCCTCCCTGAGCAAGTCTCCTGCATCCTAGACTGAAGGACATCTGCGGCTATCTAAGAATAGAATACTACAATATCAAGCCATGCTGCTAGATTCCCCTCAGATTTCTTTAAAACCCTGTCATGCCTTCAACCTAGCTACCCTGCTCCTTGATTCCAATGGACCTATTAGCCATGTTTGCCCGCCAGTGATTGCTGACCACAGAGCTCTCCAGAGTGAACCACGGACATTAGACATGGGCCAGAGATCCTTAAAGTGCCAGAAGTGGTACAGGGCCCCAAGGAAGTAGCTGGGCTCCATTGTAAAGGCCATCCAAGTGGGGAATCGGAAGTCACAAAAGGAAATAAGTTGGCAGCTGCAGCTGCAAAAATGGCCGCTCCATCAGCAGAGCTTTTCCAGTTACCATTAATTCCCATGCTACCCTCGTATGAACTGACACCTTCCGCGAACTTACCCCGGATGAATTGAGGGAAGACACTACACAGGATTATCAGTGGTCCCTAATAGTCAAGGACTGGATGATAAACCAATGAGGGAAGATTCTAGTCCCCAAACCAACAGAGTAGGGTCTCCTTAAGAGTGCTTGTGCTGTCTTCAAACGTGGACAAGCGGTTTGTCCCAAGATCAGCTACATCCGTGTTGGGTGGGGCCTCGCTTGGTGTCACTTACCACACACTCTTCCCTAAAACTACAAGGAGTCACCCCTTGGATGCACCACACAATGGTACAATTTAAGAAATCAAGGTCCCCAGCCCTGAACATCCAGGGAGACCATCACAGACAATTGAGGACACTGAGTTTTCCCACAAACACTGGATTTTGATCCTCTTGTGTTAGCAGTCCTATCCAGATAAGTCATGACTCCCTATGCCCCTGATCCTCTGCCCTGTATCCTTACCAACAGCATGCCTTTTAAAGATTTTATTTTTTTTCCTTTTTCTCCCCAAAGCCCCCCGGTACATAGTTATATATTCTTCATTGTGGGTCCTTCTAGTTGTGGCATGTGGGATGCTACATCAGTGTGGTTTGATGAGGAGTGCCATGTTCATGACCATGATTCGAACCAACGAAACACTGGGCCGCCTGCAGTGGAGCATGTGAACTTAACCATTTGGCCACGGGGCCAGCCCCCGCATGCCTTTCAGATACGGTCGGTGTCTAAGTAGGTTTCACGTTCCTGTGCAGAAGGATTTGGTTCACCAGAGAAGGATGGGCAACCCAGTGTGTAAATTGTAATAAAGCTGTTCAAATCCGGATTGAGGGTATAAGCATGCAGATCTACTGAACGTGTTTTAAACGCATTTATGTTATTACAGATCATTGTTAGAAAGAATGTAGGCCTATGCCTGAGCTTAATGCTCGGCCCCAAACCTATTTGAGACTAGCTTGAAATTCTGCTCCTCTAATGGTCACTCTGACAATGCCCATGCTCATCTCGAGGCAGTTAATGAAAATGCAACTTTGTCCTGTGCCTTTTAAGAATCAGGATCAGCATAAAAACTATTGTTGGTTTTTCTCACTGACTAGATAACCCAAGGATTTCAAGAGTGAGTTCGCGGGGCCGGCTCCGTGGCCAAGTGGTTAAGTTCGTGCACTCCGCTGCAGCAGCCCAGGGTTCAGATCCTGAGCGCGGACATAGCACTGCTTGTCAGGCTACATTGAAGTGGCATCCCACATCCCACGACTAGAAGGACCTGCAACTAAGATATACAACTGTGTACGGGGGGGGCTTTGGGGAGATAAAGCAGAAAAATAAAAAAAAGAGTGAGCTTGGACATTTTAACTTTTCCCAAATTGTTCTCTTTCATTTTTTTATGTTAAGAAGGTGCCATCACCAACCACCAGGAACCAGACTAGTCCTCTGCATGAGAGCCATTACTGTAACCTCTGCCTTATTTTTCATGCTAAGATCTCTCCAGGAGTAGCTTAGACCTTATTACCATCACCTGAAGAGTATGTGGAATCATGTTTTCCAACTGAGCCTGAACAAGAGGATACCCACCTCTATCTTTTCAATATTCATTCCCTATCCCAAATAAATGTCCCTGCTTCCCTTTGTTTGGGGATGCCATGATTCTGGAAATTATTCCTCATTTTCTCCAAATTCCCCCAAATACACATTACTTTGTGAGACAACTATTTCTGGTGTAGCGTCTGATTTAACTCATTAGAAAAGAACTCATTTTGGTTCTAGGAACACTATGACTTAGCTCAGCTTGTCAGGAGCTGCAAGAGACATTTATCTAGGAGAACTTTTAAACATTTCACTACAGTTCGGGGAGAATATCTATATTCTTTCAGTGAGGGTACACTCTGCAGATAAACCCTAGCTTCTAGCTGTTTCAGATCATCTAGGTAAGTGCCTTACACTTTGTGGTTGATGATCTTCCCTCAGGCTCTCTGTCCTATGTCAGGAAAGCATGTTCCTGCTTAAATAGGCTGCCTGTAGCTGTGAAGGGACTACATCAAAGGATACAGTTAAAAATTTTCACTACAGATGGGACAGATTATCAGTAAGTTTGGTTGACTGGGGGTATGTGGTTGAGAAAAGCTCCTGCTCGTGGCTCTTTCATATAGTCTTCATAAGTAACTTTTAATTCAATGCCAAGCAGTCTACACACAGGCTCTCACACCCCTGTTAGGAAGGAAAATTATTGATGATTTCACTGTGCCAGGAGATAGAAATAACATTGTCCCTGGAGAGTTTTTAAATATTTCATTACATAGATAGAATGAATATAACTATAATTGTATAGATAGAATGAATATCTATGTAAGAGATGGAATATCTATAACTCAGATTCAAGGAAATTACACTATGAAGAAAAACTCTGGCTTGTTTTTTAGGATAGTTTTGGTAATTTCCTTTACACAAATTGCAGTTCACAGCCTTCTCTCAGTCTCTCACTCCCATGTCATGAAACCAGTTTCTTGTTGAACTCAGCTGCCTGTAACTATGAAGAGATTTCCTCCAAGGAGAGAGTTAAAAGTTTCCACTTCAGCTGGGATGAATTATCTGTAAGATCCATTCAATGAAGGATCACAGTGGGAAAAAACTCCTGCTTGTACCTCTTTAGGGTCTTCTTGATAAGTGACTTTTATTAAATTGCTGTTCAGTACACACTCAAGCTCTCTATCATATGTGATGAAGGAAAACTTTTACTGAGCTTAGCCTACCAGGTGCTGGAAGTGACATTATCCTTGGAGAGCGTTCAAACGTGAAACAACAGCTTGGATTGAATATCTATAACATACAGTCAAGGAAAGTAAACATTGCAGAATATCTGTGGCCTGTAGCTCTTTAGGATCGTCCTGCTAAGTTCCTTTAGACACATCGCACTTCACGGCCTTTTGTCAGGCTCTCTCCCCCATGTCATGAAAACAGGTGGTTGTTAAACTCAGCTGCCCATATCTGTGAAAAGACTGCTCCCAAGGAGACATTTAAAAGTTTTCATTACCTCTGGGATGGATTATTTGTAACTTTCATTCAAAGAGGTTACATGCTTTAGAAAAACTCCTGCTTGTGACTCTTTAATATCATCTTCATGAGTGACTTTCAATTCGATGCCAAGCAGTCTACACACAGGTGCTCACATGCATGTGATGAACGAAAACTATTGCTGACCTCACCATACCAGGAGCTAGAGAGTGAAATTTTCCCAGGAGACCTTCTAGCATTTCACCACTGCTGGGAGAGAATATCCATAACACATATTCAAGGAAAGTACACTGTGCAGAAAAGCTCTGGCCTAGATCACTTTAGGATTAACCTAGTAACTTCCTTTGTACACCTTGCAGTTCATTTCCTTCACTTAGGCTCTCTCTCATTTTGTGAAAGCATGGATAAAGAAGATATGGTATATATATATATATATATATATATATATATATATACACAATGGAATACTACTCAGCCATAAAAAAGGATGAAACCAGGACATTTGTGACAATGTGTACGGACCTTGAGGGTATTATGCTAAGTGAAATAAGTCTGAGGGAGAAAGTCAAACTCAGCTTACCATATCTGTGAAGGTACTTATTCCAAGGAAAGATTGAAAACCTTTCTCTACTGCTGGGACAGATTATCACTTACTTTCATACAATGCTGGTGCGTGGTTTAGAAAAACTTTCTCTTGTGACTCTTTACCATAGTCTTCACAAGTGACTTTTAATTCAACACTGAGCAGTCTTCACACAAGCTCTCACATGCATGTGTTGAAGGAAAACTATTGCAGACCTCACCATGCCAGGACCTGGAAGTGAAATTTTCCCAGGAAAGCACTAAACATGTCCCTATAGCTGGGAGATAATGTCTATAATCTCTATTCAAGGAAAGTACACTGTGCAGAATAGTCCTGGCTTCTGGCCGTTTCAGATCATCTAGGTAAGTGCCTCAAACATTGCAGTTCATGGCCTTTAGTCAGTAGTCAGTCTTTCTCTCCCAGGTCATGAACACGGGTTGTTGTTGAACTCAGCTGCCCGTATCTGTGAAGGGACTTCTTCCAAGGAGACAGTTAAGTTTTCACTACATCTGGGATAGATTATTTGTAACTTTTGTTCAAACAGGTTACAAAGTTTGGAAAAACTCCTTCTTGTGGCTCTTGAATATCCTCTTCATAAGTGACTTTTTTCCTTTATTATTATTATTTTTATTGCCTTAAATAAATTTCAGGCATACATCTTAATATATTTTGAAATTTGTATGCATTACATTATATTCACAATGCAAAAACTAATTACAATCCATCACCACACATGTGCCTAATCACTGATTTTGCCCTCCTCCCTCTCCACTTCCCCCCTTGGTAACAACTGATACAATCTCTGTTGCTATGTGTTTGTCTTGTATGTATCTTATGAGTGAGATCATACAGTTTTGACTTTCTCCCGCAGACTTATTTCACTTAGCATAATACCCTCAAGGTCCGTACACATTGTCACAAATGTCCGGTTTCATCCTTTTTTATGGATGAGTAGTATTCCATTGTGTATATATATACCACATCTTCTTTATCCATTCGTCACTTGATGGGCACCCAAGTTGCTTCCAAGTCTTGGCTATTGTGAATAGTGCTGCCATGAACATAGGAGTGCATGTAGCTTTACGCATTTGTCTTTTCAAGTTCTTTGGATAAATACCCAGTAGTGGAATAGCTGAATCATATGGTAGATATATTATTAATTTTCTGAGGAAACTCGCTACTGCTTTTGATAGTTGCTGCACCAGTTTGCACTTCCACCAGCACTGTATGAGGGTTCCCTTCTCTCCACATACTCTCTAACACTTATTGTTTCTTGTCTTGTTAATTATTACCATTCTGATGGGAGTGAGGTGATATCTCATTGTAGTTCTGATTTGCATTTCCCTGATAGTTAATGATATTGAACATCTTTTCATGTGCCTGTTGGCCATCTGTATATCTTCTTTGAAGAAATCTCAGTTCAGATCCTTTGCTGATTTTTAAATTGTGTTTTTAGCTTTTTTTTGGTGTTGAGATGTATGAATTCATTGTATATTTTCGATATTCACCCCTTCTCTGATATATGGTTTGCAAATATCTTCTCCCGATTGTTACGTTGTCTTTTCATTTTGTTGATGGTTTCCTTTGTTGTACAGAAGCTTTTTAGTTTAATGTAGTCCCATTTGTTTATTTTTCTGTTTCCCTTACCCAATCAAACATGATATTTGAAAAAGTGCTGCAAAGACAGATTTTGAAGAGTGTGTTGGCTGTGTTTTATTCTAAAATCTTAATGGTTTCAAATCTTATATTCAAGTCTTTTATCCTCTTTGAGTTGATTTTTGTGTATGGTATAAGATAATGGTCTGCTTTCATTCTTTTGTACGTGGCTGTCCAGTTTTCCCAACACCATTTATTGAAGAGCCTTTCTTTTCTCCATTGTATATTCTGTGCTTCCTTGTTGACATTTAGTCGTCCATGTTTGTGTGCGTTCACTTCTGGATTCTTGATTCTGTTTCATTGATCTGTATGTCTGTTTCTGTGCCGGTACCATGGTGTTTTGGTTACTGTAACTTTGTAGTACATTTTGAGATCAGGGAGTGTGATACCTCCAGCTTTGTTCTTTTTTCTCAGGATTCCCTTGGCTATTCAGGGTCTTTTGTTATTCCATATAAATTTTAGAAGTTTTTGTTCTATTTCTGTGAAAAACATTGTTGGAACTTTGATACAGGTTGCACTGAATCTGTAGATTGCTTTAGGAAGTATGGACATTTTAACTGTTTTAATTCTTCAAATCCAAGAGCAGGGAATATCTTTCCATTTCTTTGTGTCTTCTTGAATTTCTTTCAACAATGATTTGTAGTTTTCAGTGTACAGAACGTTCACCTCTTTGGTTAAGTTTATTTGTAGGTATCTTATTCATTTTCGTGCAATTGTAAATAGGATTGTCTTCTTAATTTCTCTTTCCACTACTTTGTTGTTAGTGTATAGAAATGCAACTGATTTTTGTGTGTTCATTTGTAACCTGCAGCTTGACCATATTCACTTATTGTTTGTAAAAGTTTTTTAGTGGATTCTTTCAAGATTTTTATATGTAAAGTCATGTCAGCTGCAAATAGGGATAGTTTCACTTCTTCCTTTCCAATGTTCATCCCTTTTATTTATTTTTCTTGCCTGATTGCTCTGGCTAAGACTTCCAATACTATGTTAAATAAGAGAGGTGAAAGTGGCCATCCTTGTTTGATTCCTGATCTTAGAGGGATAGCTATACATTTTTCTCCATTGAGAATGATATTAGCTGTGGGCTTGTCACATATCGCCTTTATTATTTTGAGGTAGTTTCCTTCTATACTTATTTTACTAAAAGTTTTTATCAGAAATGGATTCTGTATCATTTGAAATGTTTTCTCAGCATCTATTGAGATGATCATGTGATTTTTATTATTCATTTTGTTAGTGTGGTGTATGATATTAATTGATTTGCAGATGTGAACCGTCTATGCATCCCTGGAATAAATCCCACTTGACCATGGTACATGATCTTTTTAACATATTGTTGTATTCGATTTGCTAGTATTTTATTGAGGACTTTTGCATCGATGTTCTTCAGTGATATTGGCCTATAATTTTCTTTTTTTTGCATTGTCCTTGTCTGGTTTTGGTATCAGGGTGATGTTGGCTTCACAGAATGAGTTAGGACATTTCCCCTCTTCATTTTTTGGAAGAGTTTGAGAAGGATAGGTGTTAAGTCTTCTTTAAATGTTTGGTAGAATTCACCAGGGACTGGTCTGGTCCTGGACTTTTATTTTTGGGGAGGTTTTTAATTACTGTTTCAATCTTCTTACTGATGATCAGTGTATTCAAATTCTCTATTTCTTCTTGATTCAGTTTTGGAAGGTTGTATGACTCTAAGAACTTGTCCATTTCTTCTAGATTATCCAATTGGGTGGCATATAGGTTTTTGTAATATTCTCTTATAATATTTTGTGTTTCTGAAGTGTCCATTGTAATTTCTCCTCTTTCACTTCTGATTTTATTTACTTGAGCCTTCTCTGTTTCTTTCTTGGTGAGTCTAGCTAAAGTTTTGTCAATTTTGTTTATTTTTTGAAAGAACAAGCTCTGGGTTACATTGATTTTTTCTATTGTTTAGTCTCCATTTCATTTATTTCTGCTCTTATTTTTATTCTTTCCTTCCTTCTACTGATTTTGGGCTTTGTTTGTTCGTCTTTTTCCATTTCCTGTAGGTGTACTGTTAGATTGTTCACTTGAGTTTTTTCTTGTTTGTTGAGGTAGGCCTATACTGCTATAAAGTTCTAACTCAGGACCACTTTGGCTGTATCCCATAGATTTTGGCGTGTTCTATTTCCTTTTCCTTTGTCTCCAGGTATCTTTTGATTTCTCCATTGATTTCTTCATTGACACAATCGTTGTTCAGGAACATTTTGTTTAATCTCCACCTACTTCTGGCTTTTCTGATTTTCTTCCTGTAGTTGATTTCTAGTTTCATACCTTTGTGGTCAGAAAAGCTGCTTGATATTATTTCACTCTTCTTAAACTTATTGAGACTTGTTTTGTGGTCTAATATGTGATCAATCCTGGAAAATGTTCCATGTGCCTTTGAAAACAATTTGTATTCTTTGGTTTTTGGATGGATTGTTCTATATATATCCACTAAGTCCATCTGGTCTAATGTGCCATTTAAGACCAATGTTTCCTTATTTATCTTCTGTTTGGATGATCTACACATTGGTGTAAGTGGAGTGTTAAATCCCCTACTATTATTGTTACTATTTATTCCATGTGTGTTAATAAATTGCTTTATATGAGCACTTGGGGCTCATGTGTTGGGTACATAAATATTTAAAAGTGTTATATCCTCTTGTTGGATTGTTCCCTCTATCATTATGTAGTGCCATTCCTGGGTCTTGTTACAGTGTTTGTTTTAAAGTTTATTTTGTCTGATATAAGTATTGCTACCCCAGCTTTCTTGCCTTTGCCATTTGCATGGCGTATCTTTTCCCATTGCTTCACTTTCAGTTTGTGAGTATCTTTAAGTCTGAAGTATATCTCTTCTATGCAGCATATATATGGGTGTTGTTTTTATATCCAAGAGGCCACCATATGCCTTTTGATTTGAGCATTTAGTCTATTGACATTTAAATTAGCTATTGATTGATACGTACTTATTGCCATTTTGTTACTTTTGTCTGGGTGTTTTAGTAGTTCTTCTCCGTTGCATGCTTTTCTCTTGCTTTCTTCCTTTGTGGTTTGATGACTTTCATTAGTATTATGTTGGGGTTTCTTTCTCCAATTATTTGTGTATTCATTATAGTTTTCTGGTTTGTGATTACTATGAGGTTCATAGATAATAGTCGACATACATAGCAATTACATTAAGTTGATGGTCTCTTTTGTGTGTGTGAGGAAGATCAGCTCTGAGCTAACATCTGCTGCCAATCCTCCTGTTTTTGCTGAGGAAGACTGGCCCTGGGCTAATATCCATGCTCATCTTCCTCTACTTTATATATGGGATGCCTGCTACAGCATGGCTTGCCAAGTGGCACCATGTCCACACCCAGGATCTGGACCCATGAACCCTGGGCTGCCAAAGAAGAATGTGTGAACTTAACGACTGCACCCCTGGGTCAGCCCCTGATGGTCTCTTTATTCAATTAATTTATTTTTGATGAAGCTTAGTACTGAGGTAACTTCCACTGCCAATCCTCCTCTTTTTTTGCTGAGAAAGATTGGCCCTGAGCTAACATCCATGCCTATCTTCCTCTACTTTATAGGTGGGACACCTGCGACAGCATGGCTTGATAAGTGGTGCATAGGTCTGCACCCAGGATCTGAACTGGAAAACCCCAAGCCACCAAAGCTGAATGTGTAAACTTAACTGCTGTACCACTGGGCTGGCCCTTTTATGGTCTCTTTAGTCTCCCATCTTTCTAAAAGCCCTACCCTGCTGGCCCTGTGGCTGAGTGGTTGAGATTGTGTGATCTGCTTTGGTGGCCCATGGTTTTGCCAGTTCGGATCCTGGGTGTGAATCTAGCACTGCTCATCAAGCCATGCTGAGGTGGCATCACACATGCCACAACTAGAAGGACCCTCAACTAAAATATACAACTATGTACTGTGGAGCTTTGGGGAGAAGAAGGAAAAATTTAAAAATAAATAAAAGTTCTACCCTGTGGCCAAGTGGTTGATTTCACTTTGGTGGCCTGGGGTTTCACCTGTTTGGATCCTGGGTGCAGACATGCTCATCTAGGCCATGCTGAGATGGTATGCTGCATGCACAACCAGAAGGACCTACAACTACAATATACAACTAGGTATTGCAGGGTTTTGGGGAGAAGAAGAAGGAGGAGGAGGAGGAGAAGGAGAAAATAGAAGATTGGCAACAGATGTTAGCTCAGGTGCCAATCCCTAAAAATTTTTAAGAATTAAATAAAAGCTCTACTCTTTTACTGCTCTCTTCTCACATTTTATGTTTTTGATGTCATATCTAACCTCTTCTTCTATGTGTGTATACATTACCCTCTTATCATTGAAACAGGTAATTTTAGTACATTTGTCTTTTGATTGTCACATTATTTTCATAGGTGGTTGATCTACTACTTTCACTGTATTTTTGCCCTTACCAATGATTTTATTGCCTTTTTGTGGATAATTTTATTATTCATATTTGTGGTCTTCTTCTTCCCACTTAAATAAGTCCCTTTAGCATTTCTTGTAAAACTGGCTTCTTGGTGATAAACTCTGTCAATTTTTGCTTGTCTGGGAAACTTTATCTCTCCTTCCATTCTGAATGCTAACATTGCCAGGGAGAGTATTCTTGGTTCTAGGTTTTTTCCTTCCAGCACTTTAAATAAATATGTCATCTCACTCCCTTCTAGCCAGTAAGGATTCTGCTGAGAAGTCAGCCTTAGGGGGTTTCCTTTCTATGTCACTTGTTGCCTTTCCCTTGCAGCTTTTAGGATTCTTTCTCTTTAATTTTGGACATTTTAATTATAATGTGTCTTGGTGTGGGCTTTTTGGGGTTTCTCTTGTTTGGTGCTCTCTGTGCTTCCTGTACTTGGATATCTGTTTCCTTCCATAGGTCAGGAAAGTTTTCAGCTATTATTTTCAAATAGATTCTCTACCCCTTTGTCTCTCTCTTCTCCTTATGGGACACATATAATACGAAGTTACTGCTCTTTATTTTATGCCAGATTTCCCTTAGACTGTTCTCATTCTTTTTAATACTTTTTCTTTTATCTGTGCAGCATGGGTGATTTCCTCCAGTCTTTAGTCCAGCACACTGATCTGTTATTCTGAATCATCTGCTCTGCTATTTAGTCACTCTAGTTGGTTTTTCATTTCCAGTATTGTATCCCTCATTTCTCATAGATTTATTTATATTTCCCAATTATTTGTTGATGTTCTCACTGTGTTCATTCATTCTTCTCTCAAGATCTGTGAGCATCCTTATGATCTTTTGCTTAAACTCTTTGTCAGGTAGATTGTTTATTTCTGTTTAATTTAGTACTTTTTCAGGTGCTTTGTCTCGTTCCCTTGCTTGGAATGTATTCCTTTGCCTCCTCATTTTGCCTCTTTCTCTGTGCTTATATCTATGTATTGGGTGGGTCAGCTACATCTGCTGTCTTGGAGAAGTGGCCTTATGTAGGACACACCTTTCTGAGGTCCAGCAGTGTACTTCCCTCTCGTCACCAGTTCCAAATGCTCTAGGTGTGAACACTGTGTGGGCTACATGTGTTCTTCTATTGTGACAGCAGAGTTGATCTTGATGCAGGTGCCCAGGGAGTATAGGCAGTCCCCCTGGCTAGCTGGTTCTAATGCTCACTTGCCTGTGGCTGCTATGGAAACTTCAGTCAGTTTCTCATGTTTGGGGAGCCCCATCACAGTGGGCTGCAATGTCTAATAGCACATTCCTTTTGAAGGTTTTCTTTTAACTAGATAGGCCCCCAGTGTGGCTGGTTCCTAGGCTCGAGGCCATAGAAATTCTGTAGGTATCTTACCTGAAAGGCTGTTGTCAACACCTTCAGGATTGTAGCTGAGTAGGGCTGGCCTCAGGCACAGGATTACCCAACATTTTCAGGCCTTGGAAGGCAGGGATGATCCACCGTGTGGCTGTTTCAGAAGCACTAGTCTTCTGCATTGTTAAGCCCCACAGCACAAGGCCCACACCCACCTTCAACACAGTCCTTGCCAGTGTGCACATCCCAG